>NC_091061.1:17057294-17696700 GCF_000393655.2 Nicotiana sylvestris | reverse complement strand
AACTCAACCAAAACTCGCACTTTGAGAACTTAGCATACAACTGACTATCCTTCCACTCTGAGGTGCTGCTCATGCTCCTCCTGACTGCGGGAGTATATAAGAATATCGTCAATGAAGACTATCACGAACAAGTCCAAATAAGGTCTGAACATTCGGTTCATCAACTCCATGAACGCTGCTGGGGCATTAGTCAATCCAAATGACATGACCAAAAACTCATAGTGCCCATACCGAGTGCGAAATGTTGTCTTAGGGACATCAGATGCCCTAATCCTCAGCTGGTGGTAGCCAGATCTCAAATCTATCTTCGAAAACACCCTCGCACCCTGAAGCTGGTCGAATAAATCGTCAATCCTCGGCAGTGGATACTTATTCTTAATTGTAACCTTGTTCAATTGTCGGTAATCGATGCACATTCTCATCGAACCATCCTTTTTCTTAACAAACAACACCGGCGCACCCCAAGGCGAAACACTGGGTCTAATCAAACCTTTCTCAAGCAAATCCTGCAGCTGTTCCTTTAACTCTTTCAACTCCGGCGGAGCCATACGATATGGCGGAATAGAAATGGGCTGAGTGCCTGGGGCCAAATCAATACAAAAGTCGATATCTCTGTCGGGCGGCATACCCGGCAAGTCTGAAGGGAAAACCTCAGGAAACTCCCGAACAACAGGCACAGAATCAATAGAAGGGGCCTCCACATTAGAATTGCAAACATACGCCAAGTAGGCCAAACATCCCTTCTCGACCATACACCGAGCTTTCACATACGAGATAACACTGCGGGTACAATGACCAAAAGTCCCCTTCCACTCTAAACGGGGTAAATTCGGTAATGCTAAGGTCACGGTCTTGGCATGACAATCCAAGATAGCATGGTACGGGGATAACCAATCCATTCCCAATATAACATCAAAGTCGACCATGTCCAAAAGCAAAAAATCAACACGGGTCTCAAAACCCCCAAACACTACGATACAAGAACGATGAACTTGGTCGACCACAATAGAATCACCCACCGGTGTTGACACATAAATAGGAATACTCAACGAGTCACTAGGCATAACCAAATAGGGTGCAAAATAGGACGACACATATGAGTACGTAGATCCGGGATCAAATAGCATAGAAGCATCCCTATCACAGACCAGTATAGTACCTGTAATCATAGCATCTGATGACTCAGCCTCTGGCCTGGCTGGCAAAGCATAACAACGGGGCTGGGCCCCACCTACCTGAATCATATCCCTGGGACGATCTGCTGCTGGTTGACCCCTACCTCTAGCGGTCTGAGCTCTACCTCTAAGACCTCTACCTCCACCTCTATTTCCTCTACCCTCGCCTCTAGCTGGCTGGGCAGGCTGTGGGGCAACTGGTGCCTGGATCATCGGGCGAGGACCCTGCTGCTGCGAGCTGCTGGAAGCTCGAGGGCAATATCTGGCAATGTGACTCACATCGCCGCAAGTATAACAAGCCCTCGGCTGCTGAGAATAACGAAGTGGTGGTGCACTGATAGGTGCTGATAGTGAACTGAAGAGCTGCTGGTCAGAATATTGCGGCTGAGAACCACGACCACCTGGTGTACCATGAGAAGCCTGGAGATCTGACTGAAAGGGCCTCGAAGGATGGCCTCTACCATAAGAATCCCTACCTCCAGACGAGGTACCACTGAATCTACCTGAATGACGGGGCCTCTTATCAGACCCATGACCACCTCCCTGAGCAAGTGCCATCTCTATCCGGCGGGCACCATCTGCCGCCTCCTAAAATGAAATCTCACTACCGGCACTCATGGCCATCTGAACACGGATCGGCTGGGCCAACCTATCAATAAACCTCTGCACCCTCTTTCTATCGGTGGGGAGTATCACAATGGCATGACGAGCAAGATCAATGAACCGGGTCTCATATGGGTGACCGTAATAGGACCCTACTGGAGACGCTCAAACTACCTGCGAAGAGCATCTCGCTGAGTAACTGGGAAAAACTTCCCCAGAAATAACTCTGAAAATTGATCCCAGGTCAATGATGGCGACCCTGCTAGCCTGGCTAAACAGAAATCCCTCCACCAAGTCTTGGCGGATCCTGCCAGGAGAAAAGTGGCGAAGTCGACCCCATTGGTCTCTACAATGCCCATAGTCCGTAGAACCTCATGACAGCTGAATATGAAATCCTGAGCATCCTCTGAGGGAGTACCACTATATGTAGTAGTGAAGAGCTTGGTGAAACGATCAAGCCTCCACAAAGCATACGCGGACATAGCCGCACCATCACTGGACTGAGCCGCAATACCTGGCTGGGCTGCCACAGCTGGCTGAACTGCCACGGCTGGCTGAACTGCTGGAACCTGAGCCGAGGAGCTACCAGCTCTGGAGTACGAGTATCGGGAGTCTGAACCCCTCCCCCAGCCTGAGATGTGGCTAGAGCTACGGGGAGCAAACCCACCCTAGAAATGCCCTCCATAAAGCCTACCAGTCGGACCAAAGAATCCTGAAGCACTGGAGTGGCTATGAAACCCTCTGAGACCTGAGCTGGGCCCACCGGAGCTGCTAGAGCTGGAACCCCTTCGTCGTAGTCAATATAAGGCTCCACCTCTGGGACTGCCGCTCGGGGCTGAGCTCTGGCCCGGCCTCTGCCTCTGGCACGACCTCGCCCTCTGCCCCTAATAGAAGCTGCTGCTGGGGGCTCGGGCTGCTGCGCGGTAGAAGAGGAAGCATGTGTTCTCGCCATCTGCGAAAGAATAGAGTGGAAGAACAATCAGTACTTGAGAAACAGAATCGCACGACAAGAATGAACAAGGTGAAGTTTTCCTAACTCAGTAGCCTTTGCGGGATAAATACAGACGTCTCCGTACCGATCCCTCAAACTCTACCGAGCTTATCCGTGAGTTGTGAGACCTAAGTAACCTAGTGCTCTGATACCAACTTGTCACGACCCGGATTTCCCACCATTGGGTGTCGTGATGGCGCCTACTATCGGAGCTAGGCAAGCCAAATATTTAAAACACCTTTCCTGTTTTCTTTCAAACAATATAATAAATGAGACAAAAATCTAAGCGGAAGACTTTAAATCTAAAGCAACTGAGAACCAAAAGTGCGGAAGTTTGAACCAAAATGCTACCCAGAGTCTGGTGTCACTAGCTCACGGACTACTATAGAATACTACAATCAATGTCTGAAGGGAAAATACATCATGTTTGTCTGATACAAGATAAACAAACAAAAAACATGGAAAGGGACTTCGGCCTGCGAACGCCAGCTAGGCTACCTCGAGAGTCCCTGGACTGAAGATAGCTCCCAAAAATCCTACTGTTGTGGTCCGTAAGCTGCTCCCTGATCTATGCACCAAAAATGCACAGAGTGTAGCATCAGCACAACCGACCCCATGTGCTGGTAAGTGCCTGGCCTAACCCCGGCGAAGTAGTGACGAGGCTAGACAGTACCTACCACAATTAACCTGTACAGATATATATACAACAAGTGCAAGAAAACAATAACAAGATAATACAAAGTAAAACTGGGAGGGGACATGCTATCGGGGAGTAACAGATAAAAATGAAGTATCGGAAATAAGCAGAAGAGACTCCGGTTCCCATGATATATATATATATATATATATATATATATATATATATATATAAGTGGACGGCGTGCCACACGATCCCATAATATCATATTTAGGTGGACGGCGTGCCACACGATCCCATAATATCATATATAAGTGGACGGCGTGCCACACGATCCCATAATATCATATATAAGAGGACGGCGTGCCACACGATCCCATAATATCATATATAAGTGGACAGCATTCCACACGATCCCATAATATCATATATAAGTTGACGGCGTGCCACACGATACCATAATATCATATATAAGTGGACGGCGTGCCACACGATCCCATAATATCATATATAAGTGGACGGCGTGCCACACGATCCTATAATATTATATATAAGTGGACGGCATGCCACACGATCCCATAATATAGTTCATAATATCTGACTTCATATAGTAGACCCCTTCAGGGGAGAATAACAACTCAATACCTTTAACCCGGCAAGGGTACAGCTAACAGCCCAAAATATCCCGACAAGGGAGAATATATATATCAGTCTACACATCCCGGCAAGGGAGTATTCACAACACATTCTCCTTTTAAATCATTCTTCCTCAACCGTTCACATTATATGAAACTTATCAAATAAACAAGGAGCTTGTGTCACATTATTCGAATTAAAAGCAATCAAGACTCACGGTCATGCTAGACTCCGGTGCATAGATAACCGTCACCATGCCTATACACCGTACTCCACATTAGCAAGTAGCAAATATCATCCTAATCCTATTCCCTCAAGCCAAAGTTAGAACAAACACTTACCTCGAATGCTCCAAACTCAACTCACGCTTCTAGTATAGCTTTACCTCTTGATTCCACCACCAATCCGCTCGAATCTAGTCATAAGTTACTTAATCACATTAATAATTACTAAATGAATCATCCCCAATGCATGAAAATAGATTTTTCAAGGTTTTTCCCAAAAAGGTCAAAAATACCCCCGGACCCACGTGGTCGAAACTCGAGGTTCGGACCAAAACCCGGTTACACATTCCCCCATGAATCCTAATATATGATTTGTTTTTAAATCGGACCCCAAATTGAGGTCCAACTTCTCAATTTGTAGAAAACCTAGGTTGTACCCAAAATACTCAATTTTCTCCATGAAAATCTTTGATTTGAAGTTGAAATTATGTTAAAAGATGTTAAGGAATAAAGAAATTAAGTTAGAAATCACTTACCAATCATTTTGGAGAAGAAAAGTTGTTGGGAAAATCGCCTTTTAGGTTTTGGGTTTTTGAAAAGTGAAAAATGACTGAGTTTTTCCAAACTTGTATACCTTTCTGAGGACCTGGCGCGGACCGCACAAAAATGTGTTGCGGCCGCGCTGAGTGGGAGAAAAATTGGGGCTTCTCTGAACCCTTCCAGCGCGGACCGCACTGTTTTGGTGCGCGGCCGCACTGGTTGACCTGAAACCCTAGCCCTCAGACTCAGTCACGCGGACCACACAGAAAGGCATCGCGGCCGGGAGGCTCCAGCGCGGACCGCGCGGAAATGACCGCGGCCGCGCTGGTGTCTGCAACACCTGAACCTGCATTTTCTTAAGTCCAAGACCTCCCGGGCCCCATTCAAAACTCACTCGAGCCCTCGGGGCTCCAAACCAAACATGCACACAACCTTAAAAACATCTTACGGACTTACTCGTGCAATCAAATCGCCAAAATAACATCATATACATAGGATCAAGCCTCAAACACATGACTTTCCTTTCTTCAACTTTCATAACTCAAATTCTCCATTTTAAGTCCGAAACACGTCATATGACGTCCGTTTCCAGCCAAACTTTACAGATAGTGCTTAACACATATTTAAGACTTGTACCAGGCGTCAGAACCAAAATACGAGCCCGATACCTATATTTTCTAACTCCTTTTCATTTCAAATTTCCATATCAAATTTCAGAAAAACAACTTCTTTCAAAAATTCATTTCTCGGGCTTGGGACCTCAGAATTTGATTCCGGGCACACGCCCAAGTCCCATATTTTTCTACGGACCCTCCGGGACCATCGAATCACAGGTCCGGGTCCGTTTACCCAAAATGTTGACCGAAGTCAACATTATGCATATTAATACCAAAATTCATCAAATGTTTCACATAATTCACATATTCTAACATAAAAACTTTCCGGCTACGCGCCCGAACTGCGCATGCAAATTGAGGCAACTAAAAGCGAGGTTTTCAAGGCCTCGGGAGCACGGAACAAGGAAGAATTACGGTGATGACCCCTTGGGTTGTCACATTCTCCCACTTTCACTCGGGAAGCTCAATACTCTGAAACAATCCACCAGGCCTCTGATGCTCATACTTAACCTACTGGAAATTCAAACACCAAGCCACATATGCAACAATATCCTTCTTCATTCTACGCCACCAATAATGCTGCCGCAAATCCTGATACATCTTCGCGGCGCCCGGATGAATAGAGTACCTGGAGCTATGGGCCTCCTCTAAAATCAACTCTCAAAGCCAATCCACATTAGGCACACAAACTCGACCCTGCAATCTCAAAACTCCATCATCACCTAAGGTAACCTGCTTGGAACCTCCACGCTGCACCGTGTCTCTAAGGACACACAAATGAGGATCATCATACTGCCGATCACGGATACGCTCCAATAAAGAAGAACGAGCGACCGTGCAAGATAATACACGACTAGGCTCAGAAATATTCAACCTCACAAACTGATTGGCCAAAGCCTGAACATCCAAGGCAAGCGGTCTCTCACCGATCGAAATATAAGCAAGACTGCCCATATTGGCTGACTTCCTACTCAAGGCATCGGCCACCACATTGGCCTTTCCGGGGTGATATAAGATAGTGATGTCATAATCTTTCAACAACTCCAACCACCTCCTCTGCCTCAAATTCAACTCCTTTTGCTTGAACAAATACTGAAGACTCTTATGATCCGTGAACACCTCACACGCCACGCCATACAGATAGTGCCTCCAAATCTTCAATGCGTGAACAATGGCTGCCAACTCTAAATCATGAACTCGATAGTTCTTCTCATGAATCTTCAACTACCTCGAAGCATAGGCAATGACCTTGCCATCCTGCATCAACACTGCACCAAGCCCAATACGAGATGCATCACAATAAACTGTATAAGGCCCTGAACCTGTGGGCAAAACTAACACTGGTGTCGTAGTCAGAGCTGTCTTGAGCTTCTGAAAGCTCACCTCACACTTGTCCGACCATATTAACTGGGCACCCTTCTGGGTCAACTTGGTCATCGGTCTAGGCCAGTTCTTGACTGCCTCAATCTTCTTCGGATCAACCTGAATACCCTCTGCTGACATAACATGACCCAAGAATGCAACTGAACTCAACCAGAACTCACACTTTGAGAACTTAGCATATAATTGACTATCCTTCAGAGTCTGAAGAATCACTCTGAGATGCTGCTCGTGCTCCTCCTAACTACGGGAATATATCAAAATATCATCAATGAAGAAGATCATGAACGAGTCCAAATAAGGCCTGAACACTCGGTTCATCAAATCCATAAAGGCTGCTGGGGCATTTGTCAACCCGAACGACATAACCAAGAACTCATAATGCCTGTACCGAGTGTGGAAAGCTATCTTAAGGACATTGGAGGCCCTAATCCTCAACTGATGGTAGCCATATCTCAAGTCTATCTTTGAAAATACCTTGCCACCCTGAAGCTGATCGAATAAATCATCAATCCTCGGTAATGGATACTTATTCTTGATTGTAACCTTGTTCAACTGCTAGTAATCGATACATATTCTCATTGACCCATCTTTTTTCTTAACAAACAACACCGGCGCACCCCACGGTGAAACATTGGGTCTAATTAAACCCTTCTCAAGCAAGTCTTGCAACTGCTCCTTCAACTCTTTCAACTCTGGCGGGGCCATGCGATATGGTGGGATAGAAATGGGCCGAGTGCCCGGAGCCAAATCAATGCAGAAGTCAATATCCTTGTCGGGTGGCATCCCCGGCAGGTCTGAAGGGAATACCTTAGGAAACTCGCGAACAGTAGGCACAGAATCAATAGAGGGAACCTCAGCACTAGAATCGCGAACATACGCCAAATAGGCCAAACACCCCTTCTCGACCATACGCCGAGCCTTCACATACGAGATAACACTGTGGGTAGAATGACCAAGAGTCCCTCTCCACTATAAACGAGGCATACCTGGTAAAGCTAAGGTCACAATCTTAGCATGGCAATCCAAGAAAGCGTGGTAAGGTGATAACCAGTCCATCCCCAATATAACATCGAAATCAACCAAGTCTAAAAGCAATAAATCTACACGAGTCTCAAGACCCCCGATCACCAAAATACAAGAACTATGGACTCAATCAACCACAATAGAATCACCCACCGGTGTAGACACATAAACAGGATCACTCAATGAATCACTAGGCATGATCAGATACGGTGCAAAATAAGACAACACATACAAATACGTAGACCCTGGATCAAATAGCACTGGAGCATCTCTATCACAAACTAGAATAATACCTGTAATGACTGCATCTGAAGCCTCAGCCTCAGGCCTAGCTGGAAGGGCGTAACATTGGGGGTGGGCCCTACTACCCTGAACTACCTCTCTGGGACGGCATGTTGCTGGCTGGCCTCCACCTCTAGCGGCCTGAGCTCCACCTCTAGGACCTCTACCTCCACCTCTAGTACCTCTACCCCCACTCCTAGCTGGATGGGTGGCCTGTGGAACACCAGGGGCCTAAACCATAGCACGAGAACCCTGATGCGGAGAACTGCTCGAAGCTCGAGGGAAATACCTAGCAATGTGCCTCGTGTCACCACAAGTAAAATAAGACTTCGGCTGCTGGGGCTGAAGACCCTGGAAACTCTAAAGCAGTGGTGCACTGATAGGTGTTGGTGGTGCACTGAAGGACTGCTGATAAGAATACTGCATTGGAAGACCACGGCTACCTGAAGCACCGTGAGAAACCTAAAGAGCTGACTGAAAGGGCCTAGGAAGATGGCCTCTACCATATGAATCTCTACCTCCAAACGAGGTACCACTGAATCTGCCTGAATGACGGGGCCTCTTATCTGACCCATAACCATCTCCCTGCGATAGAACCATCTCAACTCTGTGGGCCACATTGGCCGCCTCCTGAAAGGTGATCTCACTCCCAGTCTCCCTAGCCATCTGAAGATGAATTGGCTAAATCAGATCATCAATAAACCTCCTCACCCTCTCTCTCGGTAGGAAGTATGATAAGAGCATGGCGAGCTAAGTCAATGAACTTGGTCTCATACTGGGTAACAGTTATTGAACCCTGCTGGAGGCGCTCAAACTGCCTCCGATAGGCCTCTCTCTGAGTAATGGGGAGAAACTTTTCCAGAAACAACACTGAAAACTGCTCCCAAGTCAAGGCTGGTGAACCGGCTGGTCTAGAGCAATAATCCCTCTACCAAGTCTTGGCAGATCCACACAAGCGAAATATAGCAAAATCGACCCCATTGGTCTCAACAATACCTATGTTCCTGAGAACCTCGTGGCAACTGTATAGAAAATCCTGGGGATCCTCAAAAGAAGCACCACTGAAAGTAGTAGTGAAGAGCTTGGTGAACCTATCCAGCCTCCACAAAGCATCGGCAGACATGGCTGCTCCATCGCCAGTCTGAGCTACTACACCCTGCTGGACTGCCCCAACTGGCTGAACCATTGGAGTCTGAATCTGAGGATCCACCTGCTCTGGAGTGCGAGTAGCAGGAGTCTGAGCCTCTCCTCCAGCCTAAGAGACGGCTGGTGCTACAGGAAGCAAACCTGCTCGGGTGACACTCTCCATGACGCCCACTAATCGGACCAGAGCATCCTGAAGAACTGGGGTAGCAATAAACTCCCCTGGGACCTGAGTTGGGCCCACTAGAGCTGCTGGGGCTAGAACCTCATCATCAAAGTCAACCTGAGGCTCCGCTACTGGGGCTGTTGCTCGGGGCTGAGCTCTATCTCTACCTCGACCTCTAGAAAGGCCTCGGCCTCGCCCTCTGCCCCTTATGGGAGCTACTACTGAGGGCTCGGGCTGTTGAGCGATAGATGAGGAAGCACATGTTCTCTCCATCTGCGAAAGAACAGAGTAGAGGTTCAATTAGCATCGAGAAACAAAACTACACGACGAGAAAGAACAAATGTAAAGTTTTTCTAACTCTGTAGCCTCTGGGGGATAAATACAGACGTCTCTGTACTAATCCCTCAGACTCTACTGAGCCTTTCTGTAAATTGTGAGACCTATGTAACCTAGAGCTCTGATACCAACTTGTCAAGACCCGGAATTCCCACCCTCGAGAGTCGTGATGGCGCCTACTCGTAGAAGTTAGGCAAGCCATAAACTTAGAAACCACTAACTCATTCATTTTTATAAATTTTTCACCGGTTAAATTATCAATTATTAAGCATTTAAATGACAGCGGAAAATAAAATTTAGCGGAAGTCTTAAATAAATATGAAACCCAAATATCTAGAAACCAATATATGTCTCTACCCAGAACCTGGTGTCACATCATCCACGAACTACTAAGAATACTACATACATCAGTTTGAAAGAAAGATAACACTGTCTGTCTCGAATACATGAGATAACAGAATATAAAATAGGATAGAGTAGACGCCGGGCCTACGGACGCATGCAAGGCTACCTCGGTGTCTAGGTGGACTGAAGGCTGGCTCCCGAGCTAATGTTGCTGCTCGAACACTGCTCCGGTATCTGCACATAAGTGCAGAGTGTAGCATCAGCACAACCGACCCCATATGCTAGTAAGTGTCTGGCCTAACCCCGGCGAGGTAGTGACGAGGCTAGGACCAGACTCTAGATAAACTTGTGCAGTTATATAATATATAGCAGAAAAAGTAAACACGTAATGAGCAATCAAAGCTGGGAAGGGGAACATGCTTCAGGGGTAGCAGATAAAACAGAATATCAAAGAATAACAAGGAAACTACAATTTAACTTCTAACACGGATAAAAAGAAATAAGGCAATTTTCACTTTCAGTTTCATCTTGTTGCAGGCGTGCAACCCGATCCCATTTCTCATATCTTGTGGTAGGCATACCACCCGCTCCCATTTCATTATATCTTGTGGTAGGCGTACCACCTGCTCCCATTTCATTATATCTCGTGGTAGGCGTACCACCCGCTCCCATTTCATCGATCTTGTGGTAGGCGTACCACCCGCTCCCATTTCATCATATCTTGTGGTAGGAGTACCACCCGCTCTCGTTTCATTATATCCGTGGTAGGCGTACCACCCGCTCCCGTTTCATTATATCTCATGGTAGGCGTACCACCCGCTCCCATTTCATTATATCTCGTGGTAGGCGTACCACCCGCTCCCATTTCATCATATCTTGTGATAGGCGTACCACCCGCTCCCATTTCATTATATCTTGTGGTAGGCGTACCACTCGCTCCCATTTATTTATATCTTGTGGTAGGCATACCACCCACTCCCATTTACAAGTCATCACAAAATTACAAGAAATCCCGGCAAGGGAACAAAAATAATATAATTACTTCCCGGCAAGGGAACAACAATATCGAAACAGTCATCCCGGCAAGGGAGAATCAGCTATAACCAAATCCTAACTCATTTTGTACTCAACTCAATTAATGACAATACTCAATCATAACTAAGATCTACGAGGATAAAATCAATCTTTACTCCATATATGATATCATTAATTAAAGCATCCGAAGTGGCATATAAGAGCACAACAACATTCAAATTTAAGACTCACGGTCATGCTCGACAGCAACGTATAGATACTCGTCACCATGACTATACGTCGCACTCAACAAGAAGCAAGTAACAAATAGGACTCAACTCTTAATCTCTCAAGCTAAGGCTAGACCGAACACTTACCTCGAACTTTCAGGGCCAACTCAAGCCTCGAACACCGCTTTTCCTCTCAAATTCGGCTCCCACCCAATCGAATCTATACATAATTGACTCAATATCATCAATAAGTGCTAAACAATCCAATTCCAATGTTCAATTATAACTTTCCAATCATTCTTCCAAAATTCCAAAAATCGACTCCGGTCCCGCTTGATCAAAACACGAGGTTCGGACCAAAACCCGATCACCCATTCACCCACGAGCCCGAATACATAATTTACTTTCAAATCCGACCCCGAAATGAGGTCTAAATCACAAATAATCAAAAAGCCCTAACTCTACCCAAATCCCTAATTTCTACCCTTAATTACATGTTTTAGGCCTAAATATCTAGTGGGTGTTGATGGAAAATGAAGAAAACAAGTTAAAGATTACTTACCCAAGAGATTATGGTGAAGAGAAGCTTCAAAAATTGCCTAAGAGCTTTGGAGAAGAAGAGGTTTATGAAATTTTTATAAAATCCCGAAAGTGTTCTGTTTTTGGCCTTTTTAAAATCACTGGGCGAAAATGCCCTTCGCGTTCGCGTACACGGGCTCGCGTTCGCGGAGAGTAATCTCCTCGAGCTCTAGCGTTCGCGTTCGCGTAAGACAACTACCCCACCCCCTGCCCAGGCCCATTTGGCCTTTGCGTTCGCGTGGCCAGGACCGCGTTCGCGAAGGGTTATCCCCCCCCCAAAGCCTCGCGTTCGCGACCTGAGCTACGCGTTCACGTAGAAGGAAATTCCTTCAGCAACAATTAATCCATAGCGTTCGCATGGGTACTCCCGCGAATGCGAAGAAGGAAGTACCAGAAACTCAACAGCTGAGAAACCTACAACATTTTCTAAGTCTGAAACCCTCTAAAACACGTCTGAATCACACCCGAGCCCTCGGGGCTCCTAACCAAACACACGTACAAACTCAACAACTTCATATGAACTTATTCGTGTGATCAAATCGCTAACATAACCTCAAAAACAATGAATCAAACCTCAAAATCAAAGGATTTTTCTCAAATTTCATAAAACATCAACTTTAGCAATTTAGATATGAATCAAGTCAAACGGACTCAGTTTTCAACCAAATTTTACAGAAATGACTTAAACCATATATAAGACCTGTACCAGGTGCCGGAACCAAAATACGGGCCTGATACCATCGCTTTCTAATCAGATTTCATTTCAAAATTCCTTAAACATTTTCAGAAAACAATTTTACTTAAAAATTCATTTCTCTGGCTTGGGACCTCGGAATTCGATTCCGGGTATACGCTCAAGTCCCATATTTTCCTACGGACCTTCCGGGACCGTCAAATCACCGGTCCGGATCCATTTACCCAAAATATTAACCGAAGTCAAACTTATTCATTTTAAACTCAAATTTTATTATTTTTCACAGAATTTCATATTTAAGCTTTCCGGCTACGCGTTCGGACTGCGCACGCAAATTGAGGCCACTCTAAATGAGATTTTCAAGTCCTCAGAAGCACAAAATGCAATTAGTCATCACAAGAACTTTTCATAAAATACACTTTCAAATCATGGTCTTAACAATACAGAAAACACACCGTAATTTAATTAATTTCTTTTTATAATTTCTAAACATCCAAATGAAGATGCTACAATATATTTCTATGTAGTTAACAAACCAAATCATACATTTTAGATAAACCAAGCACTTACTCCTGATATTAAGGAAGAAAACTAGGAGGAAGTACTTTTAAACTTACTGACCTTTTAGAGGCAGTGAACTAGAACTTTGAGATTTCAGATCTACTCCCTCCACATAACAAGATTGAAACTTTGTTTTAGCGAACTAAATAGAGACAGAGGTTAAAGAAGATAATCACTTGTTGACTCGATTTTGCCGTGTTCTAACTATTTTCGAGGATTCCGCCCTCTTTCGACTGGAGAGTTGAGGAGTATTTATAGGAGAAAACTAGGGTTCGGTGTCTGATCGGAATTTGAAATTCAAAAGAAAGGGGTCAGGGATTCTACTTCAGTCTTTGAATTGTAGCCGTTTGAGAGTCAAACCTCTAAAAAATGCAGAAAGAATCTGATTTATTTAAGAGTTCTTTGGCCTATTGTGCTTGACCAAATCTTGTGACAGAGATGGGAGAGGAGGGCATTGGAGAGATTTGTATAGAGTTATCATGGTTTGCACGAAAATGGTGAAACATTACTGACTTGGGTTTGAAAAACTTTGGAGCTTTGCTAAAAATGGCCATGGGAGATAGAGGAATATGGGTGAGCGGCTGTTAGGGAAAAGAGAAACTAGGGTTAGGCTTAGTGGGGCTGGCAGATTGAGATTGTGGGAATGCTGGGTTTGTGGGTATTGTTATTGGGCTTTTATTGAGTGGGCTCTAAATAATCTAAAGGAATTTTTACATTCCTATGTCATATAGTAAACTACATTACTCTCAATGCTTAATTTTTAATATAATTACCTTCTATATACTATTACCATTTATGTACCATTTTAGGATTTTAATGGTATTAATTACTCTCATAATTTTACTCAACAGTACTGTGAGCACGTGATTTTTGCCTTAACAAAAACTACTCCAAAATAAATCAAAAAATAAAATAAATTTCTTTTACTGTGTAGTTTTTGAATTTGCGTGGTGTTAAATATTTGTGTTATGTCCGTAAATGTTTACTTTGTCATAATAAAATAAAAATTAAAATAAAATACATGTTGCATGCATATAGGATTTAATTATGCATTTGAAAGATAATTTAAATAAAATCACAAAAATATGCATTCGTTCTATTTTTAAATATGTTACTGTGTGATTAATGTTTTGACTATGTGTTAAATAGTTGTTATAAAGTAATTAATATTTTTGTGTAAGATTAAAATTGTTTTATAATTTTTATTAGGATTTTTTAATGATAAATAATAAAATAAAATAAATTGTAGAAATAGAATCGGACCTGGATTAAAATCCAGGCCCAAAACTAAATTACCCCCCCCCCAGCCCAATCCAGGCAACCCAGGTACCGGTCCAATTCAAACGAGTCAAAACGACATCGTTTGGTCGTAGTTTAGCAGAGACCGTTGGATCAAAGCCAACCAACGGCTGAGATCCCACGAACCTTAACCCACAATCCTTACCCGATCCGATACCCGGTCCAGCCCGTCCCCCCAGCTTAAACCAAACGACATCGTTTGGTTAAGTGAGTAAATCCTGACCTTTAATCCTACTAGATCTAACGGTCAGCATCAATCCACCCCACCCCTATATAAGACCCAAACCCTTACCCCGGCCCCCTAGCCAAACACCCCCCTCCTTCCCTGTTCATCGTCCCTTCCAAAACTCACCCCTAACCCTAGCCGCCCTAGGATCCCACCGCCTGAAACCCGGCGGCATCAACGCCGCCGGTCACCAAAATAACACCCTAGAATCCCCTGAACATCCTCTACACAGATCTAACCTTAGTTTCCTTCGAATCAGACCCCAACTCTTCGAATACTAAATCGAAGGTGGGTCTGAAAACTCCAACCTTTCCAATGGCTTCCAAAATAACACCATAGTACCCCCTAGCATGCCTTGTTATGGATCTGATGTTTGTTTGGCTCGAATCAGTTCCGAGCTTCTCGAATCTTCTTTTGAAGATTCGGACCAAACAAGAACAAACTCAGATCTGTTCTAAACTGACACCAAATGACCCCTAGGCTACCCCCACCCGTGTGTCACTGTTGGTTCCCCTCGAACCTACCCAGAAGTGTTCGGATTTAAAATCCAAGATCTGAAACCCTAAATTTCCAATCCTGGCAAAGATTGAGGTTTAATCGACCTTAGTCAAAGTATTTTCAGTAGAAAATACTTCGACTAAGGTCTGTTTGATTTCAAACAAAGTTCAAATCCAAGTTGAGTTGAGTCCGGTTGAATTTGAAGGCTCAGAGGTAATTTTCTGTTGCTTATGTATGTTCTACGTGTATTCTATATTCGTTTCATTAGTTTGTTTAATTTTTCATAATTTTCTAGTCAATTTTGTTATACTGTCCCCTACCCGTCTACTTGATTCCAAATGTGAATTGTTTCTGTTAATTGTGATTATGTACAATGTGTGTAATCGACTCGATTAAGTTCGTCGATTAGTTGTATTGTGAATCTTGCTTCTGAAATGATGTTTGTAATACCCTGTTTATCTGTTTAGAGTTGATTATCATCATTGAAATCAGTTAATTAGTTCTTCCCAATTTATTGATTCTTGTTTAATAAATCAGAAAGTTTGTCAATGGTGTGTATATGTTGATTTCTGAATCAGTGAGTTTCAGGGCATTGTCAGTATATTGACAATGCTCCTGTGTTTGTTTGATTTTTGTTCAAAGTTAAAGCTCAGTTTACTGAACTCAGTGTAATATGTTGTTATGATGATTGGTTCTGAATTCAGTATGATTCTACAAATGTTGATTAGATGTAATTGTGTTAGGAGGTTACATTCTTAGTCAGGATTCAGTCCAAACTTTAGGATTGGTTGTAGCTGTCTTAAATCAGATTAATAATCAGGCTTATACAGATTTTAAAATCTGTATTGTTAAGATGCTGAATTTAAGGCAGTAATACCAGTAGAAAACAGTAAATCTGGACATTTCTGGGATAAAACAGTAAGGGTAATATGATATAATAGAGGGCTGAAAGTGGTTTGTTAATGGATTTTAATTTAATGAGATAATGGGAAACAAAGGGTAATGGGCTGCTTAAAATCAGGATAAGATCACTTAAAGTATTCAAAAGTAGTTTTAATGGAAAACTTTCTGATTTTAAAAGGAGAAAAGGGTCCATTTAGCACTAGAAGAGTATAGGACAGCCCTGTATAAATAGAGGGGAATGGGGACTGATTTAGGGGACTGAGACTTTTAAAGAGAGAAAAAAAAAGGGCAGATTTTTTAAAAAAAACAGAAAGGAAAGAGAGGAAGAGAATAGAAAAAGAAATAGAAAAGAGAACATTCACACACACACCCACAACCTGAAACAGATACAAAAGCAGAAACAAAAATCAGAAACAGGAATCTAAAACAGATAGAGGAAAGAAGCTGAAATCTGAAATGTTATTTTTCTAGAATCTATCCGTTGTTTGTTTGTGGATAGTGTTCGGTTTAAATCTGAAATTTTCTCTCAAGTTTCTATCACTGTACATCTGGGTTAACGGGTCTTGTTCGGACTTGCTGTGTTACTGGTACATTCTGCCGGTATTTTGCTGCTGCTATTATCGCTGAAATTTACTCCTTTTACCTTCATTTCCAGGTACATATTCTTAAAACTCATGTTGTGAAGAGCTTCAACATGACAAAATGAAGCTTGAATTGTAATTCTGTCTTCTATTCGCTCAAGTTCATTAGTTTAAATTTCAGCTTTGTTTCGTGTTGGTTTAATAGTAGTATATTTTGACGTAACGGCTGTAAATTAAATGTCATTTCTTGAAGTTGCTCGAAATGTTGTAATAAGGTTAATTTCTAAATTTTCATTAGCGGAAGATATAATTAAATTGTCAAGGTAGGGAATATGGCATGAATGTTGGCCATTATTTAATTTTTTGTTGTTAGCTAAGTAAGGAGTAATGTAGAAGTATCAAGAAAACTACACTAGTAATATCTATTGTTAAATAAGGTAAAAATGGTGTTGGTATTATTTTCATGTATAAGATAGCAGGTATCTATAGAACCATTAGTGGATGGTAAGTTGAGTTGTTATGGCTCATTATGATGTTAAAATGCTATGAATGTTTCAAGACATACAAATATGTTGCATGTAAGGCAATGTTGTTAATCAATTTGTATAATAATTCCCTCTCTTATCAATTTGATGCCTATTTACCATCCTAAATAAATAATTAGGCCTATTAGATTAAAAGCAAGTATATGAGAATAAGATGAGATATACAAATTACAACACTTTACATCAATGACAATTAGAAATAGGACTTGCACTAAATAGAAGTAATAAAAGTTCTTGAAAAATATTCTTCCCTTTATAAATCGTTTTTAATTTCATATACAATTCATTATTGGGCATATAGATATATATATGTTGTATTTGCCGAAAATAGTGTTAATCATATTTTTACGCTTTTCTTTGAATTTAAATAGTCTGGCTGAATATAATTTCCGGAAATTATAATCGACGGGCAACATTTAATAAATTGCAAGTTCTTTTTTCAAGAATTCAAGGGTATCTTAAATGGAGATTTCTCATGATATAATAAACAATCTGGGGAAAAAGGCCATAATACTATTAACAAAGATTTTGCGCAATCAAGGATGCGTTCGCGCACCCTGATTATATTAAAAAAAAAAGCAAATTCGGATTATGCGTACGCGCAATTTCGAGCGAATATTTTAATAAAAATGATTTCTCCGCGGATGTCAAAATAATTTCATATAACCCGAGGTGTGCAGTTCATTATCTAAATAAAAAGGGTGATGATGTTCCTGATTTTATTTTAAATTTCGAACATATATTTTTTATAAAATCTATAACATGGACAATTTTATTGTGTACACGTACGCGTGGCACGATCCCCGGTAATTATAAAAAGTATATAATACGAATATACGTACGCGTAATTCGTCCATATAATTGTAAACAATAAGTAAAAAGCGGTAGTAAAATCATGCAATAAAAACGTATTTAGTAAAATCAAGATAATTAAGCCAATAATAAAAACAGTTAAGCGACCGTGCTAGAACCACGGAATTCGGAAATGCCTAACACCTTCTTCCGAATTAACAGAATTCCTTATTCAGGATTTCTGGTTCGCGGAATAATAAACAGAGTCATATTCTCCTCGATTCAGGGATTAAAATTGGTGACTTGGGACGCCTTAAAATTCCCAGGTGGCGACTCTGAAATAATTAAATAAATCTCGCTTCGACTGTCCTTCAATTGGAGAAAACTCCCCACGCGCCCCGCGGACGCGGTAAAAAGGAGGTGCGACAGCTCTGGCGACTCTGCTGGGGACCAACTTGTGTTCCACTGTAACCCAGAACCACTGGTTCTGGGTTTAAAGAATTCGAGCTTAAAATATCTGTGTTAATTGGCTTTATTTATTATATGATTTTCAACTGTTTATATGCTAATATGCTAAATGTTGCTTTTTACCGCTTTAATATTATTTGAATTGTGAATATATACAACTGCTACGAAACCCCCTTCTTTCTGAGTCTTCTGAATTTATGGTGTACACGTGCGCGTGACCCACCTTTCTGTTAAAGTCATACCAAATAAGACGGAGTTGGGACAAGTAACTAGGCCGGGTAGACTTTCGTGCTCCCGGTACGTTGCCCCCGCTTCGGCTCAAACTGTCCGTTTGGGTAAGCCAGGTTTAGAACAATCAACCTCAGGTTTTACACTTAGAATAACTCAGCCATGTACCGGATTCCTAGTAGGAACGAATATTTGCATCATATGCATTTGGCCTTGGAGACTCAACACAGGGGTTGGGTCTGTCTAGGACAGGTGAACCCGAAACAAAAAGACCAGCATGATGCATCCTACTTGCTACTTGTGCATTCATTTGCCTCGAACATACTTGTTAACCAGCTTAAACGAAATCATGGTGAGAAGAGAGGAATAAAATGGGTTGTTTTTTTAAAAAAAAAAATCAAAAAAAAATAGTTTTAAATCTTGAAACAAAGATATTTAATAAATAAAATGATTTTTTTTAGTGTAAAATTTTCAAAAATAAGTTTTGACTTTATTAAAATTAAATTTCAGATACAAAATGAGCACCACACAAAGCCCCTCATCCACGAGTATAGAAGAATTTCTATTTCAGCTTCAAATGTGGTGGTTTGATTTAGGCGAAGACGGTCAAAAATGGGTCGTCAAGCATTTGGGAAATCTCACGGACATTATGAAAGTTAAACCCCGTGATGATCTGATTGCTGCGTTAGTAACTTTCTGGGACCCTGTTCACAATGTTTTTCGTTTCTCTGACTTCGAGCTTACTCCTACATTAGAGGAGATAGCTGGCTATGCTGGTTTTGACGGAAGTCTAAGAAATCAAAGCTTGATATTCACAAAGGCTCCTTCGGTACATCGATTCTTCGGTCTTCTGAACATCAGCAGTCAAATCAGGAAAAACAATGTCATCAATGGATGTTGTTCCTTCAACTTTTTGTATTCAAGGTTCGGAAAGTCAGATGGGTTCGAAATTCATGAGAAAGGCCTTACTAACAAGCAAAACAAAGACACTTGGCAGATTCACCGTCGCTTTGCCTTCATGGTGGCTTTTCTAGGAGTCATGGTCTTCCCAAACAAAGAGCGAACAATTGATATTCGCACCGCGAAAGTTGTGCAAATCCTCACCACCAAAGAAAATCACACCCTTATCCCCATCATTCTATCAGATATTTATCGGGCTTTGACTTTATGTAAATCAGGAGCAAAAGTCTTCGAAGGATGCAAAATTTTGTTGCAAATGTGGGTGATTGAACATCTCCAACAACGGCCCAAGATCATACAGTATGGGCCAAACAATGATAATTGCATTGAGAGTTATGAGGAAAGAACAAAAAATTATCAGGCTCCAGAAGGAATAGAAGCATGGGTATCTCATCTAAGGGCTTTAACGGCAAATCAAATTGAATGGACTCTGGGATGGCTCCCGATGAGGGAAGTAATACACATGTCAACCTCAAATAGTTATCTACTACTATTGGGATTGAGAAGCATTCAGCCGTATGCGCCACTAAGAGTCCTAAGGCAACTAGGGAGATATCAAATAGTTCCTGATGATGAAGATTTAAGTATGCAAGTAATCGAATTACACCCAGAAGCCACTAAAGCCGAAGGCGAGAAGAAGAGTCTAGCTTGTGAGAATGAAAATCTTCATGCTCGATTCCAAAAAATGAAAAGAGTTTCTGAAACGCCAAAGAGGAGCTGGAAGGATCAAAAAACCATCGCCAATCTCTTTGAAAGAATGCAAGATTATGATTCCATTCTTGCGGAAAACGAAAGGGCATTGAGCAAAGCAAAAGAAAGGATCCAACAATTAAATGAAGAAGCCAGATCTAATAAGGAACGCCAAGATAGGAAATCCGGAAAAGACAGGGCACAATTCAAGAAGGAAAAAGACCATTGGATGCGATCAGAAGACCAGCTTCGTGCACAACAAGAAGGGGCAAGAAGATGCAACAAAGAACATCAACAAGCAAACATCGACAGGGAAAGAGCGCAAGCAAGATTAGAGCAGGCCAGACTCCGAGCTCTATTAGAATCAGCTCTAGATCGGGAAAATCGTGTCAGAGATATAGCCACCACTCGCTAGCAGCAATTGCAGAACCAAGACCAACGTCTCCAGGATTTCAGGGCACAAATCCACGACTTAGCAGTCTACACCTCTCAAAGTTATGTAAACTGCCAAGGAATGGATTATGAAAGGTTTACAGAGCATGCACCCACTTTTGCCCGTCATCTAGCAATGGAGTTGGAAAGGATGTATCGTACGCTGGGAGGTCATCCAGGTCAAGCCCCACATTGAGCAAATAATCTATTAATTTACAACACAAGTGGAAAGTGGGGCACGTTGTGAGATGTTAAGAATTGTATCTTTTATTTTGATTTAAGTGTGTGTGTTTCAAGCCATTTTCTTAAAGTTTTCAAATGCAATTCCATCTTTGTGTAATGAATAAAAGTGATTGCCTTTAGTCCGAACTACGCAAGGTCTGATTCATGCGGGGGCATGATACGTAGGCAATCTCTATAAGATTCGACCACCACAATAAAAGATATATATAATAAATAAAAGTGAATAACAATAAAAATTTCAAGAAAGCTGGGACGACACAAGCAGCCGAGCAAATGCATAATAGAAAGGGATTATTTGTCTAGGAGCATTGCATCTCAACGTGTGATTATATATGTGTTAAACTCTCAAAACTAACAAGTTTGTTCATTTCCAGAATTCAAGCAGTTAGTTTCTCTAAAGAGTATACTGGCATATTATCACTATCACACAAGATCAAAAGGACCAATACCCGAAAGTATGTCTATCCCAGATGTTGACACAGGTATGGAGCTAGAGGAGATGGATGTCGGGAAAATGAAAGAAGAGATGTTTAAACTCAAGCAGCAAATGGCTGAGATGTACCAAGCCTGGTCTACAGGACAGTTACCCCCATCTTACCCAAATAACCCTGCTCCATCAATGACCCAAACTCAGGATAATATTACCACTGAATTATCCCCAAATTTCCCCATTTACCAGCACTACCGAGGCACCACCTCTCAGACACCGCAGTCTCCACCTCCAAAACCCGTTCCATATTTTCCTCCACCTATGACTCCTGTTTTCGTAGCACCTCCCCCTGCTACATTCCACAAATCTCCTAGTGAGCCTACATTCCAAGCCCAGGACAACCAATATTACCCCCCGGAGCCCACCCTCAAAGCCTCCGAAATCCATTCAACTGCTCCTCATTTTGATCTCTCAACCGAAATTGACAAACCAGCCAAAAATGCTGAACAAGAAGAGATGTTCAGGAAGGTCAAGAGTCTAGAACAATCGTTCAGAGACATGCGAGGATTAGGTGGGCAAGTCAGTGTAGCATACAAAGATTTGTGCTTATTCCCCAATGTACAATTACCAGTTGGCTTCAAGATGCCCAAATTTGACCTATACAACGGGCACGGCGACCCAGTAGCCCACTTAAGGGGTTTCTGTAGCAAGATGCGAGGAGCTGGGGGAAAGGATGAATTATTGATGGCTTACTTCAGTCAAAGTTTAAGCGGATCAGCTTTGGAGTGGTATACACGCCAGGACCATGGGAGATGGTACACTTGGGATGACCTGGCACAGGCATTCGCATACCATTTCCAATACAATCTGGAAATCATCCCTGATCGATTATCTTTGACAAAATTTGAGAAGAAACACAATGAAAGTTTCAGAGAGTATGGTTTTCAGTGGAGAGAACAGGCAGCACGAGTGGATCCTCCTACGAAGGAGAATGAAATGGTAGACTACTTCCTCCAAGCCTTGGAACCAACTTACTATACCCATCTGGTTTCAGCGGTTGGGAAATCATTCAACGAAGTGGTGAAGATGGGAGGTATGGTGGAAGAAGGCCTCAAAACAAATAAAATTATGAGCTATTCAGCAATTAAGGCAACTACTCAAGCTATTCAAGGCGGGGTAGGAGGAATCGGAAGAAAGAAGAGGGAGGAAGCAGCGGTAGTTGATTCAGGAATTTGGTCGGGACCCAGAGGTTCACCGCTTTACTATAATCAACAACGACCTCGCCAATCAGCTTACCACCATGATTCATCCCAACACTACTATCACCCTTCAGAGCCTCATTTTTCCATTAACCATGCTCAAGCATACAATCAGCCACCTGTTCACACCAATTGGCGTGCTCCTGTCACACCAAATACTTACCCACGAGCCTATCCCGGACCAGGTTTCAGGCCTAGGCCAGCATTCAGGGGAGAAAGGGAACAGAAAAAGAAAACTTACACTCCATTGGGAGAGTCTTACACTAGTCTGTTCCACAGGCTGAGACAGCTAGACATGCTGAGACCAATACAATCCAAGCTACCCAATCCTCCTCCAAAGAATCTGGATTACACCATTAGCTGTGAATATTGCTCCGGTGCACCAGGCCATGATACGGAGAAATGTTGGCATTTGAAAAATGCAATACAAGAGCTGATTGATACTAATAAAATCGAGGTTCAAACCCCCGAAGCTCCAAATATCAATAGAAATCCAATGCCAGCCCATCAAGAGGCTAATATGATAGAAATCATACAAGCTGATGGGGAGACAAAGAAGCCGTCACAAACTGTCATGATGATCAAGTCTCATGAAACCAAGCCAGATAAGCAGTTAATGGAGGAGAAGCCGGTGTCTAAGCATAACAAGAATGGTGGTGAATCATCTGTGGTAGTCGAAGAGGGATCATCAAGCAAAGTTACCGCAAAACAAGAAAGGCTGAAAGTGATAGTACCAGGGGTTGCTAATAAACCCATTGTATTCGTGGAAGGAGCCCGTATAGATCGGGTTATTATCGCACCTGTAATCCAGCTGCCGGTCATCAACAACAAAGCCATCCCATGGAACTATGAACGGGTGACTGTAATGTACAAGGGAAAAGAAGTCAAGGAAGAAGTGTGTGAGGTGCAAGGCTTGACTCGTTCGGGAAGATGTTTTACTCCCGAAGAGTTAAGAAAAACTAAAAATAATCCAACGCCAACAAAGAGAGCTGTGACGGAAGAAGAGGCGGAAGAGTTTTTAAGAAAAATGAAACTCCATGATTATTCTGTTGTGGATCAATTAAAGAAGACGCCCGCTCAAATTTCATTGTTGTCATTACTGATCCATTCAGAGGAGCACCGTCTGGCTTTGATGAAAATCCTGAATGAAGCTCATGTTCCTGAAAAGATCTCTGTAAATCATTTGGGAAAAATAGCCAACAGAATCTTTGAGACAAACAGAATTACATTTGCTGATGATGAATTACCTGTGGAAGGTACCGAGCATAACAGAGCTCTTTACCTCACCGTGAAATGTGAAAACTCCGTAGTAACCCGGGTATTGGTTGACAATGGGTCAAGTGCAAACATATGCCCTCTCTCCACTTTAAGCAAATTAAAAATTAAAGAGGGGAGGATCCAGAAGAATAGTATCTGCGTACGGGGGTTTGACGGTGGAAGCAGAGATTCATTTGGCGACATAGTGTTGGAACTAACTATAGGGCCAGTTGAATTCACAATGGAATTCCAAGTGTTGGACATAACTGTTTCTTACAACTTGTTGTTGGGTCGACCATGGATCCATGCTGCTAAAGCAGTCCCGTCAACACTACATCAGGCTGTCAAGTTTGAATGGGATCATCAAGAAATAGTCGTGCATGGAGAAGAAAGTTTAAATGCTCACAGCAGTACCATTGTACCGGTCGAGGAAACAGAAAATGACCAGGGACCATGGGTATACCAAGTATCCGACACAGTATCGGTAGAGAAAATTCCAGAGGGGAAATACCTTCCGAATCCAAAGATATCCTCTACATCAGTCATGGTAGCTTATGAAATGTTAAAGAATGGCTTTATACCCGGCAAAGGTCTGGGCTTATCTTTGCAAGGAATTATACAACCAGTATCTCTCCCCGAGAACTGGGGAACATTCGGTTTGGGGTTCATACCCACTGCCAATGACGTGATAAGGGCCAGGAAGTTGAAACACCAAGCATGGGTTCTTCCAAAACCAGTCCCACGTTTGTCAAAGTCTTTTGTCAAGACCGGTGCTAAAAATCGCCCGATAACAACAATTCCTAAATCCCGGGTCAATCCTGAGAAAGAATTAATTGAAAGATTCGAAAAATTGTTTGATGATGTGAATATGTTGGAAAGCGGAGAAGGGTGTAGCAACGCAGAAGTTCAATTCGTTGGGCCAGAAACAAAGCTTAATAATTGGAAAGCCACTCCTCTCCCCATTCGAAAGAAGTCTTGGTAGTTTATTTTGATTTTCTTTCAGTTTGTTTGGGTTACTTCAGGGTTGTAATCCCAAAGCTTATCTTATAGTTTGTTTGAAGTGTGCAAAACCTTGTTATCTTTCATCATCCAATAAAAAACAGTTTCCTTTTTATTATCATTTCTGATAGTTTTCTTTTCTTTTTCTTCTTTCCTGTACAGTTCCTTTTACACTGGCTCTAGTGATATGGCATGCATGAGGAATCCTCAGCCCAGTCTTAAAAATCAATCTGGTTCCGAAGTAATAATTCAAGAAATATATTGTGATTATGAATCAGAATATGATGAAGATGAGGTTTTTGAAGAGATTAGTAAAGAGTTAATTCACTTTGAGGAAAAAATCAAACCTAACCTGAGTGATACCGAGGACATCAATATAGGGGACACGAGTAATATTCAGGAAACTAAAATAAGTGTCCATCTCGAACCAAAGATCCGAGAAGAGTTAATTAAAGCACTCATAGAATTCAAAGATGTTTTTGCATGGTCGTATGACGACATGCCGGGCCTGAGCACTGATTTAGTGGTTCACAAATTGCCCACCGATCCAACGGTGCCTCCTGTCAAGCAGAGGCTGAGAAAATTCAAGCCTGATATGAGTGTGAGAATTAAGGAAGAAATCACCAAACAATTGGAAGCAAAGGTCATTCGAGTCACTCGATATCCTGTTTGGCTGGCTAATATCGTTCCTGTACCAAAGAAAGACGGCAAAATTAGAGTATGCGTCGACTACCGCAATCTCAACAAAGCAAGTCCAAAGGATAATTTCTCATTACCCAATATCCATATTCTGATCGATAATTGTGCCAAGTATGATATAGGGTCTTTCGTGGATTGTTATGTCGGGTATCATCAAATTCTAATGGATGAAGAAGATGCAGAAAAAACGGCATTCATCACACCATGGGGAACTTATTGCTACCGGGTAATGCCATTCGGTTTAAAGAACGCCGGAGCAACCTATATGAGAGCGATGACCACAGTGTTTCATGATATGATACACAAAGAGATTGAGGTATACGTGGACGATGTGATCATAAAATCAAAGCATCAGGCCGACCACGTTAGGGATTTGAGGAAGTTCTTCTTAAGACTTCGCAGGTACAACCTCAAGCTTAACCCTGCCAAATGCGCATTTGGAGTTCCATCTGGAAAGTTGCTGGGATTCATAGTCAGTTGGCGAGGCATCGAGCTAGATCCATCAAAAATCAAAGCCATCCAAGAATTACCACCTCCAAGAAACAAAATGGAAGTAATGAGTTTGTTGGGAAGGTTAAATTACATCAGCAGGTTTATTGCTCAGCTCACAACAACCTGTGAGCCAATTTTCAAATTGTTAAAAAGGATGTTGCGGTCAAATGGACCGATGAGTGTCAAGAAGCGTTCGATAAGATAAAAGGGTACTTGTCAAACCCACCCGTGATGGTCCCGCCAGAGCCAGGAAGACCTTTGATTCTTTACTTGACGGTTTTGGAAAATTCATTTGGTTGTGTATTGGGGCAACATGACCTCACTGGCAGAAAAGAACAGGCCATCTACTACCTTAGCAAGAAGTTCACAGCTTATGAGGTTAAGTATACTCATCTGGAAAAGACATGTTGCGCCCTAACATGGGTAGCTCAAAAATTAAAACACTATTTGTCATCCTACACTACTTACCTCATTTCTCGGTTGGATCCATTGAAATACATTTTTCAAAAGCCTATGCCAACGGGAAGACTTGCAAAGTGGCAGATATTGCTCACAGAATTTGACATCATCTATGTGACTCGAACTGCAATGAAGGCTCAAGCACTGGCCGATCATTTAGCCGAAAACCCGGTCGATGAGGAATATGAGCCGTTGAAAACTTATTTTCCTGATGAAGAAACAATGCATATCGACGAGGTGGAGCGAATTGAAAAGCCTAGCTGGAAACTTTTCTTTGATGGAGCCACTAACATGAAAGGAGTCGGGATAGGAGCTGTAATCATTTCTGAAATAGGGCATCACTATCCTGTTACGGCTCAATTGCGATTTTATTGCACCAATAATATGGCTGAATATGAAGCTTGCATTTTGGGGTTAAGGCTAGCCGCCGACATGGGTATCCGAGAAATCTTAGTCATAGGAGATTCGGATCTTTTGGTACATCAAATTCAAGGAGAATGGGAAACCCGAGACTTGAAGCTCATACCATACCGACAATGTCTACATGATCTTCGTTAGCGGTTTCAATCCGTGGAATTCCAACATATTCCAAGAATCCATAATGAGGTTGCCGATGCATTGGCTACCCTGGCATCAATGTTGCATCATCCGGACAAAGTTTATGTAGATCCGATACATATTCAAGTCCACGATCAGCACGCTTATTGCAATATGGTCGAAGAAGAATTTGATGGTGAACCATGGTTCCACGACATCAAGGAGTATATCAGGATGGGGATATATCCCGCACAAGCCACAGGAGATCAAAAGAGGACCATTAGGCGATTGGCAAATGGATTCTTCTTAAGCGGAGGAGTTTTGTATAAAAGAACACCAGATCTTGGATTATTAAGATGCATAGATGCCAGACAAGCTACAGCTGTCATGTCTGAAGTACATTCAGGAGTTTGCGGACCCCACATGAGTGGATATGTGTTGGCAAAGAAAATCCTCCGAGCTGGTTACTATTGGCTTACCATGGAGCGAGATTGTATCAGTTTTGTGCGCAAGTGTCATCAATGCCAAATACACGGAGATTTGATTCATTCTCCACCATCCGAGTTGCACACAATGTCGGCACCATGGCCCTTCGTTGCCTGGGGCATGGATGTGATTGGACCAATTGAGCCGGCAGCATCCAATGGGCACAGGTTCATTCTGGTAGCTATTGATTATTTTACCAAATGGGTTGAGGCCAAGACATTCAAATCAGTGACCAAGAAAGCTGTGGTCGATTTTGTCCACTCAAATATCATATGTCGATTCGGAATCCCGAAGGTGATCATCACAGATAACGGTGCTAATCTTAACAGCAACTTAATGAAGGAAGTATGTCAACAATTTAAGATTACACATCGCAACTCTACCCCATATCGGCCCAAGGCGAATGGAGCAGTAGAGGCAGCCAACAAAAACATAAAGAAGATACTTCGGAAAATGGTAGAAGGTTCAAAACAATGGCATGAAAAATTACCATTTGCATTATTGGGATACCGCACTACTGTTCGCACTTCAGTAGGAGCAACTCCTTATTTGTTGGTATATGGCACTGAAGCAGTAATTCCTGCAGAAGTTGAGATTCCTTCCCTTCGGATCATCGCCGAAGCAAAAATTGATAATGATGAATGGGTCAAAACCCGTCTGGAACAGTTAAACTTGATTGATGAAAAACGATTGGCCGCAGTATGTCACGGTCAATTATATCAAAGAAGAATAGCAAGAGCATACAATAAAAAGGTGCGCCCACGGAAGTTCGAAGTGGGTCAACATGTGCTGAAACGTATTCTTCCACATCAAGTTGAGGCAAAAGGCAAATTTGCTCCGAATTGGCAAGGACCATTCATTGTGTCCAGAGTATTATCAAATGGTGCACTATGTTTAACAGATATTGAAGGCAAATTCATAGACATGACAATCAATTCTGATGCGGTAAAGAGATATTACGCATAACTTTTTGAATGTTTGTATTTAGCATTATTTTAAAGATTGGAATGACAAAGGCAATTTATTCTGCTATCCAAACACCGTACCCTTTGTTTACCCTTTGAGCCATACTTGTTTCTTTCCTACCCTCTCTTGGAATCAATAAAAAAAAAATAAAAAAAAAAAAGAAAAAAAAAGAAAAAAAAAGAAGAAAGTCATTATTACTAGTGAACTACGTTTGACCTGATTCCTCAAAGAAGGATACGTAGGCGCCTCACGGCTCGGTCATAGGGTGCACGACATACACAATGTGCACGAAAAGAAACATTAAGAGACCCCAATCAAGAAACTAGGGCAGGAATTGTATTGGAAATAAGAAAAGATTCCAAGAGTTGTAATTTTAAACTCATACCAAAGCTATTTAGCTTTTAATACCTTTTCCATTTCTAACCCCATACCAAAAAGACCTTTCTATCAATCTTAGAAAAATGCTGAGACAAGCAAATGAAGATGGTTCATAACACTCTGATACAAACAAGAAAAGAAAGTAAAAATGAGAGAGTCTTATAGGTGAAAACCCACACGGGCACCATAAGGCGACGGAAGTTGAGAGAAAAGTAAAATGAGAGAGTCTTATTGGTGAAAACCTTAGTAGGCACCATAGAACGAAAAGGAAGTGAGAAATGAACAAATGAGGAAGGATCATCGGTGAAAACTCTTTGAGATATTGCAAGTCCAACAGGTCTGTAAAATGAAAAATGAAGTTGGATTACGGAAATTTTGGGGAAAACAAAAATGAGACAATTGAAAGGAGATTGATTAAAAGACTGAGTTGATTAATCCGAAATGCATACCCTGATCATTGGTGCCAGTAACTCCAATCAGATAAGTTTATTCTTTCTCCAACAGTCATCCAAACTTGGATTTTTCTTTTCATTCTATAATTGTCGAAATCAGCGTGTTTCGTCACTAATAATCTTACTTTTCTAAAAGCTTTGAGATAAGTTTTATTCCAAACAAATAAGAAGGAATGTCAAGGTATACTACCAAGATTCAAGGTTACATGATGCAAAATACGGCCATGAAAGGCGGGAGATAAAAGATATGGGTGTAAGAAAAGTGAAATCAAAAGTGGATCAGCAAAGTCAGAAGGGACATATGATTACAGTTAAAAGGGTTTGAAGGAAAACATACAGAGGGGAATCCTATAGTCAAGGATCAATTACAAGGACGAAATAGTCTTTTCAACCATTCCAAAGCAATAAAAAGAGACGAAGAGAGGCCTCACCATCAGCAAGAATACCCCAGTTAACCACCCTGCTTTAAACTAACGAAGTTTTCTTTGATTTAAAACAGGGGCAAAGACAATATTTGTGTCAGGAGACATTTACGAAGAAAAGAAGAAGTCAGGCGTCCACCTGGAGAATGAGGATGAGAAGAAGAAGTCAGGCGTCCACCTGGAGAATGAGGATGGAGAATTAAAGAAATCAGGCGTCCACCTGGAGAATGAGGATGAGAATTGAAGAAATCAGGCGTCCACCTGGAGAATGAGGATGAGAAAAGAAGAAGTCAGGCGTCCACCTGGAGAATGAGGATGAGAATTAAAGAAGTCAGGCGTCCACCTGGAGAATGAGGATGAGAAAAGAAGAAGTCAGGCGTCCACCTGGAGAATGAGGATGAGAATTAAAGAAGTCAGGCGTCCACCTGGAGAATGAGGATGAGAAAAGAAGAAGTCAGGCGTCCACCTGGAGAATGAGGATGAGAATTAAAGAAGTCAGGCGTCCACCTGGAGAATGAGGATGAGAAAAGAAGAAGTCAGGCGTCCACCTGGAGAATGAGGATGAGAATTAAAGAAGTCAGGCGTCCACCTGGAGAATGAGGATGAGAAAAGAAGAAGTCAGGCGTCCACCTGGAGAATGAGGATGAGAATTAAAGAAGTCAGGCGTCCACCTGGAGAATGAGGATGAGAAAAGAAGAAGTCAGGCGTCCACCTGGAGAATGAGGATGAGAATTAAAGAAGTCAGGCGTCCACCTGGAGAATGAGGATGAGAATTAAAGAAGTCAGGCGTCCACCTGGAGAATGAGGATGAGAAAAGAAGAAGTCAGGCGTCCACCTGGAGAATGAGGATGAGAATTAAAGAAGTCAGGCGTCCACCTGGAGAATGAGGATGAGAAAAGAAGAAGTCAGGCGTCCACCTGGAGAATGAGGATGAGAAAAGAAGAAGTCAGGCGTCCACCTGGAGAATAAGGATGAGGAAAGTAGAAGTCAGGCGTCCACCTGGAGAATGAGGACAAAAAATTAAAGAAATCAGGCGTCCACCTGGAGAATGAGGATAATAAGTTAAAAAAAAATCAGGCGTCCACCTGGAGAATGAGGATGAAGAAAGAAAAGAAGCAGTCAAGGCACCCACCCGGAGAACGAGGGAATGCAATTGAAGTGTTGAAATCAAAAGTCCGCTCATATGAAAAAGGAGCACACTTAGAATCAATAAAGCAGAGGAATCCAACAAAATCCCCAGCAAGAAACAACAAGAGTCTCAAACAGATGAATGAAATACGGGACACAATGAAAAGGAATACGGAATAAGCCAAATGCCCAAGAGTCACCAAGATATCAAGACAACAAGAAACGCAGGGGCATGATCTAGATAAGATTTTTTATAATTCCTATACCATAATCTAGTTTAGTTTTTGTATTACCTTTGAAGTAAGGTGTAATAAGGAGGTCAGCAAGCAGTAAAAACAGCACGAAGCAGCAGTAACATCACAGTCCCAAGGTAGTCCCAGCTACCCAAAACTTCCCGAACTACATTGACCTGATTCCTTTATAGCCAAGGATATGTAGGAAACCTTTGAAGCAGAGGTTCGGTCAAATCTTTCAAAAAATGCTTCCCACGGAGTATTTGAACGGGCAAAAATCGCTCGTGTCCACTCACTTTATCTTTGCACGAAAACTCTTCGAGTTTCCGCACAAAGAGGGGCAGCTGTGAGCACGTGATTTTTGCCTTAACAAAAACTACTCCAAAATAAATCAAAAAATAAAATAAATTTCTTTTACTGTGTAGTTTTTGAATTTGCGTGGTGTTAAATATTTGTGTTATGTCCGTAAATGTTTACTTTGTCATAATAAAATGAAAATTAAAATAAAATACATGTTGCATGCATATAGGATTTAATTATGCATTTGAAAGATAATTTAAATAAAATCACAAAAATATGCATTCGTTCTATTTTTAAATATGTTACTGTGTGATTAATGTTTTGATTATGTGTTAAATAGTTGTTATAAAGTAATTAATATTTTTGTGTAAGATTAAAATTGTTTTATAATTTTTATTAGGATTTTTTAATGATAAATAATAAAATAAAGTAAAATAAAATAAATTGTAGAAATAGAATCGGACCTGGATTAAAATCCAGGCCCAAAACTAAATTACCCCCCCCCCAGCCCAATCCAGGCAACCCAGGTACCGGTCCAATTCAAACGAGTCAAAACGACATCGTTTGGTCGTAGTTTAGCAGAGACCGTTGGATCAAAGCCAACCAACGGCTGAGATCCCACGAACCTTAACCCACAATCCTTACCCGATCCGATACCCGGTCCAACCCGTCCCCCAGCTTAAACCAAACGACATCGTTTGGTTAAGTGAGTAAATCCTGACCTTTCATCCTACTAGATCTAACGGTCAGCATCAATCCACCCCACCCCTATATAAGGCCCAAACCCTTACCCCGGCCCCCTAGCCAAACACCCCCTCTCCTTCCCTGTTCATCGTCCCTTCCAAAACTCACCCCTAACCCTAGCCTCCCTAGATCCCACCGCCTGAAACCCGGCGGCATCAACGCCGCCGGTCACCAAAATAACACTCTAGAATCCCCTGAACATCCTCTACACAGATCTAACCTTAGTTTCCTTCGAATCAGACCCCAACTCTTCGAATACTAAATCGAAGGTGGGTCTGAAAACTCCAACCTTTCCAATGGCTTCCAAAATAACACCATAGTACCCCCTAGCATGCCTTGTTATGGATCTGATGTTTGTTTGGCTCGAATCAGTTCCGAGCTTCTCGAATCTTCTTTTGAAGATTCGGACCAAACAAGAACAAACTCAGATCTGTTCTAAACTGACACCAAATGACCCCTAGGCTACCCCCACCCGTGTGTCATTGTTGGTTCCCCTCGAACCTACCCAGAAGTGTTCGGATTTAAAATCCAAGATCTGAAACCCTAAATTTCCAATCCTGGCAAAGATTGAGGTTTAATCGACCTTAGTCAAAGTATTTTCAGTAGAAAATACTTCGACTAAGGTCTGTTTGATTTCAAACAAAGTTCAAATCCAAGTTGAGTTGAGTCCGGTTGAATTTGAAGGCTCAGAGGTAATTTTCTGTTGCTTATGTATGTTCTACGTGTATTCTATATTCGTTTCATTAGTTTGTTTAATTTTTAATAATTTTCTAGTCAATTTTGTAATACTGTCCCCTACCCGTCTACTTGATTCCAAATGTGAATTGTTTCTGTTAATTGTGATTATGTACAATGTGTGTAATCGACTCGATTAAGTTCGTCGATTAGTTGTATTGTGAATCTTGCTTCTGAAATGATGTTTGTAATACCCTGTTTATCTGTTTAGAGTTGATTATCATCATTGAAATCAGTTAATTAGTTCTTCCCAATTTATTGATTCTTGTTTAATAAATCAGAAAGTTTGTCAATGGTGTGTATATGTTGATTTCTGAATCAGTGAGTTTCAGGGCATTGTCAGTATATTGACAATGCTCCTGTGTTTGTTTGATTTTTGTTCAAAGTTAAAGCTCAGTTTACTGAACTCAGTGTAATATGTTGTTATGATGATTGGTTCTGAATTCAGTATGATTCTACAAATGTTGATTAGATGTAATTGTGTTAGGAGGTTACATTCTTAGTCAGGATTCAGTCCAAACTTTAGGATTGGTTGTAGCTGTCTTAAATCAGATTAATAATCAGGCTTATACAGATTTTAAAATCTGTATTGTTAAGATGCTGAATTTAAGGCAGTAATACCAGTAGAAAACAGTAAATCTGGACATTTCTGGGATAAAACAGTAAGGGTAATATGATATAATAGAGGGCTGAAAGTGGTTTGTTAATGGATTTTAATTTAATGAGATAATGGGAAACAAAGGGTAATGGGCTGCTTAAAATCAGGATAAGATCACTTAAAGTATTCAAAAGTAGTTTTAATGGAAAACTTTCTGATTTTAAAAGGAGAAAAGGGTCCATTCAGCACTAGAAGAGTATAGGACAGCCCTGTATAAATAGAGGGGAATGGGGACTGATTTAGGGGACTGAGACTTTTAAAGAGAGAAAAAAAAAAGGGCAGATTTTAAAAAAAAACAGAAAGGAAAGAGAGGAAGAGAACAGAAAAAGAAATAGAAAAGAGAACATTCACACACACACCCACAACCTGAAACAGATACAAAAGCAGAAACAAAAATCAGAAACAGGAATCTAAAACAGATAGAGGAAAGAAGCTGAAATCTGAAATGTTATTTTTCTAGAATCTATCCGTTGTTTGTTTGTGGATAGTGTTCGGTTTAAATCTGAAATTTTCTCTCAAGTTTCTATCACTGTACATCTGGGTTAACGGGTCTTGTTCGGACTTGCTGTGTTACTGGTACATTCTGCCGGTATTTTGCTGCTGCTATTATCGCTGAAATTTACTCCTTTTACCTTCATTTCTAGGTACATATTCTTAAAACTCATGTTGTGAAGAGCTTCAACATGACAAAATGAAGCTTGAATTGTAATTTTGTCTTCTATTCGCTCAAGTTCATTAGTTTAAATTCCAGCTTTGTTTCGTGTTGGTTTAATAGTAGTATATTTTGACGTAACGGCTGTAAATTAAATGTCATTTCTTGAAGTTGCTCGAAATGTTGTAATAAGGTTAATTTCTAAATTTTCATTAGCGGAAGATATAATTAAATTGTCAAGGTAGGGAATATGGCATGAATGTTGGCCATTATTTAATTTTTTGTTGTTAGCTAAGTAAGGAGTAATGTAGAAGTATCAAGAAAACTACACTAGTAATATCTATTGTTAAATAAGGTAAAAATGGTGTTGGTATTATTTTCATGTATAAGATAGCAGGTATCTATAGAACCATTAGTGGATGGTAAGTTGAGTTGTTATGGCTCATTATGATGTTAAAATGCTATGAATGTTTCAAGACATACAAATATGTTGCATGTAAGGCAATGTTGTTAATCAATTTGTATAATAATTCCCTCTCTTATCAATTTGATGCCTATTTACCATCCTAAATAAATAATTAGGCCTATTAGATTAAAAGCAAGTATATGAGAATAAGATGAGATATACAAATTACAACACTTTACATCAATGACAATTAGAAATAGGACTTGCACTAAATAGAAGTAATAAAAGTTCTTGAAAAATATTCTTCCCTTTTATAAATCGTTTTTAATTTCATATACAATTCATTATTGGGCATATAGATATATATATGTTGTATTTGCCGAAAATAGTGTTAATCATATTTTTACGCTTTTCTTTGAATTTAAATAGTCTGGCTGAATATAATTTCCGGAAATTATAATCGACGGGCAACATTTAATAAATTGCAAGTTCTTTTTTCAAGAATTCAAGGGTATCTTAAATGGAGATTTCTCATGATATAATAAACAATCTGGGGAAAAAGGCCATAATACTATTAACAAAGATTTTGCGCAATCAAGGATGCGTTCGCGCACCCTGATTATATTAAAAAAAAAAGCAAATTCGGATTATGCGTACGCGCAATTTCGAGCGAATATTTTAATAAAAATGATTTCTCCGCGGATGTCAAAATAATTTCATATAACCCGAGGTGTGCAGTTCATTATCTAAATAAAAAGGGTGATGATGTTCCTGATTTTATTTTAAATTTCGAACATATATTTTTTATAAAATCTATAACATGGACAATTTTATTGTGTACACGTACGCGTGGCACGATCCCCGATAATTATAAAAAGTATATAATACGAATATACGTACGCGTAATTCGTCCATATAATTGTAAACAATAAGTAAAAAGCGGTAGTAAAATCATGCAATAAAAACGTATTTAGTAAAATCAAGATAATTAAGCCAATAATAAAAACAGTTAAGCGACCGTGCTAGAACCACGGAATTCGGAAATGCCTAACACCTTCTTCCGGATTAACAGAATTCCTTACTCAGGATTTCTGGTTCGCAGAATAATAAACAGAGTCATATTCTCCTCGATTCAGGGATTAAAATTGGTGACTTGGGACGCCTTAAAATTCCCAGGTGGCGACTCTGAAATAATTAAATAAATCCCGTTTCGACTGTCCTTCAATTGGAGAAAACTCCCCACGCGCCCCGCGGGCGCGGTAAAAAGGAGGTGCGACAAGTACATTCCCACTCCCCCAAGTTTCTCTCTCCAAATCCCCACGATTTCCTTTTCAATCACCCACTATCTTCTCTTCTAAAACCAGCGAAAATATGTAACCCCTCCACTATTAAAATGCTTTGAAGCTTTGAATTCAAATTTGGGTTTTCAAAAGACATTGTTTGTTTGTATTGGATATTGTTGCAAGAATTGAGAATTCTCTCTACATCTCTCTCTATCTCTCAATCCCAAATTTCAGTAATATAAGAGGAAAGGAAAATAGAGCAACAATTCCACCATTGACAGCCATTAAAAAGCTTTGAAGCTTTGAATTCGAATTTGAGTTTTCAAAAATCATTATTTGTTTGGATTGGGTGTTGTTGCAAATAATTGGGAATATGGTTTGGAGTTTATATCTCAATTTTGAGGGGTTTTGGTGAAGATTAGACTTGATTTTGGTTGAATTTCAGATCGAAATTCGAAGTCGAAGAAGAAGATTAGACTTGGTTTTGGTTGAATTTCAGATCGAAACTCGAAGAAGAAGAAGAAGAAGAAGAAGAAGAAGAAGAAGAAGAAGAAGAAGAAGAAGAAGAAGAAGAAGAAGAAGAAGAAGAAGAAGAAGATATGACATGCATTATATTGCAGAAATTGTAGAAAAAATGTATTCTGTTGTTATTTATTTTTGAGCTTTGTGCTTGTGTGTTAAAAGTTTTGATCGGAGCTTGTTATTCCACTTCGTCTGTTTTGGAGCTAACTTGTGCAGAGGAGAAGATATTTTTTTAAGTTATATATATTGCTATACCTTTAAATTCAAGAAAATATAGTTATATTGTTTTTAAAGAGGCATGAATTTGTAGAATAGGTTGAACGTGAGGAATGAGTCAAATAAGACTCACAATGGCTTGTTTTCGGGGACACAGAATTGAGGAATTGAAATTATGTTGTGCTTCATTTATTGATCAAGTTGCTATAGTCAAAATCCAGGCACATGACCATTTATTTAGTTGCTTGAGGATTGTAAAGTAAAGTGAGGCACATGACCAATTTTCTAGTTGCTTGTGGGTTTGTAAAGTTATGTGAGTTGAGTGCGGATGCACAAAATGTCTTCTTGAATTTGCAGAACTGAGCATGAGGTGCGGATGTACAATTTACTACCATAAAATTGTATTCTTTTATTCATTTAACTATGGCGTATATCAGTATGGATTTTCACAATATCTACAAAATTTCTACATTTATTCTACTATCATTTGAAAAATTAATAAAATATAGAATTTCAATGTTTATACAAATTATCTACAAATTTTTTACAAACTATTCATAACAGAATTTATCTTTATTTTCATGCATGTTCGTCTGGAACACTAAAGTTACTTGATATGCCAACATCTCCCGTTATAGAGAAATATAACTTATCTACAATTTTTTACAACTTTCACACATTATTTTCACCCAGTTAAATACAACTACAATAACATAAAACTTACATACAAATTTTACACAAAATTTATACAATATGTCTTTTGTATATTTTGTATCTGATTTATACATAGTAAAAATAAATTTCATACAACTAATTATATATTATACAAATTATCTACAATTTTCGTACATTATTTATACTAAGTTATATATAACTACAATATAATACCACTTAAATATAATTTTTATACAGTGTTCTTCAACTTTCATACAATAGGTAAATGAATAAAAGAAAAATAAATAAACAACAGTCTATAATTTTTCTATAATTTCTGCAATATAATGTATGTCATGTCTTCTTCTTCTTCGAGTTTCAATCTGAAATTCAGTCAAAACCAAGTCTAATCTTCACCAAAATCCCTCAAAACTGAGATATAAACTCCAAACTATATTCCCAATTATATTCAACAATACCCAATCCAAACAAATAATGATTTTTGAAAACCCAAATTTGAATTCAAAGCTTCAAAGCTTTTTAATGGCTGTCAATGGTGGAATTGTTGCTCTCTTTTCCTTTGCTTTGTAATACTGAAATTTGGGATTGAGAGACAGAGAGAGACTTAGAGAGAATTCTCAATTCTTTGCAACAACATCCAATCAAAACAAACAAATTTCTTTTGAAAACCCAAATTCGAATTCAAAGCTTTTTAATGGTTGTCAATGGTGCAGATTTTCACTGGTTTTAGAAGAGGAAATCGTGGGTGATTGAAGAGGAAATCGTGGGGTGTAGTTTGATACATGAGTGAGGTAGTTGTAAAATATCTGGAAATATATTTAATTCCCCAATATTAGCGCCCCGAAATAAGGAAGCCTACAGCTACAATGATTCCTTATTTATTGAATTGTCTATATTTTGTAGAAATACTATTAGCATGGCAGGTAATATGCAAACTATGAACATATTTGGTAATATAGTTTCCTATATAGTATAGGAACGAAACTTTCCCTAATCTAAATAGGCTATAACAAATGGATGAGATCTGGTAGGTCATGGACTTGATCTTGAACTTTAAAAGCAAAACCCTTCTTCAATTTAATGTCATTGGGCTTCCTTGTCTTGCTAATTTGGACACAATATAATAAGGGATTTTTTCATTCCTATACACTATTTGAAATCTTATTACGAAAAATATCCATGTATTGGTATTTACCCGACCTAAACACATTTTACTTATAAAATATATACAATCTACCTTAAAAGACTCCCAATCCATTATTTGTGCCTCAATCAAGGGATTTAGTTACACCATTTTCCTTTTTTCTCTCCTCTCTCCCCTCTTCTCTCCAGATTCTCTCCAGATATATCGACTACTTCCTATTTTTGACATTGGACCTTGTGTTTACAATGGGAAAATGAGCAAACAGTTCTGTGTATTCACCGGAACTAAATGTCAAGCGAGTGAAAGAGAAGAAACTGACGTAAGAAATACCTCAATTCTCTTACTGCTTCTTAACCCAGGAAATATCTTCTACCAAATCCTTATTTTTTTCACTCCAAATAAATGTTACATGAGGTATTATGATCTCTGAATGGTTAAAGCTATTTTTGAATGTTTAAACTATTTTGGCGATTGTCCTAGCAAAAATGACCCGACTGAAATCCATCAATATCATACCACTTAAATACAAATTTTATACAATATGTCTTTTTGTATATTTTGTATCTGATTTATACATAGTAAAAACAAATTTCATACAACAATTATATATTATACAACTTATCTACAATTTTTTATAACTTTCACATATTATTTTCGCCCAGTTAAATACAACTACAATAACATATAACTTAATAACAGAATTTATACAATATGTCTTTTGTATATTTTGTATCTGATTTATACATAGTAAAAACAAATTTCATACAACTAATTATATATTATATAACTTATCTACAAATTATCTGTAATTTTCGCACATTATTTCTACTTAGTTATATACAACTACAATGTAATACCACTTAAATACAATTTTTATACAATGTTGTTCAACTTACATACAATAGTTAAATGAATAAAAGAAAAATAAATAAACAACAAAATACAATTTTTCTATAATTTTTCTATAATTTCTGCAATATAATGTATATCATGTCTTCTTCTTCTTCTTTGAGTTTCAATCTGAAATTCAACCAAAACCAAGTCTAATCTTCACCAAAACCCCTCAAAATTGAGATATAAACTCCAAACCATATTCCCAATTATTTGCAACAACACCCAATCCAAACAAATAATGATTTTTGAAAACCCAAATTCGAATTCAAAGCTTCAAAGATTTTTAATGGCTGTCAATGGTGGAATTACTGCTCTCTTTTCCTTTGCTTTATATTACTGAAATTTGGGATTGAGAGATAGAGAGAGACGTAGAGAGAATTTTCAATTCTTGCAACAACATCCAATCTAAACAAACAATGTCTTTTGAAAATCCAAATTCGAATTCAAAGCTTCAAATCTTTTTAATGGTTGTCAATGGTAGAGGGATTACAGATTTTCACTGGTTTTAGAAGAGGAAATAGTGGGTGATTGAAGAGGAAATCAAGGGTGTGGTTTGATACGTGGGTGAGGGGGTGAGATTTGGAGAGAGAAACTTGAAGGGAGTGGGAATATACAATAGAGTTAAATTGGGAGACTAATTAATACCATTAAAACCCCTAAAATGTACATAAATGGTAATTAGGTATATAAAAGGTAATTATATTAAAAGTTAAGCGTGAAGGGTAATATAGTTTAGTATATGGCATAGGAATGTAAAAATCCCATATAATAATATGATATTCATATAGATTATTCAAAAATAAGCAATTAGTTTATATAAATATAAATATAATATTTTTAATACTAATGACGATATTAACAATAACAATTATGGTATTAATAGTAACTACCACTACTAATACTACTACTACTACTACTACTACTACTAATAATAATAATAATAATAATAATAATAATAATAATAATAATAATAATAATAATAATTACTACTAAAATTGTTAACAGTGATATCAATACTACTAGTAATATAATTATAATAATGGTAATAATTAATCATAAAATAAATAGTAATAATACACTATTAGAGCATTTTATTTTTGGTCGGAAAGAAGGAGTTATATTAGAATATTAAAACATTACATTAGTACATGGAGCTAGATGCCTTAGAGGCATGTTAGATTGTAAACTTGTGACATGCTTTTAATTGAATTCTGTGTCATCGAGGCCTTGAAAACCTCATTTAGAGTCTCCTCGATTTGTGTGCGCAATCCGGACGCATAGCCGGAAAGCTTAAATATGAAAATCTGTGAAAAATGATAAAAATTTGGTTATAAAATGAGTAAATTTAACTTCGGTTAACGTTTTGGGTAAACGGACCTGGACCCATGATTTGACGGTCCCGAAGGGTCCGTAGGAAAATATGGGATTTGGGCGTATGCCCGGAATCGAATTCTGAGGTCCCAAGCCCGAGAAATAAATTTTTAAAAGAAATTATTTTCTGAAACTGTTTAAGGAAAATTGAAATGAAATTTGCTCAGAACATGATGGTATCGGGCCCGTATTTTGGTGTCGGCGCCCGGTACAGGAAAATATGTAGTCTATTGTTGATCCCTTGCCGGGACGGTTAATTATGATTATTGTGGTTGTATAGTTGGAACAGGTTGCATGCCGCAACAGATATTATATTGGATCGGGTTGCACACCGCAACAGATATTATATTGGATCGGGTTGCACACCGCAACAGATATTATATTGGATCGGGTGGCACACCGCAACAGATATTATATTGGATCGGGTTGCATGTCGCAACAGCTATATATATGTAGATTGGGTTGCACGCCGCAACAATGTTAAATGATAAGGGATCGGGTTGCGCGCCGCAACAGTATTGTTATTGTATTGTTATAGATATTGAGTTGTCCTTTCATATTTTATTAAGTTTCTGTTGGTCTTGATTTGTTTTCCCGAAGCATGTACCCCCTCCCATTTTAAACTGCTTATTCCTGTTTATTTTCCACCATATATTATATAACTTCACATATTTATTTGGAGTCTGGTCCTAGCCTCGTCACTATTTCGCCGGGGTTAGGCCAGACACTTACTAGCAATGGGGTTGGTTGTGTTGATGCTACACTCTGCACTCTGTGCAGATACCGGAGCAGCATTGGATCAGTAGCTTGGGAGCCAGCCTTCAGTCCACAGAGATTCCGAGGTAGTCCGCAGGCCCGTCGTCTCTTCTATCTACTATCATATTCTGTTATCACTCATATCTGAGACAGACTGTATTTCTTTCCTTCAGACATTTGTATGTAGTAGTCATAGACGGTCCGTGAATGTTGTGACACTGGTTTCTAGGTAGAGACATATGTTGGCTTTTCGTATCGATTTTGGTATTATATTCATCTAAGTCTTCCGTTTAATCTCATCTTCCGCTAATATTTAAATGTTTATCACCTGTGAATGCAAGTTGTTAAAAAGTTTCACTTCTATTCTTTCATGTCGTGTGATTTTGTTCTCTCAGTGCTAAATTGAAACCTCTACTCTTGTCCTTTCGCGAATGGCGAGGTCATGTACCGTTTTTTCAGCCGAGCAGTAGCACAGGCCGATGATAGATCAGCTACGTCTTCGGAGGCTTTGTGGAAGTCCGATAAGTTTCACCAAGCTCTTCATTACTACTTTCAGCGGTGCATCTTCTGAGGATCCCCAGGATTATCTAGACAGTTGCCACGAGGTTCTCAGGAACATGGGTATTGTTGAGACCAATGGGGTTGATTTTGCTACATTTCGCTTGTCTGGATCCGCCAAGACTTGGTGGAGAGATTATTGCTTGGCCAGGCCAGCCGAATAGCCATATTTGACTTGGAACAATTTACAGTGTTGTTTCTGGAGAAGTTTCTCCCCATTACTCAGAGAGAGGCCTATCAGAGGCAGTTTGAGCGTCTCTAGCAGGGTTCCATGACGGTTACCCAGTATGAGACCAGGTTCATTGACTTAGCTCGCCATGCTCTTGTCATACTTCCTACCAAGAGAGAGAGGGTGAGGAGGTTTATTAATGGTCTTATTCAGCCGATTCGCCTTCAGATGGCTAGGGAGACTGGTAGTGAGATCACTTTTCAGGAGGCAGCCAATGTGGCCCATAGAGTGGAGATGGTCCTGTCGTAGGGAGGTCGTCATGGGTCGGATAAGAGGCCCCATCATTCAGGTAGATTTAGTGGTGCCTCATCTGAAGGTAGAGATTCATATGGTAGAGGCCATCTTCCCAGGCCCTTTCAGTCAGTTCTTCAGGTCTCTCACGGCGCTTCAGGTAGTCGTGGTCCGCAGATGCAATATTCCGATCAGCAGTCCTACAGTGCACCACCAGCTCCTATCAGTGCACCGCCGCTCCAGAGTTTTCGGGGTGGTTATTCGGGTCGCTAGGGTCAGTCACAGTTTCCTCAGCTACAGCACTTAGGTGGATGTTTTGAGTGTGGTGAGTATGGTCATATCAGGAGGACTTGTCCGAGGTTGGTGGGTACTCAGTCGCAGTAGCAGGGTTCCCGTGTTATGGTCCAGGCACCAGATGTTCCACAAACTGCCCAGCCAGCTAGAGGTGGGGGTAGAGATGCTAGAGGTGGAGGTAGAGGATTTAGAGGTGGAGGCCAGCCAGCTGCAGGCCATCCCAGAGATGGAGCCCAAGGTTGGTGGGGCCCAGCCCCGATATTATGCTCTTCTAGCCAGGCCCGAGGCTAAGGCTTCAGATGTGGTTATCACAGGTACTATTTTGGTTTGTGATAGAAATGCTTCAGTGTTATTTGATCCAGGGTCTACCTACTCGTATGTGTCATCTTATTTTGTACCGTATCTGGTTATGCCTAGTGATTCATTGAGTGTTCCCGTTTATATGTCTACCCCGGTAGGTGATTCTATTGTAGTTGATCGCATCCATCGTTCTTGTATTGTGGTGATTGGGGGTCTTGAAACTCGTGTAGATTTGTTGCTTTTAGACATGGTCGATTTCGATGTTATATTGGGGATGGACTGGTTATCACCTTACCACACTATCTTGGGTTGTCATGCCAAGACTGTGACTTTAGCTTTACCGGGTATGCCTCGTTTAGAGTGGAGAGAGACTCTTGGTCATTCTACCTGTAGTGTTATCTCTTATGCGAAGGCTCGATGCATGTTCGAGAAGGGGTGTTTGGCTTATTTGGCATATGTTCGTGATTCTAGTGCCGAGGTTCCCTCTATTGATTTTATGCCCGTTATTCATGAGTTTCCTGAGATATTCCCTTCAGACTTGCCGGGTATGCCGCCCGATAGGGATATTGATTTTTGCATTGATTTGGCTCCGGGCACTTAGCCCATTTCTATCCCGCCGTATCGTATGGCCCCGCCTGAGTTGAAAGAGTTGAAGGAACAGTTGCAAGACTTTCTTGAGAAGGGTTTCATTAGACCTAGTGTTTCGCCGTGGGGTGCGCCTGTATTGTTTGTCAAGAAAAAGGATGGATCGATAAGGATGTGTATTGATTACCGGCAATTGAACAAGGTTACGATCAAGAATAAGTATCCATTGCCGAGGATTGATGATTTGTTTGATCAGCTTCAGGGTGCCAAGGTATTTTCAAAGATTGACTTGAGATCTGGCAACCATCAGTTGAGGACTAGGGCATCGATGTCCCTAAGACAGTTTTTCGCAACCGGTATGGGCATTATGAGTTCTTGATTATGTCATTCGGGTTGACAAATGCCCCAACAACTTTCATGGATTTGATGAACCGAGTGTTCAAGCCTTATTTGGATTCGTTTGTGATACTCTTCATTGATGATATTTTGATATATTCCCGCAGCCAGGAGGAGCACAAGCAGCATCTTAGAGTGGTTCTTCAGACTTTGAGGGATAGTCAGTTATATGCTAAGTTCTCGAAGTATGAGTTCTGGATGAGTTCAGTTGCATTCCTGGGTCATGTTGTATCAGCAGAGGGTATTTATATGGATCCGACGAAGATTGAGGCAGTCAAGAACTGGCCTAGACCAGCATCAGCTATAGAGATTCGGAGTTTCTTGGGATTGGCAGGCTACTATCGTCGGTTCGTGGAGGGGTTTTCATCTATTGCAGCCCCGATGACCAGGTTGACCCAGAAGGGTGCCCAGTTCAGATGGTCGGACGAGTGTGAGGCGAGATTTCAGAAGCTCAAGATAGCTCTGACTACGGCACCGGTGTTGGCTTTGCCCATAGGTTCAGGGCCTTATATAGTTTATTGTGATGCTTCTTGTATTGGGCTTGGTGCAGTGTTGATGCAGGATGGCAAAGTCATTGCCTATGCTTTGCGGCAGTTGAAGATTTATAAGAAGATCAATCCAGTTCATGATTTAGAGTTGGCATTCATAGTTCACGCATTAAAGATTTGGAGGCATTATCTGTATGGCGTGGCATGTGAGGTGTTCACATATGACAAGAGTCTTCAGTATTTGTTCAAGCAAAAAGAGTTGAATTTGAGGCAGATGAGGTGGTTGGAGTTGTTGAAAGATTATGATATCACTATCTTATATCACCCAGGAAAGGCCAATGTGGTGGCCGATGCCTTGAGTAGGAAATCAGCCAGTATGGGTAGTCTTGCTTATATTCCGGTCGGTGAGAGACCGCTTGCTTTGGATGTTCAGACTTTGGCCAATCAATTTGTGAGGTCGGATGTCTCTGAGCCCAGTTGTGTGCTAGCTTGCACAGTCGCTCGTTCTTCGTTATTGGAGTGTATCCATGATCGGCAGTATGATGATCCCCATTTGTGTGTCCTTAGAGACACGGTGCAGCGTGGAGGTTCCAAGCAGGTTACCCTAGATGATGATGGAGTTTTGAGATTGTAGGGTCGAGTGTGTGTACCAAATGTAGATGGGCTTCGGGAGTTGATTTTAGAGGAGGCCCATAGTTCCCGGAACACTATTCATCCGGGCACCGCAAGGATGTATCAGTATTTGCGGCTGCATTATTGGTGGCATAGAATGAAGAAAGATATTGTGCATATGTGGCTCGGTGTTTGAATTGTCAGCAGGTTAAGTATGAGCATCAGAGGGCTGGTGGTTTGTTTCAGAGGATTGAGCTTCCCGAGTGGAAGTGGAAGCGGATCACTATGGATTTCGTTGTTGGACTCCTGTAGACTCAGAGGAAGTTCGATGCAGTATGGGTCATTTTTGATAGGCTGACCAAGTCAGCGTATTTTATTCCTGTGGCAATCTCCTATTCATCCGAGAGGTTAGCTGAGATCTATATCCGGGAGATTATTCATCTTCATGGTGTGCCTGTGTCTATCATTTCAGACCGAGGTACGCAGTTTACCTCGCGTTTCTGGAGAGTAGTTCAGCGAGAGTTGGGTACACAAGTTGCGTTGAGCACATCATTTCATCCTCATACGTACGGGCAGTCCGAGCAGACTATTCAAATTTTGGAGGATATGCTTCGAGCTTGTGTCATTGACTTTGGAGGTTTGTGGGATCAGTTTTTGCCTTTAGCAGAGTTTGCCTACAACAACAGCTACCAGTCGAGTATCCAGATGGCTCCTCATGAGGCTTTATATGGTAGGCTATGTCGATCTCTGGTTGGATAGTTTGAGCCATGAGAGGCTCAGTTGTTGAGTGCGGATCTGGTTCAGGAGGCCTTGAATAAGGTCAGGATTATTCAGGATAGGATTCGTACAGCTCAGTCCAGGCAAAAGAGTTATGCAGACCACAAGGTTCGAGATGTGGCTTTTATGGTCGGTGAGCGGGTATTGCTCCGAGTGTCACCTATAAAGGGCGTGATGAGATTTGGGAAGAAGGGCAAGCTTAACCCTAGGCTCATTGGCCCGTTTGAGATTCTTGATCGAGTGGGAGAGGTGGTTTATAAACTTGCTTTGCCGTCAAGCTTATCAGCTGTGTATCCAGTGTTTCATGTGTCCATACTTCGGGAATATCATGGCGATCCATCCCACGTGTTAGATTTCATCATTGTCTAGTTGGACAAGGACTTGTCTTATGAGGAAGAGCGGGTAGCCATTCTAGACCGGCAGGTTCGTCAATTGAGGTCGAAGAGTTTTCCTTCTGTTCGTGCTCAGTGGAGAGGTCAGCCTCCTGGGGCATCGACCTGGGAGTCCGAGGCTGATATGCGGAGCTGTTATCCCCATCTTTTCCCTGACTCAGGTACTCCCTTCTTCTATCCGTTCGAGGACGAACGGTTGTTTTAAAAGTGGAGAATGTGATGACCACCACTTGTTTTTAATTGAATTCGTAACCGGAAAGCTTAAATATGAAAATATGTGAAAAATGATAAAAATTTGTTTATAAAATGAGTAAATTTGACTTCGGTCAACGTTTTGGTAAACGGACCCAGACCCGTGATTTGACGGTCCCGGAGGGTCCGTAGGAAAATATGGGACTTGGGCGTATGCTCGGAATCGAATTCTGAGGTCCCAAGCCCGAGAAATAAATTTTTAAAAGAAATTATTTTCTGAAACTGTTTAAGGAAAATTGAAATGAAATTTCCTTAGAACATGATGGTATCGGGCCTGTATTTTGGTTCTGGCGCCCAGTACAGGTCTTATATATGATTTAAAACATTTTCGTGAAATTTGGTGAAAACGGAGTTTATTTGACGTGAATTGGACTTCCGGTAGAGGAGTTATGGACTTTGAGAGTCCTTGATGAAAATGTTAAGTTTTGAGGTTTAATTCATGATTGTACATGTTATTTTGATGATGTGATCGCATGAGTAGGTCCATATGATGATTTTGAGTTAGTATGCACACTTGGTTTGGAGTTCCGATGGTTCAGGTGAGTTTCGGGTGGGTTTCGGGATGTTTTAGGCTTATAACCAGAAGTTGCAAGTCTCTGAACCCACCAGTGCGGTCTGCGGTCGACCTTGTGCAGTGCGCGGTGGAGGCTGTGCGGCCGCAGTCGACTTTGTGCGGTCCGCACAGGGCACTGGACCGCAGTAACCTCAGAAAGGCCTGTGCTGCCATAGTCCATTTTGTGCGGTCCGCACAGGGGGTCTGAGAGGGGCATAAATAGACGGGATTTTCAGTCATTTTTCAAAACCCTAAAAACATAAGAGGCGATTTTTCAAGCAACCTTTCTTCTCCAAATCAATTGTAAGTCATTTTTCACTAGTTTTTCTCAATCATTAACATCTTTTAACATGATTTCAACTTCAAATCAATGATTTTCATGGGGGAAATTGGGTGTTTTTGGGTAGAACCTAGGTTTTTCAAATTGGGGATTTGGACCTCGATTTGAGGTCCGATTTCAAAACAAATTATATATTTGAGTTCGTGGGGGAATGGGTGATCGGGTTTTGGTTCGAACCTCGGGTTTTGACCATGTGGGCCCGGGGGCAATTTTGACTTTTGGGTAAAACTTTGGAAAACTCATTTTCATGCATTCAAATTGATTCATTTAGCGTTTATTAAGTAATTAAGTAACTTATAGCTAGATACGAGCGAATTAGCAGTGGAATCAAGGGGTAAAGCTATAATTGAAACTTGAGTTGTGCTCGAAGCATCGAGGTAAGTGTTCGGTCTAACCTTAGCTTGAGAGATTAGGAGTTGAGTCCTATTTGCTATTTGCTTCTTGTGGAGTACGACGTATAGGCATGGTGACGAGTATCTATACGTTGGTGTCAAGCATGACCGTGCGTCTTAAATTGATACTTGTTGTATTCTTGAATGTTACTATGGTTGAAATAGTGAGTAAATCCTTGATATTGAGCAAAGACTTAGTTTGTTTATCGTGGAATCTACTTATGATTGAGAAATGGTGGTAATTGAGACGAATAGGAGTTGAGTTAAGATTGGTTATAGCTGATTCTCCCTTTCTGGGACGTATATACTTGTATTGCTGAGTTCCCTTGCCAGGATAGTGTAGTCTATTGTTGATCCCTTGCCGGGACGGTTAATTATGATTATTGTGACTGTATAGTTGGAACGGGTTGCATGCCGCAACAGATATTATATTGGATCGGGTTGCACACCGCAACAGATATTATATTGGATCGGGTTGCACGCCACAACAGATATTATATTGGATCAGGTGGCACGTCGCAACAGATATTATATTGGATCGGGTTGCATGCCGCAACAGCTATATATATGTGGATAGGGTTACACGCCGCAACAATGTTAAATGATAAGGGATCGGGTTGCGCGCCGCAACAGTATTGTTATTGTATTGTTGTAGATATTGAGTTGTCCTTTAATATTTTATTAAGTTTCTGTTGGTCTTGATATGTTTCCCCGAAGCATGTACCCCCTCCCATTTTAAACTGCTTATTCCTGTTTATTTTCCGCCATATATTATATAACTGCACAGGTTTATCTGCAGTCTGGTCCTAGCCTCGTCACTACCTCGTCGGGGTTAGGCCAGACACTTACCAGCACATAGGGTCGGTTGTGTTGATGCTACACTCTGCACTCTATGCAGATACCGGAGCAGCATTGGATCAGTATCTTGGGAGCCAGCCTTCAGTCTACTGAGATTCCGAGGTAGTCCTGCAAGCGTCCGCAGGCCCGGCATTTCTTCTATCTATTATCATGTTCTGTTATCACTCGTATCCGAGACAGACTGTGTTTCTTTCCTTCAGACATTTGTATGTAGTAGTCATAGACGGTCCGTGAATGTTGTGACACCGGTTTCTGGGTAGAGACATATGTTGGCTTTTCGTATCGATTGTGGTATTATATTCATCTAAGTCTTCTGTTTAATCTCATCTTCCGCTATCATTTAAATGTTTATCACCTGTTAATGCAAGTTGTTAAAAAGGCTTAAAATAAAGTAGTTAAAGATTTCTAAATTTTCCTGGCTTTCCTAGCTTCTACGAGTAGGCACCATCACGACTCCCGATGATGGAAAAATTCGGGTCGTGACAAAACTAGAGCTAGTACTATTAGAAGCTACTACAAGTTCCCCTACATGGGGTCCATTACTACACACAACATTAGTATTACAAAAGGGGGACAAAGTAGGGTTAAGTTGTTTGTTCATGTTAACAAGTCTCCTATGCGTTGTTCCCGCTAGATCTTGATTGTAGAAAGTTGCGACAAAAGGTGGTGGTGTGACAAAAGAGATGCAACTGTTGATAACTGCTTGCTTGGCCCCATATTGAGCTAAACTATCTGCGACACTATTTTGCTCCCTGTAGATATATTGTAGAGAAGGCCTACCCAGCTGTTGAAGCAATAACCTGCAGTCATTTAAAATGTTAGCATGATGCATGTTGCACGTATTTAACATACTCAGGATGCCTTGTGCATCTGTTTTGATGATAAACGATGTGTATTGATGTTGCACAGCAAGCTGCAACCCCTTGAGTAATGCTGGTAGTTCTGTTTGGATGTCAATTGCTGGAGGTGATCCTCCAACGAAGCCCATGACCCAGTGTCCCTGTATGTTGCGAAAAAGACCTCTTATTCCATAGTTGTTTTGAGCAGGGGAAGATGCACCATTGATGTTTAGTTTATAGAAACGTGATGATAGGGGGTGCCATTTGATATATAGAGGTATGGTTTGTTTTTTTAGGCTGTTTTGTGAGGTTAGGAAAAATTATTCAGCGGCCTTAATTTGAAGCAAATGAAGATTAATATTCATATTTTGATTATCTAGTGTATTTTTATTGCGAACATTCCATATATGCCATAATTTAAAGGAAAGAAAGACAATATTTGGGATGTTATATGGAATTGATTTTGAAGGCATATGTATGAGGTTATATAACCATTGTGAATTATGAGAAAGATTTGATGATGTTCCTATAGGAGGCGTATTGGAAGGAGTTGGAGGGATTATGTTTAAATGTGCCCATAGTTGGGTTACTTTTGGACATTGGAGGAAGATATGTGGAATGGTTTCTGGATCCATTTGGCATTGCCTACAAATATATCAGATACCCTTTTGTGTTGTTCATTGGGTGGGAAAGGATCATTTAGGTAGGAACTTAGTGTAAAATTATGAGTAATCCATGGTTCTGTCCAAAATTTGATATGTTTTCCGTTAATGAGATTTCATTTATAACTTAATCGACAGTAAGACCATCCATTTATTAGGTTTTTCTATATTAAGGAAGGGAAACGATTTGGTGTCTTATGAGGGCGGATGTAATTATTTATTAGAACTTGTGACCAAATTTGTTGTGGTTGTTGGAATAGTCGCCATGCAAGACTTGCATGTAACGCTTTATTTTTCGTGAAAAGTTTTTGTATGCCTAAGCCATCTTGGTCAAGTGGTTGAGCAACACTTTCCCACTTAAGGAGGTGAAGTTTTTTCTTTTGCTGAGTTGTACCCCAAAGAAATTTTCTTTGGTATTTATTTAAAAAGGATAGGATATTGCTAGGGATTGTGATATACTGCATGATGTGATTGGGTAGTTGGTTGAGGGTTTAGCGGATAAGAGTAGTGCGACCAGCCCTTGTTAAGAATTTTGTTTTCTACCCAGCTAATTTATTTTTGAAATTATCTAGTAGAAATTGAAAATCATTTTTTGTAGGTCTTTTAATGAAGATGGGGAAGCCCAAGTATCTACCAAATTGTTTTCCCTCTTTCATATGGAATAGCTCTAAGACAGAAGTTCTAACATTTAAAGGGCATGATTTTGAGAAAAATATTTTTGATTTTTGAAAGTTTAGTGTCTGGCCCGAATAGGTTGTGAATTCCTGTATTTTATTGATGATGGAGTCACAAGTAGATGGACTTATTTTTGCCGCTAAGATAATATCATCCGCAAAGAATAAATGTGATTGTGAAGGTCCTTTTGGAGATATAGGAATTGGTTGCCAAGCATGATGATCTGCTGCCGTTTTGATTTGGCGAGATAGCATTTCAAGGCATAGTATGAAGAGATATGGCGATAGAGGATCTCCTTGACGAATACCCCTTGTTGGATTAAAATATTCAGTTAGATTGCCATTAATAGATTGATGTTGAAGTTATTGTAACACAAGACATGATAACTTTAATGAAATTGGGTGGGAAGTTAAGGGTGACTAGTGTGTAGTGAATAAATGATCATTCTAATTGGTCGAAGGCTTTCTCAAGATCAAGTTTGAGTAGCATGTAAGATATTTTTCCTTTCATTTTTTGGAAACGAGTATTATTTCCTGGACAATGATGGCATTATCAGTAGTACGACGATTTTTTTGGAAGCTAGATTGAGTGGGATGAACAATATGCTGGAGAATTGGTTTTAGTCTGTTAGAGATAATTTTAGTAATAACTTTATAAATTGTATTACAAAGGCTTATAGGTATAAATTGAGAAATTGTAGACGCTGTTTTGTTTTTTGGAATTAATCAAATGAGGGTTTTGTTAATGGAGGGATTTATCTTATGATTATTAAAAACTGTATGGCAAAAGGATTTAACAGAGCTTTCAACCGTATTTCAATATTTTTGGTAGAAATAGGGATGTAGGCTATCAGAGCATGGTGCTTTAAGAGGCTTGAAAGAGTTAATAGCACTAATAATTTCATGATCCTGAAGAGGTAGATCTAATCGTTGTCTTTCTACCTCAGTGACGAGATTATACAGTTGAATTGAATGGTGTATGTACAAAAAGGTGGAATGTGTAGTGAAGAATGTATTGTAATAGTTAGTAATGTTGACTTTGATAAGAGATTGATCAGTAATCCAATTACCCCCATCATCCTGTAAAGCAGTTATTCTATTATGTCTTCTTCTATTAAGGGTTGATAGATGGAAAAAGGGAGTGTTAGCATCGCCTTCATTTAACCAATTAATTCTCGGTTTTAATTTCCAAAATTCTTCTTCTTGCCTTAGTATTTTTTTAAACGGAAAAGACTTAAAAATGCCACTCAACTTTCAGAAATGGCCTATCCATGTCATCCGTTAAAAAAATACTCATTTCATGCCACTGCCGTTACACATTTGGCCCATCCATGCCATTATTGACTAACGGCTCAATTTTTATTTGGCACATCCACATGATCTTTCTGCATGCAAGAGTTTGAGATTTGATGACTTTGAATAGCATTAAGTAGTACTATTTTAGCTGTTAGGGATATTATAGCTCCATAAATGTCAAGAAGACTAGATTCTTTTGAGTTGCAACGCTTTAAATTGGGATTCCGATAACACAATTGACTTTTCTTTTGATAAACATTGAAGAAGCAGATTGAAAATAAAGATTTTAATTATTTTAATTATGTATAGTAAGATGGCTTCTGAGGAATTGAGTGAAGCCACAGAAGGAGAGATATTGTTACATGAATGTTAAGTTCAGGAGAGATATGGAGATCACTGGGAGAAAGAGGATGACAAATGGGGCTAAAGTTTTTTAAAGAGTGGGTATAAGTTAAAAATTTTAAAAAAAAATAGGGATAGGTTAAATGGGGGCGACCAAATAGGGCGCCCCGTGTAATTTTTACATTTTTAGTATATATTAAAAAGAAAACAAGAAGTTCCTCTGTTACTTAGATATAGCATGTTAATCAATATATGAGTTTTAATGTTCTTAGCATTCCACTTTTTATGTATTTTAAGTTATGAGTTCATATCTACTATTTATAATAATTTTACTTAATTTTTACTCATAAATTTATGTTCCGCATAATAATTACTGGTTTCATATGAACCACATTAAAAAAAAGGCTACATCCGCCTCTGAATTGTGTCAATTACCTATTTCTCTAATTCCTTTTCTCTTTCTTCCTAATTTTTGGAGTTTGAGAGTTGGGCATTCTTTTGGAGAACCAAATCTCTCATGTTTGTAAGACGAGATATTAACTGTATAAATTAAATACCAAAATGGCCGAAAACAATAAAATTGATATAAAAATGTGAAATTATAATGATTGTGATAGTATCTCAAATAGGGTTGTTGTCGTCAACAGGTCTCGGAAAATACTTTGCGCACATTAGTATGCAATATTTGACACAAGACAAACATCATGTATAACACACCATTTGTCAATATCCAACAGAATGTTCAAAATGGTAGCTTATTCCCACATATATTCAATGTGAATTAGAATTTTGTGTAGTATAGCACCAAAATAGATCATTGTCTCGTTATTACTACGCTGAGAGCTCAACTGATATGGAGTGTCCTAGTAACTTTTTGTACCAAGACCAAGTCTAACCTTAAAGTAAGTGTTTTTTTTCCTTAGACACCAAGGACTATATATTGGTTATTTCTGAGGAAACGATTTAAAAGCAATCTTAAGCTACAAGTAGCATATATCTTTTGCAGTTCACAGGCCAAATTCCCACAGGTCTTGCTCAGTTGCATTTCCTAGTGTCTTAGACTTGGCCCACTAAACTAAAGGATAGGCGTATGGAGGAGTAGAGTTAGTTAAAATTTGCACGGGACCTATTTGTTGGGTGCGAACAGAGTCTCACATTGGTAGCTGAAAAATTAGGAGTCTACATATAAGGTGTAGGGATCTCTTAATGGTGCGAGGCCTTTTGGGGAAAACCGTACGGGCTTGGCCCAAAGCGGTCAATATCATATCGTGTTAAGAGTGTTTTTGGGCCAGTTTAACCCAACAACCTATTGCCTCCACATCTCCTTAAGGTAGAGTAGAGATTATTCATGAGAATGATTCGTAGCTCTTATAAGAAAAGAGATTACTCAGACAATTACCCTTTAAGACACAATTACATCATGTAATCGAACCAGGAAATTACATCGCACATTTTCTAGGGGTAAAGACAATGCTCTCATTTGTGGATGCGCGGGGATAATAATTATTCTATATTGCTGGGTAAATAGCCTTTCCCCAACCCCGAACTTGGTTAATATGATGCTTGGGCGAAGCTTACTTGCAAGCAAGGGTGAAGCCATATTGTCCTAAGGGTGGTTAATTGATCATCCTTCGTCGAAAAATCACACTGTGTATATAGGTAAAATATTAGGTTTTAGAAGTATACAACATATATTGGACATTCTTTTTCGGGGAATTTTTTTCACTTCTTTCAAATTTGAACAGCCTTGAGTAAATTCTTGGCTTCACCACTGCTTGCAAGCATAGCATCTGTCTCTTAGTCCTATTTGGACAATGTCGAGTAACAACTGAAAAAAGAAAATTGTCGAGTAACAACAGTAATGTTTCTCCGCAGATTGAAGGTGCTCTGGAGCTAGGTATTTGCAACAATTTTTTGTTGATTGGGTGTTTGCAATTGCAATCACAATATAAATATGAAGAAACATAATTTTATTGATAAACAGTGCGAGTACAATTCTGTTTGTTCTCTTGATTCTTCTCTTCTGATTATTTTCATGGGCTGGATCAATATGTTTCTCGAACGTAGGATGATGCAGACTTATCTCCATAAAAGGATGTTGTGGATCATCTTGAAGTATTTGATTATCAAGAAGTATCCGACCGTATCTTGATCTCTTTATGAGCATTCCATGAGTTTATGGAATTCACGAGATCCCTTTATGAGTAACCTCTAAGTTAGGATTTTGGTAGAGTAGCCTCTCAGCAACCCTAATGAACTCCTAGGATTTCAATAGTCTTCTTATAGTATCTTGAATTTAGAATTTAGCTCAAATTTCGTATGGGCTTGATCAGTTAAAATTTCTATGTCTACACTAGGGAACAACAAGTACTCTTTTTTTGTCTTCTTTTTTGAATATCTCACATGACTTTTGTATCTTTAAGTGTCAATTTTTATTTTGATTATTAATTTAGTTTGATCCTCCAACATTTACAGGTTTTGTTGCAGCTGATCAGTTGTTTTTCAGACCGGGTAATTTGCATCAGAAACCCAAATTGACGGATTAATCGTCCACAGTCTTGTCATAAGCATATGTTTGGACTATGGTTTCTTGTCTTTTTTAGATATTTTGAGCATCTTTAAAGCCATTTGAATTAATAATGTCATAAGCATCTGCCAGGTTTAGTAGTCTTGCTTCTTTCACATCAGAACTACAATTCTTGTAGTTACGTGCTACACTGCTACTGCAAGAGTAAAGTCTGCATACATACTACTCTCTCTAAACCTCATTTGTAGGATTACACTGGGTTTGTTGTTGTAGATGGTGGTATATAGTATGTAGTTTCACAGATCTTACTTTACTAGTAATAACTGTAGAAATTTGGGCGTTGGACATAAGAATTGAAAAATTCCAAAAAAATTGAATATAATTTTGAATATAATTCCAAAAAATGGTATTTGAAAATTAAAGTTGTATTTGGACATGAATATAATTTTGGGTTGTTTTAGAAGTTTTGTGAGTGGTGTGAATGAAAATTTTGAAAAAGAACTTTTTGGAGTTTTTCAAATTTTCGAAAAATTTCAAAATTTATATTCAAGTGAAAATTGAAAATTTTATGGCCAAACTGATTTCGAAAAAAAGTGAAATTTCTTATGTCCAAACAGGCTAAGGCCTCTCATACTTTCTGTTTCTATTCATGCAACAGTAAGAGTCATGAAGCAAGACAGAACAAATCTTTATGTACAAAGCATAAATCAAATAATAAATTCAGAAAATACAAAATACAGTTCAAGCAAGAAAATTTTAGATGGCAAAATTACAACTGTTCAAGCAATTGAATGACTTAAGGACTCTCATAAACTAAGCTCAATTTTCCGCATTGCTAACTCCTACATGAGATTCATACAACAAATCGGAAGCTTGCATCATTTTGCTGTCTTTGAGTGCTTAATAAGCCAATCAATAACGGTATCTATATTTACAGACTCTTTACATGAGATCATGTAGCAGCAGACTTCTCTATCCGTGATTGAATTAAGACCTCTGATACAACAAACATCACGAGTAATTAGAAGCGAAGAGAGAGAGAGAGAGAAAAAAAAAGGATGCTGTTGCATGAAAACTAATGTTTTTGCTACTTACAGTTGATCGACTAACGCCTGCTTTGAAAGAGCTTCTGATTTATCAACTTTGTTTCCGAGCACCAGCAAGGGAATTCCGTTTAAAGAAGGTTTTTTGAAAAGCTCATGTAGTTCTGTTCCAGATATAGGAATACTATCTCTATCAGCAGCGTCTACAACATACCTAAATCACAGAGAGAAACAGTCAGACCTCTCTATAACATCATCCTCATATAACAGTCATTCACTATAAAAGCCAAGTTTTTCTCGGAACTGATTACTATGTTATGTTATAATATATGTCCTCTATAACAGTGTCCTCTATAACAGCACTTCACTATAGCAGCAAAAAAATTTCGGAACAAATAAGGCTGTTATAGAGAGGTTCGACTTATGCTCTCTTCTTACACACGTCTATCATACGCATAAAGCTGGGAAGCAGTTTTACTCGTTAAAGAAACTCGGTCATAAGTGGAAGCAAATGAATTTCAAAAGCACATTGTAATTTAAACACATGAGAAGACAAATAAGGGAAGAGAGGAAGATGTAGGAATTACAGTATTGCAGAAACACCCCGACAATAGCGTTCCCACATCGTACGGAATCTCCTTTGGCCTCCAAGGTCCCAGAGTTTAATAGTCACATTTCCTTTTGTAACTTTACGCATATTAAACCCAACCTGATTTCAAGAAACTCACATAAGCACATAATTACAAGAAGGCAGGATTGTTAATCATATTCAAGGAGAACAAGATACCTACCGTTGGGATCATGTCCTCGCTGTAGCCGCCAGTCTGATTAAGATCAACATATTAATGTAAGAAAATAGTATAGTAAGAAAAGAACAAGGGAGAGATAAGGTAAGAAAGAAAGGCTAAGGTCCTTACGGCGATGGCATTGACGAGAGATGTCTTCCCCGCATTCTGAAGGCCTACAAGGGAAAGTTCCATTTCCTGTTTAAAGAAAAAGCTGAACAAGAAAGCAGATTAATAACTTGTTCTTTTTCTTTATTCGCATAATGCAAATTAGAAGATTATTCATCAACAGTGTCATTCTTCATCACATAATGCAAGTATGTAAAAGAAAAAGTTCTTTCAACAACATGAACGTATGATTTGGTTCTATGATTCAGTTCTCTTTTCATTAATATTAAGAAAGAAACTTATGATTTGGTCCTCTGGGTTTAATTAGCATTTCTGAGCTAACTAGCAAGGTGCAGTCAGTGATCTCAGTGATGACCGTTGTGTTCATGACAATTCCTTGGATCTGCAGCAGCTGGCTGAAACTAGCATTGCTGTTGTAATTAGTTGTATGACAACTCGCCAGAGGCGAATCCAAGATTTAATTTGAAGCTTATGGGTTCGGGATTGTAGTTCTTTTTAAGTTTGGGTTTTAGATTAATAATTTGTACAATATTAATAAATTTCTTAAGATAAATACAAGGTTTGAACCCTGCAGGATTCGGCCGAATCAGTAACCAAAGGGCTAGCTCCGCCCCTGCAACTCGCCACCCTCGCGAATGGCTTTACACAAAGAATAACCACCTCTAAGGGAACTGAACTGAAGGACAATGGATAATCACAATGCTCACAAGGCAAGACACAGGCAACAGCAAAAGCATCCGAGAACACGTCAAATGCTCTTCCATTCTTGACTATTAACAAGGACTTGGAATAAAGCAAATTCTCAACCAATACGAAGACCTATTTAATTGTAGTTCTAACTTGGTGCTAAAATCTGGCTGTGGATGGCAAAAGTTCCTCTGCAATCTAATTACCATACCTTCTGCTGGAATATTACAAACCAAAGCCATGCATTTCATTGTAGAGAGAGACCAGTCAAAGAAAAAAATACCAAGGTTTCCTCTACATCTTCATGCCTTTGAAATTGCTATACTTAGTCTAATTCTTTAATATTATATGATACATGTGAATTCTCATTGTTCCTATTATCCTTTATATAGAAATTGCAAAAATTCTCCACCTGCTAACTATGTCCGACTTCTTCAATCACAATCTATCAACTTCTACTCCGATTTACCACCACTGAGTTTCCTTTCAAGAAAGATTGACTAAAAAAGGGCAGCCTGATGCACGAGGTATCCCGCATTTTGTTGCGAAAGCCAAATGTATATAGTGTGAATGAGTCACAACTACTATATCAAAAATTATGACAGCCACCAAATAATAAATAAGACAATAAAGCAACAATAAAATGAACACCAGAATTTACGAGGTTCGGCCAATTTTGTCTACTTCCTCGGACACAACCAATATTTAATTCCACTCCAAAAATACAAGTGAAATAATTCTAAAGAGAGAAAATACACATGCCTTAAGAAGATAAGAAGGCAAATGAGAGGTGTGTTTAAATCCTAAACATTCAAACCTCCTTTTATAGGGAGAAATTCTCCCCCAAATACAAGTCTCCCACCGTTGTGGGAGTTTGCCATTTTCTACACGTTTACACAGGGTCGGGGAAAGGGCCATCCCAAAAGGTATTGATGTAGACAGTTTACCCTAATGCAAGCATTAATAGCTGCTTGTTTTTCGAAATAGAAGCAACAAGAGCATAGAATGTGGTTGTCGTGAGCCAAAACCAAGTGTAATAAACTTATAATCCAATTTGTAAGGACTAAAAAAAATACAAAATAGTTTTCCGCATCAACCCGATTAAGCATTATAACGAGCTAAAGCATCACAATTTGAAAATAGTAAGTGCTACTGATAGTATTAAGTGCTATTGCTTATTGAATATTATGAACCAACATTTTTCATCACTTAATTACGGCGAAGTATCAACTAATTAATATCTAAGCCAAAAAAAAAAAAATGTCCCAAAAAGAAAAAGGTAAAAAGAAAACAGCCTGACATATTGTTCCAAATAATGCATGGACAGCCTATTCAATTTCAATCATGAGTATCTGCAAAATTTCTTGTAAAGTTTTGATCTTTATCTAAGTTAAAATTAAGATAAGCAAAGAGTATAACCTTAAAAATAGGGTAACAAAAGACTAACATCAACTCATATTGGTTAGCAGCCTAAAATCCTCCTTCATCTCCAACTTCTCAATGCCCGTAATCAGTTTAGAAAAAGAAAGAAGGAAGAACAATCAATTCCAATTTCTACTTTTTAGTTCTTGATTTCCTTCTCTTAGGAAGCAATATAAATAAATAATCGAGAAATACCCTCTACTCTTCTCCACTTAAATACCAGACTTTTGTCTCTTATAATGTTCTAGCTGGTAATGTGCGCCTAACTCAGACATCACATGTTGCATACTTAGCACTAGAAAAAAAAGCTCTGGTGCGCGATTTTTAAAATTAAAAAAAAAAACCATAGGATTAAGCATGTGTTATTTAGTATTTCCCTAGCTCAATATCGTGCTCCGCTCCTTCTCCCCGGTGACTACTAATTACATAAGCACAGTATTGAGCCTATAAACAATAACAGAGGCGGAGCTAGAAGCCTAAATGCGGGTACGGCGGAACCCAATAATTTTTGCTCAAATAATGTATTAGTATTAAGAAATTCATTATATATATATATATATATATAATTTAGAACCCAGTTAGAAGCTCTTAAAATCATCGTTCTAAAATTCAGAACTCATAATGTTAAAATCGTGGTTCCGTCTCCGAAAAATAACTACCAAAACACCCTTAAAATCAAGTAAAACCATTCACATAAAACTCAACACAATTCAATTTTTTTCAGAAATTATCAAGCAAGCAAGAGGCAACTTAAAAAGGGGTTTCTTTAACAACAAAAAAGAAAAATAAAAGGCAAATTAAATTACCTTCTAAGCCAGTTGAGGAAAGAATTCCAAAGACCCATATTCTGAATTGCTAAAAAAAGCCAACTTTGATTATTTTGTGAACAGTTTAAAGGAATTTTTTGTAGTTGCAGTTGAGTTCTTGAGCAGGGAAAAGAAACAATAGGAAACTTCGCCAACTGAGAAAAGGACAGAATCTATTGGTAATATTTACGTACTTTGTAGTTAGCAAAAAAACTGTTAGCTTCTCAGGTTTTGATGATGCTGTGATAATAAACTTAGTAAAAATTCAGAGCTAAATGGGAGATAAATCAAAATTTGGGCAGGAAAAGGAAAGGTCTAAATTTTGTTTTTGGTTGCTCCTTGATCCTATTTGGCTTGCATGAAACAAGAGTTTGGGAGAGAAAACTTTAATATTTTTCCTTTTCCGATTATACTAAAAGTTCAAAAAAAAAAAAAAGATTTATACTAAAAGCACGTCAATCCTAAATTAGTAGAGAACGATTATATTAATCCTTTGAATGCTTGTTGAAATTGATTATAGAAATTCTTAGATGAAGTTGATTTCTGATCCAATGTGTACAAAAATGTTCTAGATTATGTTCTGCTTATTATATCTGTAGGCGACATAGAAAATTATTTTCTTTATCTATATATATCTCTAATTGAGGGTGAGGTGGCACTCTCCTAACCTAGGATTTCAAATTATTTTTTTTCTCCATTTTTTCAAGTTTCTCCCACTCCTTTTTATTTTAATTTAATTGCAATAATTATGTAGGAGTCTAAAGTCATGTCTCATGAAAAAGAATTTCAAAAGTCATTACTATTAATAAATAACCGTTTCTTTGCATGAAAGAACCCAACGGCCAAATCGAAGGACTTGTGGCAATTATATACAGAATCTAATCCCTCATCACAATGGTGAGGAATTTCTGCATCATGTATATTGAAAAGGCAACTGAAAAAGTTTTTCATATTTGGCTTTGATAATCATTTGTCTTCTTCAAAGCTTTAGTCCATCTCTACGGAGTGGAGGCATCATCTCCCTTTTTTAAAGGTTCTGTTTTCCTTCCTTCATTCAAACGTATGCATTTTTATTTTTCATTTACTCACTTATCCCATTTGAATGGATCACGATTCACGACATTTGAATCATTCTGGAAAAATGACTTCTAAAGGAGATATAAGGATCACAACCTTTCCACTGATATCACTATTTGCATATTCTCATTTGACATCTTACTTTCTGCATATTTCATTTCTCTCTATCTGATATCAAAAAAAAAAAATCGCAAAAATATTAGTGAAAGCCATGGTAATACCTTGAAGTCGGCCTATCATTTTTTCTCGAGTAGTAGGAACTGAAGAAGTAAGTACGTACTTTTGGTAATTTTTATATAGCAATCGTTGTTGCACATATTTTACAAACATATCCTGGACATACTTGGTTATTTTTCAGGTTTAAAACAAGAGATTTGCAGCCTGAAATTTGGGTGCTAGGACAGAGAGAGATCCTTGACGTTGTAGCTTTGAGGTAAAAAGTCGTTACTCCCTCCGTTTCATATTAAATGAGGTACTTTCCTTTTTAGTCTATTTCAAAACAAATGACACATTTCTAAATTTGGAAATAATTCAACTTTAAACCTTTTCATTTTACTCATTTACCCTTAATGAGATGCTTTTATAGCCACACAAATGTCATGGCCCCACAAACTTTTTATCTCTTAAACTTTTAAAACCACAAGTTTCAAAAGTCTTCTTCTTTTTTCTTAAACTCCGTACCGAGTCAAACTACCTCATTTAATATGAAACGGAGGGAGTATTTCATATGTGTGGATGTTGGTCGGGTGTGAATTTTACATTTTCCAACTGGCCAGGTTTATTAAAATCTTCACTTTTCTTAAAACTATTGGCATTTCTATTTGTTAAGATCTTTTTCTATGGAACTCACGTGCTAACTCGTATCTTGAGTTGATGCGGAATTTTATATAACCATTTGAATCATGCAAGATATATATTATTATGAATTTATGACTATCTATTGAAGTTAATATTAAATCAATATATTAATCTAAGGCAGGGACCTTAGAAAGTGATGTGGCATATCTTATCGATGAGGAAATGCATTTATCTATTTTCTTAGATTTTAGGGATTTTTCTTCTCTTTTCACACAATAAACTCAATTAATAAATCTAAAAGAATAATTTCCTGAAACGGTGCATTATTTTTCTTATGTTACACCTATTGTGTCTCCTCTCTTTCCTCACTATTGTGTACCATTACAATTTTTTTCTGTAACATCTCCTTTTTTCCTACAAGCATCTTTTCAACCTTCTTCTTTATTTTGAATTTCTTTTTCTCCACTTTTTTTGGTCAGGTTTAATTATATCTCACTTTTTGTTAAGACCTACTACAACACTTTTATGTGGTAAGATCTTTTTCCTACAGGCCTCTCACCTCTTTCCTAAATTTTGCAACCTGTTTAAAGTTAAATTTATGCACCAATCTCAAATTACTTGCGCATTCTATGTCATTCAAACTTCGTTTTACTTTAAATTTGAAAAACAAGAAGGGACATCAATAGGCAGTAAAAGCATCAAACAAACAATGGAAACAGAGCGAGTAGATATTATCGTCGAATGCGTTGAGTTTAGTAGAAAAAGAAAGAAGAGGAGTAAGATGCATGACTTTTGATGGAGTAAAAAGATTCGTGTCTTTTGAAGGAAGAGACAGAGCAAAGCCTGCTAACCCATATATTGATACTGAGTTTCATATAATCATTTGAATCATGCAAGATGTATTATTATGGGAAACTTGACACAAAAGGGTAAAGTTTTTGTTAAGATCATTCATTATGAATAGGATGAGAATAGAGAAAAAGAAAGGGAGATGGAGATGCACCGGACTCCGAAATGTATATTGAATGAAGGTGTGTATTATATAGAATAGTAGAACAGATTTATCATTTTTGTTATAAAGCCAAATTAGGAGGAAATTTTTCTTAGTGAGGGAGGAAGTAGCATGTTAGGGAGAGAGAAAGAAGAAAAGAAATGAAAGAGACGATAAATGAAAGGGAAAAAGAAAAGAACTAGAAATGAAAGGGAAAAAGAAAAGAAGAAAGTACGTACATTTCTTTTTCCATTGTTACCTAATCTAAAACTTTTCGATTTTTATCTTCTTCTTCTTTTTCATCTGTTACATTTTTTTCCTGTTGGAATATATACCACAACGGAAGCAATAACAAAATCTTATTCACGTGTAATCTAAACAACTAGCACGTATGGAGATTTTAGGATTACCTCTTGAAGCGTAAACACAACAAATCTAGGTCATTCTCCAGTTCCTCAGTTGAAAACACACTAGCAGATTTCCACAGTCTTCTACTGTGTTACCCAAACAATAACCGAAAATAGAGAATTTTGGGTGGGCAAAATTCTAGTAGAAACCGCAGTCAGAATCATGTAAAAAACGTCCAGCCCTTATATCCATATATATAGCTGCGTTTTTTAGGTCAAAACCGTTTTCAAAACCTGTTAGGTTTCCTTCTCCCACTAAGGGACGGTTTCCACGTTTTCTTTCCCACTAAGTAACAGTTTCCACTATTTTCTATTATTTAGGCACAGTAGGGACCACAGAATTTAATTAACAAGGCTTCCTATTATGATATTAATTTCGAAATTCTGAAACTAATTTCCATCATAATAAATTACGAATTATTCCACTAAAAATTCGTAATTGCACTCCTTAGTTCAATTTCGAAATTCTTCCATAAAACCTTATTTAACTCCCCATGTTAAGATTCAGATACTAATCAATCAAATTAAATTACTGACTATTTAATTTATTGATTACTTCCTTTAGACTTACACTTAACTTATTTCATGTGTCGGATACAAAATCCACCGGCCGGGTTTACACATGAAAACTTATAAGCTTTCATAAAGGAGTATCATCAATCTCAAAATCGAGACATGGATTCCATCAACTAATTATTACTTCGCCAATGTATATCATTGTTATCCAATTTACCAGGCTTATTGACTCGCGAAAGAATCTCGCCTTTTAATAAATCAAAACAACAAGTGACATACACAGCTAATAATAATTATATCAGGATTAAGAGTATAAGTACATTAAATGGACTAGAGAAATTATTTTATAAAGTCAGTATAAAATACTCATCTCTACTTGATCCGTTCAATACATACAAAATGTACTAGCACAAGAAGTTGGAATTAAACCATTCTCATAATCAAGATAAATTATATTTAATCTTGTGCTACAATCATTCCGATGATTTGTCCAATTCCATCATTAGATTGTCAACATTAACTTTTATGTCTTACAAGAACCGATGATTTAATCTTCCGTGTATAAGCTAAACTCTATACACTAAATCATCTATTATGTAAGCAATGGACGCACAAACCAACACATGATCTATTTAAAATGAAACTTTATTGAATTTAAATAAGTAAATAAATAATTGTTCATAAAGAATACTATAACAATACGCATGGCTTATAGTATATTCTAACATTTCCTTCTTCTTATTTTTTTTGGTTTACTTTCCATTTCTCTTTTCTTTGTCGTAAATATAGGAAACTTTCAAAAAGGAAAAGAAGGTGTAGAGTGTAGATTTTACATATATATTCCTATGGCCAAAAAACACGTTTATATTTTTGTTCTTCTTCTTCTTTTTTTCCTGATTAGCTTTGTCCGTTTTACCTCCCCTTATTTAAGGAATCCCACTTAAGATCTTTAATTTGTGAAGATTAAGGATCAGACAACCGTGTTTAATTTAGAGGAGTAGGAAATTGATAATTTTTTTTGTGCTCAAATATCTCTAATTAGTTTGGCTATTTTCACCTTCCCTTACCTAAATTCCCCTATTGAAAGCCACTTATGAGTTATGAGGGGCTTTGAATCTGCAAATGCCGTTATTTTTCATCGATGCACTACGCCGGCTTTTGGGGATGCTAGAAGTATCTAATTTGCTATTTCTTTTGGCAGCTTGCTCATATACCATGAGAAACTAACTACTTAGTGCTTTTTATTGATCATATAGGTAATAGTGCTTGACTTTGGGAAGTATACTCTTTATGATGATATATGAAGAGGTATGTCCGTTTGGTCAAAAGGAGTGTTTTAGTTGGATTAGAAGCCAACTATAGTCGAAGATTTAATAGTATGATATGATGAAGTGGAAGAAATAAAGAAAGAAGGGAAAGAGAAAAAAATAAAGAAAATAATTACAGAAATTGCAATTTTACTAACGATGAATGATGAAAACATTAAACAATATACTATGTGTTTTTACTACTAATTGTTGTTTCTTTTACCACAAAAAGATTTGTTACCAAATGGTTGTATATGTAAAGTTATTAAGCATATATCGTTGTAGTCTTATTATCATTCTTTTTGTTGCCTTCAATTTTTTTCGTGAAACTGAGCTATCCGTTAAAATATAAATATATTTTACAAATTCAACTTATAGAATTAAAATTATAAAAGATGTTTGTAATGCTCATTTATTTATCTTTATGACCGCGCAGAGCGCGGCAAATTCACTAGTTTTAAAATAAATGAAGACTTTTTAGTATGTGAGTTTTAAAAAAAAAAATCAATTTTTAGGTTAGACTTTAGTCATCAATTGCTCAAAAGTTTTGAGGTATAATTCAGATATTTAAATCCTAATTCGTTGTTAAATTTTGAAGTATTAGTACTTTCAAAAAGTAAGAAAACTTAATGAAGAATGCTTGGAAAAGTTCTTGAACTGGTTCACTTCGAGTAAATGTTAACTACTTAGACCTTGCTAATTGCTACTATATGATCTCCTAACTCTACAAACGGGCGGGGCGGGTCGGATATAGTTCGGGTCGAAAACGGGTAATGGAAAAACAGATAAATTATCCTACCCGATCCATATTTAATACGGATAAAAAACGGGTTAACCGGCGGATAATATGGGTAACCATATTATTCATGAATTCTTGCATATAATCACTTTTGGGAGAATTTTTAGTCACCCTAACTTGAGGAACCCCCAATTTGAGGATTTACAAATGTAAAATTTAGACTCATTGGTTATCCATTTTCTAAATGGATAATATGGTTCTTATCCATATTTGACTCGTTTTTAAAAAGTTCATTATTCAATCTATTTTTTAGTGGATAATATGGTTGGTTAACTGTTTTCTTTTAACCATTTTGCCACCCCTACACAGAGTCGGGTAAATATTGATACCATTATTGATTGGCTTATTAAGCACCTGTTTGGCCAAACATCTTTTTGGCCAAAAGTATTTGATTTTGGGCCAAAAGTGCTTTCTTTTTCTTTTTTCTTTTTTCTTTTTTGTGTCAAAGGTGTTTCTTTTTGCTCCCAAAGTTAAGATGTTTGACCAAACTTTTCGAAGAAAAAAAATATTTTTGAGTAGAAGTAGAATAAGTTTTTAAGAAGCATGAAAAAGTAGTTTCTCACTAAAAGGACTTTTGAGAAAAATACATTTAGAAGTACATTTTAAAAGGCTGCCGAAACACTAATTGTTGTTCAAAAGTGTTTTTCAAATTAATTAGACAAATACAAACTGCTTCTCACCAAAATTATTTTTTTTAGAAAGCACTTTTCAAAATAAGCCGATTTAGAAGCTTGGCCAAACTGTAAGACAACAAAATGATGTAAGTTTCCGAGGAGTTGTATGCATCTCATGTAGAAAGTAGCAATGCGGAAAATTGAGCTGTGTTTGAGAGTCCTCAAGTGATATGCTGAAATCTTTTCCAGCTGATCTTTTCTGCTCTTTTGAGCAATTCTGGTTGCAGGGATGTTTTTGCCATCTAAAATTTTCTTGCTTAAAGTTGGTGTATCATTGAACTATACAAATTGTACATAAAGATTTGTTCTGTCTTGCTTCATGACTCTACATTTATGAAAGAAGCTAGACTAGTAGAGAGGTTCAAGATAACTAATAAAGATAAGACACTCAACATATGCTTATAAGTAACAGATTGTGGAAAATTAATCCATCAATACAGATTTTCTGATGCAAAGGACCTGGCCTGAAGAACAACTGATCAGCTGCAACAAAACCTGTAAATGTTTGAGGAGAAGAATCTAATCAATAATTAAACAAAATTGACTGATATTGATATAAAAGTTTAGCGATATATTCGCTAGCTCCACATCATCTTCAATCTGTGTAGAGACATTATTATTGTCACAAAGATCCAGTTTGCGAAATTGGTCAACTTCTGAAAGTAAGCATCTCTAAATGATTGCTTGAGGGCTAAAGTAAATATTACTCCCCAAAATCCAAGAATGAAGCCACTTGCCACACATACATAAAACCCAAACGACAGAATCTTGTCATCTTCATCAAGATTGTTGATTTTGCTATGATCAGCAGAAAGGCTTTGAGTATTTCTATCTTCAGGACATTCTGCAAGTGGTGGGCCACAAAGTTCATTGTTTCCTTCATATGATGAAGGATCAAAACTCTGCAATTGAGTGCTTGAAGGAATTTTCCCCGATAAGTTGTTACTCGACAAGTCTAAGACACTTAGGAAATGTAGTTGAGCAAGACTTGTGGGAATTCGACCAGTGAACTGATTTCCAGACAAATCAAGGGACTCTAACTTTTCCATCTTCCCAATTCCTTGTATTACATTTCCTGTTAAATTATTTCTCGAGAGGTTTAGTGAAAGCACTCCATCCAGTTGCGCGATTTCTTCAGGAACATTTCCAGCTAACTCGTTATTAGAAAAATCGATGATCTTCAACAACCCGAGTGTCTTATTGTACACAGATTCACTGCTTTTCCATTGAACTAATGCATCCCCCAAGTATTCTTCAAAATAAGAATAGCCATTGTGACTGTCTCCACCTAATTCAAAAAGGATGCTTGGGGTTGAACTATTATTATTCTGAAGCAAAGATGTGATATTGTTGAGACATCGGGGGATTTCTCCAGATAAGCTGTTCTGAGAAAGATCCAAAATATGGATTTTATTCAGATGACACAAATTTTGAGGTATGCTTCCATTGAACTTGTTGAGTCTCAAACTTAAGACAACCAAGAATGTTAAGTGTGAGCCAATCCATAATGGTATTTCTCCACTTAGCTTATTTCCTCCTACGTCCAAGATTTGCAATATTCCGCAGTTTTTCAAAGAGGTAGGCAGATCACCAGTAAAATTGTTGTTCCGCAACTGTAGAGATTGGATATCCGACAAAGAACCAATGGAACTGGGAATTTTACCATATAGATTGTTGTTAGCTAAATTAAGAATGGCTAGTTCTTCAAATCCCATCAAACAATTGTGAAGTTCTCCTGAAAGTAGGTTATTTGAGAGGTCAATGGTGCGGAACAAAGCGTTGGCTATTTTGCACAGGAAAGAAATTGATCCAACAAACTTGTTTTTGGAAAGGTTCAATGATTCCAAGTTGGATGAGAATGATGGCACTAAACCCGAGAAATTATTCGAACTAAAATCCATTGTCGGGTAATTAGTTTCCTTTACAAACTTGGAAGACAAATCAGGGACCTCTCCACTTATTTGGTTATTGGAAATACTAAAGTGCATCATTTCAGGAGAAAGATCCCAAAACCAGTTAGGTGCTACGCCTGATATACCAGCGAAAGAGATATCAAGATGTGAGTAACTCTTCTGAGTTCGTAGCCACTGTGGGAAATGAGGCCCCATTTTACAATGGGAGAGACCTATAACATCTAATTCAAAAGGAGGAAGCCAATTAAGTCCCAACTGAAAAGAGAAGGAGTTATATGACAAGTCCAACACTCTTAAGCTGGAAAGGTTAGAAAGATGTGACTCTGTGATTGGACCTTCCATGAAATTTGATTCGACCCTCAACATCTCAAGCTTTGAAAGTCGTCCTATACTTTGGGGTAACCTCCCTTTGAATTGGTTATTGTTCAAATGCAACTCTCTTAATGCTGAAAATGCTGTTAAGTTTGGCAAAGGTCCTGTTATTTGATTCAAAGATAAATCGAGGAATTCGATCTTGGAAGTCTGCCCATAGCTTTCTAAGAAAGATCCATTCAGTTGATTCTCTTGCAGGTACAAACTTTTTAAGGATGAAAATCTGGTGATGTCAGGCAATGAACCACTAAAATGATTGTTAGATAAATGCAATTCTTCAAGTGATTTTTCTGCTTTACCAGATAAGCTCAGAAATAATTCAGGAAGTGGTTGGTTCAAGTTATTAGTTGATAAATCAAGGGCTCTTAAGTGACTCAAGTTGCCAAAAGATTTGGGCAATCCACCTTCTAGAATATTTGTAGCAAGGTCAATGAACTCAAGATGTTGCATATACCCAAAGGCTTCAGGGATGCGGCCTGCTAAATGGTTAGAAGAGAGATCTATGGAAGTAAATCTCGTACTCAAGTTGAACAACCACCGAAATGCAGAAGAGGAAAGCCCAGTATCAGCAAGGTTGAGGCTGGAAAGCAAACGGGAAGAGACATTGGATGAGAGATGAGATATTGATATGATTGGCTCGGGGACGTTGCAATGTTCCAAATTCAATTGTTCTAAAGAAGGGGACTTAATTATTTGTTGCAACCAATTGACTGTTTCAATATGAACCCCAGAAAGGTCAAGGTCAAGTAAAAAAACAAGACGAGGAAGCCACTCAAGGTTCTTCACTACTAGACGGGAGTTCAGGCTAAGGTCAAGAATCTGCAAATGGGTAAGTTTCCCAAGAGCGTGAGGAATTTCACCTGACAAGTTAGCATACTCAAGAAAAAGATATTCCAGTCTTGGAAAAGAACCAATGAAATTCGGTATTCGACTTGTACCAAAATTATTGTAACTAAGGTCTAGGTGCTTCAGATGTTGCAATTCAAGCAATGAAGGAGTAATGTTACCTCTCAAATGTTGACTATAGGACGGAGCATGAATATCAAGAACCACAACATGACCTGTTATATTGCTACACTGCACACCTTTCCAACCACAGCATTCTTCTTTCTCTTCTTCTCTCCCCCATGACGAGAGGATACCGTAGTTATCTATCAGACCTTGCTTGAACTTGAGAAGAGCTTCCCTCTCCCTCTCAATGCACAAAGTAGTACGACCATCCCCTCCTGAACTTGTTCCAATAACAAGTCCTATGAACACTGAAAATGCAATATTGAGAAATAAAAATATCTCACTTTTCATCTTTTTCGCAAAGTCAATCAAGTTGCAGAAGATATATCGGAAAAAAAGCAATATACTAGTAATTTAAGATTGCTTTAAATTGTTTCCTCAGAAATAACCATTAAATAGACCTTGGTGTCTAAGGAAAAAAAAAACACAAGGTTAGACTTGGTCTTGGTACACAAGTTCTAGGAAAATCCATATCTGTTAAGCATTCCATCTAGTAATAGTGAGACAATGACATCATTTTGGTAACTCAATGATCGTTCACTAATCTTTTTTTTAACTTTTCGTTTGTGGAATACTGATTAAAGTAATCGTGAGACAGCATCTTTCTGTTTAGAAAACTTGCCCATTTTGAACACATCAGTCAACTTTGGCAGCGTAAAATATATAAATTTAAATTGAGGGATTTAGAAATAACAAAATAGAAATTCAGGGAATCATGAGCAACAATAGTACTCCTTATGTCCCAATTTATGTGTCATACTTTCCTTTTTAGTTTTTCTAATATAGAATATCATATTTATTTAGAAACAATTCAACTTTAAGTTTTCCCAAAATTCTTTCTTTCTTTATTAATTTTCGTGCTCAGTCAACACTACACATAAATTGGGACGAAGGGAGTAATTTTTTCCATTTAGGTCATGAATTGAACCGTAAGTGACTTCGGTCGTTTCCCATGTTGTAGGTCACGAGCAGTTTGATCACAGAAGTCAACCTTGGTAACACAAATTTAAACAAAAGAAACAGAGGACAATAAGCTACAATAATACTTCGAAATATACTTTTTTAGTACTTGGATGTGGAATAATCAAACCATTTTGTGCCTTCCGTTGGATATAAACAATTCCTTTAGACTGAACTTAATTTTCACCATTTTTAAATATGATCTAAGTTAGATGTATTTTGTTTCTACTTTTGAAACAAAAATTTAACTATTAACTTCAAAGAGAATTTTATCATTTACATCAGATGCAAAAATTAGATTACTTATTAAAGAGGAATATTATCATGTACTGAATAAAATACTTGAAACGGTTAGCTTTTGCTTTTGCGAGGAAACAAATTAACAGATGCACAATTATTTCAACGAGCTGTACAAGAAATTACAGTGCAAACCTATTTATAGAGTCAGATCCCATAAATATACTAACTAAGATTAACGGCCTATAGTAAGCATGAATTATTACCTGAAAAATATAGTAAATAGATTATAGCAATTATACTGTAAATAACGAAAGTTAAACTGTAAATATAAGTTGAATCTGTTAACTCACAGGGATGACCGTTGGATCAAAAGTCCTTTGAAACCATGATCACCGCCAGAGTCAACGGCGAGCCTTGCCAACTCTATCACCGGCGGCAAACAAATCAGCGACGAGGCCTTGGTTGGTACGGCGGATTCTGGCGGGTGGCGGAGGCGGAGGAACGGAGTTTGAGGTTGCGGCGAAAGAGAGGAAGAATAAGCCGAATGTGAGAATGGATGCGGGCTTATAAATCGTATTGAAAGAATGCGCCTTCTAAAATTCATTTACGGAATGTACTTAAAAACGGGTCTGCATAATGCGACTTGTAAAGAATTATGGGACTGCGACCTACGAAGTCCTATACTATAAATGTGAATAACCAGCTCATGGTAGCAATATTTCTGGAATTTCATAATTTATATACTTGAGGATATTATACTTTCTAGCTGTTATGAAATAAAGACTATAAAGTAAAGACAAGTATAGAGAGAAACTGATATATTATTCGAATTCAAACTGATGTACATAATGAACTGAAATCTCTTCTATTTATAGAAGAAAGGAAGCTGCTCTGTAAGCTGCTACTACAAGCTGCTGTGTAAGCTGCTACTACAAGCTGCTGTGTAAGCTGCTACTACAAGCTGCAGTGTAAGCTGCTACTACAAGCTGATGTGTAAGCTGCTGTGTAAGCTGTTGTTGTACCAGATATGGATAATCTTCTACTGAGAGCAATAATTATCCATAACGGAGTACTAAATGGATAAGCTTATTATACCTGATATGGATAAACTTCTACTGGGGGTAATGTTTATCCATAACTGGGTACCGAAGTGATAAGCTTATTATACCCGGTATGAATAATCTTCTACCGAGGGTAATGTTTATCCATAACTGGGTACTGAAAAGATAAGCTTATTATACCCGGTATGGATAAACTTCTACTGGGGGTAATGTTTATCCATAACCGGGTACCGAAGTGATAAGCTTCTTCAGGAAGCTTATTTCCAATATAATACTAAATAGATAAACATATTTACTGTGGAGTCTCATACAGATAAGCTTCTTCAGGAAGCTTATTTACAACGGAGTATTAAATGAACATCCATAATATAATATATTTATAACACTAGCTTTATTTCTTGTACACTTAATAAGTTTGTCGGAAGTGTGGGGTCCATCTCAACTTTCCATGCCACTTGTTACTGCAGCATTTTAAAACTGCCACTTACCGTCTAAGTGGGCCCCCCCTTCCAATTCACCCTTACTACAATATTTTAGCTCTCTATTTGTTCCATGAATTAGGGGTGGGCAAAAAAACCGAAAAATCGAATTCCGAACCGAACCAAATTAATTTGGTATTTCGGTTTCGATTTTTTCGGTATTTCGGTCTAATTTGGTACGTGAATTTCGGTATTTCGGTTCGGTTTTCGGTTTTATAAGTGAATTATTTCGGTATACCGAAATACCAAAATTTGCTAATATATTATACAGCCCAAACCCCAAAGCCCCCAACCCAATTATGAATTACCTATTTTATTTGATTTTGGGCCACAGCCCACACCCAGGCCCAGCTGCGCCCCAAACCCAATTACCCAACTCCCAACACTCAGACTCTCAGACTCATCGAGAATTTGAGTTCGACATAGGGTATTAGCATTAGGGTTTGCTTACTGCTTCAGTTCAGCCTTCGCGGTAGGGGTGGTCCGTGGGCGTTCGCGGTGCTTAGGACTTAGGAGATATCATCGAGAACGAGAAGAAGAAGACGAGAATCGACTGCGACTCTAGGATATCAGTGTGCGAGTCGAGTTACGACTAGTCGACATTCGAGCTCGAGTCTCATCTCATCTTCACCGGTTAACTTCACTACTTTTGTAAGTTTTGTAAGTCTCATCTCATTCTCATGATCTCATATATAGTTATTTGCATCTTCGATTCAGACTAGTTTGGAATTGAGGTCTAGTTGATGATTGCCTGATTGTTGGGTTGAGATTTTTAAATTGGCTTAGTTTGTGAATTAGTGACTTGAAAAGGTTGATGTTTATTCTTATTTTTGAAAAAAAAGAAAAAGAAAAAGGGCCAGATAACTAGTTTGGAATTGATGCATACTTGACATGATTGATTGATTTTTAGGCTGATACTTTTGAATGGCTTAGTTGTGGATTAGTGATGTGAATGGACTATGGAGTGGAATGGATACAAAGGATTCATATAGCAGAGCTCAACTAGTTTGGTTTGAGATGCAGTTAATTGATTCTTACTGAAAAATGTTACCTTTCTTATCTTGTATCTGAAGAAAAATCGGACTCGAACAGAGTGAAAATATATAAGGATTTGTGTTTTCTGTCCTAACTAGTTTGGAATTGTGAATAGTTGATGATTGATTGATTGATGGGGTGAGACTTCTGAATTAGCTTAGCTTATGAATTAGAGATCTGAATAGAGTGGAACGGATACAGGGAATTCATAGTTGATTGGTTTGGTTCAATTGTTTGAATTAACTTGCTTTGGGAAAAAATTCACAAATGGGATAGCTTTAGTAAACCCAATTTGGATCTGGTTCATTTTCTTGTTATCAGAATTTATTTTTTAATTCTGTGAATTTGTTGATAACACCAATTGCTAAGTGAACAATGGAAGTGGTGGATAAGAGTTTTATGTGATATGCAGTAGAATTGGTAATTGAACTCAGGCGATTTCTCAAATATGTGATCTGGAGTTGTGTGTTGAATCATCAGTGACAATGCCCCTATTTTTATGATTTGAGATAGATATATGGCAGTACACTTTTGTATGAGTTATGCTTTTGCTTGATTATGTTTATTATAGTGTTTGTTATACACTTTTTCTTCTTAACTGCATATCCGCAGATGATGGAGTTAAGCAAGTCAATCCGGGAATTAAAGATTATTCTTTACGGGAATGGCGAATCCGAGCCTCTCGCTGAGGCTTGTGCTCAGTTGACTCAAGAATTCTTCAGAGAGAACACACTCCGGCTGATAATTACTTGTCTTCCCAATTTGAATTTAGAGGTAATTTGACGTCTTCTAAGAGTTCTATTACATGTTATTTGATCAATTGGAATTAGGTTTTCACTTCTGTTAAGCCTGTGACTCTTTTGAAATCTTGTTTTTGTCTGCTCCTTAATTTTTTATAACAAAATGATGTTTCTAATTCACAGACCCGCAAAGATGCTACTCAAGTAGTAGCAAATCTGCAGAGGCAGCAGGTTCAGTCCCGGCTGATTGCTTGTGATTACTTGGAAGCAAACATTGATTTGATGGACATATTAATATTAGGGGAAGCTACAGTCGACACCATGTTCAAAATGTGGTGGCTTTGTCCTACATTGTCAAATGCTTCTGCAAGTTTGTTGTCTACAGACTGCAGTTTGGACTGCAGTTTAGCATCTGCAGACTGTAGTTGTGCAAGTTAGCATCTGCAGTTTAACTGTTTAACAATTTTAAGTTCAGCTGCCATGTGTTTAAGTTTGGACTGTGTTTTTAACTTTTTACTGCACTGTCAGTGTTAAGTGTTAACTATTAAGTTGATTGCCAGATCTGGCGTGCAAGTTTGCATCTGCAGTTGCCAGATTGTGAAATTGTTGTCTGCAGAATGATATGCTATTCTTGTTTCAGGCTTTCAGCCATGAAACTGTGTTTAAGTTTGGACAACAAATCTTGTTTCAGGCTTTCAGCAGAATGATATGCAGTTTGGACTGTGTTAACTGTTAAGTGTTTAACTGTGTTTAAGTTGTTTAATATAGTTGTGTAATGTGCATTGTGCAGTTGGCAGTTGTGCAATTGCAGATGTTATTCTGCAACTGCAGATGTTATTCTTGTGCAGTAATATAGTTGTGCAACTGCAGATGTTATTCTTGTTTCAGGCTTTCAGCCATGTGCAGTTGTGCACGTTCACGTTGTGGACCTGTGGTTGTGCAGTTGTTTTACAGTTTTAGAATGAAAATTATAGTGTCAAATTAGAGTGAAAATTACAGTGTTGGTGTTTCAGGCTTTCAGCCATGTGCACGTAAGCACGTTCTTGTTAACTTATTATAGTGTTATATATCGAAAAACATTCTTTTAGAGTGAATTTCAAATTTTCAATTGTGATGTGCATGTCCACTGTTAGCACTTAGCACTTAGCAGTAGCACTTAGCAAGTTAGCCTTGATTGTTCATTGATTGTTAAAAACCGAAACCGTACCGAACCAAAATAAGAAATATCGAACCGTACCGAAATAATTTGGTACGGTATTTGGTATACACAATCGATAAACCGAATACCGAAATACCGAACCGAAATACCGAACGTCCACCCCTACCATGAATTGGCTATGGTATCTTTTTTATTTTTCACATTTAATATTTTGTACAAAGCTTTATTCTTTAACAAAAATATTCAAAAAATCCATACTAAATAAAATAAAATAAAGGACTACATTTAATGCTCGATTATACACGCTTACATCTTACTTTTTAGATTATAGAATTAGACTTCTGCTAATGGATTTATCTTCTCCCTTATGTGTAGGAGTAAAATATTCTGAATATTCCAAGAAAAGATTAGAACTATGCAAAAATAATTCCATGGGCTAATAACTGTACTTTATATGTTGTTAATCTCATAAATCTCACACAAAAAATATACTTTTATTTGATTTGTATTAAATTAAATTGTATATTTAATATTTGTACAAATAATTAGTTGGACAAATGTGCTCTTCTCATCATTTTATACGTTGAATTGTAAATATATGTTTAAAGTTCTTTCTTAAACGTAAATTTCTTCTCATCAATAAAATTTTAAGTATTTTTTCCCTATCAAGTAATAGTAGTATAAATTTTCATAATCAATAATTGAAGCTAAAATTGTCCAACTTTAGTATATGCATATCTATAATCTTATAAAAGTAACATTAAAATCTTTCTTTGAGTAAACAATTTTTCTGAGTAAAATAGAAACAAAAAAATAAGTCATCTTCTTCTACTTATTTCACATGTAAATAGTTTTAATTGGGTTATATCCCCTTCCCTAAATGTCATTTTATTAAGCTAAATATATTTGTCCAAAATAAATGTTGCTTCGGAAAATTAAAACGATATTAGCTATGATTTTCCAATTATATTTTCGGTCTACTAAATTACATACAGAGTATAATGAGTAATTTGACTATGATATAAATATAACTTAATCAAATAAATCTTATAATTATTGTTTTATATGATTTTTTTAATTAGCATAAAAAAAATTTAAAACGATATTTATTTTAGACATGAAGTACTATTAAATGTGAATCTAGTTATAGTTATGTTAGATAATATGACATTGCAACAAAAGAAGATTGCAATGCTTATAAGTTATACGAAAATTTTATTACTCCGGCTAATTCGCACAACATGATCATGAAAACAAGCTCCTTTCAAATTTTAATTTTCAAGGTATGTTGAGACCAATAAAATTACGATTTTTAATGACTCTAGGTGATTTAAATAATTTTAGTATCTTTGAAGATGAACTCGGTCTAATTCTACCATACACATATTTATGACTCCAATATTTAGATAATAATGTTATTGGGCCCATGCATTGCATGGGCTATCCCTCACTAGTACAACTTATAAATCGCATTTGAAATCGAGACTTGCGTATCATTTGATAAATGCAGCTTATAATTCCGATTTGATGAAAACGGATTTTTGATTAATAGTACGATTTATTTGTTCAAAAGGTCCAAAGTAGTCCCTTAAGCTTCAGCTTTGTATTAAAATCATCCTTTATGTTTAACCTAGAGAACTAATACTCCCCCTAACTATTCAAAATAGGTGCACATGGAGTCCAAGGCTAACTGAAGTGCTAAAATCTAAAATCGGAACACTAAAAATCGGCGTAAAACCGAGCAAAATTTGTCGGTAATGATCAATAACCGTCCAAAACGCGACCATTTACATGTGGTCGGTATTTTAAAGGTCGGTAGAGTACACCGACCAAAGTCGGTCGAAAATTACCGACCAACTTTAGTCGGTATGCTCTACACGACCATCTGACAATTTAATTGAATTACCGACTGATATTGGTCGGAATGTTATTTTAATAATTTAATTTTACCGACCAACATTGGTCGGTATTCTAAATTTAATAATTTTATTTACCGACCAAATTTGGTCGGTAATGAAAAATAAATTAATTTATAATATTTCATATACCGGCCAATATTGGTCGGTACTAGAAAATTTATATTTTTTATAAATATTTAAATTTAATAATACCGACCGATGTTGGTCGGTAATCTGGATATGACAGCCAACTTACCTACCAAAGTTGGTCGGTAATGTTGAATTTCTGGGAATTCAATGCGTATTAATAGACCAAAGTTGGTCGGTATTTTGCAATTTAAAATTTTATTTTTAATTAGTTACCGACCAAGGTCGGTCGATTTTTTAGGATTAATTTTGGGCAGAAAATGTCTGTTTTGGTAGCTACACCACCTGCCAAATACAAGCAACATACCAATACCCCCAATTCACCACAAACAACCCCTAATTCACCACAGATCCAACCAAACATCCAAATAATGTTCTAAAACTAACAAAGTTCAATAAAATATCACAATTCAAAACCAAGCAAAAACTAAGTAATTACAACAAGTTCAAAATTGTTCAATCTAATTCAAAACTAGTTCTATTAGTCTAGTTCAAAGTATATCAAAGTATTGGTCAAGGGGTATTTTCTACAATATCATCACCATCTGATGAACTGTCACCTACAAGATGGTATAGAGAACGGTCTTATGGAGGACGGGAAGAACGATCACGGGAAGGACTGGAGGAATGATCACGTGGAGGACGGGAGAAACGATCACGGGGAGGTCGAGCCTCTGGAGAGGACTCACGAGACCGAGGCAACAATAAGCTCCAGTAAAAAAGAGAGTTCTGGTCTCAGCTTGCATACCAAGAAATTGAGCATCTCTAAGCCTTTCTCTTTCCTTGTCCACTTCTAGCTCAGATGTAAGCCTTTTCACTGTCTCATGCATAGCCAAGAGGCTCTCCCTATTAAGTGTCTCTCCGTGTGAGGAAGTCACTATTCCTTGCATTCTACACTTGTAGCGATGAATTCTTTTCTCAGGAAACCCGTATAACTTTCCCTTTTTTGGACCGCCAACAACCTCCAACCATATTCTTTCAGCATCCTCATTTGAAGGTTGGGTTGGCTCACCCGATTCACCAGTTGGCTGACTACGAATGAAGTCCTCCACGTTACTTTGGTAGCGACCCTACGTTATATTAAATTAAATTAGTATATAAAAAATCTTATAAAAATAAATTATAACACTTAAGGAAAATTAAAATCTTACATATGTAGTCTCTGCACGGTCCTCGACTCATCTATCTGCATCCCCCTCTTTCTTCTTCTTTAAAATATGCGTCTCCTTGAATAGCTCATCATGATGCATTGGATGCCCATACTTCTTTTCATGAAAACAAATTAATTTGGTTAATAAATAGAATTGATATACTTAGAAAAGTAAAGACGTAACAATTTAAGCAATTACCAATCTTCTTCTTATTGTCCCAATACTGATAGCACCCCAGTGTGTAAATAGTCTCCCTTCTTGGATGAGCGAGCTTTCTTCCCTAGTTCGCTATTCTGTAAGAATTGCTCGGCCTGCCATTGCCTTAAGAAATCATCTCATAAATGCTGCAGACACCAGTCATGACTCTTGTTCTTCTTTCTACCATCCGAGAAATGACCCGCCAATCTCTTGCGGGCTTTAAAATAAAAATTTACAGCCACTTCCTCGCTATAGTGGTCTTCCCATACACACTTACTCTGCATTTTAAAAGTTAAATATTAGATGGAAATATCATAAGTATAAATTATTAAACTACTTAAAAGAATAATTATACCTTAAACTGGTTGAAAATTTGCTCCTTCAACGAGTATAAAAAATTACTCCAAGTTGCATAGGGGCTATCATAAAGCTTTTTTATCGCATTGGTGATTATCTTCGTAGTCTGCTTACCCAACCTGAACCTGCAATTTAACAATAAAAACACATGAGAATATTAGTAAAAATATTATAAAACAATAAATGCAAAAATAACAAATAACTCTTACCCGTTACCCTCAGGGGCTATGATGATCCTGCCAGAGCGATCATAATGCAGTACCTCTGGATCATCATCCTCAGCATGTGTATCAGAGGCATGTATAGACGGTGTAGATGGGGGCTCAGAGCTACGGTCTCACAGGCAAAGCAATAAGGACAAGCTAGCTTCCCAGGAGCCATCCACCTAGACAACAGTCCATACGTTGGAAAATCGTTATTAGTCCATATTAAATTAGCACGCAAGTTGAAATTCTGCTTGGTTGATATGTCATATGTTTCAACACCATCATACCACAACTGTTTTTGCTCATCAATCAAAGGTTGTAAATATACATCAATCAAACTTTTTGGATTACGTGGACCAGGAATAATATAATTTAAATATATATATATATATATATATATATATATATATATATATATATATATAGAGAGAGAGAGAGAGAGAGAGACTAGTCATACACAACTCAAGTGGTAGATTATAAGGTGTAAGAAAGACAGGCAAGCATGAATATGGTGTCGCAGATATAGAAAAAGGTGTGAAGCCATTTGCACACAAACCTAACCAAATGTTCCTTGGTTCACTAGCATAATCTGGATATGTCCTATCAAAGTGCTTCTAAGCTTCTCCATCTAAAGGATGACACATAACACCAGGTGGTCTTCTATTTTCAAAGTGTCATCTCATATGAGGAGCATAACTCATCGACGCATATAACCTCTTTAATCTAGGTATAAGAGGAAAATAATGCATCACCTTCACAACAACCATATTCTCGCCGGAAAGCCTCTTGAAACGAGAATTTTCACAAAATTTACAACTTTCTAAATTTGGATCATCTTTATCATATAACATACAACCATCTTTACAACAATTAATTCTCATCGACAACAGTCCTAACTTAGAAACCAATCTCTTTGCCTTATGGAAATCACCAGGTAAGTTGATAGTTGGATCAACTATTTCACTCATAAGGTCAATGAAAGAGCCCATGGCCGCTTGAGAAATATTCCAATCATATTTGATACTTAGTAATCTAACCGCAACAGACAGCTCAGAGTGCGGACTTCCTTCACGTAGTAGACGGCTAGCTTCCTCTAACTGTTCATAAAAATGTTTTGCATCATTATTATGAGTTTGTTCAACATTTTCATTGGCCTCAACCCCGGAGTGCATACCAAAAGCATCCACAACCATATCATGAATTCTAGAATCTTGATTTCTATTCTCCACCGACCGACTACTTTCACCAACAACCATGTTATGAAATATTCCAGGGCTATCATCGATCTCTCCATGATTAGTTCACACAAAGTAATTCTCTGTAAACCCCTTCCTATAAAGATGAAGCTTAACTTCCTCTTGTTTTTTAAACTTCACATAATCGCACTTGACACAAGGGCACCTGATTACTCATTCAATTTGGTATGGTGAAAGTGACATTGTATGTCTAACAAAGTCATCAATCCCTTCTAAAAATCCTCCCTCAATCCCCGCCGATTAGGATAATTCCTATTGTACATCCAAATACGATGTTCCATCTATACAAATAAAACAAAATAAATTGAGATATTTCCATAAGTATTAGAACTACTTAATTTATTCTATAATTATATTTTAATTATATTATTTTTAGTTAATTAAGATAATTAATTTTTACTAATTATACCAAAATTAAATTATGGTAAACATAATTAATTATGATTCATTCAATTTAAACATAAGCTATAAGTTCAATTCATACCTAAAAGTTTTACCACTTATCCCTACAAGTTCAATTCATATCCAAAAAGTTCAACCATTACCCCTAAAAGTTTAATTCATATCCTAAAAGTTCAACCTATACCCTAAACAATTCAATTAATACCCTAAACAATTCAATTAACCTCACAAAACATAAGCTTTGTCCAAAAAGTTCAACACTTACCCCTAAAAATTCAATTCATAACCTAAAAGTTCAATTCACAAGAACAAATCCTAAAAACTCAATTCAATTAAAAGTTAAACATTCAATTCTTAACTAAACTACTCAAGTCAATACAAACTTAAACATTCAATTTACACCCTAGTTAATCGATTCAATTAAATTCAATTTTAACATGGCCCAAACCCTAGATTTGAATAAAATTCAAAGTTAAACAATCAATTTAAACAATTATTAATTAATTCATAACTAATTAACAAAATATTAAAATTATACAAACAATGTAAGTTCAAATTGAAACCTAAAATTTTTAGGAGGTGGAGGAGGAGGGGCAGTGGAGGCAGTAGCAGCAGTAGCGGAGGCAGTAGCGACCCGGGGGCAGTGGTGACGTGGGGTGGGGAATGGGATTTGTGTGAGGAAAATAGAGAAGGAGTGGAGGGAAGGGTGTTATGTGTGTGTCAGGGAGAAGAGAGGGAGGAGTTAGAAAATTTTGAGAAGAGAATAAGAGAAATGAGGGAGAAACCCTGTATTTCAGATCTAGAATTAAAGGTACCGACCGACGTCGGTCAGTAAAGTTGGTCGGTACACTTAAGTAACCATTGACCGTGTTCGACCACAGTTAACCGACCAACTGCGGTCGGTTATTTTTAAAAAAACTAATTAAATTAATTTTTTATGTTATTATTTCTTAAAATATTATAAACTTTAAAAAATAATTATAAACTATTAGCATATATTTGTCACGACCCGAAATTCCCACCCTCGGGACCGTGATGGCGCATAACATTTCACTTGCTAGGCAAGCCAACATTAGAGGATTCCTTAAGCCAATTTTAGTCAATTTCAATAACAGAATCAATTAAGCCAAATAGAAGTTAAAGCTCAGTGCGGAATAACATAAAAGTCCATAATATCTAATACAATCCCGATCTGGAGTCACAACTCACGATCTTCTAGAATTTCTACAAATAGGATTAGAAATAAATACAATTGTTCTGAACGAAAAGAGATAGTAAAATAGGGGAAATAGGATGGGACTTCAAGACCTGCGAACGTCAGCAAATCTACCTCAAATCTGCTATGCCTCACGAACAGCTGGGGCCAGTACTAAAGTCTGCACAAGAAGTGTAAAGTATAGTATGAGTACAACCGACCCCATGTACTCGTAAGTATCGAGCCTAACCTCGACGAAGTAGTGACGAGGCTATAACAAGACACCTACATAATAAACCTATGCAGATAACAGTATATGTACAAGATAACAATGACTAAAAGCTAAACATGTACTATTGGAGGGTACAATTATCGAAAATGCAAAAATGCGAAAAAGGGGTAAACCTGTGATTTGTTCGCAAATGCGAACTGGGCCTGGTCGCAAATGCAAAGAAACCCCCCCCCCACAGTCACCATTGCAAAAGCGAAGACCTGTTCGCAATTGTGCAACTGTATCTCTTCCCAAATGCGAAGAATCTGATCGCAAAATGCGAACCTGACAGGTATGCCGCCATGTCGCAAATGCGAGGCCGCCCAGAAACTGAAGAACACCAGCTGAGTTTTCTAAGTCCAAACCACTCCGTAGCCTATCAGAAACTCACCCAAGCCCTCGGGGTTCCAAACCAAACATGCACACAAATCCAAAAATATCATGCAAACTTACCCGCGTGATCAAATCGCCAAAATAACACCTAGAACTATGAATCAGACACCAAAATCAAATGAAATTTTCAAGAAGCTTTAGAATTGCTATATTAACAACCGGACGTCCGAATCACGTCAAACCAACTCTGTTTCTCACCAAATTTGACAAACAAGTCATTAATATATATGGACCTATACCGGGTTTCGAAACCAAAATATGGACCCGATTTCAATAAAGTCAAACATTTGTCAAACTTTCAAAATCATTAAGCTTTTAAACTTTCAAATTTCAACAAAATACGATAACTCGGGTTAGGGACTTTCGAATTCAATTCTGGGCATACGCCCAAATCTCAAATCACGATATGGATCCACCAGGACCGTCAAAATACGAATCCAGGTCTGTTTGCTCAAAACGTTGACCGAAGTCAACTCAAATAGATTTTAAGGCAAAATTTTTATATTTTCTCACTTTTTAACATAAAAGCTTTCCGAAAAAATACTCGGACTATGCACGCAAATTGAGAAGGGCTAAGATAAGGCATTTAAGGCTTCACAACAACAACAACAACGACCCAGTATAATCCCACAAGTGGGGTCTGGGGAGGGTAATATGTACGCAGACCTTACCCCTGCCCCGAAGGGTAGAGAGGCTGTTTCCAGGAGAGGCTTCAAAGCACAAAATTAGGTTCTAAAATATAATATGACCTATCGAGTCATCACAATATTTTATTCATATATATATATATATATATATATATATATATATATATATATATATATATATATATATATATATACTAATAACAGCAATCTATAAGCATAATATTTTTAAATAATTATATTAACCAATTACTTTTAATAAATTATAAGATATTTTTTATTCACACATATATAATATTAATCAATCATAATAAAAAATAAAGGTATATATATGAGACGATTATTTTATTCGAATTCCACATTTCGTCTTATATATTCATTCGTTTAATAACTAATTACAAATCACATAGATTAATAAATATTGGTCAAGATGTTTTACCTTTTGTATTCATCTATCTAAGTTAATTTTCTAAGTTATAATTAAGTATATGAGTCATTTCACATATACATATACATACATACATTATATTGTAATTGATGATCAATCACATACATTACTACGTACTAAAACTTGATCAATTAATGAATTGGTAAACCAATATTATTCTATTTTAAATATATTTAATCGATTGTTATATTAATTCATTTACTTAATGCTAATAGCTTCTTTCATTTATTTAATTTGTGATACATATATACATGTCAAAGAAGTTTACTATTCTTCTATGTTTCATTCATTCATCACTAAAAATGCAAGACATAGATTAATCGATCTAGGTCGAGACGTTTTATTTTTAATATTTATCGATAAAGGTTGAGACGTTTTGTTTTTAATATTCATCGATATAGGTCGAGACATTTCATTTTTAATATTCATTGATGCATCTAAGTAAGTTATTGTCACGACCCAAATCCTAACCTGTCTTGATGGCGCCTATCGATGGTACTAGGCAAGCCGACATTTTCAAAATATTTTCAATATCTCACAGAAAAGTAAATCAAAATTTTTCAAATAAATAGAGTTTTCGTAAATAGGGGTTAAACCCAAAACACAAATGCGGAAAATAGCCCCAACATCGGGGTGTCACTAAGTCATGAGCATCCTGTAACGACCCGACCGGCCGTTTTGAACTTTTGCACTTTGATCGCCACTTCCCGGACATGACTTGCCCCGTGTACGTATTATGACTAATGTAGATCGTTGGTTTTGGTTTTCAGGAAAAATCAGAATAAATTTGAAGGAACAGTCTCACTTGAAAGCTTTGAATTTGAAAGGTTTGACTAAGAGTTGACTTATTTATATGAGCTCGGATCAGAAATTTTATGATTTTGGATAGCTTTGTTGGGTTATTTATCACTTAGGAGCGCGATCGGAATGCATTTTGGAAGTCCGTGGAATGATTTGGCTTGAATTGACAAAGTTAATATTTTGGCGAATTCCGGTTGATAGATGAGATTTTGATCTGAGGGTCGGAATGGAATTCCGAGAGTTGATATAGCTTCGTTATGTCATTTGTGATGTGTGCGCAAACTTTTAGGTCATTTGGACGTCGTTTGGTCGATTTTTTGATCGAATTCGGATTTTAGAAGTTTTGGAATTCTTAGGCTTGAATCCGAGGATGATTTGATGTTTTGATGTTGTTTTGAGCATTCCGAAGGTTGGAACAAGTTTGAATTATGTTATGGGGTGTATTGGCATGTTTGGTCGGGGTCCCATGAGGCTCGGATATATTTTTGAAGAGTTTTTGGAAGATTTTGCCATTTTGAGCATAAGCATGTAATGATCCAAAGGTCCATTTTTAGTTCTAGAGATCGAAATTTGATTTCGAGACTTCCGGAATTTTGATAATGAATTATAGGACTGATCTGGAAAGTTTGGTCTAATTTCATCAAGTCGCGATTGAGTTTTTGACACGAAACATGAGTTAATTGTTTAATGAGCGAAATGGGTATTGAACTGAGCAAATGAGCTCCGAATTAAGTTTCGACTGAAGGTCTATGTTCGTATTATTATTTATGACTCATAGGAATAAGAATCATCCAATTACGAGTTCGTATGATGGAGTTAGAGCCTTTTTAGTGAAAAGAAAAGCTGCTGCAATTTTCTGGGCAGTTTCTGCATTTTTCGCACGTGTGAACAGTAACCACACATGCGTGAATAGTATCCGTATACAGTACCGTGTACAGTAAACATGAATAGTATCCGTGTACAGTATACGTGTACAGTACATATGAACAGTATCCCGTATACAGCACCCATGAACTGTACCGTGCACAGTACCCCATGAACAGTAAAATGTGTGAACAGTAACCATGGAAATTCTAGAGAGAATGTTGAGTTCTGATTTTTCATTTTTACCAAATTGGAGCTCGGGGAGAGGCAATTTTCGGGAGATTTTCAGAAAAAATAACGGGGTAAGTGTTCTTAACTTAATTTTGGTTAGATTACCCGAATCTATCACTAGTTTTGGCATTTAATTGGTGATTTTAGTTGGGAAAATCTTGAAAACCCTCTTGGTTTAATTTGAAGATTTGAGGGTCGAGTTGATATCGGATTTTAGTAAAATTGGTATGGTTGGACTCGTGGTTGGATGAGGTTTCATATTCCATAATTTTGGTCGGGTTTCGAGACGTGGGCCCCACATGCGAATTTTGAGTGCAATTTTGGATTTTTAATGGAAAATGTAGAATTTCATATCGAATTAATTCCTATAATTTTTATTAACTGAATGGAATTATTGTGGCTAGATTCGAGGCATTCGGAGGTCAATTTGAGAGACAAAGGCATCGCGAGCTAGAGGATTAGCCGGTTCGAGGTGAGTAATGATTGTAAATGATGTCCTGAGGGTTTGAAACCCCGGATTTGCACATCGTAGTGCTATATTGAGGTGAGACACACGCTGGATGATGAGCGCGGGGTCTTTTACTACCGGGGATTGTGACTTGGTCCATCCCGATTGATGATTTTACCGCATATTTGATTGAAACTTATTTGTTATCATCATGATTTGGGCCGATTGCCATACTTGGGCTTCGTGCCAATTATTTGAATCCTTTGGGAATTTTTATCACTATTTCCTCACTGTTTTGACTTATATTTAAACTCAGTCCTATTGATAATTATTGTTTTACAAACTCAACCGCTTTTATGCAGATTTGAAAACTCAAATGATATTTCTAAATGGCAGTTTGGGCTGAGAATTACTGTTTTACAAATGCCCGAGGGGCTTATGATGATTTCTGGACTGAGTGAGGCCGAGGGTTATATGTGAGGATATGCTAAGTGATATGAGGCCGAGGTCCTGAGATACTATTTATGCCACGAGGTGGCTTGAGTGATGTGAGGCCGAAGGCCTGAGATACTTTATATGCCACGTGGTGGCTTGAGTGATGTGAGGATATGCTGAGTGATGATGCCACGAGGTGGCTTGATATAGCGCTTGGGCTGTAAGGGGCCCCTCCGGAGTCTGCACACCCACAGTGAGCGCGGGTACCCATTGTTTTGAGTGATTGATACTATGTCCGAAGGGCTGATATGAGTGATTGTGAGGTAGTCAAGGGGCTGATACTATTCTGAGAGTGAGCCCGAGGGGCTGTTACTGATCTGATATTGAGCCCGAGGGGCTGTTACTGTTCTGATATTGAGCCCGAGGGGCTGTTACTATTCTGATATTGAGCCCGAGGGGCTGGCACTGTTCTGATATTGAGCCCGAGGGGCTGGTTCTGTTGATATTATGCCCGAGGGGCGGTTTGTTGTACATGTTTTGCCCGAGGGGCTGTTTACATTTCTATCATTTTTGTTACTCACATGTAAACTACTTGCTTTACTTGTTGGAAAAAAGGGACTTTCACTTGATTTCTCACTGCTTTACTATTTAAAGTGATTTTACTGCTTCAGTATGGAATACCTTGTGTTTTTACATGATTTCTTGCCTTCAGTCTTTATTTATTATTATTACTCACTGAGTCGGAGTACTCACATTACTCCCTACACCTTGTGTGCAGATTCATGTATGTTTTGGCTGATCGGAGGCAGAGTAATCAGGGTTTAGCAAGGTAGCTGCCGGCGTTTGCAACACTACTTTTCTCTCTCCTCATTTCATTAGTCTGTATTTGTACACTCCTGGCTTTCAGTTGCATTTATACCCTAGTAGATGCTCGTGACTTGTGACACTCCGGTTAGGGTTGTGTCGGGTTGTGCTTCCGTTAATTATATCATTAAATCATATTTAAACTATTTATTAATGTTTAACTATTTTTGAAAAGGCGATATGGGTTTGTTGGCTGGCCTTGTCATCACGAAAGGCGCCATCACGACCGGAGTGGGGTTTGGGTCGTGACTAGTTGGTATCAGAGCCTAGGTTACATAGGTCTCACAAGTCATGAGCAGGTTTAGTAGAGTCTCGCGGATCAGTACGGAGACGTCTGTATTTATCCTCGAGAGGCTGCAGAACCTTTAGGAAAACTTCACATTCTTGAATTCTTATCGTGCGTCCTTTGATTCAGCTTGAAATGTAACTCTTTGAATTCCTTCCACGCGTTCGTATGCGCGCATGAGCGCTAAGTATCAGATGTGCCTTGATGGCTTGTGATTCCCCGATCGAGGGGCAAGATATGATCTATGTGAGTTTGATGTTGGGCCAGTCTAGAGGACTTGAGGCCGAATATTTGCCTATAGCTTGAGCACCGAGGTGTTGATTGTGTGAGCAAGTATTTTTGAACTTATATGTTCGGTAGTGTCCCTATTAGTGGGAGGGATGGCTGGATAACTATGTGATGAGTATGTTAGTACTGCGAGATGTATCTATCTTTATTTGAGGTATAACCCCGAGTTATGGATGAGCAAAGAGTCTTTTCATGTGTCCTAGTTGGGAGTGAAGTAATTTCATGTTGCAGTATGAGGTTAGACTCAGGAAGACTAAGTGACTGCGTAATGGTTATGACAGTGGAAGGCATACATAAATGTTAGTTTAAGGCGAAGAAGGTGGGTTATCTCATACGAAGTGTTCTGAGGTTGTACGATCCTTATGTGTCTGTTAGATTTACGAGTGAATGATATGTGTTGCAACTTAAATTGGGTCGCTTAGTGAGTGGGTGTAACTGTTGCGAGAGTGGAATGCGAGATTTGCAGAAGAGTTAAAATTCTAGATGATCTGTGTTTTCACAAACTTATAAAAGATTTGAGTTTAATCTCATTATGGTATCATGGCATCAATAGAGAATAATCGTTATGGGTTATTGAGCATGTGTTGATCTATGGCTTCGAGCCAAGTGGGGGAGTCCGCTATTGAATAGTTGATTGCACAGTTATGTGCTCTAATGGTTCCAGTTCGAGGCATATTTGTAAATCAGTTGTGGCTCGAGTAAAGGAAATTTCAATGAAGGATATGTTATGCTTTATGGGTGTACGAGAATCGGGGAATGACTTGAGTTGTGGTTGGTAACGAATTCTCGGTGCATAGAACAAGAAGTTGCTTGGTTATATTGGAATAAGGTCACATTCTGCAGTGTCAGAGTGCTAATGAAGCACAGATTGTTCGGTTCGTTTAATCAATCTAACTACGGTTTGAGTAGTATGGATGACTCTAGAGAATGGTCTTATTATGTTCAAAACTCTACATGCAATAATTGGAGGCTTCTAAGTTATACTTATGGATAGAAACTGAGTTTTCAGTGGAAGATGGCAAGACTTGTGGTATTTTCTATATTAATTATGAGATTCTATATATCAGTATCGGGAAGGTGAAGGTAATGGCTTTTAGGAACACTTAGAGAGTATTCAGTGGTTTAGGAGCCTTAGACGGTGTAGCTTTATGCTTGGGTTTCGTGTGATAAGCCTAGGTTGAGGAAATTGTGGTGCTACAGCAAGAAAGAATATCAAGTTGAAGATGAATCAGAAGGAATTTAGGTAGATGAGGTATCTTGATAGTAGACCAAATCGGTATGGTAAGGATATGATTAATTCCTTGTGTGTGTTCGAGGTAATGAGTTCCTACAACTATTTTGCAACAATGCTCTTGGGTTTTGATGGCTTGCTTAGCTTGGTCTAGTTAGAAGGATTCAGTCCTGGCAGTTGAATTTGTGCAAATAGAATTGGGAGAGTTCTTATTGATTTCTACCGTGGTTGGAGAGGTACAATTTCTCCGAGTGTGAGAAGCATATGATATGTAATGATTTTTCTTCTAGATAGGATTAATGGAAGTTCTTGGCTGGATGAGTTACAGTTCAGTTTTGAAAGGAAGTTCACAAAACTCTTAGGCAGCGGGTAGCCTCAGATGATTAAGGAAATGGTACTGTTAATTGAAAATGATTTGACGAGAGTATATGTTTTAGTAAAAGGGCAATGTTATTAAGTTGATAGCACTTCGGTAGTATTGCAACACCTTCTTTTTAGATCGACTAGTGATATTCGGGTTTGCTTGGTGGCACAGGGAAATTTTAGAGTATCTATAGTGGAATGATTGGGTATTAGAGGTGTGGCATATATTAGACGACGAAATTGGGATAGGATATGTTGATTCATGTGCCATATGGACGTGGAGACGGAAGTTCTCATATTCAGGCTATGTTGTGATTGTAGATCGTATGTATCAGCACTTTTTAGTGACTACCGAGATTTGGAGGCCCGAGTGGATCTTTCTTTGCTTGGTATGTTAGATTTTGGATGTGATGTTGGGGATTTAGACTGATCGTCTCAGTGTTGGGTTATTCTAGACTATTGCGTTATGGGCTAGGTTGGAAATGCCAAAGGTTGTGTGGCGATATGCGTCGGGTTATGTTCTAGTGGAGTGGTTTATATTTCATAGACCCAGCGGACGGCTAGGAAAGATTGCTTTTCTTAATTGGGCCTTCGTGATGGATGTCAGTGTAGAGGTTTCTACCATTGATTCAGTTCCGGTGTTGAGGGACTTTCCGGAAGCATTTCTTGTGGCCGGGCATGTCGTCGGGAGAGGTTGTGGATTTCGGTATTTATGTGATGTCGGGCACCGTATTGTATGGCTCCGGCAGGAGTTATGGTAGTTGAAGGAGCAACTTTAGGCTTCCTTGGTAAGGAGTTCGTTGGCAGGCCAATGTGGATGCGTGTTCTAGCTTGAGTCGGTTTGGTTGGCCCCGAATTGTATTGTTGAGGGATAGGTTGATTCGACTGTTATTGAGCTTATTAGTGATCTGGGGAGATCTATGAGTTTCCTTTCTATGTTGCGAGACATTATGATTTATTGGTTATGGGCACATATGGTGCGGTTCTAATGAGGTTCATAGTGGAAGTCAAGCGGGAAGAGTAATCAGGTGTTGCTCGGTGAATGGTGTAACGGTTACGTCCTATCGGGTTTGCGTGGTATATGTTACTTGTTTCACCGTTGGTGTAATAATTTGCTTTGGTTCCAGACGTCACATTGTGTGTGGTTGTCAATTTCGAGCATAGTGACTTGAGGTGTCCCATGTGGAGCAGTGTTTGGATAGGATCGCGCATTGTAGCGAAGCTATGTGGAGATATGACCTTGCGGGTTAGATTCGTATGTCCTATTCAATAATGTGAGATGGGTTCTCAGCCCTGCGTTGTGGTGGTACTCGTGAACTTGAGGTACAACTTTTTCATTTGAGTCATTTTGATGATTTGAGTATGTTCGGACCGTTGCTTATTGGTGCGCGTATTATGCTAGATGTGGCTTAGGCCTCTATTGGTATGACATGTTACCAGGGTAGTGTGTTGGGTCAGAGGAGATCGTTGGGATCATTAATGAAAATAAACGGATTCAATTTCAGCATGTTTGATGGGTAAACATCGAGGTTCGGTTCAAAAAAAAATTGCTATGGTAATTGTTAGAGGAGAAATGGCTTCATAAATGGTTGATCTGAGAAATGGTTATGGTTTATTGCGTGTTTCATTTATCGTTGGCAGTATATGAAAGTGTTGGAATGAGACTTTAGCTGATAAAAGGTTTTCTATCGGTATTTGGTTGTTATAGGCAGCTGCTGTGAATAGAAGTTATTGCTGTGAGCGTTAGAGTTATATGGTATATCATGGGATTGCTCCCGAGGTTGTAGGCATGGGTTACTATAGCTAGTTTGGGTCTAGTCAAAGTATATGTGTGAGGTTTTGATCATATTGATCGTTTCATAAGTGAAAATGTGGTTCTATAGTTTATGGGCTAGATTGGATTATGTAATTTTAGTTAAACGGTGTTACCGGACCTATAGGAGATAGGGTGACGTGGGATCACCCCCGGCTATATGCATGGTAAGGTTATTCAACGATTGGTTGGCTTATAGAACAGCTCTGGGTACGTTCAGGACGAACGTGTGTTTAAGTGGGGGGGATGTAATGACCTGACCAGTCGTTTTGAACTTTTGCACTTTGATCGCCAGTTCCCGGGCATGACTTGCCCGGTGTAACGTATTATGACTGATGTAGATCATTGGTTTTGGTTTTCAGGAAAAATCAAAATAAATTTGAAGGAACAGTCTCAGTTGAAAGCTTTGAATTTGAAAGATTTGACTAAGAGTTGACTTATTTGTATATGAGCTCGGATCAGAAATTTTATGATTTGGATAGCTTTGTTGGGTAATTTATGACTTAGGAGCGTGATCGGAATGCATTTTGGAAGTCCATGGAAGGATTTGGCTTGAATTGACAAAGTTAATATTTTGGCGAATTCCGGTTGATAGGTGAGATTTTGATCCGAGGGTCAGAATGGAATTCCGAGAGTTGTTGTAGCTTCGTTATGTCATTTGTGATGTGTGCACAAAATTTCAGGTCATTTGGACGTTACTGATCTGATATTGAGCCCGAGGGGCTGTTACTGTTCTGATATTGAGCCCGAGGGGCTGTTACTATTCTGATATTGAGCCTGAGGGGCTGGCGTTGTTCTGATATTGAGCCCGAGGGGCTGGTTCTGTTGATATTATGCCCGAGGGGCAGTTTGTTGTACATGTTTTGCCCGAGGGGCTGTTTACATTTCTATCATTTTTGTTACTAACATGTAAACTACTTGTTTTACTTGTTGGAAAAAAGGAATTTTCACTTGATTTCTCACTGCTTTACTGTTTAAAGTGATTTTACTGCTTCAGTATGGAATACCTTGTGTTTTTGCATGATTTCTTGCCTTCAGTCTTTATTTATTATTATTACTCACTGAGTCGGAGTACTCACATTACTCCATGCACCTTGTGTCAGGTATGTTTTGGCTGATCGGAGGCAGAGTAATCAGGGTTTAGCAAGGTAGTTGTCAGCGTTCGCAGCACTACTTTTCTCTCTGCTCATTTCATTAGTCTGTATTTGTACACTCCTGGCTTTCAGTTGTATTTATACCTTATTAGATGCTCGTGACTTGTGACACCCCGGTTAGGGTTGTGTCGGGTTGTGCTTCCGTCAATTATATCATTAAATCATATTTAAACTATTTATTAATGTTTAACTATTTTTGAAAAGGCGATATGAGTTTGTTGGCTGACCTTGTTTTCACGAGAGGCGCCATCACGACCGGAGCGGAGTTTGGGTCATGACACATCTAAACATAACCAATCTGGAAATAAAATGACTATCACGGTCTGAATCTAAATACAACGAAAGAAAGGATAAGGAAGGAGAAAAAAGGTCTAGGAATGTCAGGCAGCTACCTTGCTATCTCCAACGGTCAGCTACGAGAACTATCAACACCCTCCGCATCCAGAAACTCCTGGATCTGCACAAGAAGTGTGGGGTGTAGCGTGAGTACAACCAACTCAGTAAGTAACAATAATAAATAAAGAAATGAAAGATAGGGACAAGCTACACAGTTATAATTCATTTTTAATAGTCTCAACAAGGAAAATAGACATGCTTCCCAAATCCGATAAATTAAGTCAAATCAGTATATTTATGCTAAGTTCAAGTAAATCCGGATAAAGATATCTTTAAGAAGTTTTCAAAATAGTGATATAAGGGAACTGTGTGCAACAATAATGAATCATAAACAGCCTCTCAAGGCAACATTCACTCAGTCCTCACATTCACTCCAACCTCACAATCACTCATTCCTCACGATCACTCGGCACTCGGCACTCGCATTCAGTAGGTAACTACGCTCACTGGGGGTGTATACAGACTCTGGAGGGGCTCCTACAGCCCAAGCGCTATATCAATCCAATCATGGCATAAATCAATAAAACATGTTGCGGCGTGCAGCTCGATCCCATAAATATCCTCACAATCAGGCCCGCGGCCTCACTCAGTCATCAATCTCTCCAGTCTCTTGGGCTCTCAGAAATCAGAAAAATTGGCCCAAACAGCAATAACATAATGTATCAATAAGAATAATAGAGACTAAGATATAATATGTGAGTAAAAACTGAGACTGAGTACAAATAACATTTAGTAGGCAATTCGTCATGAAACGCGGCCTCTGTGGGTCCCAACAATACCAACACATAGCCTAAACATGATTTTTAACATGATTTACAGTCAAATTTTTATAACACATAGAGGGCATATAGATAACAACAAGTTATTTAACTTTATAGTTTCACAGGACGGACCAAGTCACAGTCCCCACGGTGCACGCTCACACGCCTGTTACCTAGCATGTGTGTCACCTCCAAAACAATCACATAACATAAATCCAGGGTTTCTTACCCTCAGGACCAGATTTAGAACTATTACTTACCTCAATCCGAGCAAAACTCTACTCCAAAATGCCTTTGCCTCATGAGTCGGCCTCCAAATGTCCCAAATCTAACTACAAATTGTACAATACAATCAATACAGGCTAAATGAATCAATTCCACAAGAAAAATACAAAATTATAACTCAAAATCTAAAATCGGCTCATATCCAGCCCCAGGGCCCATGTCTCAAAATTCAAAAAAAGTCACAAAATCCGAAAGGCCATTCACTCTCGAGTCTAACCATACCAAATTTATCAAAATTCCGACATCAAATGGTCATTCAAATCCCCAAAATTCACTCTCCAAATCCCTAGCCTTAAATCCCCAAATTTCACCTTAAAAACACACCAACTAGGTGGGAAATCAGTGGGACAAACATCATTATTGAAGAATAATGAACACTAGGATCTTACCTCAGTAATCTCTTCAAAAACCTCTCAAAAACCTCTAAAGTCCGAGCTCAAAATGATGAAGTCTCGTATTTATAGTTTCTGCCCAGGCTTTCCGCACCTGCGACAACTTAGCCGCTTCTGCGGTCTCGCAGGTGCGCCCAGAGCCCGCTTCTGCGGCTAACTCCACACATGCGTCCAATTTTTTGGCTCCATCAAACTCACTTCTGCGAGAGAAATCTCTGCTTCTGCGAAGTCAAGCTTTACGGCCAAATTCGCTTCTATGGCCCTTTTGCCGCATCTGCGGTCACGCAAGTGCGGGAAGACCATCGCACCTGCGACCTTCTGCTGCCTCACTCCCCTGGTTGCTTCTGCATCTTAACTCCCGCTTTTGCAGGCACGCACCTGCAGTTCCCACTCTGCAGGTGCGATTACACCAACAATGGAAAACCTTCAGCAAGCTTACAATTTCAAAATTGATCCGTTAATCACCCGACATCAACCCGAGGCTCCCAAGACCTCAACCAAACATACCAACAAGTCTTATATCCCAATACGAACTTAGTCGAACCCTCAAATCAATTCAAATAACATCAAAAACACAAATTGCGCACAAATTCAAGCCTAATGAACTTTGAAATTTCCAAAGTCTACAAATGACTCCTAAACCTATTAAATCACGTTCGGTTGACCTTAAATTTTGCACACAAGTGGTAAATGACACCATGGACCTACTCCAATTTCCGGAAATCCGATCTGACCCCGATATCAGAAGGTCCACCCCTGGTCAAACTTTCGCCATTTCAAGCCTAATTCTACTACGGACCTCCAAATCACAATCCGGACGCGCTCCTAAGTCCAAAATCACCTAACGGAGCTAACAGAACCATCAAAATTTGAATCTGAGATTGTTTGCACATAAGTCGATATCCGGTCAACTTTTCCAACTTAAGCTTTCAATCAAGAGACTAAGTGTCTCAATTCACGCTGAAATCTCTCCGAACCTGAACCAACCAACCTGATAAGTCATATAACAGTTGTAGAACAAAAAAAGAGCATAAAATAGGAAAACGGGGCTACAACTCTTGAAACGACCGATAGGGTCGTTACATCCTCACCCTCTTAAACAAACATTAGCCCTCGAACGGGTCTAGAAACATACCTAGAGTCATGAATAGGTGTGGATATCTGCTCCGCATCTCCCGCTCGGTCTCCTAATTAGCCTCCTCTATGGGCTGACCTCTCTACTGCACCTTCACTGAAGTTATATCCTTTGACCTCAACTTTCGAACCTGCCGATCCAAAATGACCACCGACTCCACATCATAAGTCAAATCACCATCCAACTGAATCGGCTATAATTGCGTATTTTAGTCGATTATTACACTCTAATTTACTGCACTTTAGTTGAGTTTGCGTTTTAATCGATAGTGTTTTGCACTAACGGTGTGTTTTATGCCTTGTAAGAGTGATTTTGAGCTATACAGATGTTATTGAATGAATTCAGGTGATCTGGAGCTTTGACGTCTGAGTAAAAGCCCAAGAAATTAAGCCGGGATTGTATTCGGGGATCAACAGATAATAAAGCAACAAAACAAAGACTCGAGTAGGCATATTACGTACTGTCTAGTAAAATGCACAAAACCTTTTGTTCAGAACTCCATTTCAGCTCCACAATATATGGTTGGAAATCTAACTCAATGGGCTATAACTTTCATATTTTACGTTTTTTCAAATTCCAAATGGAACAGGGTGAAAAGCGCAGTCGAAACTGCGACCGCGGAGCTGAGGCGGGCTGAGGCAGTATACATGCCATATACCGCGGTTGACCGCGGCTGCGACAGTCCAAACGTGAAATATTGTCTTTTTTCGCGTAGGAGAAGGTATAATTATTTGGGCCCGACCCTACTTGGTATATATACATGGGAAAACGTATTTTTAAGGGTGGGGCACACTTTTGACATAAATATTAGACCTAAGGAGGCTAAGGAGACTGAGGATTCGACCTAAGGAGTCAAGAACACAATAGGAGCAAGGCGGGGAATTCTTCAACGAGTTTTTCCTTCCTCTTACTATTTTTCATTGTTGGTTATGATTTTTAGTATTGTAGTTTTACATACTATTATGAATAACTAAATTATTATCTAGGGTTTTGATAGAACCTTTTGTAGAATAAATTCTTGTTATGTTTTTATATAATTGAGCCGTTGAATTTCTCTACTTGTTCAACTACGTGTTTATTGTTGTTGATTGAAAGGCCATCGATTGACTGTGCCTATTATTATGTGTTGCTTGAGAAAGGATACATATTAAGGTGATTTTTGAACAATGTCACTCCTAACGTATGTGAGAAATAAATACATCGGGTTTAAAGGTAGGTTTAGAAATAACAAAGCCTTGACGTGGTCATAATGAGCGGTTAGATAAAGCCAATTAGCGTAGTTTGAGAGAATATGTCTAGTAAATTGTTGTAGTTACTCGAGAGAGAATTACGACACCTAAAGTGCTCACGATCAGTAGAGAATACATTGAAAAAATTGTAGGGAACATAGCTAGAAGGATTCCGACAATTGGGGAAATCATAACTCTAGACCTCCTAAATTTAGTATCCAACCCTTTGTCTCGTTAGTTGATAATTTTACCGTTTTCTAGTATTTGCTAGTTAATTAGTTAGAAATATAAATATCAATTTTTATAATTTAGAAAATTATTCAAACTTGTCTTTTTAGTGATATTAAACAGATATAGCTAAGCATTAGTTCTCTGTGGGATTCGACTCCGAACTTTTAGACCGGATTATATTTGTAGCGACCGCTTATCCTTTTTAGGACTAGAGTTAGCATGATCAATCACTGATGTACTTCTGGAGCATAGAAGCATGAAATAATGGATGCACATTTGACAAGCTAGGTGGTAAGGCATGTTTGTAAGACACCTCCCCAATTCTCTGAAGTACCTCAAAAGGCCTAATGAAAATGCTCAACTTGCCCTTCTTTCTGAACCTCATAACACCCTTCATAAGTGAAACCTTCAGCAGAACCTTCTCCCTAACCATGTAAGACACATCACAGACCTTCTTGTCAGCATAACTCTTCTATCTAGACAGCGCCGTGCGAAGCCGCTCCTGAATCAATTTAACCTTGTCCAAAGCATCCTGAACCAAGTCAGTACCCAATAGCCTAACTTCCCCCGGCTCAAACCAACCTACAGAAGATCTACACTGCCTCCCATATAAAGACTCATATTGAGCCATCTGAATGCTCGACTGATAGCTGTTGTTGTAAGAAAACTCCGCACGTGGCAGAAACTGGTCCCCTGAAGGCAACATTCACTCAATCCTCTCAAGGCAACATTCACTCAATCCTCCCATTTACTCCTACCTCATAGTCACTCATTCCTCACGATCACTCAGCACTCGGCACTCAACACTCGCACTCAACACTCGCACTCAACACTCTCACTCAGTAGGTACTTGCGCTCACTGGGGGTGTGTACAAACTCCGAAGGGGCTCCTACAGCCCAAGCGCTATATCAAGCCAATCATGGCATAAATCAATGAAACATGCTGCGACGTGCAGCCCGATTCCATAAATATACTCACAATCAAGCCTGCGGGCTCACTCAGTCATCAATCTCTCCAGTCTCTCGGGATCTCAGGAATCAGGAAAATAAGCCCAAACAACAATAACATGATATATCAATAAGAATAACAGAGACTGAGATATAATATGCGAGTAAAAACTGAGACTAAGTACAAATAGCATTTAGTAGGCAATTCGTCATGAAACACAACCTCTGTGGGTCCCAACAGTACCAACACATAGCCTAAATATGGTTTCTAACATGATTTACATTCAGAGTTCTATAACACATAGAGGGCATATAGCTAACAGCAAGTTATTCAACTTTATAGTTTCACGGGACGGACAAAGTCACAATCCCCATGGTGCATACCCACACGCCTGTCACCTAGCATGTGAGTTATCTCCAAAACAATCACATAACACAAATCCGGGGTTTCTTACCCTCAGGACCAGATTTAGAACTGTTACTTACCTCAATCTGAGCAAAACTCTACTTCAAAATGCCTTTGCCTCGCGAGTCAGCCTCCAAATGTCCCGAATCTAACCACAAATAGTACAATACAATCAATACAGGCTAAAGGAATCAATTTCACAAGAAAAATACGAAATTATAGCTCAAAATTCGAAAAAGTCTCAAAACTCGGCCCCTGGACCCACGTCTCGAAATCCGACAAAAGTTACAAAATCTGAAAGTCCATTCACTCATGATTCTAACTATACAAAATTGACCAAATTCCGACATCAAATGGTCATTCAAATCCCCAAAATTTACTCTCCAAATCCCTAGCCTCAAACCCCCAAATTTCACCTTAAAAACACACCAACTAGGTGGGAAATTAGTGGAACACAAGGAGCTTACTTCAATAATCTCTTCAAAACCCCTCTCAAAAACCTCCAAAGTCCGAGCTCAAAATGATAAAAATGGTAAAAAATCTCGAAGTCTCGTATTTATTGTTTCTGCCTAGGATTTTTGCTCCTGCGGCAACTTAGCCGCTTCTGCGGTCTTGCAGGTGTGCCCCAGAGCCCACTTCTACGGCTAACTCCACACATGCGTCCAATTTTTCGCTCCAGTGGACTAGCTTCTACAAGACAAATTTCTGCTTCTGCGGCTCTTTTGCCGCATCTGCGGTTACACAGGTGCGGGAAGACCATCGCATCTGTGACCTTCTGCTGCCTCACTCCCCTGGCCGCTTCTGTGGCTTAACTCCCGCTTTTGCGGGCACGCACCTGCGGTTCCCACTCTGCAGGTGCGATTACACCAGCAGTGGAAAACCTTTAACAAGTTTACAACTTCAAAACTTGATCCGTTAATCACCCGACATCAACCCGAGGTCCTTGGGACCTCAACCAAATATACCAACAAGTCTTATATCTCATACGAACTTAGTCGAACCCTCAAATCATCTCAAACAACATCAAAAACACAAATTACACACGAATTCAAGACTAATGAACTTTGAAATTTCCAAATTCTACAAACGACGCTGAAACCTATCAAATCACGTCCAATTGATCTCAAATTTTGGACACAACTCAAAAATGACACCATGAACCTACTCTAATTTTCATAAATCCGATCTGACCCCAATATTAGAAGGTCCACCCCCGGTCAAACTTTTGCCATTTCAAGCCTTATTCTACTACGGACCTCTAAATCACAATATGGACACGCTCCTAAGTCCAAAATTACTCAATGGAGCTAACGGAACCATCAAAATTCATATATGAGATTGTTTGCACATAAATCGATATCCGGTCAATTTTTTTAACTAAGCTTTCAATTATGAGACTAAGTGTCTCAACTCACTCTGAAATATCTCTGGACCCAAACCAACCAACTCGGTAAGTTATATAAAAGCTGTAAAACACAAAAGGAGCATAAAATAGGGAAATAAGGCTACAACTCTCGAAACGACCGGCTGGTTCATTACAGTTATAAGTCGATGAAACAATTTACAATAGATATATTTGATGATGATCAATTATATATACTAATTAGATTATTGTTTCTTCATAATTCTATCCCCAAAATAAACCCGACCCTTTGGCACTAGAGCGTCACGTTCTTAGTGTATATAAATAAATATATTCACTTCGTTGTACTACTTTAACTATATATAGCTTATTATAGTTGTAACGACCCGACCGATCGTTTCGAGAGTTGTAGCCATGTTCTCCCATTTACTTCCTCTTATGTGCTTTATAACTGTTATATGACTTACCAGGTTAGTTGGTTCGGGTTCGGAGAGATTTCGGAATGAGTTGAGACACTTAGTCTCGTAATTGAAAGCTTAAGTTAAAAAAGTTGATCGGATGTTGACTTATGTGTAAACGACCTCAGGTTTGAATTTTGATAGCTCTGTTAGCTCCGTTGAGTGATTTTGGACTTAGGAGCATGTCCAAATTGTGATTTAGATGTCCGTAGTGGAATTAGGCTTGAAATGGCAAAAGTTAAATTTTTAGGAAATTTGACTGGGAGTGGACTTTTTGATATCGGGGTCGGATTGGGATTCCGAAAGTTAAAGTAGGTTTGTGGTGTCATTTGTGACTTGTGTGCAAAATTTGATGTCAATCGAACATGATTTGATAGGTTTCGCCATCATTTGTAGAATTTGAAAATTTCAAAGATCATTAGGCTTAAATCTATGTGCGAATCATGTTTTTGATATTGTTTGAGGTGGTTTGAGGGTTCGACTAAGTTCGTATTATATTTTAAGACTTGTTGGTATGTTTGGTTGAGGTCTCGGAGGCCTGGAGTTGATTTCGGGTGGTTAACGGATCAAGTTTTGAAGTTGAAGAGTTGCTGAAGAATTTCAAATGCTGGTGTAATTGCACCTGCAGAGTGGGCACCGTAGGTGCGGGCCCATAGAAACGGGAAGGGAGCCGTAGAAGCGGGCAAGAAAGAGGTGAGCAGAGGTCACAGGAGCGAAGATTCTCCCGCATCTGTATGGTTGTTGAAGCGAGGTGATGGGCGCAAAAGCGAATGGGGGTGCAGGTGCGATGGGATGTTTCGCAACTGTGATTGCGCATATGCGTTTCAAGGTTCGCAGAAGCGGAGGCATCTAGGTAAGTGATTTTCGCAAAAACGGAGAAATTACCGCAGAAGCGGGTCCGCAGGTGCGGATAAGTGGCCGCAGGTGCGAAAAGCCTGGGTAGAATATAAATGTTGGGTTCTGAGGGTTTTATAAATTCTTGACTTTTGCAAACTCGGAATTGGGTGATTTTTTAGAGGGATTTCGAAGGGATTCTTGAGGTAAGTCACTTGTGGTTAAATTTCTTCAATAATTATGCTTCCCCATTGATTTTCCCAACTAGTTGGTGTATTTTTGAGCTGTAATTTGGGAGTTTGAGACTAGGTAGTTGGAGAGTTGATTTTGGGGTATGAGTGGCGATTTGGGGTCGGATTTTGATGAATTTGGTATGACTATACTTATGGTTGAATGGGCTTTTGGGTTTTATAATTTTTGTTGGATTCTGAGACGTGGGCCCGGGGGGGCTTTGAGCCAATTTCGGATTTTTGATTAAAACTTCATATTTTTCTTATGGAATTGATTCGTTAGCCCGTGTTGATTGTATTGTATTGTATTGTATTGTGGCTAGATTCGAGACGTTTGGAGGCCGATTTGCGAGGCAAAGGCGTATTGGAGTAGGGATTTTGCTCGGATTGAGGTAAGTAACTGTTCTAAATCTGGTTCTGAGGGTATGAAACCCCGAATTTTTTGTTATGTGATTGGTTTGGATGTGACACATATGTTAGGCGACGGGCGTGTGGGCATGTTTTGTAGGAATTGGGCTGATTTTTATGACTTCTGAGAGCCCAAGAGACTAGAGAGGTTAGAGACTGAGTTAGGGCCTGAGTGCCGAGCTATGAACGGTATGTATATATATAGATCGGGTTGCACACTACAATGAACCTCAAGGCTGTATATATGTGGATCGGTTGCACGCCGCAACGAGCCTTAGGGCTGTATATATGTGGATCGGGTTGCACGCTGCAACGAGCCTTATGGGTATATATATATTGATGGGATCAGACTGCACGCCGCAACGATATAGTGCTTGGGGTGAAGGAGCTCCCCCGTAGTCTGTACACCCCCAGTGAGCGCAGGTACCTATTGAGTACGCGTGATGAGTGTTGAGCTATTGAGAAAGATTGAGTGACTGTTGCTCTGAGAGGATGCTTTTGATTTCCTTATTGATGCACTTAACTGCCATATATCACTGCTTTGGAATTTCTTAGAGATATTACATCTGGTTTTACTTGAACTTGACATGAATAAATTGATTTGACTTAAATTGTCGGATTTGAAAGCATGCCTACTTTCTTTTGGTGAGATTACTGAAATTGAACTATAACTGCGTAGCTCGTCACTATCTTCAGTTCTTTATTTAGTCTTGTTACTTATTGAGTTAGTTGTACTCACGCTACACCCTGCACTTCGTATGCAAATCCAGGTATTTCTTGATATGGTGGTGTTGATATTTCGCACAGCTGATCGTTGGAGACTTCGAGGTAGTTGTCCGACGTTCGCAACCCTTGTTTCTCCTTCCTTATCTTTTCTTTTACTGTATTTAAATCCAAACTTTCATACACATTACTTTCTAGACTAGTGATGTATATATGCTCATGAGCTCGGTGACACCCCGATTGGGAGTTTTCCGCATTTGTGTTTTGGGTTTTACCCCGTTTATGAGAATTTTGGTCATTTAAAACTACTTTGACTCATTTTGTTAACTGTTAGAAAATATTTTAGAAATGTCAGCTTGCCTAGTACCACGTTAGGCGCCATCACGACAAGCTAGGGTTTTGGGTCGTGATAATAGTATATGTCAGTGCATTCATTATTTACAACAATAACCCAGTATAATCACACTTAGTGGAGTCTGGGGAAGGTAGTGTGTACGCAGACCTTACCCTTACCCTAGGGTAGAGAGGCTGTTTCCAAATAGATCCCCGACATCCTTCCCTCCAAGAACTTCCCACCTTGCTCTTGGGGAGACTCGTACTCACAACCTCTTGGTTTGAAGTGGAGGTTGCTTACCATCAGAGCAACCCCTCATTATTTGTGTTACAAATTAAAATGTTAATGAATTATATTTATATTATTTAGATAGTAAATTTTAAGGTGATTCAAAAGTTTGACCATGTTTGACCTATGAACTGACCGACATTGATCGATTATTTTTCAGAAATTACAGCTATCGACCAAAGTTGGTCGGTAATATCTTCTCCTGTAATAACCGACCGACTTTAGTCTATAAATTCAACTATAAATTTTATATAATATTTTCAATAATAATATAATTATTAAAATTTAAAAATTTGGGTCCTCATTACCGACCAATGTTGGTCGGTAATGAAAAAAGTGTTTTGACTAAGCAAGTCTGACCATTACAGTCAAATGTTTGACCAATATATAGATCGATTTTGGTCGGTATTTAATTTAAAAAAAATATAAAATATTTTTTTGATAGTTTCCGTCCGCTTTGGACGGGGTTTGGTCGCTTTTTTTGACCGACTAACGTTGGTCTGTATGTCTCGGTCGGATTTTCCCGGATTTCTAGTAATGCCTTCACTAATCTGTTCTTCGCTAATTAATCGAACGGCAGGCATGAGATTAAAGGAATAAAAGATATTATTCTTGTGTCGTTATGTTTTAACTGTTTAGATAGAAATCTCTCCATTTTCAATATTGAGAAGTACACAATCCGTTGTAGTCTAGGTGGTTAGGATACTCGGCTCCTTATCCGAGAGACTCAGGTTAAAGTCCCGGCAACAGAAAACAGCCTCTCTATCTTTTCGAAGGAGGTTTGTTTCAGCAGAAACACTGAATTCCTCGAGCATGTCTAATGTATATAATATCTTATACTATTGCTAATGAAGTGTTGGTTGGCGAAAAATTGGACGTTAAAGAAATAATAATAAAAAGTTGGTCGTTTAACTTCCTCGAATATACATGGCTGCTCATGTAGATAAATAATTTTGCTGTTACTTTCCAATGAAGTCTTGATCCTTTTTTCTGACACCAATCAAGTCTTGTTTTCACTCTCATACAAGTTGTATCAACATTTTTCAAAAAGATATCATTAGCACAAGGTCCACACGACTGATCCACCGCCAAATGATTGAATAACAATGAAGATAAACTTTTTCTTTTCATTTTGTACCTAAATTTACTTAGAAACTTTCGGAACATAAACCTTCATTGTAACATAAACAAAAAAGATTGTAATTACTGCATTACAAATTTTACATAGCTAATGTACTAAGTTTCCGCTACGTGAGGAGTTTGGGAAAGACCAAATCATAAGGATATATTATATGCAGTCTTACCCTGTATTTTTGCAAACGACTATTTTCACTACTTGAACCCGTAACCTCTTGATCACATGACAGTAACTTTATCAGTTACGCCAAGGCTTCCCTTCAAACCAAACGACTTTAATAGTACTGATATATTATATGGGCTCTATCCTAAAATGGGGCAAAGTAGGGTAAATTGAAGGGTCTTTTAAAATTAGCCAAAGAACTACGTTCTTCCTCTAAAAACTTGTTCAAACGGATCGGATAACGAGTTCATCATAACTGACTAGCCTAGACTCGGCGGCGTAAGCTGCCAAACAGAAGTGGAAATGAGTGGGCGACCATGCCAACTCAACGTAAGACATCCATCATTCTGTTCCACTCGATATCCATCCCTATTTTGAAACAAGGCCAAAATCATGGTTGCTTGCAGGGACGTGCTTTTACCTAGCTGAACCGGGTTGAACCCAGCTGAGTTCATCTTCACTCGCCATTCACTCAGCGTCGTCTCAACTCGCTCAGTTCCTTCGCAAGCCACCATGTTATTGATTTGCTGACCTAGGTACTCATGCACCAACCTTGAGTCACCACTGTTTTGCTGATTACTCGACTCTTAGTTCTCCAACGAGTCAAACATTTTTGAATAGAAAGACCATGCGTCATTAAACCTATCCATAAAGACACTTCGATTTGCTTCTTCTTCGATTATGGTCACAATCTTCGGATGCATTTCTTTGATTGAATTCAGCACCTTCTCGACTTCGCCTGGTGTATACAGCAGATGGTGAAACTCGAAAATAGAGTTCACAGCCACTTCTTCAAAATTATTAGGCCTAATATCCAAAATGGCAGTATCAACATCGGCTAAAGACTCGACCACGATCCCACGGAATTCAAATTCTACGCCAGATTTATCGGCAAACTCGGCGAGCTTCCACTTGAGTTGCCGTAAGGCATTGGTGTTATCGGGTGAGCCAATTATATTCCAGTGAGCCGAATAGCCATTGCGGACCTTGGTTATGTTGCGGAAACCAAATGTATATAGTGTGAATAAGTCACAACTACTATACCAAAAATTATGGCAGCCACCAAATAATAAATAAGACAATAAAACAACAATAAAGAGAACACCAGAATTTACGAGGTTCGGCTAATTTTGCCTACTCCTCGGACACAACCAATGTTTTATTCCACTCCAAAAATACAAGTGAAATAATACTAAAGAGAGAAGATACAAATGTCTTAAACAGATGAGAAGACAAATGAGAGGTGTGTTTAAATCCTAAACATTAGGCCTTCTTTTATAGGGGGAAAATCCCCCCAATTCTTCTTTTCCCACCGATGTGGGACAAACATTTCTGCCAAACTTAACAAATCTCCACCTTGGCAAAATTCCACATCTTCAATTTTCTCTCAATAACAAATTTTGATTGTGTCTTCATCTTCAATCTTCAGTTTTCAACAATGTTGATCAAATCCAAACAATGTTGAAACTTGACCGCAGTCACCACCTTTGTCAGCATATCAGCAGGATTCTCCGTAGTATGAATTTTCTTCACCGTGACTCCACCTTCTTCTATGATTTCTCGTACGAAATGATACCGAACATCAATGTGCTTCGTCCTTGCATGATAAACTTGGTTCTTCGCTAATTGAATAGCACTTTGACTATCACAAAAAATTGTGATACCTTTTTGTTCAACACCAAGCTCCTTTAGCAATCCTTGAAGCCAAATTGCCTCTTTCACAGCCTCTGTAATAGCCATGTACTCTGCCTCTGTTGTAGACAAAGCAACTGTTGACTGCAAAGTAGACTTCCAACTAACTGGTGCCTTTGCAAAAGTAAACACATAACCAGTAGTTGATCTTCGTTTGTCCAGATCACCCGCAAAATCTGAGTCACAATATCCAACTACAGACTGATTGTCTTCCTGCTCAAAAACTAACCCGACATCTACAGTATTATGAATATACCGTAGAATCCACTTCACAGCTTGCCAATGCTCCTTCCCTGGATTGTGCATATATCTGCTAATAACTCCAACAGCTTGTGAAATGTCAGGCCTTGTGCAAACCATTGCATACATCAAGCTACCAACAGCATTTGCGTATGGTACCTTTGACATATACTCTCGTTCAGCTTCATCCATTGGCGACATAGTAGTACTTAGCTTAAAATGGGAAGCAAGTGGAGTACTAACTGGCTTAGTCTTGTCATCTATGCCAAAACGTTGAAGTACTCTCTTCAAATATTCCTTTTGAGATAAACAGAGTTTCTTTGAACGTCTATCTCTAATTATCTCCATGCCAAGAATTTTCTTTGCCTCACCCAAATCCTTCATCTCGAACTCCTTCTTCAGTTGAATCTTCAACTTATCAATTTCTTCCGAATTCTTGGAAGCTATCAACATATCATCAACATATAGGAGAAGATATACAAAGGAACCATCTTTAAGCTTGCGCAAATACACACAATGATCGTATTTGCTTCTCTTGTACCCTTGCCGCAACATAAACTCGTCAAATCGCTTGTACCATTGTCTAGAAGATTGTTTCAATCCGTACAACGATTTTTCAAGTTTGCATACCATATTTTCTTTTCCAGCAACTTTGAATCCTTCTGGCTGAGTCATGTAGATTTCCTCCTCCAAGTTTCCATGTAAAAATGCAGTTTTTACATCCATCTGAACTAGTTCCAAATCCAATTGTGCTACCAAAGCCAACATAATTCTAATGGAGGAATGTTTTACAACTGGAGAAAACACTTCATTGTAATCAATTCCCTCCTTTTGAGCATATCCTTTGGCCACCAATCTTGCTTTGTAGCGAACATCTACTTGGTTAGGAAATCCTTCCTTCTTTGCAAATACCCATTTGCACCCAATTGCTTTCTTTCCCTTCGGGAGATTGGCCAATCTCCATGTATGATTCTGATGAAGGGACTGTATTTCATCATTCATGGCAATCCTCCACTTATCTTCTTCTGAACTTTGGACAGCGTCTTTATAAGTAGTAGGAACATCATCAGCTACAATTGAGGTTGCACAAGCAACCGTCTCTATGAGACGAACAGGTTTCGTTATTGTTCTTTTTGGCCTGCTGGTTGCTATTGATTCAAGTTGTTGTTGAGGTTCCTGAGTTGGAATCTCCTCTACTGGCTCTCCTTCCAGAGGGTAATCTTCATTTGTTTCCTCCTCTGCTTCTTGTGTAGGAAAAATAAATTTTCCCTCAAACTCCACCTGCTTAGAAGCACCTTCATTTTGTTTGGTATCTTCTGTTACCTTATTTACCATAGCAGATTCATCAAAGGTAACATCCCTGCTGAATATTACTTTCTTTGTCATAGGACACCATAAGCGATATCCTTTGACTCCAGAAGTAATTCCCATAAAAATAGCCTTCTTTGCCCTTGGATCCAATTTTGACTCTGTCACATGATAATATGCAGTTGAGCCAAACACGTGCAAAGAGTTATAATCTACAGCAGGTTTTCCGTACCATTTTTCAAATGGTGTTTTGCCATCAATAGCAGCAGATGGTAGACGATTAATGAGGTGGCATGCATATGTAATTGCCTCAGCCCAAAATTCTTTGCCCAAGCCAGCATTGGACAACATACACCGTACCTTCTCCAGCAAGGTCCGGTTCATACGTTCTGCCACTCCATTCTGTTGTGGTGTATGTCTAACAGTGAAGTGTCGGACGATGCCATCATTTTCACAGACCTTATTGAAATGATCATTTTTGTATTCACCTCCATTGTCTGTGCGAATACACTTGATCCTCCTGCCTGTTTGATTCTCCACCATCGTCTTCCATTTGAGAAAAATTCCCAGCACTTCATCTTTGCTCTTCATTGTATACACCCATACTCTTCGGGAAAAATCATCAACAAAGGTTACAAAATAGTGCTTCCCACCCAATGAAGGTGTTTTGGAAGGACCCCAAACATCAGAGTGTACATAATCCAAAATGCCTTTAGTATTATGGATCGCTGTACCAAATTTAACCCTTGTCTGTTTCCCTTTAACACAATGCTCACAAAACTCCAAGTTGCAAGCCTTGACTCCTTTTAACAATCCTTGATCTGATAGAGTTTTCAAGGATTTTCCTCCAGCATGTCCCAAGCGCATGTGCCATAGCTTGGTTGCTTCTGCCTCTTTGTCGTCACTGGATGTCACTGTCGCTGTCCCAATAACTGTACTGCCACGATAGCGGTACATATTATTATTCTTCCGATTAGCCTTCATTACCACTAGTGCACCGGAGCATACTCTCATCACTCCATTTTCTGCAATGATTTTGAACCCTTTTGATTCTAGGGCTCCTACAGAGATGAGATTCTTCTTCAAATCCGGTACAAATCGAACATCTGTTAATGTTCTGATCATTCCATCATGGTTCCTTAATCGTATTGAACCAATGCCATATGAGGTAAGAGGGCTGTTATCCACTGTGTGAATGATTCCATATTCTCCTTCTTGAAAATCCACGAACCAGTCCCTGTTGGGACACATATGATAGCTACAAGCCGAGTCCATCAACCATATGTCTGATGATGTTGATGACTCTGTTGTAACTAATGAGAAGTCTGAATCATCACAATCAGCTACATTTGAATCCATAATGGTCTTTCCATTATTATATTTGGCCTTATTCTTCAACTTCGGATAGTCTTTCTTCTAGTGCCCTTTTTCTCGACAAAAGGCACATTCATCTTTGCTGGGTTTGGATCTTGACTTGGATCTTCCCTTCTTTGTCCTCGTTTGATTTTGAGGACGACCCCTCACAAACAGTGCTTTTCCTTCTCCGCCCTTCTATTTTTCTCGCTTTCTTTGTTCATAGTTGTACAAAGCCGAACAAACTTCTCTGAGAGAAACTTCGTCATTTCCATGGAGTAGAATAGTTTCAAGGTGCTCGTACTCATCAGGAAGTGACGCCAACAACATCAAGGCCAAGTCACCATCATCATAAGTTGTATCCATATTTTGCAAATTTGTGACCAACTTATTGAAACTGGTGATATGTTCATTCATCGTGGTACCAGGAACATAGGTGAAGTGAAACAGTCTCTTCTTCATGTACAATTTATTTTGACTATTTTTCTTCAAAAATTTATCCTCCAGTGCTTTCCATAATTTACTTGCAGAAGTTTCCTTTGTGTATGGATATTTCTGCTCTCTAGCAAGGTAGGATCGAATGGTACCGCAAGCAACACGGTTGATAATTCTCCAATCTTCTTCTCCAATAACATCTGGTCTTTTTTCTTCAATGGCAAGATCTAGCCCTTGTTGAAAAAGGACATCTAGAACCTCACCTTGCCACATCCCAAAATGTCCGGACCCGTCAAATATTTCTACCGCAAATTTCGCATTTGACACAATTCTTGTCATAAGCGAAGATGCCAATGATGACGTATTGTTGACACTTGATGTAGATTCTTCTTGTTTATTGTCTCCCATCTTTGACACAAATATTATTTAATAGCTGACGACACAAATCAAGATTATTTCCTTTCTGGTGTGGAAGATCAGACTAAGCTGCAACCACAGAGCATACTCAGACAGAACCTTGACTCAGTTACCAAGATAAATCTTTTCTGATGTGGAAGATCAGACTATGCTGCAACCACAGAGCATACTTAGACAGTACCTTGGCTCTGATACCAATTGTTGTGGAAGCCAAATGTATATAGTGTGAATAAGTCACAACTACTATACCAAAAATTATGACAGCCACCAAATAATAAATAAGACAATAAAGCAACAATAAAGAGAACACCAGAATTTACGAGGTTCGGCTAATTTTGCCTACTCCTCGAACACAACCAATATTTTATTTCACTCCAAAAATACAAGTTAAATAATACTAAAGAGAGAAGATACAAATGTCTTAAACAGATGAGAAGGCAAATGAGAGGTATGTTTAAATCCTAAACATTAGGCCTTCTTTTATAGGGGAAAAATCCCCCCAATTCTTCTTTTCCCACCGATGTGGGACAAACATTTCTGCCAAACTTAACATGTTCAAGCTGAAATCAATTATATGTACTCTACTAGAATTGGCAAAGGCGTCGAGAATAGCTCGATTGACAGAGGAATAGGCGAATTCGAGGTACGGACGAACCTCATGGAGGCGCATCTGCATGAGGTTGTCCGTGTAACAACAGAATTCCATAATATCTTCTAAATTCATTCCTTGAATCTTTTGATCCAAAGCTTCAGCGAAATAAGTTGCCACCTTTTTAATTGGTCTAAATTGTGAAACTGCATGTTCTCTTATGAGCCTGACTAATGCATCGGCTAGATTTAGGTTGTTTCGTTGGACTGCCTCGCCACAAGCCATTAAGATTTTGACAAGTAGTTCTTCGTTCACTGCCCCACTGCCAATACTCAAACCTAAACAAAGTTCAAGACCATCCCGAGACCTCATTTCGTTACTGCTCTCTGATCCTTCCTCCGCCAATTTATCGCTGTAATTATCGCAAACAGCGTTAATATTCCTAGAAAACGCGCTGACATCAATGCTATTAAATATCCTGGAAGTTGCACATGATACAATCATATCATCACCATTGCCTGCAGTCGAAATCTGCTGCAGGTGGTCGTCTACACTCGTTGACGAATTAGGAATATTGGGATCTGAGATCAGGCTTTGAGTCCACCCTGAAATATTAGAAGCGCCATGGATGATTGCATCTGTAGTAGAAACAAAGGAATCCGAATTTTCCATGATTGTGTCCATAGACATCTCTCTAGAACTATCTTCTTTTTCTTGTTCTTGTTCTTCCTCTTTTCTTTTCTTTTTCTTTTTTTTTGTTGATAAATTGCTGGAGTCATCTTAGCTTTCTGCTTTGCTTAAAAAGAGTGAGGTCTTGACTTAGTCAACTTTTTTTATTTGTTTCGTTATTCAAAGAAATTTCCCTTTCGTTATTAAAAAGAATGGCACTTTGATCTAAAGTGAAGTCATTTTATTTTCCTAGGCCTATGAAGTCTTGATTGGAGGGAAATTGGAAGTTAAACTTCCTCGAACATGGCTGATCCAAATAAATCATTTTCTTGTCAATTTACAATGAGGCCAGTAGTAATAAAATACTGGTAAATAAGTCTACTGCTAACTAGAAAAGAAGAATTGAACTTAAAATGGCCAACAAACTTTCAAAAATAAAAACAGAATCCAAAACGTATCATTAGGCCTTCCGCGTCTCTTTTCACTGGCATTTTGTAACTACCGCGGTTCACCTGGATCTTTTCTGCCATCTTCATCAGGTATAAGTTTCTTGAAAATGTGATGGATCTCTTCAGCATGCTTTGACTATAATTAGTTTCCTCTACAAACTTGGAAGATAAATCAGGGACCTCTTCGCTTATTTGGTTATTGGAAATACGGATAGATTTTAGGAATTTTCATTTTCATTGAATGAATGATGTAAGCTCTACAGAGTATCTTTATACAAGTATTGGGCAAGAATGTAAAATCTATTATATAACTACCTACAGCTGTCTCTCTCTAACTGTTCCTATTCTAACAAACTGTCAGATAAATACAAAAATAAAATAACTTACAAAATGCTAGATTTATCCACATGCAATTGGCCTAGAAGTTTCTGGAAGAGCTATATTGAATGGGCCGCATATTGTTCTTTACTTGATGGCCCAACAAACTTAAGATGTTGGGCCTCTGAATCGGATATTGCACTTAGTCCAAAGGAATTTTTACCTTCCTATGCTATATATGAAACCTTATTACCCTCAATGTTTAAAGTTAGAGATAATTACATTTAGTATACTAAATTATCATTTATATACCATAATTTAAAATAGGGATATAATTAATAGGGTATTTATATGAGGCATAATTATAGGACCGTATATTCCCACGTTTCTCTTTCCTTTCAGCTCAACCCCTCCTCCCCACCTTTTACCTTTACCGTAACTCCCCCCCCCCCCACGTTTTACCTTTACCCTTCACTCCTCCACGTTTAGCATCTGTTTTCTTCTTTACAGAACAAAATCTACCCACGTTCTTCATTATTCTCCATTTAAATTCACCAAATATTGAAGTTATCATTCTACAAAATTCGTTCCCATCTTTAGTCAAGTTGAAGTTAAACCATGAAGAACATCAAATCTCCCAAAAAAATACCTAAAAAATCTACAGTAGGTGATATCCCCTCTTTCGATTTAGGTGTTTTAACACCAAAATCACCACAAAAACAACTAAAATCTACACATGCAATAGAACCAACTACTCACAGTTCATCTCCTAGACAAATCCGTGCCGAGATGAGAACAAAGCAAATGCACGATGTAGATGCTGGAGGAAGTGCTACAACTAGCGGCAAACAACTCAAAAGAAAGGGGAAAGATGTATGTGTAGATGACGACTTTGTTGAAGATGTCCCTAAAATTCCAACAGTTAAAAAACCCAAGTTGTCTCCTGCTTCCTCAAAACAAAAAACGAAGAAACAGTCCAAAAAACTCCCAAAATTGGTTCAGAAAAAAAATTTGGTGAAGGTAAACATTTATTATTTTCGTTTCCAATTTTTTTAGTTTTGTTTTGGATGTAAAAATCTCTGTTTTAAGTGTTTTGGTAAATTGTAGATTAGTTGTCTTAATTTTGTAGATTATTTGTAGATTTTCTACAATTTATAATTGTAGTTATTTTGTAGTTATATTGTCGTTAGCTTTTTAATTTTGAAACAGAGCTGTAGTTACTTTTTTCTTCCTGCATTTTTGTAGATAAGTTTATATCTGTAGATATCTTGTAGTGTTTTGTAGTTATATGTGTGGGTAGGCTGTATTTTTTTGAAGCAGATTTGTATGTATTTTTTCTTCCTGATTTGTGTTTAGCTATTTGTGTAGTGATTATGTAGTTATATGTAGATAATATGTAGATTAATGCTTCATTTTTATGCAGTTTACTAATGTGAAATAATTTATCATTTTGTGCAGAATGGACATTATTTTGCCCCACATAATGTGGATTATGGGGTGCTTAGATTCCACACTTTGTGTGATCCTAGCATTCCTAGCCAGATAAAAGAGTTATTGTCTCCAAATGCTTTAAAGTTTTTTAAAAACACTTGTTTTGGTTACTTACTGTCTCTCCCCTCCATTTGCATGCAAAACCAAGCTATTCATCTTCTGATGAAGTATGAACTGTCTAGGTCTAATGAATCATTTTTTCAGTACACTTGAAGGGGAAAAAATTGAATTTTTCATTGAGAGAGTTTGGTTTAATTACCGGTTTAAATTGTGTGAATCAGTTTACAGATTATGGATATACTTCTAGTTATGTTAGCAAGTTAATGAATAGCTATTTTCCTAACAAAAAAAGAGTAGAGAAGTGGTATTTGAAAAATATAGTAACAAATAGATCTTGGGTAAACGATGAGGATGCAGTCAAGTTGTGCATTCTTTATCTTTTGGAATTTTTTGTTTGCCCTTATGACAAAGATCATGTGTCTTTTATAGACCACTTTAGGTTCTATTTGGTAGAGTCTGGTCAGTTTGAGTCATACCCATGGGGTATTAAATCGTTCAATCAGGTTATGGAATTCGTTAGGCATCGTCTAAATCCCCGTGTACATTCTTATCTCATACGGGGATGTTATAGCCTTGCAAGTGTGGCTTTATGAGTGTTGCTCGACCGTCAGCACGGAGCTTGCTACGAGGTGTTCTGACTCAATACCTCGCATATTAAGATGGTCAGCTACTAAGGGGCAAATTTGGTTAACTGCCTTTGAAGAGAAGATGATCAAGCCTGAGTGGATTAAGGTATTTTTTCAGTTTTATATGTTGCTACATTTACCTTCATAATATCTACAATTAGTCTATATTTTCTGCCTTAGTGGAACTAATTATTTTTTTTCATCATTCAGTTCACAAGCGTGACTGAATCTGGAGAAGAGATTCGAGTGCTTACTCTACCAAATAAGATTGAGTATGAAGATGAACAAGGTGCACAATCATCAGTGGTTCCAAATGTTGATTCTCCAATATTGGAACCCAAACATACAGATTGTCAAGAGGACAAGGAATATGTGGCTAAGAAGCTCAGGAAGCTAGGAAAGGGAATTGAGCAGGTAATATTATTAACTACAATATATTTACATATTTGCTACAATTTATCTACATTTCATAACAATTTATGTAGTATACATTGTAGTTAAATTGTAGTATAATTCTATAGTCAGCCCTGTTGGGATTTCACACATTGTAGTTAAATTGTAGTATAACTGTAGCAATTTGTAGACAATTGTGAAAACAATACTGCCTCGTACATAATTAAACTGATTTGAAATTTATTTGAATAAAATTACCAACTAACTATATTTTTAACTTTTAGGTTGATGGAAAGTTAGAGGATTTTAGGAAGGCTGTATTTGAGGAACTCCATGATCTTCGAGTGTTTATAGATGATTTTGTGAAGAGTGTTTTGAATTGATAAACAGGAGATATGATGTGGATGAGGCAAAGGTAAGAGTTGACATATATTTATATACCAAAACAAATTATGGCATATGAAACAATATACTCAAACTAACATAAAATCTTTAGTTTGCTGGTAGTTCAACCAAAAACAATGACCAACAACAAGGAGTGAACAACCAGCAATTTCAGTTCAATATTGGTGATCAAGTGCATGTAAGCACAAGCAACACAGGTATCTACAAAATACCTACAAATATATACACTTAGTATAAAACTTTATAGAGCATAGTTTTATTATTCACATTTTATCTACAACTTCCTACATATATCTACAACTTTCAAGGCAACATTATCTAGTATTATTTACCTTTTTTAATTATAAATTGAAGCTGCAATTTGTCCAGAACATGTTCCAGCACATGTTGACTTATATTCAGAATTTCAAGAAGCAACTGAGATAGAACAAGCAGGTATAATATCATACTGTCATTCAGAATAAATAATTATTGTTTATACAATTTTACATTCTTGTTAAGTAAGTTATATTTTATGTAACAGATATTGAAGATATCAATGCACAGTCCCCAATTCACGGAGTGACTGTAGCAGCTCAGACAGAATAAGTCATTGAGAAACAGCTAAATGAAGGTGAAGATGCACAACATGTGGATGAAGTTGTTTCTGAAGGATCAGGCATTGATAAGAAGGGTGTGACATTGGATGACTTTGAGTTGCCAGACAACTTAACACAATTGGTTAAGTATGGCGAGCCCATACCAGATGAAGCAACCCCTATTCATCCGGGGAGAACCAGGCAACCGAGGAAACATGCACGATCACCTTTCATACCTCTATATAGTTCTGGAGGTAGCAACTCTATTGGACCTAAATTTTTCTACCTCAAGCACCCCTTCACAACTCTTATAGGTGAAAATGTAGATTCTGATGTGTTAGATAAGTTCAACAAGTGGTTATACCACCGTAGTCACAAAGTATCTAAGAGGTATGAATGCTTAATTTGACACTTTCATTTCAACATTTTAAAGTTTAAATATGTAATTTATTCTGTGATTTTTTTGATTGGACATTTATTTGTTGTTACGGGAGGAAGGCTCCCTTTTCCATAAAGGATAACCAAATCAAGCTTGGTTAGACCTTGGAGTTGAAAAGGTGGATAAGAAGCACTGGTTTTATTCCCTTTCTCACCCCGGACAAGTCCTCAATGACTCGGTAAGTATCAAAGAATAAATTCACAAGATATATTTTGTCTTCTGTTTTGTAGTATAATTGTAGTTATATTATAGATATGAAATATATGTAACCATGCCTTTTATTATAAATTGTAGATATAATGTAGACATTTCTTATAAATATTGCTCTTATTATTTATAGTGTGATTATATTTAGGTTGGACCTTATGTATCATATTTGATGATAAATTGTATTTAAAAATTGTATATTTGGTAATTTGGATAGAATTGGTATATCTGTATTTCATGATTGTAGTTAATTTGTAGTTAAATTGTAGAGCAAGTTGAAGACTTATAATATTAACTGTAGTTTGAATGTAGATATTATTGAGACCTTATGGTAGTTGCTGTGTTCCATTTGTTGCTGTGTATAGCAGCTAAAGTGTAGCTATTTGTTAGATTATTTGAATTTTGGCTTTGTAGTTTAAAGTGTAGTTGCTTTGTTGATAATTGTAGTTACATTGTAGCTTATAGTAGATTTTATTTTATTTTGCAGCACATTTATGTTATTATGTATTACCTGAGAAAAAGAGGCAAATATGGCCCCAACAACAACAACACTAGGTTTACAACAACCGATTGCTTGTTCAAGTCAAAGATTGAACAAATCTATGAGAAGTTCATAAGTTCTCCGCCAAAAAAAAAGTATTCGGTTGTTAAACCCGATGATGATGTTGCAGAATATATTCTTGGGTATAGACTTCTTGCTAATGTTTTCTGGGATGAAGTTGACTATGTCATCATGCCCGTGAACATTGTAGAGAATTTCCATTGGTTGTTGGTCGTTTTCGACATAGCGGACAGGCAATTTTATGTGTATGATTCCATGGTGTCTTCACACCATCATAATGCTGTTGAATCATGTGTTGATAAGCTTTCAATCATTATCCCTCTGTATTTGTCTTGCACTGGTTTCTACGGGAAGCGTAAAGATATTGACTTCAAGACCACAAAGGCATACATTGAGAAACCAGTTACAGACCCTCTCAAAATATAGTGGATGGTTGCGGATATTCCACAACAAAAGGAAGGATCACTGTAAAAAAAACTATTCTCTCTTTCTATATGTTTAATTATTTTTTTTATAATCATTTGTTAAATAATTAAAAAAAATTGTCTTATGCGGCGATTGTGGTGTATTTGTGGCTGCTTTTGCGGAGTATGTTAGCCTTGGAGATTTGTCAATCCCTTCAGAAGACCTTTCGGATATTGACCAACACCGTAGACGCTATGGAGCTCTCCTATGGGACTATGCTACAAAGAAGCAAGAAGATGGGTCAATCAGTGAAAGTGAGGTTACAAGCAGGCTAGCAAGGAGGAAGGGTGCTCCTGCTTTGAATGAGAAGACTAGAGTCCATAGAAAAAAGAAATAGTGTCCTATTTTCCTAGTTTAGTTGAAGGAGAATACACTACTTTATGAACAAAATTTTTATTTTTTTATTGCAGCATACCTTTTTGTTTTGTTATTTTATCTTTCATTATTAGTTGTTCACTTGAATATAAATTGGTTGTTTACAGCACTGTATCTTCATTATATTAAACATGAATATTTTGATGTTAGAATACAATTTGCCTACAAATAATCTTCACAATATCTACATTTTGGAAACACTCAATGTAGTTATTGTATATAATTTTGTAGTTGTATATGTTCATAATTTTTACGAAATACCTTCAAGTTCTAGGTAATATCTATATATAACTGTCAGTTGAAGTTAAATTACACAACAAACAGAAGAAGTAAATACTCCAATCCTAGAAATATATTATCCACAATTTATCTACAAATCATCTACAAATTATTACCAAGACTACAATTTAACTACAATTAACCTATATTTTACCTACAATCTGGAAATACTTTACATTAAAGTTACTTTTTTGATATCAGTTGTATTGTAGATAATAAATATTAAAATTTAATTACACTATATCAAAGACAAATTTAGATGCCTGACATAATATATAAAAACATATTAAACACACATAAACAAATTGTAGTCTACTTCATAATGATCTTTAAAAACCTAAACGATTACACAAAAAATCTGCTAACTTTAACTCACTAACAGTTAGTTTGAATAACTATTCTAACTACATGATATTCATTTCTTTTTGGGCGCATTCTTGCAAGATCTTTTGTTATGCCCTTCACCTCCACAATTTCCACATGACACCTTGTATTGCTTTGACTTTATTTCATCATATATTTTATATCTTTCCTTTTGAGGTCTCCTGGCTGCCTTTTATCTCCCGTCGGTGGATTTACTACGTCATCCAAAATATGTTGTGGCACATTCCATTTGCTTTCATCAGGAAGAGGATTTACTGGTATTTCATACGTACGCAGAAGACTCTCCCTTGTGTAATACGGAGAGCAATAGTTTTCATATGTTTCATTCTTGTGCCTTAATGCTGCCAAAGCATGCGCACATGAAAGTTCTTCAAGTTGGAATTGGCCACAACTACATTTCTTGTTTTCTAGACACACAATGTACCGCTTCACACCATCTAACACAGTATGTATATGATCTGTTGAAGCCCTCACCTACAATTGCAGAACAAACAAAAAAAATGTTATCTCAATCATAAAAATAGATTATCTACAACCTATCTACAAATCATCTACAAATATTCTACACCTTATCTATAACCTACAATTATCTACAATTTGACTACAATTTATCTACAATCTGGAAACACTGCATATTAAGTAATTTATTTTTTCTGCACCAAATAAACAGATCTTACCCTAAGCTTCTGAGATAATGTTCTGTTGTTCTCTAATTCTTTGTTGAATTTGGACCCAAGAAATGTGAAAGTACCCTTCGTCTTCAATAACTTCTCGTTGGTCCAACGTTCTAGCAGTGTCCACATAGACTCTAAAAGGTCAAATATCGGCAACTCTCTTGCATCTTTTGTTACAGCGTTCAACGACTCTGCAATATTTGATGTCATTGTCCACGTTCTATTCACTGTTGCATGAACTCTTGACCATCTATGATAGCCAATATCATATAAGTAAGATTTCACAAGCGGGTCTACTTATTCAATCTTCGACATCCTTTCATTAAATTCATCCAGAGTGTATGATCGTGTTGTAGCAAAGTACAATTCATGTAATTGTAGATGACCCTTCTTGAATTTTGACCTTATATTTGTCCAAATATGCCACATGCAAGAGTAGTGTGTCATGCCTGGATAAACAATTGATGTTGCCTTTAGTATACTCTCATTCCTATCTGAAACAACACACATTGAAGGTCTTTCACCATATGCCTGCTTGAATTGCTCAAAGAACCACTTCCAAGATGCGTCGTTTTCAGAATCAACCACAGCATATGCCAAGGGCAATATTGTACCTACATTATTAATTCATAAAATATTAATTGGCAGCTTTGAAAATGTATATAAAAATATAAATACATAACAACTGCAATATATCTTCATAATATAGATAATTTATCTACATTTCATGTAATAGCTACAAAATTACTACAATGTATCTACATTTTATAGACTGCCTACAAAATAACTACAAAATTTTTATACTTTTTATCTGTTGCATCCATGGTGCTTGCTGTCAGCATAATCCCTCTGTAGGCTGACTTTAAGAATGTCCCATCAACCACTTCTACTGGCCTACAATGTTGCTAACTACTTATTGATGTACAAAGAGCAACAAATGCGTATAAGAAGCATTCATCTGCTGTTTTCTTCAATTTAACAACCGAATCAGGATAAATCTCCTCAAGAATATAAAAATATTTGGGTAATTTGTTGTAGGAGTCAGCTGGATTCCCTCTCAAAAACTGTAAAGCCTTTTCCTTTGCTCTCCATGCTTGCATGTAGCTTAGGTTCACTCCGTGTTCGGATAACATGTCAGTTTGTATGTCCTTTGGTGTGTAAACAGTCTTAGGGTCACAATACTTTGGAATGACCATGCTACCAACTACAGCTGCAGTACGTTTGCACTGTATGAATGTTTCGTCCATTAAGGAGCATGTGTGTTGTCGGTTGAAACTCCTTATCTTGAACATTGCGGAATCATTAATTGACGTTGCCTTGAAGTGCCATTTACAGTTTTCACCAACGCATACAAGCCAGTAGCTACAAAAAAAATATAATATTTAATACAGATTATAAATGTAGATGCAACAAAAGGACTGTTTTAACATAAAGTAACATAAACTACAATTTAACTACAATGTACTACAATTTATCTACAATGTTTAAAAAATACATATCTTGAGTAAAACACTGCTTTTAATGATCTTTTCACCACAAATATCTCCATACCTTCTATGACTAGATCTTTTAACTCTGAACTGGAACTTGTGCATCACAGAAAAGTGCTTCATTGCAGCAGCTACAGTTTGCTTGTCATGATACACTTGTCCTTCTTCAATAGCAGTTTGCGTAGATTCTGTTATTATTTCACTTTGATATTCCTCTATATCTGGAGAGGATGACATATCAAGTAACTTTAGGGATTCAGACGAACCTGCATCAAAATAAAGATAAACAGTGTCATTATAATTTTGTAGAATCTTTGTAGATAATTTGTAGATATAGTGAAAATTTTGTAGTCATCCATTTTAGGATGTCAGACATGGTAGTTAAATTGTACTATAACTGTTGCAATTTGTAGAAATTTGTGAAAAAAATACTACTTCGTACATAATTAAACTTATTTGTATTTTATTTGACTAGATTTTATTCTAAACATAGATTGTAGTTTTATTTGAAGACAACATTTTGAAATCAACAATTTCTAATCATAGATTGTAGTTTATTTTGTCATATAAATGTAGTAACTTTGTAGATAATTTTGAAAACAACATTGCTTTATTCTTTCATTAAACTGATTTGTAGTTTAATTGTAGGTAAATGTAGTAATTTTGTAGATAATACCGTAAAACCATAATTCTATGCAATTTCGAACTATACAAAGTTGCACTTGTGTTATTGTTGGTGATTGCCAATTCCATATTGAAATCTCGTACACTTATACATAACGGATATGAACCTAAGTTTTTATTCTCCTTTTTGGTCTCCATATACACACGAACCCCCATATCATTCCTAATCTCCATTGGGGGACAATTGTCGTTCACCATGTATTTGATTTCTACAATTTTTCTGAAGTATCAATCGATAGTTGTTCTGCAATTGTAGAAATTAGAATACTGTAGCTTGCATTCTCATCTACCACAATGACATCAACTTCAAAATCTCTAAATCTGCCATAGTTATCCCAATTCTCATTCAATTGTAGCATGATTGCGATTTTGAACATGATTGCGTGTTGTTGTTGATGTATTATTCTAAATTTTTTCTTTTTTTTGGATTTCAAGATTGAGAGAAAAAAAGATGAAGAACAGATATATGATCGCCAATTTGATTTCTGAAAACGACGAAGAACAGAATATAGCAATGTTGAGTTGTTGAATCTCGAAAATTTGAATTCTACAATTTGAATTCAGTTTGTTGAATCTCGAAGATATGTTCTGCAATTGTTGCGAAATCTTCTTTCCGTTTCAAAACTTGAATTTAATGTAGAATCAATCAATCCCAAGATTCTTTCCTAATTTTTCGCGCATTATTAGGAGAAGATTCTGCCCTATTAATTCCTAATAAACGAATGGTACATAAATTGTAGGAAAAATGTGGACTAGGCGGGTAATTTAGATACTATGCACATATTTGGTAATAAAATTTCATATATGGTATAGGAAGGAAAAAATCCCTATTTTCATTATCCCCCCTCAAGTTGGAGGGTGGGGAACACACACTCAACTTGCCGACGAGAGAGTGATGAAGAGATACTGGAAGAGCTTTGGTGAAGACATCGACGAGTTGAGAAGAAGAAGGAACGAAAGAGAAGGAAATCAGTCCAACCAAGAACTATTACAGAATAAAACAACAATCTAATTCCACATGTTTTGTGTGTTCATAGAAGACGAGATTTTTGGCGATATGAATCACTGCCTGACTGTCAGAGTGAAAAACGACTGGTAAGACCGGGGAAACAGACAAATCTTGAAGAAGACGAACAAGCCAAGTGACTTCAGAAACTACCCATTGCATTGACCTATATTCTGCTTCAGCAGATGAAAGATAAATCAAAGGTTGTATCTTTGATTTTCAAGAGAGTAGTGAACCACCAAGACTAATGAAATAGCCACTAACAGACCGTCTGGTGCCCGGACAAAAGCCCTAATCAGGATCGCAAGACTGGGATTACCCAATAGATATCAAAGACAATAGAGAGGTGCATCGAAGTGTGATTGACGAGGACTTTGCATGAATTGGCTAAGTCAATGAACAGCAAAAGTGATATCCGGCCTAGTATGAACTAAAAGTTCAATTTACCAATTAGCCGATGGTAGATAGTTGGATCAAATTCACCAGAGTCTGCTTGTAACTTGCAATAGGGATCCAATGGAGAAGAAGCAGTCTTTGAATCAAGGCAATTGTATTCTTCGAGAAATTCCAAGGTAAATTTTCGCTGACTCAAAATTAAACCTTGTTGCTCCCTAATAATTTCCATACTAAGAAAAAAGTGAGCTTTCCTAAGGTCCTTTATCTTAAACTCTGAATCAAGAAAGACTTTTAGAAGGTTTAACTCTGCAGGATCATCCCTTGTTCATGAAATATCATTGTCATAAATGGCCACTGGACACCAGAGTTAGTAGTTTTTTTAAAAAATAGAGAATAGTTATTATGTGAGTGAGTGTAACCCTTGAAATTGAGCAGCAGTTAGCCTTGCATACCATTTCTTGGATGCTTGTTTTAATCCGTAGAGAGACTTCTTCAATCTGCATACATGATTAGGACTAGGACAATCCATACCTGCAGGAATTTTTATATAAAACTTCTCCTATAAATCACCATGTAAAAAAGCATTATTAACATCTAACTAAAACAATTTCCACCTTTCTTTACAACCACTCCATGAGACATCTAACGGTGGTCATTTTAACCACAGGAGAAAAAGTCTCGGTATAATCGATGCCCTTTCTTTGAATGTCTCCCCTTATAACCAATCAAGCTTTAAGTATCTCCACACTTCAATCAGATTTATATTTCACTTTATAAAAACACTTTCTAGGTAGTGCTTTCATACCCTTAGGTAGTTCCACTACTTCCCATGTCTTATTAGCTTCCATGGTTGCAAATTCTTGAGCCATTGCATCCTGCCAACCAGGGTGTAACCTTGCCTGCTGATAAGTGATAGGTTCTGATATGTGGGAAAGATACCTTAAAAAATTTTGATTAGTGGAAGAAAAGAGCAGAAAAAGAAAGAACATTAGGTTCTGGAGGTACTGCAAAACAAGTAGATGTTGGGCCAATCAAGTAATTTGAATTGCATACATAATCTGCCAGATTTGAGGGTGTGTTGTGTATTCTAAGTGATCTTCTTAATGCAGGTTGAACATGAGATTGATCAGTAGAAGGTGCAGAATCAGAGAAAGATGGGGACTGATGAATCTGAGGTGAAGCTGATCTTGGAGAAGGAATGAAAATAGGAGACTATCTTGGAGAAGGAATGAAAATAGGAGACTTGCCAAGGGCAGGTAATGCATGAGTAGGGGGTTCAACTGAAATTGATCCAGAGGGTGAAGATGCTGAAGGAGCAGATCCTTGTTCTGCAAGTGAATGTAAGATTGGAAAAGTTGATTGAATATGATTGTGTGTGGGAATAGGAAAAATATCCTCATAGAATAAGACATCCCTGGAGATAATGAATTTTCCTGTACTAAGATCCAAAAGTTTGTATCCTTTCTTCCCAAAAGGATACTCCATAAAAACACATTTGATAAATCTAGGATCAAATTTAGACCTATGAGAAGACAAATAAGAGGAACAAAATAAATAACCAAAAAAATTGAAAGAATCAAAAGAAGGACTATCACCAAACAGAACCTCATAAGGGGACTTAAGACCCAAATTTTTTGAAGAAAATCTATTTATCAAAAGAGTAGCAGTTAATAAGCGTTCTCTATGATGATCCGATAGGTCATCTAAAGCTTTAACCCTTAATTCAGTATTTTAAAACCTCAAATACCTTCTTTTATCCTTCCTCGATTTGCATGCGCAGTCTGTGCCTAAGGCTTTAATGTGAAAAATTAATTAAAATGTGAATTCGTGCCTTAAAAATCTATTTGAGTTGACTTCAGTCAACATTTTGAGCTTTTCAATAAATATATTTTGAATATATTTCCTTCAAATAAATATCTTTCAAATAAGCATCTTTCGAGTAAAGGTCACCTTGTGACGCCTCATTTCATAATCATAAATAATATAGGTCTTGTAAGCACGTGATTTTTGACCCTCCCCGAGAATTTTCACATTTTTAGTGTGAATATGTGAAATTGGGTCTAGTATAGCTATTTTAACTATTTTTCCTTTATTTCGTTGCAAAAAGAAAAATTACAAAAAAAGGTATATATATAAATTTTAGTTTATGTATCTCTCATCAACTTGAAAAATACAAAATTGCACTTTATTTTTGTACTTTATATAAATTCAAAAATTACAAAAAAATATAATTCTATTAATGTTTTGTAGTCGTTTTAATTTTGGAAAAATACAAAAAAATATTACTTTTTATTTTTTTTCTTTATTAAAAACGAAAATTACAAAAAAATAGTTTTATTAATATTCTATAATCATTTTAACTTTGAAAAATACAAAAAATATTACTTCATATTTTATCTTAATATTTAAGAAAAACGAAAATTACAAAAAAAATAGTTTCATTAATATTTTGTAGCTATTTTAAATCTTTAAAAAATATTTTAAAAAAATATATAGTTTTGTTGAATACTAGTCTTATTTTTGGTAGTTATTTTTGCTTACATAGGACTAGTTAAGCAACGTGTTCCTATTTCTCGGGTCCGGGCAAAAGAATAATATTCGGGTTTAAACTACCCGGTTTTAGGCCTAATTTTCGGACCTAGCCCATAATAAACAGTGTCCAGGACACATGGGGAACCCCACCACGCGTGGGGGACATATGCCTTGAACCCCACCACGCGTGGGCTCATTTTTCATGGCAAACCATGCCAAATACACGGACTACACATTTGACAAGGGGGGGGATTTTTGGGAATTTTGGAATTTAAAAAAAAAAAAGAAAAAAAAAGAAAAAGAAAACAAGTACTGTTGACGCTTCTTCTTCATAAAAGAAGAAGAAGCTGTTGGCCTTAGCTCGGATGGCCAAACCCCTTGCTGAAAAAAAAAAACTCAACAAACGACCCTACTGACCACGACCACCCCTCCCGTCGTCACCCCGCCAAACACTCCATCGTCGATCCTCCGTCAAACCCAACCAGCCCGCCTCCATGAACGACCACCCAACTCCTCCATCGCCTACCACTGTCCAAACGCCATGACCCGCGTCGACCACCACCTCCTCACGTCGCCACCAACCTCCTCAGCGTCGTCACCCCCACCAAACACTCCGTCGTCGACCACTGCCCAAACTGCGTCGCCCAACCACCCCCCGTCGCCAACTGCCCAAACGACCTCTCCAACTGCTGCTTCAAATACACAGAGGTCGCGCCGGAAAAATATAGCAACGACCAGCTCCTGGACACTGTCCAAACACCGCCATAACCATCTCCTTCCTCCTCCTTGAATCCGCCATTGTTGCCGTTGCGAGCTCCACAGTCGTCGACCAAACAAGCCGTCAGTGAGGTCGAGTCGAGGTCGAGTTCCAGTCCAAAGCCCAAAAAGCTGAGTCGAGTTCCAGTCCAAAGTCCAAAGTTGAGTCGAGGTCCGGTTCGTCGAGTTTGTTCCGGGGTTTTCGTTGTTGTTCCTTGTTCGGTGAAGTCCGGTTCGAGTTCCGTAGAAAGCACTGTTTGTCGTTCTAGGATTGTCGAGGTTCGAAGGTTGGTGTTCTTCGTCCTTTGCTTCATTTCATTCATTTTGCATATTATTGTTCAAGGCAATAAATGAAAATATTCTATATTTATAAATGTCAACGATGCAATTTTTGTTGTTGTGTTAAGAATGGTATTTTTATGTTTAGTTACTGCATGCTTAAAGTAAATATGAGCATACGAACGAGGTTATTCTATTTTTTTCATTTTTACCATGAATATTATTACCTGTTAGAATCGTTTTGTTCGTTTAATCTTGGATGGCTTCACTAGTAGGAAATCGTAGTTGTTTTAAGTTTGCCCTTAAATAGTAAAAATGAGACGAGCCTTGCAAAAAATAAAAAAAATAAAAAAAAATAAAAAGAAAAAATGCACAAGCCGTGGGGCCCTCTAAATGCATATATCGAATACTTAGATTCCGGGACGGGCCGTTTAGCAAGTTTCACGGCCCTACCCAAAAATAATAATGCGCTAGTTGCTTTAGGCGCGCCTTTAATAATGTTATCTCCCTAAACTCGGGTGCACATTTATGTGACCCAAATCCAAATCTCAACGGAGTCGAAATATGTCTCTAGTCACGGGCGCATTGATTGTGGCGCGGCCCGAGATGCATTTCCATGACGTTGCAAATTCTTAAAAAAATAAGAATGAGATGAGCCTCGCCGAATAAAAATACAGATTGCGGGGCCCTCAGTAAATACTTGTTTAAAATTACTTAGAATTCAGGAGGGTTGTTTAGCGAATTTCACGGCCTCCGCAAAATAATAACGCTATAGTCTCTTTAGGCGCACCTTTAATAATCTAATTTTCTTAAACTCGGGTGTGTATTTCATGCGACCCAAATCCAAATCCTAAAACATCAAATAAAATATGTTTCGGATTGTGGGTGCATTTCATGTGACACAGTCCAAAGATATATTTTAAGCGATGTTCACATTCTTGTAAAAACAATAATAATAAAGCGGTTAAAAGATAAATTTGCACATAAGTTCATAGTGTATTAAAAATCAGATAAATAAGCCAAATATAACAGTTGAGCGACCGTGCTAGAACCACGGAACTCGGGAATGCCTAACACCTTCTCCCGGGTTAACAGAATTCCTTATCTAGATTTCTGGTACGCAGACTGTAATATAGAGTCATTATTTTCCTCGATTCGGGATTAAAATTGGTGACTTGGGACACCCTAAATCTCCCAAGTGGCGACTCTGAAATAAACAAATAAATCCCGTTTCGATTGTCCTTTAATTGGAAAAAACTCCCTTGCGCCCCACGGGCGCGGAAAAAGGAGGTGTGACAGCTCTGGCGACTCTGCTGGGGATGTGACACCCAGAACCACTGGTTCAGGGTTAAGAATTCGAGCTTAGAATAATTGTTATTATTTGGCTTTATTTATTATCTGATTATTACATGTTTTGAGCCTAATGTGCTAAATGCTGCTTTTACCGCTTTGATATTATTTGAACTGTATATAAACTGTGCCGAAACCTTTCTCTTCTTACCTCCGGGGATGTGCTTACTGGTTGAGACTCCCTATTCTGTTAGTGTCATACCCTAAATAAAAGAGGCTCGGAAAGTTTCTAAGCCGGCTGGCCTTTTGGTTCCCGGAAAGGAGCTCCTTCCTCAGCTCGAGTTGTCCGCTCGGGTACACTGTCTAGAACACCGACCCAGGTTTTTGAACCTAGTATAACAAAGCCACATGCCGGATCCCTAGTAGGAACGTTTATTTGCATCATGTGCATTTGACTTAGGGGACTCAACATAGGGGTTGGGTCCGTCTAGGACAAGCAACCTGAAAATAATAGACAATCTTTCGGCATCCTATGTGCTACATGTTGTATTTAGTCAAGGGCGTATGGGTCATTTGGTCATTTCCAGCATGATGTTATTTTAATCAAAGCATGGGGAACATTTGTGGAATCCAAGAAGCCTTGGAATTCCCTATGTCCCCCACGCTTGCTTTTTGGGAAAGCACATGGGGAACATTTGTGGAATCCAAGAAGTCTTGGAATTCCCATATGTCCCCCACGCTTCATATGTTGGGAAAAGCGCATGGGGAGCATTTGCGGAATCCAAGAAGTCTTGGAAATCGTTATGTCTCCCATGCCACATTTTTGAAAGAAATAATAAAAATAAATAAAAGTATTGGAAAAATCAAAAAGATTTTATATGTTGTCATCATTTTCCACAAATTAGAAAATCGTGAAAAGATGAGAAAATGGCAGTGTGGAGATATAACTACTTATTTTTAGAGGTAAAAAACCAATGTCCAAGTAGTATCGAAACCCTGCCGAAATTTTGAGAAAATGAAAAGAAATGTCTTATTGGTTTGTTATATTAAAAGCAAAGGAAGAATAAAAAAAAAAATCACCATTGTTCTGTCTGTTTTTTTAAAAAAATATTAAAGAAAATAGTTTGTTTTGCCAGAAATAAAAATAAAAAGAGTTTTATTATTTGTTCCAAAAATAAGTATATATATAATCCAAAAAAAAAAAAAATTCAAAAGAAAGTTCAAAATTCAAAAAAGATAAAATAGATAAATAAAAATCCGAAAATATTTTGATTCTTCTTTAGAAAATTCAGAAAAAAAAAACATTTTAGAAGCATTTCTTTTATTAAAGGTAAAATTCCAAAAAATATTTTCTTCTTCTTCTTTAGAATAAAAAAAAAGAAGCAAATGAAATTCAAAAATATATCTTAGAAGTGTTTCTTTTAAAAAGAAAATCAATCAAAAATAAAAAATTATACTTCCTTTCTTCTTTTAAAGTAGTTCTTTCAAATTCAAAAAAAGTTAGTTCATCTACTTATCCTTGATCGACCGAACTACGCGGGTTTGATTCTCACCGGATGTGAGATACGTAGGCAACCCTCATCGGGTCCAACCCCACCTTCTCAAAAAGAAGGAATGTTTTATGTTTTTCGTTAATTCGTTTGTTTGTTATAAATGAAAAAATAATAGAATAATAGTCTATTTGTTTGTTGTGAAAATAATAATAATAATATAAAAAATAAATATAGAAAATGGAAAAGGGTCCTCTCAAAAACAGTTTATTTGCCCGAACTACGCGGGTTTGATTCTCACCGGATGTGAGATACGTAGGCAACCCTCATCGGGTCCAACCCCCATTTTGCAAAAAATGTCCTAAATAAATCGGGTGATGTCCAACCCCACCTTTTTCTAAAATAACAAATAATAAAAACATGTCAAAATTTTAATTTTGTCATAAGTAAGTCGGGTGGTGCTGTTTTGTCAAAAATAGCCGAATGTTCCCGAAAGGGACGCCGGAAGGCTGACTTTGCATAAACAGCCACCTTTGGGTCATGTTTAGGATTTTGGTCCAGTTGACCCACACAGCCTTAAAAAGCTTCGTCCCCGAGACGCTGAAGGGCCGTGTTTTGCAACACCAAGTTTATCATAATTTGAAAAAAAAAAACAAAGAGTCGACGGTCAAGTGAATAATAAGCCGAGCCAGTTTCGGCCGCGTCTTAAACCGTTCTTGCCGAAGTAGCCTTAGAGTATCTTTCAGTTGTCGAAAGGTTATTTTCGTAAAAGAACGGACAAGTTTGTAAAAGTGTCATAAAATAACCCTCCCCGGCCTCAAAATTCATGTGAAAGTCGGAAGGGGCCACATTTGCAAAAATAGCCATTTGGTTGCATTTGTCGAACAGAGAAAGGGAGTTAGCCTTTTGTTTTTGAGTTTATAAATCTCTTGATTAAAGTATATGAGTTATTGGATTTTCAAGTTTGTAGGTCATCTTTAAACCTTTGAAACCCAGTTTGTTTTAATAGGAAAGTGAAAAGAAAAAATGTTCATTATTGTTTATTTTATTGGTCCGAACTACGCAAGGTCTGATTCATGCGGGGACATGATACGTAGGCAATCTCCATAAGATTCGACCACCACTAAAATGAAAAAATAATAAAATAAAAAAAATAAAAAAATAAAAAAATATAATAATAAATAAATAAAAGAGAGTGTGGAAGATTTTCAGGGGGCACAATTGTCTAACTGCTTAGGTACATTGTATCTCTGATATATGATTGTCTGTCCAATGCCCTAACACTAACGTGATGACTTCCCTTTGATGTGTCCATATATAGAGAGTGGTTGGTTGTGGTAACTCCTCCTTGCAAAGCAAAATCAAAGGACAATGGCTCAGAACCGCAGAACCGAGTGGGTCGGTACTGATGACCGACAACAATTGGTCGAACGGAACAACGGGTTGGTAGAAGAAGTGAAAATGCTGAGACAGCATGTGGCAGACATGTATCAGGCATGGATAACAGGAAAAGCACCACCCCCTCCACCGCCAAGCTTCTTGAACTCTGTCGCTTCCGAAGCACCCAACACCATAGCGGAAGATCCCCCATACTCACCATCCCGACCCGCTTATGACAGTTTTCCCAGCTACCCGAGTAGCTCCATCACTCCTCAATGCTTCTCCACTCCCCAACACCAATTCTTTCCCCGCCATACTTCACTTTCCAGGCACCCGGCTCCACAAAATGCCTACCCACCGACACAAGCCTACCAAAAGCCACTTGGGTCAGGTTTCCGGCCCTGTCAACATGCAAGAATGAAGAGGTTGCTGAAACGAGGAGAGGCTCTCACCCCCATCGGGGTATCTTATGCCAGTCTGTTTGAAAGGCTAAGGCATGCTGGTTCGATTGAGCCACTCCCCGCATGTACTATAAATCCGCTTGCAAGGAGCTTTGATCCGGCAGCACGATGCGCCTACCACTCCAATGTCGTAGGGCACAACATTGAGAGCTGTCATAGCTGGAGAAGGGAAGTAGAGAAAATGATCCGAGAAGGGCGGGTTGCGATTAATAACAGTGACATGGAGCACTCGAACCTCCTCGAGAATTTGCCGACGGAGGTTGATGAGGTTGAAGCTGGTAATGGTCTCGGCAGTATTGATGCAAAGCTCAGTGGCTAAAATGCCAATTTTGATAAAGTGGGAGGACGTTTTGTTCCTGGGTCAGCAAGAGAGAAGCTTGTGGTGGCTCATTTTGTTGTCATTTCTGTTGTTCGGATTATTAAGGTTGTAATTGGTATTTTGTCATGTGTCAAACCTTCTTATCTTTCCATTTTTGTCATAGCAGTTTGTTTAGATTTTGTCCAGTTTGTGTTAGGATTTTATTCTGGTTGTTTTGTTTGTTTTATTATTCAAACCATTTCGCCGGTAGTCTAATACAAAGTCGGTCTTTTGTTATTTCCAGTCATCTTTTTGTTTAGTCCTTTTATCATTTTTTGTTCAATATCGATTCTAGGGACATGACATGCGCACACAGTTTGGGCCTAGTCTTTAAAGTTAATCACAAAACCCCAGAAAGGCGATCAAACCATTTAAAGAAAATAAGGACGGTTTGAGATTATTTGGAGCCCGAGTCATGTGGAACTGGGGCAAGTTAAACACAAAGAAAACCGTTAAAGAAAGATTCGCCTAAATTGGCATGAGGGTCGTTCATAATAATGAGAATGAGAGTGTCGCCCAACGGTGCTTTAGAAGTGACAAATGAACAAACAGATGTTGAATATAATTGTCAAGTCCAGCACCATCAGAAGAGACTACAAATTTAAATTGTGTTGTTTGCACTTGGCATGTTTTGAAAGATTGGAATGACGAAGGCATTTTATTCTGCTACCCAAACACTTTATCCTTCGTTACCCCCTTTGAGCCTTATTTATTTTTCTTTCATACCCCTCGTTCGGAATTAGTAGCAACGAATAAAATACGCAAGCATGGCGGATAAGAGAAAAGAAAGAAAAGAAAACAACAAAATGGAAAAAGAAGAATAAAAGAAAAAAGAGAGAAAGAAAAAACGACAAAAAGAAAGGAGAAATGAAAAGAGAAAAGAAAAGAAAATTGATAAAAAGAAAAAAAGAAAAAAAGTCAGATGAAAAAGAGGAATGGGAACTACGTTTGACCTGATTCCTCAAAGAGGATACGTAGGCGCTTCACGGCTCGGTCATAGTTGAAAAATGAAAAAAAATCAATTAAAATATCCCCAAGCAAGAAACTGGGGCAAAAGTTGCGTTTGTTGTAAATAAATCTAATTCCGAAGGTTGTAATTAATAACCCAAAATTAATGCATTTTTTGAGCCTTTTATACCCTTTCTTTCTAGCCCTATCCAAAACCCACATTACGGTCCAAAGAAAGACCTTCTGACCAGTCTTCAAAAGATGCCAAGTCAGACAAATAAGATTCTTACCGGCGAACATAACATTCTGTTTCCACAACAGAAGGGACTCTAATCTCCAGCAGAAAGAGTCATGCCGACGACACTCCAAATCCCCAGCTGGAAAATGATACAAATGAGAGAGTCTTATCGGTGAAAACCTTCACAGGCACCATAAGGCGATGAAAGCTGAGAGAAAACCAAAATGAGAGAGGCTTGATAGTGAAAACCCTTCGGGCACTGCAAGTCGAATAAGATTGGGAATCAGATGGGGAATCGCCAATTGAGGATCTTGAAAGATGATTGGCGGTAAAGGATAGGCCACATACGCATGTCATGGCCATTAGAGTCGGTATCTGCATTTGATAGGGTTTTTATTTATAGTTTCTTTTGTTAAAGAGTCATGTTTCTTCCTTTGTCTTTTTATCCTGTTCCCTTTCATCTTTTTCCTTTCATAGAAAAATCCCCAATAGAGTATGTCTGGTCAGAACAGGTATGAAATGACTTCAAATAGGCCATCAGCTTTCCAAAATGAGATCTGACTAGTACATCCAAGTGGTATAGTCAGTAGGGAGCAAACGCGAGGCCAGTGTCAAGAAACATATCCCCAGCAAAGGGAATTGACAAAAGGATTGACAAGCGTCAAGAGGGATATCCTTGCCAAAACCAAGGTTATAAACCTCAAAGCAAGGAGAGCAGTGAGCATGATTTGGCGAAATCAATGCTAGACTAAAAGGTCGGGGAAAATGCCAGTTTCCAAGCTATGCCACAAAAGAAGAGGGATATCCCCCAGCAGGAAGGGATTATCCCTAGCACATAATATCATCCCCAACAAGTTGTGCAACGCAAAGCAAGGAAGGAAAAAAGGAAAAGCCATCCCATTGGGAGTATCACAACCAACCACCATGTTTTAAACTAACAATTTTGTTTGATTTGGAACAGGTAAGGGAAATGGCATTGAGGCAGAAACGCATGCCACAAGGGATATTATCAAACTGGGGCAGAAAATTTTCCTTCCATTTAGAAAATTTTCTGGAAGTCAGGTACCCCCAGCTGATAACATTTTACCCCCCAACAGGTAAGTAAATCAAGGGAGGTATTCTTTGAAGGGAGAAGCTATGCAAAAACAAAACAAAAATAAAAAAGGGAATAGAAAAAAAAAAAAAAAAAGAATAATAATAAAAATGGGGAAGGTAGAAAAGGAAAATTCATCCCAATCCCCAGCAAGTATTCGAGGTAAGACATTTTCAAGTCTTAAGGATATGTCGGGTTCATCCGCCCTCAAATAGGATATGTCGGGTTCATCCGCCCTCAAATAGGATATGTCGGGTTCATCCGCCCTCAAATAGGATATGTCGGGTTCATCCGCCCTCAAATAGGATCTGTCGGGTTCATCCGCCCTCAAATAGGATATGTCGGGTTCATCCGCCCTCAAATAGGATCTGTCGGGTTCATCCGCCCTCAAATAGGATCTGTCGGGTTCATCCGCCCTCAAATAGGATCTGTCGGGTTCATCCGCCCTCAAATAGGATATGTCGGGTTCATCCGCCCTCAAATAGGATATGTCGGGTTCATCCGCCCTCAAATAGGATCTGTCGGGTTCATCCGCCCTCAAATAGGATCTGTCGGGTTCATCCGCCCTCAAATAGGATCTGTCGGGTTCATCCGCCCTCAAATAGGATATGTCGGGTTCATCCGCCCTCAAATAGGATCTGTCGGGTTCATCCGCCCTCAAATAGGATCTGTCGGGTTCATCCGCCCTCAAATAGGATCTGTCGGGTTCATCCGCCCTCAAATAGGATATGTCGGGTTCATCCGCCCTCAAATAGGATATGTCGGGTTCATCCGCCCTCAAATAGGATCTGTCGGGTTCATCCGCCCTCAAATAGGATCTGTCGGGTTCATCCGCCCTCAAATAGGATCTGTCGGGTTCATCCGCCCTCAAATAGGATATGTCGGGTTCATCCGCCCTCAAATAGGATATGTTGGGTTCATCCGCCCTCAAATAGGATATGTCGGGTTCATCCGCCCTCAAATAGGATCTGTTGGGTTCATCCGCCCTCAAATAGGATCTGTTGGTTTCAGTCTTTTTATTTCAGGTTTTACCAGGCGCCCACCTGTATAATGAGAGGAATACATTCAGTCTTTACTTTTAAGTGTTGAAACCAGGCGCCCACCTGTATAATGAGAGGCATAAATTCAGTCTTTACTTTTAAGTGTTGAAACCAGGCGCCCACCTGTATAATGAGAGGAATACATTCAGTCTTTACTTTTAAGTGTTGAAGCCAGGCGCCCATCTGTATAATGAGAGGCATAAATTCAGTCTTTACTTTTCAAGTGTTGAAATCGGGAGCCCGCCCAGATAACAGAGGCATACATTCCACGTTTTTACCCATAGGAGATGCATTTCCTCCTAAGTTCAGTTTTACCATAGGAGACGCACTTCCTAAATTCAGTTCTACCAATAGGAGACGTACTTCCTAAATCCATTCACCAATAGGAGACGCACTTCCTAAGTTAATTTCACCGATAGGAGACGCACTTCCTAAGTTTAATTCACCAATAGGAGACGCACTTCCTAAGCAAGTTTCACCAATAGGAGACGCACTTCCTAAACAAGTTTCACCAATAGGAGACGCACTTCCTAAGTTTATTTCACCAATAGGAGACGCACTTCCTAGTTTCAGTTTCACCAATAGGAGACGCACTTCCTAAGTTTCAGTTTCACCAGTAGGAGACGCACTTCCTAAGCAAGTTTTATCAGTAGGAGACGCACTTCCTAAGATAAGTTTCACCAGTAGGAGACGCACTTCCTAAGCAAGTTTCACCAATAGGAGACGCACTTCCTAAGCAAGTTTCACCAATAGGAGACGCACTTCCTAAACAAGTTTCACCAATAGGAGACGCACTTCCTAAGTTTATTTCACCAATAGGAGACGCACTTCCTAGTTTCAGTTTCACCAATAGGAGACGCACTTCCTAAGTTTCAGTTTCACCAGTAGGAGACGCACTTCCTAAGCAAGTTTCATCAATAGGAGACGCACTTCCTAAGTTCAAGTTTCACCAATAGGAGACGCACTTCCTAAGCAAGTTTCATCAATAGGAGACGCACTTCCTAAGTTATTTTCACCATAGGAGACGCACTTCCTAAAGCAAGTTTCACCAATAGGAGACGCACTTCCTATGTTCAAGTTTCACCATAGGAGACGCACTTCCTAAAGCAAGTTTCACCAATAGGAGACGCACTTCCTAAGCAAGTTTCATCAATAGGAGACGCACTTCCTAAGTTATTTTCACCATAGGAGACGCACTTCCTAAAGCAAGTTTCACCAATAGGAGACGCACTTCCTATGTTCAAGTTTCACCATAGGAGACGCACTTCCTAAAAGCAAGTTTCACCAATAGGAGACGCACTTCCTAAGTTCATTTCACCCATAGGAGACGCACTTCCTAAGTCAGTTTCACCATAGGAGACGCACTTCCTAAAGTTCAGTTTCACCATAGGAGACGCACTTCCTAAGCAAGTTTTACCAGTAGGAGACGCACTTCCTAAGATAAGTTTCACCAGTAGGAGACGCACTTCCTAAGTTCAGTTTCACCAATAGGAGACGCACTTCCTAAAAAGATTTCACCCCTAGGAGATGCACTTCCTAGTTTGATTCATTTTTAAGTTCGACCATAGGAGACACAATTCCTAGTCCAGTTTTGAAGTTTACCCGTAGGAGACGCACTTCCTAATCAAGGTCTTTCAGGTTCATAGGAGACACACTTCCTAGTTCTAGTCACTAGAGTTTTCACCCTTAGGAGATGCACTTCCTAGTTTAGCTCATTCCGATTCAACCATAGAAGACACACTTTCTAGTTTGAGTCATTGAGGTTTTATTTTAGCAGACACATTTGCTAGCAAGAGTTTTGGTTTTACTCATAGGAGATGCACATCCTAGCCTAGTCTTTAGTTCACTCTCATCATTGCATCAGTAGTGTAAGTGAGTTACAATTTTGCTAACGACTCACAAACCTTCCCAGCACAAACTGGGTTAGGAAATTTTGTTTGTTTTGTTTGTTTTGATTGTCAGGGACCCGCCTGTAGAACGGAGAAAACATTTTTCAAAATCAAGCAGTGACCCACTGGAGAGCAGAAGGATTACAACAAAAATCCCCAGCACTCAATCCAAGATAGAAGCAACAAGAATCTCGCCCCAAGGATGCGAGTCAACAGTCTGAGAGGGTCAACAAAAGCTAGTCACAAAAAAACAAAAAGAAAAAAAGAAGAAAAAGAAAAAGAGAAAAATGAATGAATCCGAAGCACGGAAGTGGAGAACAGATGTGATCTGCTCAAGAACTAGCGCCTACAACTAGCAAGTATCAAGATTCAAATCCAAAGTCTGTATGAAGCACCATTCAAGACTCAAGACCAAGTTTCAGAAGACTTAAGAGATAGGAATCCTTGTAACTAGTAGCTGATAGGCTTAGTTAGTCTTTTTCAGTTTTCATTTTTGTTGTAACGACAGGACCGCGGACCGGAACCTCAACGGAACGGCACCTCGATCGGCTCTTCACCTCGGTACACTTCACTGTCTCTCTCATTTCCGAACTACACGTGGCCTGATTCCTGTATAACCAAGGATATGTAGGCAGCTCAGATACCAGGGCTCGGTCACATTCCCTCCCTTTCCTGAAGTGTAGTCCGTCCAAGTAATGGTCGGGTCAAAAACACGGCTAGTCGTTCTTTGTCGGAAAACTCTTCGTGTTTCCAGTCAAAGAGGGGCAGCTGTAAGCACGTGATTTTTGACCCTCCCCGAGAATTTTCACATTTTTAGTGTGAATATGTGAAATTGGGTCTAGTATAGCTATTTTAACTATTTTTCCTTTATTTCGTTGCAAAAAGAAAAATTACAAAAAAAGGTATATATATAAATTTTAGTTTATGTATCTCTCATCAACTTGAAAAATACAAAATTGCACTTTATTTTTGTACTTTATATAAATTCAAAAATTACAAAAAAATATAATTCTATTAATGTTTTGTAGTCGTTTTAATTTTGGAAAAATACAAAAAAATATTACTTTTTATTTTTTTTCTTTATTAAAAACGAAAATTACAAAAAAATAGTTTTATTAATATTCTATAATCATTTTAACTTTGAAAAATACAAAAAATATTACTTCATATTTTATCTTAATATTTAAGAAAAACGAAAATTACAAAAAAAATAGTTTCATTAATATTTTGTAGCTATTTTAAATCTTTAAAAAAATATTTTAAAAAATATATAGTTTTGTTGAATACTAGTCTTATTTTTGGTAGTTATTTTTGCTTACATAGGACTAGTTAAGCAACGTGTTCCTATTTCTCGGGTCCGGGCAAAAGAATAATATTCGGGTTTAAACTACCCGGTTTTAGGCCTAATTTTCGGACCTAGCCCATAATAAACAGTGTCCAGGACACATGGGGAACCCCACCACGCGTGGGGGACATATGCCTTGAACCCCACCACGCGTGGGCTCATTTTTCATGGCAAACCATGCCAAATACACGGACTACACATTTGACAAGGGGGGGATTTTGAGAATTTTGGAATTTAAAAAAAAAGAAAAAAAAAGAAAAAGAAAACAAGTACTGTTGACGCTTCTTCTTCATAAAAGAAGAAGAAGCTGTTGGCCTTAGCTCGGATGGCCAAACCCCTTGCTGAAAAAAAAAAACTCAACAAACGACCCTACTGACCACGACCACCCCTCCCGTCGTCACCCCGCCAAACACTCCATCGTCGATCCTCCGTCAAACCCAACCAGCCCGCCTCCATGAACGACCACCCAACTCCTCCATCGCCTACCACTGTCCAAACGCCATGACCCGCGTCGACCACCACCTCCTCACGTCGCCACCAACCTCCTCAGCGTCGTCACCCCCACCAAACACTCCGTCGTCGACCACTGCCCAAACTGCGTCGCCCAACCACCCCCCGTCGCCAACTGCCCAAACGACCTCTCCAACTGCTGCTTCAAATACACAGAGGTCGCGCCGGAAAAATATAGCAACGACCAGCTCCTGGACACTGTCCAAACACCGCCATAACCATCTCCTTCCTCCTCCTTGAATCCGCCATTGTTGCCGTTGCGAGCTCCACAGTCGTCGACCAAACAAGCCGTCAGTGAGGTCGAGTCGAGGTCGAGTTCCAGTCCAAAGCCCAAAAAGCTGAGTCGAGTTCCAGTCCAAAGTCCAAAGTTGAGTCGAGGTCCGGTTCGTCGAGTTTGTTCCGGGGTTTTCGTTGTTGTTCCTTGTTCGGTGAAGTCCGGTTCGAGTTCCGTAGAAAGCACTGTTTGTCGTTCTAGGATTGTCGAGGTTCGAAGGTTGGTGTTCTTCGTCCTTTGCTTCATTTCATTCATTTTGCATATTATTGTTCAAGGCAATAAATGAAAATATTCTATATTTATAAATGTCAACGATGCAATTTTTGTTGTTGTGTTAAGAATGGTATTTTTATGTTTAGTTACTACATGCTTAAAGTAAATATGAGCATACGAACGAGGTTATTCTATTTTTTTCATTTTTACCATGAATATTATTACCTGTTAGAATCGTTTTGTTCGTTTAATCTTGGATGGCTTCACTAGTAGGAAATCGTAGTTGTTTTAAGTTTGCCCTTAAATAGTAAAAATGAGACGAGCCTTGCAAAAAATAAAAAAAATAAAAAAAAAATAAAAAGAAAAAATGCACAAGCCGTGGGGCCCTCTAAATGCATATATCGAATACTTAGATTCCGGGACGGGCCGTTTAGCAAGTTTCACGGCCCTACCCAAAAATAATAATGCGCTAGTTGCTTTAGGCGCGCCTTTAATAATGTTATCTCCCTAAACTCGGGTGCACATTTATGTGACCCAAATCCAAATCTCAACGGAGTCGAAATATGTCTCTAGTCACGGGCGCATTGATTGTGGCGCGGCCCGAGATGCATTTCCATGACGTTGCAAATTCTTAAAAAAATAAGAATGAGATGAGCCTCGCCGAATAAAAATACAGATTGCGGGGCCCTCAGTAAATACTTGTTTAAAATTACTTAGAATTCAGGAGGGTTGTTTAGCGAATTTCACGGCCTCCGCAAAATAATAACGCTATAGTCTCTTTAGGCGCACCTTTAATAATCTAATTTTCTTAAACTCGGGTGTGCATTTCATGCGACCCAAATCCAAATCCTAAAACATCAAATAAAATATGTTTCGGATTGTGGGTGCATTTCATGTGACACAGTCCAAAGATATATTTTAAGCGATGTTCACATTCTTGTAAAAACAATAATAATAAAGCGGTTAAAAGATAAATTTGCACATAAGTTCATAGTGTATTAAAAATCAGATAAATAAGCCAAATATAACAGTTGAGCGACCGTGCTAGAACCACGGAACTCGGGAATGCCTAACACCTTCTCCCGGGTTAACAGAATTCCTTATCTAGATTTCTGGTACGCAGACTGTAATATAGAGTCATTATTTTCCTCGATTCGGGATTAAAATTGGTGACTTGGGACACCCTAAATCTCCCAAGTGGCGACTCTGAAATAAACAAATGAATCCCGTTTCGATTGTCCTTTAATTGGAAAAAACTCCCTCTGCGCCCCCCGGGCGCGGAAAAAGGAGGTGTGACAGGTCTCAGCCCACTTTTATATTTTCACGATATCTCGTGCCCATATTTATATCACAACCGCACAGACAACTCACGTGCTATTAAATAAAACCATAATATTTTCCCCGGCACCTCGTGCCTATATCATAATCTGTCATTAATAAAAATTATCATATTTTTCCCAGCACCTTGTGCCCACATGTTTTTGTTTCACATTTCGCAACAACCTTCTCATGTTACTCAATTCATAGGGTCCATAACCCAATACAATTAAGAATGTTCAAAGAGCCTCATTTACTTGATATAAAGTAGAGTACAACTTCCAACCCAATTAGGAAATCAACAAGAAAAGATGAAATTATTTATAGAAATCATTCGATAAAGAAAATACCCTTTTTCCATTAAAGTACAATATCGAATGAATCATTACCTCTAATACGAGAAATCAATAAACCAAAATATAGTAGAAATTCCTTTTTAAGTAAAGTACAACCTCAAACGGTTTAAGGGGATATAGTTGAGGAACTAATTGAATTAAGGGTGTAACAATTATTGAAGTTTGAAGTATTGAAATGTATATATATGTATAAATGCGGTGAGATATTGCAAACACTGTAGGTTCTAACACAAAGGATCACAACAATAAAGGAATTCAAACAGTTTAAACACTTGAATTGATAACAACAAATAAACACAACAGTAGAAAGTGCACGGCATCACCCTTCGTGCTTTTACTCTCTCTCACCAAAACAATACACGACATCACCCTTCGTGCTTTAGCGCTCTTCCTCACCAAGACAATACACGACATCACCCTTCGTGCTTTAACGTTCTTCCTCACCAAAACAATGCACGACATCACCATTCGTGCTTTACGCTCTTCCTCACCCAAACAACAATCACAAGGCAAATAGGGTAAGGGAATCTATAACCTCGAAATAAAATCAAGTAACAACAGAAAATCAGTAAATAAACGTAAATGACAACATAACTCAATTATCAGCAAGAATCAGGGAAAATCAAGGACAAATGCACGGCATCACCCTTCGTGCTTTTACTCTCGTCCTCGCCATAAGAATCAATATAAACTGCACGGCATCACCCTTCGTGCTTTTACTCTCATCCACACCATAAAATCAATATAATCGGCACGGAATTGTACATCGTGCGACACGGCATCACCCTTCGTGCTTTAACACTCTTTCCTCACCATATGAATAATATAAATGTGCACGGCATCACCCTTCGTGCTTTATCGCTCTTCCTCACCCAAGCAACAATCACAAAGCAATTTGGGCAAGGGAAATCAAAAATATCACAATAAAATCCCGACAAGGGAACAATAGTACAACAATCAAATCCCGGCAAGGAAAACAATAACATCCCGGCAAGGGAGAAAATATCATGATTCTCTCTCTCCTTTCTTCTTTCACGTTTACTTCACAACTCAATTCACAACTTGAGCCAATGCTCTATAATGTTCAACAATTCTATTCTCAACTTGAGCCAATGCTCTACAATGTTCAACAATTAAATTCTCAACTTAAGCCAATGCTCTACAATGTTCAACAATTCAATTCTCAACTTGAGCCAATGCTCTACCATGTTCAACAATTAAATTCTCAACTTGAGCCAACGCTCTACCATGTTCAATTAATAATAATACTTCCACAAGTCATATACCTCAATAGAAATTATCATATAGAGCATATACAATACGAAACGGAGTCACATTAATCAAAGTATAAGACTCACGGGCATGCTTGACACCAACGTATAGATACTCGCCACCATGCCTATACGTCATACTCAACAAATAACATATAACAAATAGGACACAACTCCCAATCCCTCAAGCTAAGGTGAGACCAAACACTTACCTCGCTTTGCAACCAATTCAAAATTCCAACAAGCCTTTGCCTCGCGAATTCGTGCCCGAAATTCTCAAATCTAGTCATAAACAATTCGATTCAGTCAATAAAAATTATAGGAATTAATTCCATATGAAATTCTACATTTTCCATTAAAAATCCGAAATTGCACTAAAAATTCGCCCGTGGGGCCCACATCTCGAAACCCGAAAAAAATTACGGAATATGAAACCTCATCCAACCACGAGTCCAACCATACCAAGTTTACTAAAATCCGGCATCAACTCGACTCTCAAATCTTCAAATTAAACCAAGAGGGTTTTCAAGATTTTCTCAACTAAAATCACTAATCAAATGCCAAAATTAGTAATAGATGCAAAAACCTATCAAATCAAATCCGATTAACTTCAAATTTTGCACACAAGTCATAAATGACATAACGAAGCTATAAAAAATTTCAGAACTGGATTTCGACCCCGATATCAAAAAGTCAAATCTCCGATCAAACTTAAGAAATCTTTAGCCTTAGATTTCTAGATTCCGTTAAATGGCGATAATTTGATCTAGGGACCTCCAAATTCGATTTCGGGCATATAACCAAGTCCGAAATCACGATACGGAACTACCGGAATGGTCAAAACTTTTATTTGGGTTCATTTGCTCAAAATGTTGACCGAAGTCAACTCAGTTGAGTTTTAAAGCTCTAGTTCACAATTTAATCCATTTTCTTCACATAAAAACCTTCCGGAAAATTATACGAACTACGCATGTAAGTCGAGAAATTATTGATACTACTTTTCAAGATCTTAAATTACCGAGATAATTATTTAATTTAAAGATGACATTTTAGGTCATCACAAGGATAGATTGATTATTTTGTATATTCTATTAGTTGCCCTCAACTTGTGACACTAGGTCTTGGCACACACATTAGTAGATTATTCTTTTGGGGATTATAAAATTATTTTTGGTACATTACTGATTATCACTCGTTCTAATCTTAACTTAAGGAATTATTGCAAGTATGTTGGTAAAAGTAAAATGAGAGCTTATTTGGTATTTTTCCGCGTTGGCTTGCCCGGCAATGGTGTTGGGCACCATCATGACCTATTATGAAAATGGGTCGTGACACTTTGAGCTTGGGTGCGCACATGTAGACTTAAGAAATTTTTAAGAAATATAATATTAAAATATATGATATTTGAGAGAGGAGCATGCGTTAAAAAATATCCGGGTAATGTATAATCATATAAATATAATCAATATATATATATATATATATATATATATATATATATATATATATATATATAATTAAAAGCACGAAGGCCCTTAGCAAAATATAGTTCGCCTTTTTTACCCTTTAAAAATTAAGTTCACACTAGACGAAATAGTAATTTTATTATTTTCTTAATATTTACAAATAGTCATTTAATTAATATCCTACTTTTTAGGAATGGTCCTTTAATTATTCTCCTAATATTTTTAAACTAGGAAAGTTTGTTATTTTCCTAATATTTAAAAATAGTCATTTAATTAATTTTCTACTATCTAGAACGAATTTTACGCTAAATGTTAAACAACAAAAATATCCTTGAAATATTAGATGACTTTTATACCCTTCAAAATAAATTTATTTCTTTGAAAGAAAAATAAAACGTTGGGTAATATGGTAACATTTAATGCCTAAAATATAGGAGTTCAAAAAGAAAACAGAATGTTGGATAAAATCTGCAGTTTATTTAGTGCCTTACCTATAGGAATTTGAAACCAACTGATCATAGTAGAACTTTTTTAAAGCTATAACATAACGTAGAATAGAATCTCCATATAAACTTTAGCTTCTGGTGCAACAACACTACTTCTGAATCTAAAGAATATATCCATTCGGCCAAAAAGAGCACAGCAAAGTCTTGAACCCAAAACAAGAAGCTTTTGCGCAAAGTACCTCTTCTTTATTCAACAATAAGAAAGTAAGTATTTCTAAATTTGTATCACTAATGTTTTAAAAAAATAATTGTTATATATATGGTGATTCAATGATTCTCATATATATAATTTAGTACTTATGACACAAAAAAAATACTTTTTTGAAGTTCGTTATGATTATTTTGAACATGATTTCTTTTCTACTTGAGGTAACTATGTACATCAATTTTATAAATAACAAAATATAGTTTCTTCGAAAAATTTGGTTCCAATTTTATGAATTAATGTTATCTACTGTATAGCAAGTTCAAAATTAGATTGTGGTTATTGACTATATGTTGGCAATATTTTTCGTGCTTCTCGTGTCTGTTTGGAAGTAGATTTGGTAGCTAGGTTTGTACAAATTTTTGTACATATATATTGGGCGTATGTGAACCTAAATATGTATGACTCCCGACTATATGTTGTTTTGTGTAAATTTTACTTGCAGAACTCTAGAAAAAATGATTATTTTTCAAAAGACAATACATAAACGGAAAGACAACACATAAACAAGTTAATAGAAGAAAAGCATTGCTTTTAATTTTTTTTATTTTGTGAATAATGTGATAATATTTAGCTGGATGAGTATGTGAAGTATATTTGTTGTGTTATGTTGCTTCTTTAAAGATTCTCGATAATGCATTAGTTGGAGTTAGATGAAGATTTTGTCCTAAATATAGATTTTATGAGCATATAATATTTTTATGAATTTTTTGAAAACTTTTCATTTGTATATTGCTCATAAACTAAGGTTACAAGACTCTAATTAACGACCGAAACCTCTTATTATATATTGAATATTTGGTTAATGCTTACCTTGAGACGTTCCTTTTGCTCCTTTTATTCTTTCACTAATCCTTTTAATTTTATCTCAAAATATTTACGCTTATTTGATGCAATGATAATGAATAAATTACATGTTCAAATAATCCTAAGTGTTGGACATACTACGACAACATGTTTTTTCATACGGACAACCTTATGTTGCACTTTCAGAAACGATAATTATGTAGAGAATAAAGTTCTGATCATGACGGAACAACCAAAGTGACAAATGTGAAATCTAACTAACTAAACTAAATTATCATTTTTGTTAGTTCAAATGATATCTATTCTTTTATTTAAGTATTAAATTAATGTAATAATATTACCTAAAAACTGATATTAGCGACGAACAAATTATGTAGCTAAACTGTAAAATCTATTGTTAATCCTATTTAACAACAAATTAATCAAAGAATATTAAAAAATTCTGGTAGTGACGGATCCGTGATGAACTTCGTAGCTAAATCCAGATATTTTTTGTACTATATTGATTTCAACATTAGAAAATTATTGCAGTCGACTGAAGACCTACGTGCAACGCACGTACATAAAAACTAGTAATAATAAAAGCACGAAGGCCTTTAGCAAAATATCATTCGCCTTTTTTACCCTTTAAAAATTAAGTTCACACTATACGAAATAGTAATTTTATTATTTTCTTAATATTTACAAATAGTCATTTAATTAATCTCCTACTATTTAAGAATGGTCATTTAATTATTCTCCTAATATTTTTAAACTAGGAAAGTTTGTTATTTCCCTAATATTTAGAAATAGTCATTTAATTAATTTCCTACTATCTAGAATAGTCATTAATTATTTTCCTAATATTTATAAACTAGGAAAGTTTTTCATTCAACTCCATTTATATTTAGGAGTACCAAATTTCTTCTTTAAGGTTTTTAAGGAGATTTTTTTAGTTAATAAAATTCTGCAGTTTTAATTTTTCTTTAGTTAATAAAGTTTTGACGTAGGAAAGTTAGAAAAGTTTCGGTACTAACTTATTAGGACTAATTTTTTATAAAATATATTAGGTGAAAATGAGCCTTTTGAACTTATTTGTGGATTAGGAGTCTTTATTTTAATAATAAAATTTTCTTTGTCTATTTGAACTATATATAAGTTTACCTTGTATAAAGTTTCTTTGTCTATTTACTCATAATTTCAAAAGCACATTATGTTAAGTAGTAAAAACCTAAAGATTTTATCTAGCAAATTAAAATTCATTGTAATTTAGTTTCTTTGGATCCAATAATAAGGCATCAAATGACTGTCGTAGGACAACATTTCTTTATTTTTTTAGGCACTTGTACTTTTATCTGTAATTTTTTTAATTAGTTTATAAAGAATATTTCATAATGTTTAATCTTAAAGTTTTGTATATAATGATATAGGATACACGCGCAACGCGCGTACCCTAAAACTAATATATATATATATATATGTATGTATGTATGTGTGTGTGTCTGTGCATGTGTGAATACTCAACTAGGAAAAATAAATAATAGATCCATCCGGCTATTTGTGTAAAGATCTCTTTTCTTACCATAACCACCCTCTATATGGGCCTCCACAAAGCATTCCACCAAAAGTAGAAATTCAAAAATAGCCAGATTTATAACTGGTCGTTCAAAAATAGCCCAATTTCAAAAGTAATCGAAATTTAGCCACTTTTTGTGTAAAGATAAATCTGAGCGAAAACACCGTTCAAAACCCGAAAAATACGCCAGTATATTATGCTGGAGTTCCAACATAAGTATACTTGAACTCCAGCATATTATACTGGAGTTCCAGCAAGTGTACCGATCCAGCATAATATACTGGAGTTTGGAGCACCGGTGCTCCAGTCTCCAGTATATTATACTAGAGCCAGCAAAGTATACCGGTCTAGCATAATATGCTGGAGTTCATACACAGGTGCACCGAACTCCAGTATATTATGCTGGACCGGTCTCAGTTGCAGCAAAATAGTGATTATTTTTCATTGACTTGGTAAATGCTGACTATTTTTGAATGATCAGTCCGGAAACTGACTATACCGTGCAATTTTTACATCTTGCAGACGTCCATATGGAGAAGTAGACGTTGACTTAGTCGTGCCGTTACTTACAGCATTATTCACATTGTTGGAACAAGAAACACTAAGGGGTCGTTTGGTAGGGCGTATAAGAATAATGCTAAATAAGGTGCATTCGTAATGCAGGGGTTAGTAATGCATGGGTTAGTAATGCAAACATTAATTATATAGAGATTATTTCTTATGCATTGTTTGGTGTAGTGTATTAAAAATTAAAATGCATTGCATAATTTTTAAGAAATTTAATTATTTACAAAAATGCCCTCCATATTCTTTAACTTAAGGGACTTTAAGGATAATTTTGTCTGTAACCATGCTAATGCATGCATTAATAGCCTTTGTATAACTAATGTCATGGTTTTCTATGCATTAGCTTACATAGGATAATACCAAATAGAGTGTATAACTAATACATGTATTAGTTATACATAGATTGAAAAAATGTACCAAACAAAATATTACTAATACACAAAGTTAATACATGTATTATTTTCTATAACACACTCTATCAAACGACCTCTAACATTAATAACGTGACAACTCACAAGCCTGGACCAGCTAGTTAATTTGTCGAACAAGACATCCGCATGTGCTCTTATTCCACTTGGTTAGACCTCTGCTGTAATAGGCCATAGGATTGACTTCCCTTTTAGATTTGATGAATTCGGAATACAATTAATGGTGTAGAAGTTATGTTATTCACATCCTTAAAAAGTATCATCGGCTGTGTCGTTGTTTTCTCCTCTGAAGTTAAGTACACCGTCTCAAATTATCTATCATATTTATTTTTATACGTTCCTTAACAAAAATTAAATATGACAGATTTTTTTACTATTTTACCATTATTTATATTTTAAGATGTAATCTCTTTACATAAAATATTTACTTGTAATTGTGATATTTATAGTTTTCAAGAACAACTAATATTAATAATAGAATAGGAAAAAAATAATTAATTTAATATAATTTTAGAAACCACATCTAATTTGAGACGGAAGGATAAATGACCTTGTATTTTTTTCTTTTAAATTTGAAACGGGAAGGAGTATTTAAAAATTGTCCGAACAGAAACAGTTGGTGTCCAGCAATGCCGAGGCAAAACTTATTCATCACCAACTAACAATGATGCAGCAGAAGACTTCAAACTTTTCATACAAAAATCAAGAAAAGGAAAAACACATACTTAGACATTAAGACAAGAACCAGAATCAAAATCCTCTCTGTAATATACAGTATACAACACTTTCCCTCACGTCTCTGTCATTCCAATAAAAATCAGTCAATCCTCTCTATCACACACGTGAAACTTCCAGCTACTTCCCCAACTTTCCTTTTGAAAAGACCAAAAGCAATTTTACATTGAGTTCAGTTGCATTAATTGGTTTGATGCCATTAATTTTATTGAGTCGCCTTTGTTTCCTTGCAAAAAAGTTAAGTATCATTTGAGCTCACATAACGGTAACTAATGTCAGTAGCTTGTGGAGCTGAGTGTGTGTTGATTTTAGGTTGTCTCCGTTGGGCATGGAAACGCTGCACGTACACCGGCAATGACGACAGTGATACGTGGCCAACAGCTACCTACGAGGAATTCGAACCAGTTCCACGTATCTGCCGTACAATTCTAGCAGTAAACGAACCAAACCTCCGTAGCCCCAAGTACCCGCCGGAGGGTGGGTACAGGCTAAACCCCGATTGGGTCATTAAACGGGCCACATATGAACAAACATCTGGCAATGCACCTCCGTATTTGATCTACTGTGATCACGAGCACCAAGAGATTGTAGTCGCTATTCGTGGGTTGAATTTACTGAACGAAAGTGATTACAAAGTTTTGTTGGATAATAGGTTGGGGAAACAGATGTTTGATGGAGGGTATGTACATCATGGGTTGTTGAAATCTGCGGTTTGGGTTTTGAATAATGAGTCTGATACTTTGAAGAAGCTTTGGATTGAGAATAGGAAGAGTTACAAGATGATATTTGCAGGTAAATATAGCAAAATAGGCTGGTTGGATTAAATTTTGAGCGAGTTAAAATGGGTCATAATCCAACCTGTTTAACATGAATCAACCTCTTCTTTTTTAATATTTTTTTTTGCATCTTGGAAAAAATGTGAAAAATGTGGAGGGGAGCCTTGATGTAATTGGTAAAGATGCTATCATATGACCAGGACGCGTTCGAGCCGTGAAAATAACCTCTTGCTGAAGCTGCGTACAATAGACCCTCGTGGTCCGGCCCTTTCCCGGACCCATGTATAGCGGGAGCCGAGTGCACTGGGCTGCCCTTTTTTAGCTTAAGTTCTTATAAGTTTGTATAATTTCCAACCTCCAAATGTAATTTTGTATTTTTGGAGTTGGGATGAATTTTTACCCGTCTGGTAGCCTGATAGTTTGATGGGTCATTTCAAGTTCAAGCTGGAGTAAAGTCAACAACAAGTCATCCTACTTTGAACCAATAGTTTAATGGGTCATTTCGAGTTTATCCCAACGGTTGGGCGGATTACGAAAAATTGGTTGATTTTGCCACATCTATTTTGCAGGGCATTCTTTGGGTTCTGGTGTGGCGTCGTTGCTGACAATAATTGTGGCGAATCATAAGGATAGATTAGGGGGAATCCCGAGGAGTCTTTTAAGGTGTTATGCAGTTGCACCAGCGCGGTGCATGTCACTCAACTTGGCTGTTAAGTATGCTGATATAATACACTCTGTGGTATTGCAGGTAAGTGTCGGAAATTAATCCAGAATTTTGAGTCAGTGCGTAGGTAATACACTTTTCACCAGTTATTCTTTTGTGGCAAAGAATGCGGACGTGACACACACTTTGAATATTCAAAAAAAATTATCTTGTATGTAATTCGAATTGATTGGAACTGCCTTCATATGCTGCATTTGCTCATGCAGAGAATGCTTAAATATTGGGAATGTATTCTGGAAGATGTTATTAATAAGTGGTGAGGTGGTCGGTTCAACCGGGAAAAGAGAGATCGACTAGGGACTAATTACTAACGGGTTCAGAGTAATGTAGTAAGTTGATTTAGCTGATAAATATTGGGCATAGGATAATGTAGTCTGCAAATGCTACAAGGAAAGAACCAATTTTTGTAATGAGCAGTTAATCATTCCTTTGATTTACAGTAAAGTTGAATCTTTACTATCTCTTGTTTTTGGAATTTACTGCCAAGAGTGAGAAGTTGAAGACTTGAAGTACATTGAGACAGTTCAACTAGCATCATCTCATCTGTTTTCGGCTGTAAATTTAAGTGCCTCCTGTTATAGATGGCATCTTGATCTATAGGCATTATATATTTATGTGCTAATTTGCCATGAGAAATTCATGAACCATCACATCCAGTGAATTTACAACGTAACCATGACTCTTTCCTAACAGGATGATTTCTTGCCAAGAACAGCCACCCCACTTGAAGATATATTTAAATCCATCTTCTGGTTAGTTTAAATCCACACTCTGTGTGCATAATAAAACTTTCTCTATATTCTCTGATTTCTTGCCGTTGCGTGATTGCTATAATTATCTCTTATACCAGGCATTAATGCTTTCAACAGTTTACCGTGCTTGATATTTTTGGTATGCTTGAGAGATACCTTCATTCCTGAGGGCAGAAAACTCCGAGATCCAAGAAGACTTTATGCACCAGGCCGTATGTATCACATTGTAGAAAGAAAATTCTGCAGGTAAAGCACATTCAGATGAGTGTTGCTAGTGTGCTATGTACTGTCAAAGTAATGCAAACTAGTGAATATGATATAACCTAGCCTCTGTCGGTGTGACTTTCACAGAACCGCCGACCATTGCTTGTGGTCATTGCGTGCTTCGTTTGATTTGTGTTATCTTCCCTCAGTTCTGTGCATGACGAGATCTCATTCCTTTCTAATATTCTGATGTCTTGATTTCCTTGTTTATGTTTCACAACCCGGCTTATAAGTCTATCGAATTGGTGTTGGGGTCTGATGCTTGCCACTATCAACTAGTATGAGTCATCCGAAACATTGTGCTCTTAAGTGGTGTTCGTTCAACTATCGATCTTGACAATATTCTTTGTCCTCATCTTGTTAAATCCACTGATTAGGATATACTAACCCTGACAAATAGAGGCATTGTGTTCCGTTAGTTCCCTGAATTATTGAAGATAGTATAGAACAGTTTCATATGAAATGCATCGGCATCTTTATCTCCTATTAAATAGACGAGTGCAGAATAAAGTTGAACTAATCTCAGTCCTCAGATATTGGTGAATTATTCTCACTAGTTGGACAAGAAGCATTTTAGCCTTATTGCTTTTGTTTCCCTAGTTTGAGTTAATCTTAAAAAATCGTTATCCTCTTCTGTTGTTTTCCCTAAATTGCACCATGAGTTGGTTTAGAGTGGGAGAGATAAGAACCTTTAGTAGTACGAATAGATTCTTGGTTCATTTCTTTCTCTCATGTCCAGGATTTTCAGACTAGCTACCTAACGAATTTCATTATCCGTATGTTTCCTATTTGTGTTTTCTGATGCTACGATGTATTTATTCTCTTCATGTAACTGTCGGCGCTCGCTTAGGCATTTACGATTATTGTACAGACGATGCTACAGCACAATATTTTCAGATGAGACCATGGGGTTTTCCACCATTTTGGCTCTCAACTTTGCCATTTTAGGAAAAAAAACGTTTTTTCCAAGGGTCTTCCGGAAACAGCCTCTCTGTCTTCTTGAAGGTAGGGGTAAGGTCTGTGTACATTCTACCCTCCCCAGACCCCACTTGTGGGATTCACCGGGTTTGTTGTTGTTGTTGTTAGGACGATGTAAAGATTTCCTCTTGGTTATGATATTAGCACTCAGTGTTTATGATATTTTTTCAACAGTGAAGCTTTAATACTCCTGATGTGCAATTTCCTGCTTGACAGATGTGGGAGGTACCCTCCAGATGTTAGAACTGCCATCCCAGTTGACGGAAGATTTGAGCATATCGTGTTGTCACACAATGCTACAGCTGATCATGGAATCATTTGGATCGAAAGAGAATCTGAAAAAGCATTAGCAGTAAGTAGCATCAACATACTTTTTCCTTTGTGAAGGAAGGACTCCAGTTGGTCATCTATGATTTCATTTCGTGGCAAAACACGTTAAGAAGCAAATGCCTTGCTTTCATCACGTGAAAATTTCCAAAGACAAAAGCGTAAACCTAGTCATTTTGTCATTGATAAGAGGAGTGGTTGTCTTCATAAAAGAGAACCAAATATATGTGCTTTTGGACACAAACGGATCTTTTTAAGATTTTATCCCACAAAAAGTTAACAAGACTTTCTGAAATAATCAGTACAGTGAAATGTAGTCAAATGACACTACCTGCATGGAAATTGGAAATAGATTGAGCAAAGGATTTTACCTTTGCTGGAAGATGTAGGTTTTTGCAACAACAGTGTTACCTATGTGACATAAGAAGTGGCCTACTTTTCATCTTGGACTTGAACCAGAGACCTCAAGCGTGAAGTAAATTATCGCACCTACGGTCTAACCAATTGGGAGAGAATCAATAGATTCCTTTTGTTGAAGTTTGGCAAAATGCCAAAGTCCCACATTGGTTGGGAGTTAAGTTTGGAGGGGATTTTTCCCCTATAAAAGAAGGCCTAATGTTTAGGATTGATACACACCTCTCATTTGCCTTCTCATCTGTTTAAAGCATTTGTATCTTCTCTATTTAGTATTATTTCACTTGTATTTTTGGAGTGAAATAAAATATTGGTTGTGTCCGAGGAGTAGGCAAAATTAGCTGAACCTCGTAAATTCTGGTGTTCCCTTTATTGTTGCTTTATTGTCTTATTTATTATTTGGTGGCTGTCATAATTTTTGGTATAGTAGTTGTGACTTATTCACACTATATACATTTGGCTTCCGCAACAATTGGTATCAGAGCCAAGGTACTGTCTGAGTATGCTCTGTAGTTGCAGCTTAGTCTGATCTTCTACATCAGAAAGGAAATAATCTTGATTTGTGTCGTCAGCTATTAAATAATATTTGTGTCAAATATGGGGGACAATAAACAAGAAGAATCTACATCAAGTGTCAACAATACGCCATCATTGGCATCTTCGCTTATGACAAGAATTGTGTCAAATGCGAAATTTGCGGTCGAAATATTTGACGGGTCCGGACATTTTGGGATGTGGCAAGGCGAGGTTCTAGATGTCCTTTTTCAACAAGGGCTAGATCTGGCCATTGAAGAAAAGAAACCAGATGTTATTGGAGAAGAAGATTGGAGAATTATCAACCGTGTTGCTTGCGGTACCATTCGATCCTACCTTGCTAGAGAGCAGAAATATCCATACACAAAGGAAACTTCTGCAAGTAAATTATGGAAAGCACTGGAGGATAAATTTTTGAAGAAAAACAGTCAAAATAAATTGTACATGAAGAAGAGACTGTTTCACTTCACCTATGTTCCTGGTACCACGATGAATGAACATATCACCAGTTTCAATAAGTTGGTCACAGATTTGCAAAATATGGATACAACTTATGATGATGGTGACTTGGCCTTAATGTTGTTGGCGTCACTTCCTGATGAGTACGAGCACCTTGAAACTACTCTACTCCATGGAAATGACGAAATTTCTCTCAGAGAAGTTTGTTCAGCTTTGTACAGCTATGAACAAAGAAAGCGAGAAAAACAGAAGGGCGGAGAAGGAGAAGCACTGTTTGTGAGGGGTCGTCCTCAAAATCAAACGAGGACAAAGAAGGGAAGATCCAAGTCAAGATCCAGACCCAGCAAAGATGAATGTGCCTTTTGTCGAGAAAAAGGGCACTGGAAGAAAGACTGTCCGAAGTTGAAGAATAAGGCCAAACATAACAATGGAAAGGCTATTATGGATTCAAATGTAGTTGATTGTGATGATTCAGACTTCTCATTAGTTACAACAGAGTCATCAACATCATCAGACATATGGTTGATGGACTCGGCTTGTAGCTATCATATGTGTCCCAACAGGGACTGGTTCGTGGAATTTCAAGAAGGAGAATATGGAGTCATCCATACAGCGGATAACAGCCCTCTTACCTCATATGGCATTGGTTCAATACGATTAAGGAACCATGATGGAATGATCAGAACATTGATAGATGTTCGATATGTACCGGATTTGAAGAAGAATCTCATCTCTGTGGGAGCCCTAGAATCAAAAGGGTTCAAAATCATTGCAGAAAATGGAGTGATGAGAGTATGCTCCGGTGCACTAGTGGTAATGAAGGCTAATCGGAAGAATAATAATATGTACCGCTATCGTGGCAGTACAGTTATTGGGACAGCGACAGTAACATCCAGTGACGACAAAGAGGCAGAAGCAACCAAGCTATGGCACATGCGCTTGGGACATGCTGGAGGAAAATCCTTGAAAACTCTATCAGATCAAGGATTGTTAAAAGGAGTAAAGGCTTGCAACTTGGAGTTTTGTGAGCATTGTGTTAAAGGGAAACAGACAAGGGTTAAATTTGGTACAGCGATCCATAATACTAAAGGCATTTTGGATTATGTACACTCTGATGTTTGGGGTCCTTCCAAAACACCTTCATTGGGTGGGAAGCACTATTTTGTAACCTTTGTTGATGATTTTTCCCGAAGAGTATGGGTGTATACAATGAAGAGCAAAGATGAAGTGTTGGGAATTTTTCTCAAATGGAAGATGATGGTGGAGAATCAGACAGGCAGGAGAATCAAGTGTATTCGCACAGACAATGGAGGTGAATACAAAAATGATCATTTCAATAAGGTCTGTGAAAATGATGGCATCATCCGACACTTCACTGTTAGACATACACCACAACAGAATGGAGTGGCAGAACGTATGAACCGGACCTTGCTGGAGAAGGTACGGTGTATGTTGTCCAATGCTGGCTTGGGCAAAGAATTTTGGGCTGAGGCAATTACATATGCATGCCACCTCATTAATCGTCTACCATCTGCTGCTATTGATGGCAAAACACCATTTGAAAAATGGTACGGAAAACCTGCTGTAGATTATAACTCTTTGCACGTGTTTGGCTCAACTGCATATTATCATGTGACGGAGTCAAAATTGGATCCAAGGGCAAAGAAGGCTATTTTTATGGGAATTACTTCTGGAGTCAAAGGATATCGCTTATGGTGTCCTATGACAAAGAAAGTAATGTTCAGCAGAGATGTTACCTTTGATGAATTTGCTATGGTAAATAAGGTAACAAAAGATACCAAACAAAATGAAGGTGCTTCTAAGCAGGTGGAGTTTGAGGGAAAATTTATTTTTCCTACACAAGAAGCAGAGGAGGAAACAAATGAAGATTACCCTCTGGAAGGAGAGCCAGTAGAGGAGATTCCAACTCAGGAATCTCAACAACAACTTGAATCAATAGCAACCAGCAGGCCAAAAAGAACAATAACGAAACCTGTTCGTCTCATAGAGACGGTTGCTTGTGCAACCTCAATTGTAGCTGATGATGTTCCTACTACTTACAAAGACGCTGTCCAAAGTTCAGAAGAAGATAAGTGGAGGATTGCCATGAATGATGAAATACAGTCCCTTCATCAGAATCATACATGGAGATTGGCCAATCTCCCGAAGGGAAAGAAAGCAATTGGGTGCAAATGGGTATTTGCAAAGAAAGAAGGATTTCCTAACCAATTAGATGTTCGCTACAAAGCAAGATTGGTGGCCAAAGGATATGCTCAAAAGGAGGGAATTGATTACAATGAAGTGTTTTCTCCAGTTGTAAAACATTCCTCCATTAGAATTATGTTGGCTTTGGTAGCACAATTGGATTTGGAACTAGTTCAGATGGATGTAAAAACTGCGTTTTTACATGGAAACTTGGAGGAGGAAATCTACATGACTCAGCCAGAAGGATTCAAAGTTGCTGGAAAAGAAAATATGGTGTGCAAACTTGAAAAATCGTTGTACGGATTGAAACAATCTTCTAGACAATGGTACAAGCGATTTGACGAGTTTATGTTGCGGCAAGGGTACAAGAGAAGCAAATACGATCATTGTGTGTATTTGCACAAGCTTAAAGATGGTTCCTTTGTATATCTTCTCCTATATGTTGATGATATGTTGATAGCTTCCAAGAATTTGGAAGAAATTGATAAGTTGAAGATTCAACTGAAGAAGGAGTTCGAGATGAAGGATTTGGGTGAGGCAAAGAAAATTCTTGGCATGGAGATAATTAGAGATAGACGTTCAAAGAAACTCTGTTTATCTCAAAAGGAATATTTGAAGAGAGTACTTCAACGTTTTGGCATAGATGACAAGACTAAGCCAGTTAGTACTCCACTTGCTTCCCATTTTAAGCTAAGTACTACTATGTCGCCAATGGATGAAGCTGAACGAGAGTATATGTCAAAGGTACCATACACAAATGTTGTTGGTAGCTTGATGTATGCAATGGTTTGCACAAGGCCTGACATTTCACAAGCTGTTGGAGTTATTAGCAGATATATGCACAATCCAGGGAAGGAGCATTGGCAAGCTGTGAAGTGGATTCTACGGTATATTCATAATACTGTAGATGTCGGGTTAGTTTTTGAGCAGGAAGACAATCAGTCTGTAGTTGGATATTGTGACTCAGATTTTGCGGGTGATATGGACAAACGAAGATCAACTACTGGTTATGTGTTTACTTTTGCAAAGGCACCAGTTAGTTGGAAGTCTACTTTGCAGTCAACAGTTGCTTTGTCTACAACAGAGGCAGAGTACATGGCTATTACAGATGCTGTGAAAGAGGCAATTTGGCTTCAAGGATTGCTAAAGGAGCTTGGTGTTGAACAAAAAGGTATCACAATTTTTTGTGATAGTCAAAGTGCTATTCAATTAGCGAAGAACCAAGTTTATCATGCAAGGACGAAGCACATTGATGTTCGGTATCATTTCGTACGAGAAGTCATAGAAAAAGGTGGAGTCACGGTGAAGAAAATTCATACTACAGAGAATCCTGCTGATATGCTGACAAAGGTGGTGACTGCGGTCAAGTTTCAACATTGTTTGGATTTGATCAACATTGTTGAACACTGAAGATTGAAGATGAAGACACAACCAAAATTTGTTATTGAGAGAGAATTGAAAATGTGGAATTTTGCCAAGGTGGAGATTTGTTGAAGTTTGGCAAAATGCCAAAGTCCCACATTGGTTGGGAGTTAAGTTTGGAGGGGATTTTTCCCCTATAAAAGAAGGCCTAATGTTTAGGATTGATACACACCTCTCATTTGCCTTCTCATCTGTTTAAGGCATTTGTATCTTCTCTCTTTAGTATTATTTCACTTGTATTTTTGGAGTGAAATAAAATATTGGTTGTGTCCGAGGAGTAGGCAAAATTAGCTGAACCTCGTAAATTCTGGTGTTCCCTTTATTGTTGCTTTATTGTGTTATTTATTATTTGGTGGCTGTCATAATTTTTGGTATAGTAGTTGTGACTTATTCACACTATATAGATTTGGCTTCCGCAACACCTTTTTGGGAGCGATTCCATAGAAGTTTAAATTGTGGGTAACATATGGTAATTTGCGTGTATGAACTTATGGCTTGGTCGCGTCCCCTTGCCTTCCATTCTTTAAGTCTAGAAATACTCTACTCCATCTGTATTACGTGCTGATATGATGGATCTAGAATGTCTTCCAGCTCAGTTCCAGTGAAATCTTTCAATGTTAAGATCCTGAAATGCATAGTGGCAAAACCGGTGTATAGTCATCCGTGCTATATTTCTGCATGCTTGCAAGTCATTGTTGTCTTCTTTCAGTGGTTACCAGTGTTGTGAAGAGCGTGAAGTAAGGAAAATCGCTTTTCGCTTAAAGCGTGAACCGAGAAGCGAAGCGCTCACTTTTTTGAAGTGAAGTGGAATTTTAAAAAAAATACTGTATAGACAACATATGTTACACATGTAACTACATACAACAAATATAACTACCAATGCTAAAATATTGGCAGTGAGACTAAGGACAAAAGATGAAGAACTGAAGAAAAAAATTGGCAGCATTTCGCTGCAATTTTAAGACTGAAACGAAAATGAAGAAGAAAAACTGAAGGGCAAAAAAGATTTGGCAGCATTTCGCTGCTATTTTAAGCACTGAAATGAGAAGAAGAAGAAGACCACTTCAACCTGCCTATTACGCTTCACCCTACAGAAGCAACACAGTGGCGGCCTCGCTTCGCTTCATGCTTAAAGCGCTAAAGCGAGCGCTTTTCACAACTGGTGGTTACGTTTATCGAACAATCAACTATGTCTCAATCCTCAATCAGTTGGGGTTAGCTATATGAATCCTCGTTTGCAAATCCAGGATTTAAACTTTATGGTTTCAACCTCTAAGGTTTTTAGCATGAAACTCATTGTATTTTTAAAGTTATAAGTTCATATCTACTATGTGTTGTAATTTTAGTGGATTTTACACACAAATTTATGTTCTGCATTGAAAGTACCGGGTCTGAACCCGGTACTCCTATGCTACATCCCCCCTGCTCATGTGTCGGACGAATTTTGATCTAGTTAAGCAAACTCTTCCTTGCAGAGACTTAAGGAGGCTAGTGCTGAGACCACTACGACTCCCCCCAAAGTGCAGAAAATTGAAAGGCTGAAGACATTAGAAAAAGAACACAAGGATGCACTCGAAAGAGCTGTCAGTTTAAACATACCACACGCTGTGGACGCAGATGAAGAGGAATCCGCGGAGAGTATAACTGAGGAGTCATCTCAGAAACAGGAGGAAGATGCAATGACAAACAAAGCGCAGTGCAGTGATGCAAGAACTAACTGGGATGAAGTAGTTGAGAAGCTTTTCAATAGAGATGAAAGTGGGAAATTACGATTAAAGAGAGATGCAACTGGTCCCGATTAACAACTCTGTTCCAAGGTGCTTTTTCTCTCTTCTTTTTTATGATGGCTATGTATGAAATCGTCATAATTCTTTATTATCCATACCCCCCTGTACAATATCTTCTTTTTTGTATATCAACCACCACAATGTACAATCTGAAGCCCCATCAAAAGTACAGTTGCAAATTCTTTTGTGCAATAGTTTTGCGTCGTGTAATTATGTTCATGAATTCATAAATGTTCATTTAGCATTCTGATGCCATTCCCTCAGTTTGTCATTGTATGGGTCCAAATTTGAACACCCATGACCATCGACGAGTACGACGAAACGACGAGTTCCCCATAACCTGACGCCTTGCAGAGGACGACCTTGAGACAAATAAGAGATTGTACGACTCTTGTAATATATAGGCCCGTTAGGGGATACTAAGAATATTCCTTCGAATATTCCTTATAATCTATCTTTTACAGCTTAGAGGAGACTCACTCCCTATATATATAGCGAACCATAACTTTGTAAGGGGGGATTCAGAATATCGGCTATTATTCTACTTATGAATGAGAAGTGTTCTTGAAAGGATTTTATTGATTCAGATCTATAAAGAAATCTTATTACCCATCTTCTCCTTACCTATCTTCCAATCTAGAGATTATTATACTTAGCTAAGATTTAACCCTTCAATTTTGATTGATTTGTTCAAAAAAGTTTCGATATCTTTTGAGTCAAACAATTTGGCGCCGTCTGTGGGGATTTCTATAGCTGAAATCGTAGTTTTCATCTAGATTCTTGAAAGAAATAATCACTTTTCTTTAGCTTCATAAAGGCTAACAATGGCGGGAAAGGGAGAAACAAGGCTAAAGGCAATAGTAGGTGTCACAAACAACCTCCTGAATTCCCTCAACGAAGCCAGTGGAGAAGACAACAAAAATGCAACACCAAGTGTTACACCTGAGGGAGAGATCTCACCTCCCTCGCACGAGGATCTAACGATCTTGCGCGAGAGGAAAACCTCAACATCCGCAGCAGGAGAAGCGCCACCGGCCGTGAAAAGGCTATTAGAAGAATGGTTGACAAACACCTTGAGCAGCATGCTCGAGAAACCCGTTCAGAGAGATATCGAAGACATATTACCTGCAGAAACCGCAGTTGTTGCCGATGAGCCAGACACTAAACGAACAGGTAACACCCGTACTGTTGTTGATGCATGCAACAATGCACTTACGACCATCTTAAAGAAAATGGAAGAGATGGAAAACGAGAACAAAACACTCCGCGACCAGATGAAGGAACATCAGGAAAGGGTTGATAAAATACCAGGCGCTCCAAAGTTGTTACCAAAACGCGATGTAGGCTGATTCGTCGAACAACCATATAGCGAAGGGGCAGCTCCCCACTATTCCGAAGACCTTCAAAATGCCGCCATATTTAAAAATATATGATGGCACTACGGACCCGGAGGATCACTTAATCCATTACGTTACCGCAGTAAAAGGTAACGATCTATCAAAGGAACAGGTGTCGTCTGTACTGCTGAAAAAGTTCGGCGAAACTCTGACAAGGGGAGCATTGACATGGTATTCCTAACTACCAGCGCGATCGATATCAACGTTCGAAGAGATGGCAGATAAGTTCGCCACCGCTCACGCGGGGGCGAAAAAGGCAGAGGCTAGGGTCAACGATATCTTCGCCGTCAGGCAAACCACGGGCGAGGGACTTCGGGATTTCCTAGCCCGATTCAACAGGGTAAGGATGAGCCTACCGAACGTGTCAGAAGGGATGGCAATAGCAGCCTTTCAAAATGGGCTGAATAGAAACGGGTCCAAGTAGACTCATGAAGTACCCCTACTACATGGGAAGAGATCCATAATGCCTATTGCGCCGAAGTGAGAGTAGATGAGGATGACCTGAACGGTCCGCTCCAGCGATTAACATCAGTCCAAACCGAGACAAGGAGAGATCGCCGCAATGACGGTCGAAGGGATTAACTACCATGTTTCAACCGAGAAAGGCACCAGCCCTATATCCGAACACCCAATCCCCCTCCTCCACAACATGCAGACGTCGCGCCTCGACACATCCCCCCCCCTCGAAACGAAAGAGGTATGCCTCCACTGTTATCTGCTCATAACTTTTGTGTTTTTCCTTCAGAAATTGTGTACGCACTGGAAAAGCTCGGCACGAAGGTGCAGTGGCCGCAAAAGATAAAGTCGGATCCGAGCACCAAGAGATCGAACGTTCTATGTGAATTCCACCAGGAAAGAGGAAACAATACCGAAGACTGCATAGGTCTGCTACAAGAAGTGGTAAGAATGTTAAAACCAAGGATACCTGAAAGAACTGCTGAGCAACCAAGGAAGGGCCAACTTCACTCGTGGACGCGATCAACCTCAAGGACCTCCAAAACCACCATCACCAGCTCGTACTATACAAATAATCATTGGCGGCAGCAACGACACGATAATCAACCATGTGAAATTCACCACCACACATAAATTCAAACGGACGGTTGCCCACAAACGGTATGACGACCTCAAAGACAGTATCATTTTTGATAAGTCGGATACCGACGTTTTGTCTGTCCCTCACTATGATGCTTTGGTTATAACTTTACGCATCGCAGATACCGATGTAAAAAGAATAACGATGTATGACGAAAGCGACGTGTGTATTGTTCACCCACGAGTTCTCATGCAGATGAGTCTCGAGGATAAAATAATACCGCATTGTATAACACTAACGGGTTTTAATAACGCAGTGGAACGAACCTCTGGGGAAATAGTGCTGCCCGTCCTGGCATGAGGAGTCACCCTGGAAACGTCATTCCACGTCATGAACCAAGAAACAACCTACAATGCCATCATAGGACGACCATGGATACACGCCATGCGCGCCGTCCCGTCGAGTTTCTATCAAGTAATCAAATTTCCCACCCCATGGGAGATATTCAGCATCCGAGGCGAGCCACGCACCGCCCAAGAATGCTACCGGATAGCCCAAGATTGCACACACATCAAACAACTAAAAGGGGAAAGTGCGGAGGCATAACAATCAGTCATGTCGGGAACCAAACCCGACGCACAAGTAAAAGCCATCAAAGACCCGGACGTCAAAGAAGCTTGCAAAGCAACAGTAGAAGATCTTGATCCCATTCAACTAGACAATACCGATAGCAGGAAAAAGGCTTATGTCGGACACAACCTCTCGGAACCAGGTAAATATCGTGAGTTCTTAACTAACAACGCCGATTTATTTGCATTTTCTCACTCAAATATGCCAGGAATCCCAAGGGATATCGCCACACACATGCTGAACGTTGATCCTCTTTACCCGCCGATATGGCAAATGAGGAGAAAGTTCAATGCCACCATCAATGAGGCGGTCAGCGAGGAGGTTGATAAATTACTCGCCAATGGTTCCATTAGAGAGTCGAAATACCCCCAATGGGTCGCCAATGTGGTCATGGTAAAAAAGAAGAACGGGAAATGGCGGATGTGTGTTAGACTTCACCGACTTGAACAAAGCATGCACGAAAGATTCCTTTCCATTACCGCACATCGATCAGCTCATCGACGCAACAGCGGGGCACGAATAACTGAGCTTTTTGGACACCTATTCCAGTTACAACCAAATTCTAATGGCTGAAGAAGATCAAGAAAAGACCACTTTCATCAGTCACCGAGGAACGTACTGATACAAGGTAATGCCGTTCAGACTCAAGAATGCGGGGGCGACATATCAAAGGTTAGTCACCAAGATGTTCAAAGAACAACTCAGTAAGACCATGGAGGTTTACATCGACGACATGCTAGTAAAATCGACAAAGAAAGAGGATCACATCGGCCATCTGAAGGAGGTCTTCGAGATATTGAGGCAATACGGGATGAAGCTGAATCCCGAAAAATACGTCTTCGACATAACTTCAGGAAAGTTCCTTGGTTTTCTAGTGTCATAAAGGGGTATCGAGGTCAACCCGGACCAGATTAGAGCCATCGATGGAATACCGTAGGTACTGGCCAGCAAAAAGCAGGTGCAAAAATTAACAGGATGAATAGTCGCCCTGTCGAGGTTCATTTCACGATTATCGGATAGATGCCATAAATTCTACAATGCGCTAAGGAAAGACCACAGACTGCAATGGAATGCAGAATGCGTCGACGCCTTGAGAAAACTGAAAGCGTATCTATCTTCGCCACCCCTACTCGTCAAGGCAGACATAGGTGAATGTCTACTTGTGTATCTAGCGGTCTCTGAAGTTGCGGTAAGCGCAGTCTTGGTCCGCAAAAACGAAGGTACGCAATCTCCGATTTACTATATCAGCAAAACCTTAATCGATACCGAAACAAGGTACCCTCACCTTGAAAAACTAGCTTTGGCATTCAAATAGCACGGTCTAGCCAGTTTTCAGACTGGTCATTCAAAAATAGCCAGCGTTTACCAAGTCAATGAAAAATAGCCACTATTTTGCTGCAATAGAGACCGGTCCAACATAATATATTGGAGTTCGGTGCACCTGTGTATGAACTTCCAGCATATTATGCTGGACCGGTATACTTTGCTAGCTCCAGTATAATATACTGAAAACTGGAGCACCGGTGCTCCAAACTCCAGTATATTATGCCGGACTGGTATATTATACTGGAACTCCAGTATATTATGCTGGAGCATTTTTCCGGATTTTAAACAGTTTTTTCGTTCCCATTTATCTTTACATGAAAGTGGCTAAATTTCGATTACTTTTGAAACCGGACTATTTTTGAACGACCATTTGTAAATCTGACTATTCTTGAATTTTTCCCTAATAAAAAGGCAGCACAGTGCACTAAAGCAAATGACACTACTGTTTGAATTGCAACCTCTTGGCCGTTGAATTGTTATTAAAAGCAAATGACACTACTGTTTGAATTGCAACCTCTTGGCCGTTGAATTGTTCATTTAGGAAGGTAGGAAAGTATTCATTCGGACCCTCTATGATATTGAATATGGATTAATCGGATTAATGTGTATGTAATACCAGATAGTTATATCAAAAAAAAAAAAAATTGAACAAGTGAATGGCAATATCCAAACAATGGTGCTACTCTCTGGTCCTTGTATGTCAACATAAAGCACAACTTTGGCAAGATTCTACAGCTGTACTAAGACAAGACCATAATGATGGACCATTATGTTGTCACAGCATCCTACTGCAGTTTCTGTTGAAAAGATGAGCATTAAACTAGGGGTGGTCCTGATTCTTGACATGTGCCAATTTCCCAACTTTACCCCCTTGTCAAAATTTATTGATTTCATATTTCTGTTGAATGTCTACTTTTGCTACTGATTTCAAACTATACTTGATAAAGTAGGTCATTAACCAAGAAACAGAATGGACTAAGCTAATTCAAAGACACTCTTCACTTAGTGCAGAAAATGGCAGAAATAGAACACCATAAACGGTGGTTTTTAACTTTTGGCGATGGGGCGATCAGTTGATCAATAGACAAACTTAAGGTCAAAAGTTAAAAGTTTTGGACGTTGATCAAGTGATCTGCCTCAAATGTCAAAAGTTCAAGACCAGCTTCTTTCAATGTTATTTGTGTCATTGGCCCCACTTAGTGTGATATAATACTATTCGTTTTGAGCCAAACTAATTTTTTCTAAAATTCCGCAAAGTATCCCTACCTTATATATAGCTTTCTTCTTTTTTATCAACTTTCAATATGATACTTTATTCATACATTCAATATATAAACTCTGCAAACACGAACTTACAAATTCTAGATTCGCTTCTTCTGAGTGACACTCTCAAATATTCTTCATTGCATCCAATCACAGCTTCCACCACCAAGAAGTTTTGACCCTTTAACTCATATACAAACACGCATAAGAAGATTCCAACAATCTGCTGCTCCCACTAGGAGGCATCAAAGGACTTGTCCTAATAGATCAGGATTCCAACCTTAAGTGGGACCTTAACTGCCTTAGATAAAGACATGATTATAGTAACAATTTTTATATGGATAAGAGATAATGTCTCCATATAGAGACAATCTAGTTCTTACACATTATGTCTCTTGTCCAACAAAACCTGTTAATTCATGACCTTTTAATCCACTACAATGTCTTCATCTCATTATCCTCTTATCCAATAATATTCTTTTATTTTTTTCCCACTTGAGCTCCATTAGAAACTCACTTTAGCAGTTACCATCAATAACTAACTCCAAATCACCAGTGTACTATATTCTCAATAACTACGCCTCAGCCCAAACAATCAAACTTCAAAAAGTTTGAAAAATATTTAATTATAAGACTCAAAAGTCTTTTTTAAAAAGTATGGTGGCATCCAATAATTCAACTTCTACTAATTCATCAAATAACCTAATACTACAACACAAAAGCACGAGTCATGATGAATTTGCCCAACAAAAGTATATGGCTCATGCTAATCTTGTAATCAATCATACCTTTGGGACAAGTTAGAACTCAAAACTAAGATACTTCAATGGTAAAAGGACAGTTTCAAAAAGATGCATTCTAATTTTAACATATAGATAACAGAGTGAAAAGTGCAGCAATTACACATAGTAACAAGGATTACAGATCTCTCTACAGTGAATCTTGAACAAAGAGCTAAACACATACACAATCCTACTAGAACTACAGAAAGTAATAATCCACTACATGTGAGGCATTAACCAAGAGGAGATCATACTAATAAAAGGGCTGCAACACTAAGCTACCACTACACGCAAGATTTGAGAAAGAGTCGGACCACATCAGTCTACTGATAGCAAACAGGATTTGACAGGATTCGAGAAAGAGCCAAACCACATCAGTCTACTGGTCACGGTCTTACATTACATTTCTACAAGAGACTACTTGTACCGCTTTGAATCCCTAACCCCTGGTCACACGACAACAAGTCTGACAAAAGCGAATACTAATACCTAAACAAAAAGAAAAATAAGACAACTAAGTCATAACTAGAGTCATCACCATCAACAGATCTAGTCCAACAATAAGCCTACAATTTATTTTTCAGCTTTCCTCAACATCATCATCATCTTGTGCAGGCTGTGGCCTAACTTTCCTAGGCCTACCCCTAGGCCTCCCTGTGGAATTTGGGGCTGCAGGTGTTGGCTTTGGCTTCTTTGAAGTAGGTGGTGCATTGGGATCTTTTCTTGGCCTTCCTCTTGGCCTTGGTGATGCAATTTCTGCAGATTCTGCACCAGGTGGTAAAGGAACTTTTGGCTTTGGTGGTCTGCCTCTACCCCTTTTCTGAGGAACATCTGAACCAGGTTTAATGTAATTGTTCTTAAGGAAAATGAGCTCTCCAGTTTGCTTCATGTTGTCCAAATGTAAAGTTAGAAACTCTGAATGATCTTTACCCAGATCTCCATATTTTGATTCAATGTAAGTAGATATTGATGACTTGTTTGAACCCCCTTCTTGATTTAGTGCTTCAATGGCTTCATATATCATCTGTTAAAACAAAACCCAAATCTTTATTTTTGAAATTCTTGTGTTTTTTTCTTTTTCAAGAAACAAACATGCAGATCTGTTAAAAAAAGCATTCCTGATATCATATATGTTCATGTGGGAGCCATTAAAACAGTAAAAATAGTAACTTTAAACTGCTGATTTTTTCTTCTTTTACAAAAAAATTCTAGGGAATTGAGCAACAATTGCAAAAACTCAAACTTTACAAGCACTAAGTCCTGAAGAATTAGAGAAATATTAAGTGAATTACCCATAACAAAGGCAAAAGGCTAGAATTTTTTTTTCTTGTTTATATTACAATGAGGGTTAAAGGGTTCTTGCATGTAACTTTAAAGATTACATCTTTCATCAAGAATTAAGAAAAAAATCACTGAAATATGGGTAAAAAAATCATTTTTTTTGTGTTTGTTTGAAAATATAAGACTTTAGGGGTATAATTCTGATCTAAAAATGTTAAAAAATGAGATGCAAAAAAAAAATGAAAAAAGCAAAAAGGGAAAGTTGAAAGCTTGGTTTACCTCAGGGTATGATGGAGGTTTGTTGAAGCTTTCAGTTGCCATGGCACACACAAACACACAGTGAAAAAGAGAGAAAGAGAGAGAGAGAGATGTCCCTACAAAGAAAGAAGAGTGTCAGCTTCAAAAGTTGCTACTCAAAAACTAGGAATCAAAGAACTAAAGAGAGAATATCTGAACCAGAAAAAAAACAAAGTATACTAAATGAGCGGTTGAAGATTATGGATTGGAACAAAATCCAACGGTTAAGAATCTTACTTACATTGTGTTACGAGGATATATGACGTGGCTTTCTTTTTTGTCTTTTTGGGATTCAACAATGGGCTATAACTTTAATGAAGGGATCTTTACACAAATAGCCAGCTATATTAATTCTTTACTTTTTCTAGCCATATACATAGATTATATATTGATTATACACAATTATACACATGTAACATATAAATTATACATATATTATACATTCATCGGCTATTTATAGTTTAAGTAGTAGGGTGAGCAGTTATTTGGGTTAATTCCATCTCATAATAGGACGAACGTTATCATAGTGCAGCCCACTTAGAAAGGCCCGTTCCTTTTGTTTCACTAAAATAGGAGAAAGTACACAAATAACCATTTTAGAGCTGCTATTTAGGAATTAGCCAATACTTATATTTTGAAAATTTGAATTAAAATTTTAATTTCAGGACACAAAGTCCTGAAAAACTGAAATTCAGGATCCATTGGATAATTCCTAAATAGAAGTACTCTAGAATAACTATTTGGTGTCATTTTTTTACAATAAAATAAATATTTTTCGAGTAAGTTATTCTAATATTTAGTTACCATATTAAAATGAAAAAATGACTTTCCTCGCTTTTAGGCTAAAGTCATTTTTCGAAGAACAACTTTGATTTTAACTTCATTACTAGTATAAAATTTATTTAGACTGTATATAAGTTAAATCATTGCGGATAAATCGAGGGCAAGAGATTAATTATACAAGCGTTTACTATAAAAAAAAAATAGGGATATAAAAGGAAAGAACTTTTTTTTAGATATTTAAATAAAATAATTGTTTGACTTACTTAAAAATGGGCAGTATGAATAGTTTTCTAACGTGTGAATTGCAATTGAATTGACAAGGAAAATACTACAAGTAGAAGATAAAAAAAAACTTAATTTTTTTTCACTTGCTTATAGAATAATATTGACAGTTCCTATAATAGTTGCCTCAGTGAAAAAAAAATTAAAATTAATAAAGTTTATCTAAGATCAATAGTGTCTTAGAAAAGACTAAATATTGGTTATATTATCAATTGAAAAGAGATTGCTGAAAGAAATCGATTATAAGAAAATTATTAACAACTATGCATCTCAAAAAATTAGAAGAATAGATTTCAAATAAATATATATATCCATGGACGGCCTTTTCATAAAACAAGTAAAGCAATTGCTTTAGGCCCCACATTTGTGGGAGACCCCATTTTTTGTGACACCTAATAGACTATGTATAAGTTTAAAAAAGAGTTTTGTAAAGTGAAAAGGTTTGATTTCTTTATTTAACAAATATAGAGAAGAAGAATTTGCAACTGCTATGATTTCTACCAAGGAAATTGTACTTGAAATGAATATCGAACCTGAATTACATAAGAAACGTGTTATATATAAGAAGTAACAATTTGATGCGAATGTTAATAATGAAATCTCAAAATCTTTCGAAGAGTCCTTTAGAGTTGATTACTTTTATACATAATAGACAAGGCTATTTTTTCACTTCAAAATAGATTTTGAACAATTCGAAGTATATGAAAATATTTTTGGTTTTCTATTTGGCAGTAAAAACTAAGATCACTAAATGTTGGAAATTTGAAAAAATATTGCCTTAATCTTGAATGTTACTTAAAGCATAGTAATCAATTCGATATTAATGGTTTAGATTTATTTTCTGAATTAAAAGTATTAAGAAAAATAGTACAATTAGAAGATAACAGTTTAATTGATACACTTAATCAAATAAAAAGATTTTTTTTTCAAATGCCTATATTGCTTATGGAATAATGTTCATAACTCATGTTACCGTTGGTTCAGCGGAAAGAAGTTTTCAAAATTAAAATTGATAAAATCTTACCTAAAAATAACAATTTCACAAGAAAGGTTAAATTGATAAGCTATATTGTCAATTGAGAAATATTTATTAGGAGTTATTGATTATAAGAAAACTATTAATAACTTTGCATCTAAGAAAAGCTAAAAAAAAATAGACTTCAAATAAATAATTAAAAAAATTAAAAAGTTAAGGCCCCTCATAAAGTTTGGCTTTAGGCCACAAAATTTGTCGGGCCGCCTCTGTATATATCATACCATTTTTTAAAAAAATATTTAGGACGCACATTAAATTCTAGCTTTATACATGTGTTTGAGCCACCCTGCATTTGAGCATTTTCTTTTCACTACCCTCATCAATGAACCATTCTAGCAAATGTGAAGTTTGTGAATTCTAACTAACAAATCGAGCTAAGTTTAAGAGGCTATCTAGCTCAGAATTTAGCCTTTTAATAATTATGGTAGTGGGGAAAAAATAAAGCAAGACTTTATTGGCATTTAATTTGACAAAGAAAATTACTTATCTAAATCAGCCATGTTGGAGGAAGTTTAAGTTGCGTCTAACTTTGTCAAAACTAATGATCTATACAAGGCTACCAGCCATGTTCGACGAAATATAAATTCGATCGTTTGTCGTAATTCAGTCTTGTTTGGATACAACTTGCCTCAATGCGATGTTTTTGAGGGAGCTTTTCCCATTAGTAATTACAACTATTTATGCTACTTGGTATTATGTCCCCGTTTCCAATTTTTAATTAGAACTAGTTAACTTATTTGTGCTTCGTGCAGTAAAAAGTGAATTTACCAAATAATGTTTTTGCAAATTTAGCCGAGAGAGAAGAGTGCGCGAACGCGATGCACGTGCATATATATATATATATACACACATACATATGAAAAAAATTTAAAAAAAAAATCACTAAGGAATAATCACATATTAGAACTAAAATAGGAATAAATCTAAAAAAAGTATCGAATTTTTTTGTACTTTTATATATAATGACAGTATGCTGGGGAGCAAATGCAATCTTCGAGAAGTTCCATCCCTATTTAAATACTATCATAAATTATATTAGGTACATGTATCAGTAATATTTAATGACTTTTGAGATTTGAAGAATACGAAAGCCAAAAAATGTCACATATTATTAGGTATTCATGTAAGAGCGGATGTTTGGCTCAAAAGATATTAAAACTTTTTTGAACAAATCAATCAAAGAAGAAAGAGTAAATCTTAGCTGAGAATAATAATCTCTAGAAGGGTGATAAATAAAGAGAGGATAGGTCACGAAATTTCTTTTTATTCATAAATAGTAATGTCTCCAGAGTTCGGAATGCCCGTTACAAGATTATTGTCCTCTTTTTATATTAAGAGAGAAACTCTTCTAAACCGATATCCCCTAATGACCATACATTATTACAAAGGTCGTCCAGTCTCTGGTTTATTTCAGGGTCGTCTCCCTCAGGACGTCAATTCAAGGAGGCTTCGTTAATCGTCGTGTGTCGTGATCGGTCAAATTTGGACTCATACAACGGAACCATGCATGTTACTTCTAGGAAGAAAAAATATTATACAAGCACTAAATGAAAAGTATTGGATAATTAAAGTTTGACGCCACGAAAGAGCACACAAATGGTGTGTGTGTATATATATATTATTAATAGTAATTAATATCAATTATAATAGTAGAGAATAGTTGATTAATCATATTTAAAGAGGTTTGGGCTATTTAAATAAGGTAATTGCCAAAATGGGGGAAATAATTAAAAGCGTAAGATGAGATTTTACTCCCTCCGAATAATGACCTAAAGAATCTGTATAAGAAATTCAAATTGGAAAAAGACAATTTTCTTGTGCTCAAGTAAATATTATAATAATCTGTAAAAATGAAAGCCGAAAAAGAAAACGAAATTAATTAAAATGAATGATCAAGGCATCAAGTTTTGGTTATCAAACGAAAATAAAGTGAATCACAGAATTGTACGTACCGTATTGCTTTCTTTCTCCTTTAATAGACACCATTATATTCAATGTTGTAAGTTGTAACCTTCCCATAATCAGGAAAGTGTCCGTTCAAATTGCTACTATTATTATAATTAATTGTTGTAACTGCTCCCCTCTTTTGGGAAGAACACTATCTTTCAGAAAATAAATTTTAATGTTCAATGGAAGTTGCATAAAGCTTCTCCTCCCTCAATCTCTGCAACATAACTCTCAAATACTCCGCATGCTCCTCCTGACTATGTGAGTACACTCGAATATCATCAATGAAAACAATCACGAACGAGTCGAGATAAGGCCGAAATGCGTTGTTCATCAAATGCATGAACGTTGCCGGGGCATTGATCAGCCCAAAAGACATAACAAGAAACTCATAATGACTGTATCTGGTCCTGAAGGTTGTCTTAAGAATATTCGAGTCTCTGATCTTCAACTGGTGATAACCTAAACGGAGATCAATCTTGGAGAACACTATGTTCATGATTTGGAGTTGGCTGTCATTGTTCACGCGTTGAAGATTTGAAGGCATTATTTGTATGGTATGTCTTGTGAGGTGTTTACTGATCATCGTAGCCTCCAGTACTTGTTCAAATAGAAGAATCTCAATTTGAGGCAGCGAAGATGGTTGGAGCTGCTAAAGGACTATGATATCACTATTTTGTATCATCCGGGAAAGGCCAATGTGGTGGTTGATGCCTTGAGTAGGAAGGCGGTGAGTATGGGGAGTTTGGCATACATTCTAGTTGAGGAGATACCTCTTGCAGTTGATGTTCATGCATTGGCCAATCGGTTCGTGAGGTTAGATATTTCGGAGCCTAGTCGAGTATTGGCTTGTGTGATTTCTCGGTTTTCCTTATTCGATCGCATCAGAGAGCTTCAGTATGATGATCCTCATTTGCTTGTCCTTAAGGAAAGAGTTCAGCACGATGATGCCAGAGATGTGACCATTGGTGATGATGGGGTGTTGAGGATGCAGGGCCGAATATGTGTGCCCAATGTAGATGGGCTTCGGGAGTTGATTCTGGAGGAGGCCCATAGCTCGCGGTATTCCTTTCATCCGGGTGCCGCGAAGATGTATCAGGATCTGAGACAACATTATTGGTGGAAGAGAATGAAGAAAGACATTGTGGGATTTTTAGCTCGGTGTCTCAATTGTCAGGAGGTGAAATATGAGCATCACAGACCGAGTGGCTTGCTTCAGCATATGGATATTCCAGAGTGGAAGTGGGAGCGGATCACTATGGACTTTGTAGTTGGGCTCCCATGGACTTTAAAGAAGTTCGATGCTATTTGGGTGATTGTGGATCGGCTAACCAAGTCGCGCATTTCATTCATGTGTGTACTACCTATTCTTCAGAGCGGTTGGCAGAGATCTATATCCGAGAGATTGTTCGTTTGCATGGTGTCCCAGTTTCCATCATTTCAGATAGGGGCACTCAGTTTACTTCACAATTTTGGAGGTCTGTGTAGCGAGAGTTGGGTACTCAGGTTGAGTTGAGCACAACTTTTCACCCTCAGATGGACGGGCAGTCCGAGCGCACTATTCAGATATTGGAGGACATGTTGCGCGCTTGTGTCATTGATTTTGGAGGATCATGGGATCAGTTTCTACCGCTCGTAGAGTTTGCTTATAACAATAGTTACCAGTCGAGTATTCAGATGGCTCCATATGAGGCTTTGTATGAGAGGCGGTGTAGATCTCTAGTTTGTTGGTTTGAGCCGGGTGAGGCTAGGCTATTGGGTACAGACTTGGTGCATGATGACTTAGACAAGGTGAAGGTGATTCAGGAGAGGCTTCGTACAGCGTAGTGGAAACAAAAAAGTTATGTTGATAGGAAGGTTCAGGATGTGTCCTATACATGGTTGGTGAGAAGGTTCTGTTGAAGGTTTCACCCATGGAGGGTGTTATGAGATTTGAGAAAAATGGTAAATTAAGTCCTCAGTTCATTAGGCATTTTGAGGTGCTTCAGAGGATTAGGGAGGTGGCTTATGAGCTTGCTTTGCCACCCAGCTTGTCGAGTGTTCATCCGGTATTTCATGTTTCTATGCTCCGGAAGTATATTGGCGATCCGTCTCATGTTTTGGATTTCAGCACGGTTCAGTTAGATGATGATTTGACCTATGATGTGGAGCCAGTAGCCATTTTGGAGCATCAGGTTTGAAAGTTGAGGTCAAAGGATATAGCCTTAATGAAAGTGCAGTAGAGAGGTCGGCCCGTGGAGGAAACTACCTGGGAGACCGAGCGGGAGATGCGGAGCAGATATCCTCGCCTATTTGAGGCTTCAGGTATGTTTCTTGACTCGTTCGGGGATGAATGTTTGTTTAAAAGGGGGAGGATGTGACGACCCGGCCGGTCTTCTCATGAGTTACCGCTCCGTTTCCCCCATTTCTGCTTCTTATTGTTGTGTTTATCGGTATTATATGTTATCGGGTTCGAAAAGGTTTTGGTGAAGTTTGATATACTTAGTCTCTTTTGATTGAGCTTAAGTTGGATAAGTCAACCGGATATTGAATTATGTGAAATAGGGCTCGGATGTGAATTCCGATGGTTCGGATAGCTTTGGAAGATGATTTGGGACTTAGGAGCGTGATCAGAATGTGTTTTGGAGGTCCGGAGTAGATTTAGGCTTGAATCTGAGGTGTTTTGGTTAATTCGATGTTGTTCGAGGTGTTTTGAAGATTGGTATAAGTTTGGATAGTAGTATATGACTTGGTTGTGCTTTTGGTTGAGGCCTCGGGGTGATTTCGTATGATTGGCAGAAAGTTAGGATTTTGGAAGTTGCAGCTGAAGCTAAGTCTGATGTCATAACCGCACCTGCGGCTAGGGGACCGTAGGTGCGGGCTCGTAGAAGAGGAGATGGAGCCGCAGATGCGGCCAAGAGGGGATCAGCTGGAACCACAGAAGCGGCTAAAGGAGCACAGCTGCGGTAGCGCAGGTGCGAGATCGTGATCGCAGATGCGGTAATGGACCTTTAAGTGAAAATCGCAGATGCGGTTGGTTGGACCGCATTAGCGGTACCGCAGAAGTGGAAATAGGACTGCATGTGCGGAATCTCTGGGTCAGAAGGTATATATTCCATCCTTCACGATTTTTGAGCTATTCTTCACCATTTGCATGCGGGTTTGAGCTTGAGGGAGCTATTTGAAGAGGGATTTCAAGGTGATTTCATAGAGGTAAGGTTTTTGGACCCTAAACTCGTGCCTATGGTATTATTTCACTGATTCGGCTTGGAATTAATGGAAATTAAGGGTTAAAATTTGGGAATTAGGGCTTGGTATTGAAGACCTTTGATTGAGGGTTCGAGAGTCCATTTGTGGTCGAATTTTGGTACTTTTGATATGAATGAACTCTTGGAGTGATAAGGATTTCATTGATGTAAATTTTATCGGGTTCCAAGACGTGGGCCTGGGGGTCGAGTTTGGCCAATTTCGGAATTTTTGGTATAATTTGATTATTTTCGCATGAGCTTCATTCCCTTAGCATATTCTAACACTATGATTCTGGATTTGGGAAGATTCGGCGCGAGTTGAAGCCGAGGCAAGATGCAAAGGTGTCAGGGAGTAGTATTTCATTCGTTTTCAGGTAAGTAACCATTATAAATCTGGAATTGAGGGTATAAAACTCCAGTATTTCGTATTGTTTTGACAAATAAGGTGACGCACATGCTAGGTGACGAGCGTGTGGGCGTGCACAGGTAGGGATTGTGACTCGGTCCGTCCCGTAGCGACTATTAAGTCACGTATTAGATTTGAAATTTTATGATATCACGTATTTTAGAGATTGATACTATATTATGGGTAGTATGCCATGTTTGAGGCCTTGTGCTGAACTGTTGAAACCCTTATGGGCATTTTTACTATTTTTCCTCACTCTCTTTGGTTGAAAGCATAACCTCAGTCACTTTGTACCTGTTTATTGTTTAAACTTGGTTTTTATCACTCTAATTCTTAAAATGTGAAAACTGTTTGGGCTGAGATTCCCTGATTTCAACTGTCATGCCCGATTGGCTGTGAGGTTAATGATTGAGAGAGGTTGAGGGCCTAATGATGAGGATTATACATAGATTATGGATTGGGCTGTACGCCGCAACAATACTATATGTATATATTATGGATCGGGCTGCACACCGCAGCGATACTTATATTGATCGGGTTGCACGCCGCAGCAATATATATATATTGGATCGGGCTGCGTGTCGCAGCGATATGACGCTTGGGTTGTAGGAGCCCCTTCAGAGTCTGTACACCCCTAGTGAGCGTAGTCGACTATAAACTATGGATCAGGCTGCATGCCGCAACGGTAATTATGATTATTACTATTATGAGATATTATTGAGCCTGAGTGCTGAGTGTGAGTACTGAGTGACTGAGAGGCTAGCCCGAGAGGCTATATTTATGAGTGATACCTTGCCCGAGGAGCCCATTTATGATATCTTTGCTGATTTCACTTTTCTCTTATAATGAGCCTCTGTTGAAAGCTGTTAAGTAAATGATTTCAAAGTATTTCAATTGAAACTGAAGTTTTTACGAAGTAACTGACTTTTAAACTATTGAGTTTGATTTAAAACTCTATTGTGTACTCTTATATATGATTTTTAACTGCTTGTCACTGCACTCAGACCTTATTTACTTTAGTTACTTACTAAGTTGGCGTACTCATATTACTCCCTGCACCTTGTGTGCAGATTCAGGTGTCCGAGCGGCAGAGTGAGGGTCCCCAACATTTTCGGAGCTTATCGGAGACTGCAAGGTAGCTGCATGACGTCCGCAGCCCTGCTTTCCTCCTTTCTATCCTTGTTTTCCGCATTTTTAGACTTGTTATGTAATAGACAGTCGGACTAGTTGTATTTAGAGGCTCTAGACTCGTGACACCAGATTGTTAGGCTATGTTGGTTTGATATTTTTCTGTTTTCCACACATTTCAGTGATTTAAATATCGTATGAAAAATTGAAACTTAAATAAATGTTAGAAAAAATGTTTTTATTAAAAGAAATTTACTGAGGATACTTGATTGAGTTGGCTTGCCTAGTATTGTGATAGGCGCCATCACAACCGGGTATTTGGGGTCGTGACATCCCCTCTTTTTGGAAGAACACTATCTTTCAGAAAATAAATTTTAATGTTCAATGCAAGTTTTATATAATAGTAATAGAGAACATAAATAAATGAAAAAATAGGATAAAAGCCAAAAAATTAGGGAAAAAAGGAAAAACGACACCGTATAGCCGCTGTAAAAATAAAAGCCAAACGAATGTATAAAATTTGTATATTTGTTTGTATATATATACATTATGTATGCTATATATAAAAATTATATATTTTTTCGGCTACCGAATGTAAATAATTTATGGCGCGGGCTAAAAGTGATAATAACTCAAAAAGATAAATGACAATCATCATCTATGGAAGGTGTCACATCACCTCTCTCTCTCATATATATATATACTAGTATCTATGAACGTGCGTTCCACGTTAATAATGACACGTGATAGTTTAAACATTTAATTATATAAAGGAACAATAAAATTTAATTAATGAGAGAAATTTTATATATAATAATCATCTAAATACCTAAAAATATTATTACATTAACATAATAGATGAATTTAAAATAAAAGGACATCATCACACAAATGATCAATTTTGTCATGTTAGTAAGATAATAATGTATTAGTACTTCCTCTGGTCCACTTTAAGTGATTTTTTGGTTACTTTCACACATATTAAGGAATTCACCTTTTATCATTAATTAACAATATAATTGAACATATTTACCTTAAAGTGGATCGGAGGAAGTATAATTTAAAAGTATTTAATGTGATGGTATCTTATCGAACACTTCTTTGTGGGCGATATTTTTGTGTGTGTATGTTTTCTCCTAATTGGTTACTCTACCTTAACTAGAACTCTTGTTGTTGATTTTGATATCCCTCTTGAAAGTGCAATATACAGTTGTTTGTGCAAGAAAATATATTGCGGTAAACATAATCTAATATTTAGTATGTCTGTCCTTGTGATTTATCTATTATATTTGAAAAACATAAACATACTAAAAATTATTTTGACACAAATTTAAAAGAATATTCCTTAATTTTGAAAGACCAAAGTTGAATTTAAAGATAAGAATATATTTAGAAGCACATTGACCAATATCATAATTTTGCATGTATGACATTACTGTCACAACTTCTATATACCATATGTGTGCTATTACATTAGCTATTCAGCATATCTAAGTTTTTTAGTAGCATAACAAGCATATTTTTTTCAAAAACAACCTATATATAATGGAAGATCAATTTTAACTTAGTCTATTATATATACGGTGACACTAACATACGTAAGAAATATTAAACTTGACAACAAATGTGTAAGGTAGAAGGCCATTTGATATTAATGTAGTTAAGTATTCTTCTTGGTAGTAATTATTGGTATCATTCTCTGCTAAGTCAAAAACTGAAAAATATTTTGTTTTTACTATAAAATTTTGCAATCAACCTTTTATTTAGTTGATCAACATATTCATTTCTGCTAGCTAAGATAGCTTTTTAATTCTATCATGTGATTTGCAAATTATTTTTTAATCTAATGATAGAAATATTTCTCTTATTAAATGCACTGCTATTAGCATTGGGGTTGATAACCAAGTATTCGAGAAGAATCAAATCATCTTTTATTGGATACTCTTCTTTGTTTCCGACATGAAGCAAGAAGACACTAAATATTGGATCTGTTCTTACTCTATATTTCTTGTCAGTTGAATTTTTTTTATTTGAGGCCAGAAGTATAACTTTGGCGAGCTAGATTTTACAGTCTCTGCTTTTGTTGATTTTGGACTACTGGTAGTACTTGATAGAAATCACCTCCCAAACCATTAATTTTTCACCAAATGGTTCATTAACATTCAATATATCTCTAAAACTCCGGGCAATTGTTTCGATCGTTTGACACTTAATTATAAGTGTTTCATCCCATATTATCAATTTTGCTTTCCTTATAAATTTAGCACCTTTGTTCTGCTTTGATATATATTTGTGATGGTTATTTGAGTAAGAAAACAGTTCAAATATAATAAAAAAATATATTATTGTGGGATATTATTTTCCTCAATTTCAACTCTTTATGCAGCCCAATTAATATTACTTTTATTTTTTCTTGGTATTGGATATTATGGAGTGGTAATGTATTGCCAATATGGAGGATTATTATAAAAATTGATTTTATTAAACCTTCCTAAATATTTTTAAATAAGAATTTAATAGAAACTTTTTTTTATTTTTAAAATTTTAAATATTAAAATTTTGAATAGAAGGTATTGTCGTCCAAGAAATAGATTATTGTAGTTATGTCCTTTACCTATGAGTTCTTTCATTTAATATTTTAGGGCTATTTTGGTCTATTAATAATATATTTGTGCCTTTATAATAATATAGACTTCCTTTTTCTAAATCGATTTGGACAATATAATACATTCTCAAATTAGTCCAAAAAATAGGTTATTGCAGTTATGTCCTTTTCCTATGAGTTCTTCCATTTAATATTTTAAGGCTATTTTGGTCTATTAATATTATATTTGTGCTTTCATAATAATACATGATCTCATTTTTCTTAATAGATTTGGACAATATAATACATTCTCAAATTAAATTAGTAATAGGACATTATAATACATTTTCAAATTAAATTAGTAATAGAAAATTTTAAAAAGTATATCCTAAAAGTAATAGGATAATATGACTAAAAACACGTCTCTGCCCCGAAAGTAATTATATTAAAAGGAAACATAATGTGTTCCTATAGGTGGGGTTGCTCTGATGGTAAGCAACCCCCACTTCCAACCGAGAGGTTGTGAGTTCGAGTCTCTCCAAGAGCAAAGGTGGGAAGTTCTTGGAGGGAAGGATGCCGGGGGTCTATTTGGAAACAGCCTCTCTACGTTAGGGCAGGATTCCTAACGTATAGCATATGTCATAAAACTAATAGAATTATAAGGCTAATATCTAGAATTTTGATTATGTCCTTTTAATATGCGTTATTATGCTTAATATTATAAAGTTATTTTGTAAACCGACATTGTATACATACTTTTATAATAATATAGATATAGATAGATAAATTAATCAATGATATATGCATGTGCATATTTTTGTGGGTGGCCAATGTAAGATATTTACACAAAATCTGGATATTACATATATGTATAGCACAATTTCTAATATAAATATGTGAATAGTGATTATATGCCAAGCAACGAAAAAGTCCTTCTGATTTTCATCATCTCTTTTGAAATTTAAACTGTAGAATGCTTATGAACTTTTAACGGTAAGTATTATTTTTTCATGTTTTTCTAGGATTCATAATATGTAGTATTATGTCCTAAAACTAATAGGATTATAAGGCTAATATATAGAATTTTAGTTATATCCTTTTATTATAAGTTTTTATACTTAATATTATAAAGTTATTTTTGTAAACCGACATTAAATTCATGTTTTTATAATAATATAGATAGATATAGATATATAAAAGATATAGATAAATATAGACTCTTTTTTTTTCTATATAAATTTGAACAATATAATACATTATCAAATTATATAAGTAATGGGACATTATAATAAGTTTTCAAATTAAATTAGTAATAGAAACTTCAAATTACCCGAATAAGAGATATGTCCTATATATGTATATATATCTCGATCAAATTAGAGCACTTTTCTTTGACGTGTTCTTGTTTTCATGTTTTAAATGCTTAAGAAATAAACTACTGCATATACATCAATTTAATTTTTATATTCTAACTATATTTGTGAAGTCCGAAATTATAGAATATTATTCTTTGAAATATTTGGCGTGAAACTACTAATTTTTTTTAATTGTGCCAACTTAATGCTCATAGGTTAGGCGAGATTGTGGGATTCATCATGAAGGATTCCTATCGTATAATATTATATCCTAAAACTAATATTGTATTCATATATATATATATATATATATATATATATATATGTTTCTTGTACTTGGGACAATGTCCATGTTTCCCTTTTTTTTTTATCGGAATGACAATAAAAAAAGAATGATTGTGTCAACACCTCATGACTCTTTCTTAAGGGAAGCAGAAAGGAAACTCCAGCAACACTCGTATAATATACTTGACCGAAAAAAAGAGAGACGAGTATTAGAGAGAGATGTCTATGAAAACAATCATCAAAGATGAGGATTCCTTTGTTTCTAATACTGATGCAGTCATCTATGCTGCTTCTGATATTTCAGGTTGGACTCAAAGCCTTATCTCCGATCCCAACATTCCTAATTCGTCTAATTCGACGAGTGTAGACGACCTCCAGCAGCAGATCTCGACTGCTGCTGCTGCAGGTGGTAATACTGATGATGATTTGGTTGTGTCAGGTTCATCTTTCGATAGGTCTAAGAATAATACTAAGAAGAGTGATCAGCAAGAGATAAGAATATTTAATGTTGATTTCAGGGCGCTTTCTACGGTTGTTGTTTGCAGTAATAGAGATGAGGAGGAGGATAAAGGATCAGAGAGCAATAAAAGGCTGAAATCTAGCGCTAAATCTGAATTTGATGGCGGTTTATCGGCAGAGATTGTTGGGGCTGCGAACAAAGAAACTAGCGTTAGGCTTGTAAATAATCTGGACACAACGGATGCGCTTGTCAGGGACATAAGAATCAGGGGCGGATCTAATGTTATTAAGAATACTTTAGCGATTTCACAATCAAGGGCGGAACCATGAGAAAGGTATGACTTATTTGTAGAAGCTTTGGATAGAAGCAGAGGCAGATTCAGGATTTAAACTTTATGGGTTCAATCTTTAAGATTTTTAGTATTGAACTCAGTATATGATTAAGATTATGAGTTCATATATACTATTTGTTACAATTTTAGTACATTTTACACATAAATTTTATGCTTTCACAAATGGTCATATAAGTATATGACTTTTTTTATCAAAATCATATAACTTTGTTTTCTCACCAAAAAATCATAAAACTTTCACTAACTCATACAAAAATCATAGTGATCAGAAAGCACAATATTCCAGTAGTATTTTCTTATTCCGCATTTTTTATTTTTATTTTTAGTCTAATAAATAATAACCCAATTAAATTAGTAAAAATACATATTTTTAACCATTCCCAGAAATAATAACCAATATTATATATATTCTGGCTAATAAATGCAATTAGTTTCGGTACCGGTTAATTTTATATTTTTTTCTTAAAATAGGAGTGACCAACCCTACCTACCCAGTACCTATATACATAAATTAAAATAATATTAAAAGTGAAAAGTTTGGCATAATTACAAGATACAGAAAGAAGAAGTTATATATCATTGCCGCCGAAACCTGAAGGAAGATATGGATCTACATTTTCCCCGGTAGAGGAAGGCGGATCCGCTATCGGTTCAGGGCCTTCATCTTCTTTAGTCTCCCCTTCAATTCCCGAGTTCTCGGAACCATTACTGAGGAGTCAGTCGTAGTGGGCCGAACAAAAAGATTTTGACGAGCGGATAACTCTAGTTTTCGGGCCTGGGCAATACAATTATCTATGTTGGTGATAACCGCTTTGGCCTTCTCCACGGTCTTCCTCTTCGTATAGATATATGGTATATGTCTTTTCGAAGAGAAGGGAATCCTCTTGCTATCGGAGTTTGGCCTAAGGTTTATTGATTTTAGCCTAGAGCTCTTCTATTTCGGACATCAAAGCACGAAGGCGAGTGTCGAACTCAACATTCGTAGTTGAATGAAGCCAGTTTTGGTCAATAGACCCTTAAGCCTCTCTTCGATTCGGGCCCTATTTTCCTCGACAACATTGGGCTCCTAGGTCTTAGAGCTTAATCCTGCCTTCAAATTAATGATCTTCTCCTCGAAGACAGATGATCACACCCAATTATGCCTTATAAAAAGGACTAAGTGGTCGCTGCAAATATAATCAGGTTTACAAGTCCAGAGTCGAATCCCATAAAGAACTAAGGCTTACCTACCTATTACTAAGAAGACAAGCTCAAACAATTCCTAAGTTATAAACATTAAGATTCTTGTATCTAATTAACTAAATAATAAAATTAGTAGATTAACAACTAAAGTTACTGTGGGTTAGAGAAAATATTAAGAAGGTCTAGAGTTATGATTTTTCCAATTGTCGGAATCCTTCCTGCTACGTCTTCTATCTAAGTATTCTCTACCGATCATAAGCTCTCTGAGTGTTGTAATTCTCTCCCGAGTAACTACCACAATTTACTAGACATATTCTCCCAAATTACGCTAGGTGGCATTAAGTACGGCTCACTCGGATCGTACCAAGGTTTTGTTATCCCTAATCCCACCTTTAAGCCCTCCATATTGATCCCTCACATACGTTAGGTGTGATGTTGTTCAACAACTACCTAAATATGTACTCTCTCCCGAGTAATACACACTAAATAGGCACAGTCAATTGAGAGCTCTTCAATCAACCACAATATAACCGTAGTTGAACAAATAGAGAAATTCAACGACTCAATTATATAAAAACATAACAAGAATTTATCCTACAGAAGGTTCTATTAAAACTCTAGATAACAAATTAGCTATTCATAATAGTATGCATAACTACAATACTAGAATCCATAACCAATAATGGAAATATGAAAAAGGAAGTGAAAAACTCGTAAACAAAATCCTCCGTCTTGCTCCTAGTGTGTTCTTACCTCCTTAGGTCGAATCCTCGATCTCCTTAGCCTCCTTAGGTCTAAATTATGTCAAAAGTCCTTAAAATACCATTTTCTATATATATATACACCAAGTAGGGTCGGGCCCAAACACTTACACCTTTTCCTACGCAAAAAAGGACACTTTTCCCGAACAGGACGTGCGCGGCCGCGGATTGGCCATGGATTTTGCCCAGTGTTCTGCCCCATTTGTGCGGCCAGTGCGCTGTCGCGCACTTGCCGCACACTTTTTCACCCTGTTCTTTTTGAAATTTGAAAAAACGTAAAACATGAAAGTTATAGCCTTTGAGTTAACTTTCCAACCATATATTGTAGAGCCCAAATGGAGTCCTCAGCGAAAAGTTATGTGCATTTTACTAGACAGTGCACAATATGCCTACTCAATTTTTCGTTCGTTCTTATCTATCATTCGTTAATCCCCGAATACAATCCCGACTTAATTTCTTGGGCTTTTACTCAGAATTTAAAGCTCCAAATCACTTGAATTCATTCCATAACATCTACATAGCTCGGAATCACTTCTACAAGACATAAAATACACCATTAGTGCAAAACACTAGCGATTAAAGCTCAAACTCAATTATAGTATAGTAAATTGGAATGTAATAATCGACTAAAATACGTAATTATAGCCTATCATCAACACCCCACACTTAAACCATTGCTCGTCCTCGAGCAATCAAACAACACTTTATATAGACACGGCCTTTTTAAACAATTCTCCTAACTCATTACTCCAAGAATATTTAAAATAAACTAAGCACAAAATCGTAACATCTTCACCTCAAAAGATTTGACTCGCAAGTACCATGCATTATTCATAATTAACCCACTTACTCTAACATAGAGTTCACTGACATTACCTTTCCTTCATGAATCAAGTACCCTCACACAACAAAAGAGAGTAGCTCTACACAATAAAATTTAAGAACACTTAGGAACTCAAGATAGAAAGAATTCACTCACTCTCAGAAATAACATTCATATGCCACAAAAGATGCACTATAGGCTTGCCCGTAGTGTACTACTCTACTAATCGAGCTCATTCAGTCTAGGATCAAGTAAGACTTTATTTGGTTGTAATGTAGACTACGGGACGGGTAGGATGCATTTAGATATAAGAGTTATTACACCTCCCTAAGCACTTTAATACATATACTTTAACATTTAAAACCCCATACTTATGTCAAACCATGACTCCACCTTCACATCAATATACATCAACTCCCAAATTATCACTTTAATACATATACTTTAACATTTAAAACCCCATACTTATGTCAAACCATGACTCCACCTTCACATCAATATACATCAACTCCCAAATTATTTAAGCACAATTACATCAAGAGTCACCACTATCAAAGAATATTTTTCACAGTAATACAACTATTTTTTTCTTTTCTTTTCTTTTACAATTCAAGTGGCTCTTGCTCTTTCAAATCAGTGCACCTTTCTCTTTATTTCATTAGTTCCACTCAAAAGTCAAACCAACCACCCCACACTTTAACTTTTACAAAGTTCATAACAATTCAAGTGCTCATGAGAGGTGAAAAGGTTCAAATAGATAGTTATTCAAACAAATGGGTAAGGCTTGTAATGTGGTTGCCAAAGAAACATGATTACATGCTCAAAAGGGTTAACTACGATACATAACAATTAGGTGGGAGAAATATATATATGGCTCAACAAAGAAACGTCTATATCACTTCCAAGACTGAACGAAACTACTATTTCGCTTTGCAAACACACGGGGCAAGTTCTAGACATCAAATGCAATGCATAGAATAACACAAAAACTTAGACACACATGGCACATAACTCATCTCAGGATTGGACTCATCAAGACTCTCTAGTCAAAGTAGTTAAGCAAGTTTAAAATCATACTCCCTATGTTCCAGTTTATGTGAACCTATTTCCTTTTTGGTCCGTTCCAAAAAGAATGACCCCTTTCTAAATTTGGTAACAATTTAGTTTAAACTTACAATTCTGCCCTTAATGAGAAGCTTTTATAACCACACAAATACTCTGGGGCCCCTTTTGCTTTGTTTAGGACCACAAATTTCAAAAGTCTTCATTTTTTTAAACTCTGTGCCCAGTCAAATAGGTTCACATAAATTGGAATAGAGGGAGTACAATTTAAGGTACTTATATAAGAGTCAAAAACTAAGACTAAGCGTTACAACCAAAGTACTCACTATTCTCAAGGCATAACAAAGTCAAGAGATATCATTATGATTCAATTCATATCACACTAGCTCCTACTCCCTAAAAAAACTAACTACACTCGGTTCAAACAAAACCCTTGGAAAAGAACCGCGACACAAAGAAAAACCAAGGGGGAATTACTACACTACCTACAAAGAAAATCTTTTATCTTTTTTTCTTTAGACCTAAATCCCTCAAGAAAATTGTCTAGGATATCCATTATCGGTAAAAGTCTATTTTTTTTGTTTTTCTAAAAAAGTTATTCAATTAAACTAACACAATTAAAATAGCATAGAAAGTCACCCAGACAATTTCCTCACCCCACACTTAAAATTGTGCATTGTCTCCAATACACACCATACTAATAAGAGGGTAAAAGAAACTCTCTGGTAGGCCAAAGGCCGAAACATTAGCAGCTCATGGGGTACTCAGACTTCTCCCAAGTCTGGTCCTTCATGCGGGTACCTCACACTTAGTTCCAATCATCTGGTTTGCTGTTGCATCCTTCCAATAGCATTGCTTTCCATGCTCCTAGAAAATCAAAAATTGACACTACAAACATAATACAATTAACAAAAAATGAAAAAAATAAAAGAAAGCAGTAAAGCTAGGTTGCCTCCCAACAAGCGTTTGATTTAACATCGTGGCACAATGCGAATCACTTTCTGCCTCCACTTTGAACTTATGAATTAGACCCCAAGTTTTGATTCTGCTCTGTAATCATGCTCCTGGGGTGGTAGAACGAATCTGACTGGCCTAATAAAACAATGCAGTATTTTGCGCTTCTTGGCCTTTGGATGAGATGTGTATTCCCGACTTTTTGGCACGAAGTATTCCAGAATGTAGGCATCTTGTTCCTTACTCCTTGACTCCTCAAGTGGCTCGGACGACTCTATTTCCATATCATCATCCAAACACAATGTGAAAAAATGCTTGGAGTGTGGACCAATGCGCTCAACTACATAAATATTGGGATTGTCAATATCCTCAACACTAATAATACTAGATTCAACTAAATATGTATCCTCAATATCCTTGGTTGACTCTAGTATCTCTTTTACGACATCGGCATCCTCAAAATCTAGCTCAATTGATTGTTGGTGTTCTACTCTGGCCTTCTCCTCTATCTCATCCCCATTTTTTTTAAATCCTCCAATATAATGGCAATTTCTGCAGCCAATTTATACTCATACTGGCTACTATCCACAATGTCAACTTGTTGCGTTTTACAAGGTTCAATTAATTTATTCTCTTGAGCCTTCAAGTTATGAATAGTTGCCTCTTGCCTTTGTATATGCCATGGTTTCTCATCATATTATTCCATATGGCACTTTAATATATCTTTGATCTCCTTTAGGTCAGCTTTCCTAGGTTCTTTGTTCCTGTTATCCTCACAAGAAAAAGTAGAACCATCACAGTAAGGGGTTGGGGGAAGATAAGAAATATAAGCACAACCATGAAAGTGATCATCTTGACCACCACACATACCATACACATTCCACACATAAGATTGAGTTGGTGCACATAACTCGCTCTCGGGAATATTTTGATAATTTTGCCCCGGGTGGTTTCCTACACTAAATGTATAAGGAAGATCAAAAGTAGAATTACCAACATCAAAACTTTCATAATTCCAAGATGCCATGTTTCTCAAATTAATAAGTAAAACAAAAAATAAAAATAAAAATCAAATACAAATAAATAAAAATAAAAGTTCAAACTTGAAGCTTAGCAATATGTACACCTACAGCTACAACGTTAATTCACCGGCAACGGTACCAAAATTTGATCACGCCCAACTATGCCTTATAAAAAGGACTAAGCGGTCGCTGCAAATATAATCCGATTTACAAGTCCGGAGTCGAATCCCATAGAGAACTAAGGCTTACTAAGAAGACAAGCTCGAATAATTCCTAAGTTATAAATATTAAGATTTTTGTATCTAATTAACTAACAAATTAAATTAGTAGATTAACAATTAAAGATACTACGGGTTGGAGAAAATATTAAGGAGGTCTAGAGTTATGACTTCCCCAATTGTCGGAATCCTTCCCGCTACGTCTTCTATAACTTCGCCTAAGTATTCTCTACCGATCATAAGCGCTCTGAGTGTTGTAATTCTCTCCCGAGTAACTACCACAATTTACAAGACATATTCTCCCAAATTACACTAGGTGGCATTAAGTACGGCTCACTCGGATCGCACCAAGGTTTCGTTATCCCTAATCCCGCCTTTAAACCCTCCGTATTGATCCCTTATATACGTTAGGAGTGATGTTGTTCAACAACTACCTAAATATGCACTCTCTCCCGAGTAATACACACTAAATAGGCACATTCAATTGAGAGCCCTTCAATCAACCGCAATATAACCGTAGTTGAACAAATAGAGAAATCCAACGGCTCAATTATATAAAAACATAACAAGAATTTATCCTACAAAAGGTTCTATCAAAACTCTAGATAACAAATTAGCTATTCATAATATTATGCATAACTACAATACTAGAATTCATAACCAATAACGGAAATAAGAAGAAGGAAATGAAAAACTCATAAAAGAATTCTCCGCCTTGCGCCTAGTGTGTTCTTGCCTCCTTAGGTCGAATCCCCGATCTCCTTAGCCTCCTTAGGTCTAAATTATGTCAAAAGTCCTCAAAATACCGTTTTCCATGTATATATACCAAGTAGGGTCGGGCCCAAATAATTTTACCTTTTCCTACGCAAAAAAGGATATTTTTCCTGGACAGGACGTGCGCGGCCGCAGATCATTTTGCCTAGTGTTTTACCCCATTTTGCACGGCCAGTGCGCGGCCGCGCACTTGCCGCACACTTTTCACCCTGTTCTATTTGGAATTTGAAAAAACATAAAATATGAAAGTTGTATCCTTTTGAGTTAGATTTCCAACAATATATTGTGGAGCCCAAATGGTTATAAGCGAAAAGTTATGTGCATTTTACTAGACAGTACGCAATATGCCTACTCGATTCTTCTTTCGTTCTAAACTATCATTCGTTGATCTCCGAATACAATCCCAGCTTAATTCCTTGGGCTTTTACTCAGACTTCAAAGCTCCAAATCACTTAAATTGATTCCATAATATCTACATAGCTTGGAATTACTCTTACAAGGCATAAAACACACCATTAGTGCAAAACACTAACGATTAAAGCTCAAACTCAATGAAAGTGCAGTAAATTGGAATGTAATAATCGACTAAAATATGTAATTATAGCCTATCATCAACAGACTCATGCTCGGCAGCAGCAAGCACATATAATTCTCAAGCTCCACCGACTTGGACAAAAGATGGAACTCTTTCAAAATCGAAAGAGTGGCCTTCTACTTCCTCGAGGATCTCGGGAAGGGGCTGAATAATCATGCCCCAAATTCCCGTGGTCGGGAGAACGAGGAGGAGAAGCATCTTTTTCTCGATCATCTATTGTCGGTAGAGGATATGCAATTGGTGCTGGTGGCAAAGGAGCAGCAGGTGTCGATGGACGTGAAGTTGTTAGTGTGGAAAGATGAGAAGTAGTTGCGGCAGGAACAATACTGGTTGTTATTTGCTCAATGTTGGGAGGCAGAAGAGGCTCTGGGTTTGAACTCCTTTAACTGGAAACAACAATGAAAGGCGGGAAGAGAGAATCAATATTCTCTACCAGGTCCATCTCACCCAAAGTGCTTGGGTTTCCTCTAATGTCAGGTTTTGAAGCTCCCCCGACTGAGCATTCGATTGAGTTGACGAATATCCTTTTCTCATTATAATGGAAGCCTCTCCATCACTAGCTTCCCCTTCATCAGCGAGGAAAACTATGGTCGGCTCAGATGGCATTTTCTTTGCTTTCTTCTCTTGAGCCCCAGCCGGAAGGAGCGACTTCTCTTCGGTTTCTTGGGCTGGAGATTCCCAGAAGGGGCCCCCACATCGGAAGTAGACCTGCGAGCTCCACTTCGGACAAGGGCATTTTAAAGCACCCTCCTAGCCTCTTCGGGGTCAGCTAAGGCGTCAACTTCTTGACAAACGACAAAGACCCTCAGAAGTCCTATATCAGACAAAAAATAGAGTTAACAGTCTAATCATGTAGATTTCTTGTATTCAAACAGAAGTAAAGCTTGACTTACCATGATGTTTGGCCTCCCACCCGTATTTGGGAGACGTCTCCTTCCACCATTGGGATTCTGGAGTTATGATGTCCAGAATTTTCTAAACCCATTGGTCCAAGCCCTGAACACGTGATGGTTCCCATGGAGTAGCTGAAGTAGAAGAAACAGGAAAATCAGTGACAACGGGAAGCAATCTTTTCACGAAAGAAGGAGGTGAATGACTGAAAACTTGCGAAATCAATTCCATGACTCGAAAAAAGTTAGAGTTGTGTCTAGGATGATGTACCTAGTAGCAGTGTTGACGAATCGTTCTATCCACCCACAATCGTTGTCATCATCTACATTAGTGAGAAGATCGTGGTGGCCATATTTGTTGAAGTTTATTACTCCCCTACGGAAAATTTTGGGAGAGTAAAGATTCATCATGTGTGCAAGGGTTAGGGTTTCCACGGTCTCCGTGCACAATTGGCGAAGGCAGGCCACCGTTCGCCATATATACAGGCCTACTTATGCTAAGCAGACCTGATACCGATGGCAAAACTCCAAAATTATTGGGTCAAGACCTTCATTCGACCTCAAGGAGAATGGACCCAAGGTAAAGGGATACGTATAGACATATGGGAACCCCTCCTTGGTGAAGGTAACATGCTCTATCATATCCGGGGCAAGGAATTCAAGATTGGGACAGTCAGTCCTTTTTACGGGATACTGGAAGGGCAAATAGATGAGGGGTACCTGCTAACTGGCCAAGTTCGTGAAGAGGTAGAAGGAGCCTTCTCTTGAAAGTCGTTCGCGGTGCTGAGATGATGTGGTATGATAGTGCTAACAATGGGAGGCTCATAATCGACTTCGACCACCTTATCCTTGTTTTTCTTCAGACTGTCACGACCCGGATTTCTCACCCTCGGGAGGCGTGATGGTGCCTACTCGTGAAAGCTAGGCAAGCCACGTAATATAGAATCACTAAGTCTTTTACTTAGCCCTTTTAACAATTTAGATTAACATGTGATCAACAGTAAAATATTAACGATAAATAAATACATGGGGAAGACTTAATCTGATAACTTAGCCAAACCAGTACGACAATACCAACATACATCTCTACCCGGAATCCGGTGTCACAATATCACGGACCAACTACGAATACTACATACAATTGTCTAGAAAGAAAGGTACAATTTGTATCTGAAGTAAATGAAAACATAATTCTTATAAAGATAGAAGAGAGCGTCAGGCCTGCAAACGCCTGTAGGACTACCTCGGGATCTCTAACTGGACTGGACGCAATCACCCAAAGCTACGGTCCAAAAGTTGCCGCTCCGAGATCTGCACATAGTGCAGAGTGTAGTATCAGCACAACCGACCCCATGTGCTGGCAAGTGTCTGGCCTAACCCCGGCGAAGTAGTAACGAGGCTAGGACTAGATTACCAAATAAACATGTGCAGTTATATAATATACAGCAGAAAATAAAACAGAAATAAACAAGTAAAGCTGGAAGGGGGAACATGCTACGGGGGAATATCATTACCAACAATAATTTAAGAGAAAAACATAGGACAATTTAGAATTTACAGCAAAACAATAAGGAACTCGTAACCAGTCTATAAGCACTTTGTATTATCTATTGTTGCGGCATGCAACCCGATCCCAAAACATAATAACACCGTTGCGGCGTGCAACCCAATCGATATCATTTATCACTGTTGCGGCATGCAACCCGATCCAAACATAATATTATTGCGGCGTGCAACCCGATCCATATATACAGTTCAACAACAAATCACAAAGAGAGTCTCAGCAAGGGATCAATAAAGAAACAATACTATCCTGGCAAGGGAATCGACAGTAAAAGTAAAAACGTCCCGGCAAGGGAAAACCAACTATAACCAAACTTTTTCCAACATCTAACTTCCTCAACTAGTACTAATACTCAATCATAAGTAATTTCCACGAGAATAATCATAATCCTCTCTCAACACAGAGAATCAACAACTTAGGCATTCGTAGTATTTATTAAGAACACAACACTTTCAATTTAAGACTCACGGTCATGCTTGACACTGACGTATAGATACTCGTCACCATGCCTATACATCGTACTCAACAAGTAACATGTAGCAAATATGACACAACTCCTAATCCCTCAAGTTAAGGTTGGACCAAACACTTACCTCGAACTTCCACGGCCAACTCAAGCCTCAAACACCGTTTTTTCCTTTAGAATTCGCCTCCAAACAACTCGTACCTAGTCCAAATTGATTTAACAACATCAATAAATGCTAAAGAATTCATACCCAATGCTCAATTATAGGTTTTCTATCATTTTCCCCAAAAAGTCAAAAATCGACCCCGAGCCCGCTTGGTCAAAACACGAGGTTCGGACCAAAACTTGATCACCCATTCACCCACGAGCCCGAATATGTAATTAGTTCTAAAATCCAACCCCAAAACGAGGTCTAAATCCCAATTATGCAAAAAGCCCTAACTCTAACCAAATCCCTAATTTTCTACCCTTAAGAACATGATTTAAGCCTAGAAATCTAATGGGGGTTAATGAAAATTTTAGAAAATGAGTCTAAGATTATATACTTATGGATTTGTGGTGAAGTACTCTTTCAAAAATCACCCAATTTGGAGTTTAGAAGAAGAAGTTATGAAATTTTGGTTAAATCCCGTTTTTGCTTCTGTTTTAAAATCACTGGACAGATCTTCATCGCGTTCGCGATGGGTCAGGCCAATTAACCATCGCGTTCGCATTCGTCGGCTCGTGTTCGCGGAGCTTCAGCCCCTAGAGCCTTCGCGTTCGCGGTTAGTTGGTCGCGTTCACGTAGAACAAAATATGAATCCCTCCCCCCAGGCTATTAGCCTACACGTTCACGAGTGCCTGGACGCGTTCGTGAAGGGTACTCCCCCTACAGCCTCACGTTCGCGTCCCAAGCTCCGCATTTGCGAAGAACAAACTGGCACTTGAGGAAATTGCCTTACGCGTTCACGAGTGGGACCATGCGAACGCGAAGAACAAAACCTCTATGCACTGAGACAGCAAAAACCTGCAACTTTTCCAAGTTCAAAACCTTTCGAAACCCATCCAAAACTCACTCAAGCCCTCGGGTCTCCAAACCAAACATGCATACAAATCGCCAAAATAACCTTTTAAACAACGAATTTAGCATGGAAATCTAAGAAAATCTCAAAACTTTCAAAGTATGAATTTTCACAACTACGGGTCCGAATCACCTCAAACGACTTCCGTTTCTTACCAAATTTCACAGACTTATCTTAAATCACATATAAGACCTGTACCGGGCTCCAAAACTAAAATACGAGCCCGATAACATCAAGTTTTAAACATATTTCATTTCCAAAACTCAGAAATAATTCCAAAAAATAATTTTCTTTAAAAAATTATTTCTCGGGCTTGGAACCTCGGAATTCGATTTCGAGCATACGCTCAAGTCCTATATTTTCCTACGGACCCTCGGGACCGTCAAATCATGGGTCCGGGTTCGTTTACCTAAAATGTTGACCGAAGTCAACTTAAACTCATTTTAAAGGCAAAATTCATCATTTTTCATAGATTTCCACATAATGGCTTTCCGACTACGCGCCCGAATTACGCACGCAAATCGAGGTAAGACAGAAAAAAATTAAGGACTCGAAATGCAGAATTTATTTTTAAAATAAGTGATGACCTTTTGGGTCATCACACAGACCTCCCCCGAAGAGAAGACCAGTGTTGTCGGAGAAAGTGGTGTAAGAAGCCATGGTAATAAAAGGTTAGTAAGATTTTTGCTGAGAAAATTGAAGGTTATAAGATATTTTTAAGCAAGTGCAGAGAGGAAGAAAAATTTATGAAAGTTGTGAAAGTGAAGAAGTAAATGATGAATGGCAGAGAAGTTATAGATGACAAAAATTGTGGTCATGATTACCTAGAAAACTGGCAAAAATATTTGCTGAATCGTGAGGCAACACATGTTCGGGGTATTAAATGTGAGAAGACGTGCGTCCTTTCAAGCATTAGAGCATGTTCAGGAACTTTCCCGCCAAGAAAGGCATCTTCACCAACTTTCCGATAACACTAGATATGTCACTGGAAAGTAGGGGAACTATCTGTATGGGGTAAAATTGGGTTATAACGAATGGTCGAATGATAACATGACACGTGGAATCGAAGATAGACAAAGGGCAAGTCAGTCAATAATCAATACCGGATATAACTAATGTAATCGATATAGGATAGATCTTGAAGGGAGCATACATAGTCGACGGAAAAAGATCAAGGGTTTGTCATTGGATAACATTTAATGAGGGAATATTTACTAATATTAAATGAGCGACCGTTGCATAGAATATTTGCATTCATGGTCTGTCATTACACGTTCATCAATGACTATTTTATTATCATTAAGGAAGAGCATGATTTTAGGATCTTATTTTCCTAGATAAACAACCATTGTAAAAAGAGGAAGTTTTCTGATAGAAAAGCTTTATTTTATTACTTTTGCTATCAATCAAACTGTTTCATTTGCGGTTAATCGTTACTTTCAATGTTGTCCCCGGAGGCATTGCGTTCGGAGCCAGGCTTGTGATCTTCTTCAATTTAAATTGCTAATCTTAATATTAATTTTATCTCTTCATCATTTTGGATCAAATCGATTCGCTTGTGTATAAATCACGTAACAAATTTAATTGTACTATTTTACAGGTAAATAATTATATTCATAATATGTTGTGAAATAATTAATAGCTTGTGAAATTTTTGTCAAGAGAGGATTCAGGATTTTAATGACTATTGAATTAAGACTTGATTGGTGGAAAAAAAAGAAATCAAGAGCCAATTGGCAATAAAATCACTACAGCCATGCAACTAACGTCCAATTTTTTTCGAATCAAGTCTTCATCTACGCCTTACATGTTCCAGGAAATTCAGCGTCCAACTTTTCTCGCAATTTTAGTCTTGTTTGGATCACTATCACTTTTCTGCACTCATTTTGCGTTGGCATAAGATAAGCAGACGCTTATATAGAATTTAAAGCTTATAAGTCAAATTTATATACAATAAAAATTAGGCTCGTAGTCTATAAATATTTAATAGTAAAAAGTTTAATATATATACAAAGTCCAAGCAAAAGGGCATTGAGCATTGATAAATAAAGACAAATTAAAGTTGATCGCTTCGAGTGACGTGTCTGAAATGAAAGGTAGATTCCAAACAAATGAAAGCGAAATTTCATGAAATGACAAAAAGAAAAAAGAAAGTTGATAAACTGGTATGGTATGTCAATATCTCAATCTTTTTAAACGAAGATAAATGTACCTCCAGCAATTTATCACAAAAAAGAAGAGAAAATGAGTTATAGAGAGATGTCTATGGACACAATGATGGGGATTCCTTTGTTTCTAATACAGATGCAATTTTCTATGCCGCTTCTGATCTTTCTAGCTGGACTCAAAGCTTGATCTCTGATCTCAACATTCCTAATTCGTCTAATTCGATGAGTGTAGACAATGACCTCCAGCAGCAAATTTCCAGCGCGTCTTTGTTTAAGAATAATAATAAGCAAAGTGATCAGCTAGAGATAAGGATATTTAAGATCATCACCTTCTTTTGCTTCTTCTTCTTCTTCTTCTTCTTCCCCAAAAGAATTTTCAACGAGATATCAACTAGAAACACAAAAAGACAATGCATTCAGAAGGTTTAGATCAATTTTTAATATATTATTTTCACATCTAACCAAACATTCAAAACCACACACATTTATAATAATCAATATTCTATTTAATTGCGATTGAATTACATGTGTAGGCATAGAAATTTTAATAAATCAAGCCTATACAAAATTTGGGTTAAATCCTAAATTCAAGACATTACTCTTGAAATTCTAGGAGTCCATTACGGTCACTTGGAGGCTACTCTATTGAAACCTAATTTGGAGGCTACTCTATCATACCCTATATCACATATTCCCTTGAAAAGACATCTCAAAATTGGAGATCATCTCGAATATCCCATAAACTAACGGGATACACACGAGATCAAGATGTGGTCGAATAATTCTTGATAATCAAATATTTCAAGAAGATCCACAACAAACTTTCATGGATATCAGATACATCCAAGAAATTTTGCATCATCCTACGTTCGCGAAATACTCTGCTCCAGCTCTCTAATCACGGAGATAATCAGGAGAGAAAAATCAAGAGAGAAACAGAATTGTACCACCAATTGATTAATAAAATTACTTTATACCTTTGTGATCGCAGTTATTTTTCGTACATCGAAAATTTGCTGCAAACAACATGAATTATAACTTTACATTAAAAAATAAATTCAAAGGGCTTCACTACTAAAAAACAACAAATTTGTGATCGTCAAATCAGTCGAAAATTGTATTTTTTCGATTTATGACTGAAAAGTGTCAGTCGGAAAACACGTGGTCGCAATATATTTGCGACAGAATCAGTCAAAAATTTACGACGGATTCCGTCGCAAATTGAAAAATACGGGGACATTTGAAATTAAGCCATGTGCGACCGAATCAGTTGCAAATTTAGCGACTGATTTAGTCGCTGACCAGAGTTTAAAAAATATATAAATAAAAAGTTTTGATTGATTCCGTCGAAAAATTAAAAATAAAGTTAATTTTTAATTAATTATTCCGACTGAAACAATTGTAACTATTGATTATTAATTAATTAAAACTATTGGAAATTCTCCATTTGCGACTGATTCAGTCACAAATCTTAATTAAGTTTTTCAATTTGCAAATGAATCAATCGCAAATCTGGGTAATTCCTGGTGAAATTTGCGATTGATTCAGTCGCAAATCTGGGCATTTTTAAGTAGAATTCTGTTGTATTTCTAATTACACCACCTGCCAAATAAAACAGCCAACCAAACACCTAACAATTAGCCCAAAACCTAATATAACAATCCAAAAATATAACATAACAATCCAAAATCCAATGTTTACTACAAAATGAACAATAATATTTATAACAATTCGGCCAACTATCAAACAACATAAATTAAATATCTCTCTAACTTCAACTCTAAAACATTCAAATAGCATATTCAGAATCAGTCTCCTCCTCAGACTCAGACTCCATTGCAGCTCCTTTCTTGCTTTTCCTTTTTAATAAGTTTTGGATCAAAGCTAGAGTTGCTTGAAATTCTTGCGACATTTGATCCACTTTTTGACGCATAGCTTCCATGTCTTCTTAGGAAATTGATGCCCCAGTGAATAATGCTATTGGTGGACGACTAGAGGATGGTTGTACTCCAATCCCATTGACTCGGCCTTTATTTATTATTTTCACGAGAAATAAAGAAAAGAAAGTAAAAGAAGTAAGAAAACAAACAAACAACTTCCAAATTAATACCAAAAAGATAATTACGTAATATTTATACCTTTATTCACCCCACCAGCCGCTTGTGTCCATATGTGTAATGAATATAAAATATTTACATATAAAATTTAACATAACAAATATAAACATAAAGTAATATATCACAAAAAGAAAATGAAAGGTAGAATCCAAACAAATGAAAGCAAAATTTCTCGGATTGACAAAAAGAAAAAAGAAAGTTGACTGCTATGTCAAGATCTCAAACTTTTTAAACGAAAATAAATGTACCTCCAGCAATTTATCACAAAAAAAGAAAAGAAGATGAGTTATAGGCAGCATTCCTCATTGTACAAGGCATCTATTGCTACAATGTAATGCCCTTCGGGCTTAAGAATGCAGGAGCTACTTACATGCCAGAGGCGTTGTAACGACCCGACCGGTCGTTTTGAGCTCTAGCGCGTCGTTCAACAGTTTGAGGCCATGAGCAGCTTCACTTCAGGTATTATGACTAGTACGCTTGGTTGGAATTGAATTCCGGGAAGTTCGAAGTTGATTTGAAAAGAGAATTCCTATTTCGAAAGCTTTAAGTTGGAAGAATTGACTAAAATTAGATTTTTGAGTAAATGATCTCGGAATCGGGATTCGAAGGTTCCAATAGGTTCGTATGATGATTTCAAACTTGGGCGTATGTCCGGATCAGGTTTTGAAAGACCCAGAAACGTTTCGGCACCTATTCTGGAAGTTTGCATTTTTGAAAGAATTTCATAAGTTTGGGTTGAAGTGCATTTCAGTGTTATCGATGTACGTTTGGGATTCCGGGTCTGGGAGTAGCTCCGTATGGTAATTCTGGTGTTGGGAGCGCTATCGGAAGTGAATTCGGAGGTCTGTGGGTCATTTTGGAATCATTTGGCTAAAGATAGAAATTTGAAGGGTTTTGAGGAGTTTGACCGGAAGTAGACTTTTTGATATCGGGATCGGATTCCGATTCCGGAAATTGGAGTAGGTCCGTAATATCGAATATGATTTGTGTGCAAAATTTGAGGTCAATCGGGTGTGATTTGATAGGTTTCGACATCGAATATATATGTTTAAAATTCTTAAGTTCATTAAACTTGGATTGGAATGCGATTCATGATTTTAGCATTGTTTGATGTGATTTGAGGCCTTGAGTAGGTCTGTGTTATGTTATGGGACTTGTTGGTATGTTTGGACGGGGCCCCAGGGGCTTCGGGTGTGTTTCGGATCATTTCGAGTTGTTTTGCAATAGCTGATGCTGGTGTTTGGTGTTGTTCTTCGCGTTCGCGAAGAAGGATTTGGCTTCAGGGATTTTGTTCTTCGCGTTCGCGAAGAGACCCTCGCGTTCGCAAAGATGGAAATCTCTGTTGCACAGGTCTGACTTCAGAGGATCATATCTCGCAATCTATCAGGAATTTGGAGATAATCCAAAAATAAAAATTGTATACCTTTGTGTCTAGTTTTCAGAAAGGTAAACTATTTAGCATTTGGATTTGTGTACAAAAGGTTATGGCTGGTACATTTAAGGCTGCCGGGAAGATGAAGAAGAAATTTGTGTTGCACATGGCTGAATTTGGCAGCCTATATCTCAAAATCTATAAGGAATTTGTAGATGACCAAAACATAAAAGTTGTAGATCTTGGTGTCTAATTTTTAAAACATTGAACCATTTGTCATTTGAAATTTTTTACAAAACGTTATGGCCATTGTACTAAAGGCTGTCTGAGAAAAGTTTGAAAAATAGTTTTTGGGAATTTTCTTCTTCGCGAACGTGATGGGGGTCTCGCGAACGCGAAGAAGAGTCGTTTGGGCAGTGTATAAGTGTAAAGAAATGGGTTTGGCTCATTTCATCTCATTTCCTTCATGGGAGCCGACCTAGGAGTGATATTGGAGCTCCATTTTCATCATCTATGTCAAGGTAAGTGATTCCCACCTATTGCAAGTTAATTACTTGGATTATATCTAGATTTTAACATGGAAAATTATGTAAATTAGTAGAAATTTTGGAAATTTGAAGAAAACCTAGTAAATTTGTATTCTTGGATTTTGACCACGATTTTGGACATGAAATTGAGAACAATTTATATATTTGAGTTCGTGAGGTTGTGGTTAAACTTTATCTTCAAAATATTTAAAAATCCAGGCACGTGGGCCCAAGGGCGATTTTTTCAACTTTTCGATCGGGGGTTAGATATTGTTATAAATTGGGTTATTAATAGTAATTGAACATATGTTAATAGGTTTACATAATTGTTGGCTAGTTTTGGAACATTGTGCATCGATTTGAGTTTTCGGAAAGGCGTGCAATGCCGGTTTTGGAACTTCGGAGCGAGGTAAGTCTCCTTTCTAACCTTGTAAGAGGGAATTAACCCCATAGATGAACTAAATTATTATGTGCTTCTATTTGAGGGGGCTACGTATGCACGAGGTGACGGGAGTCCGTACGTAGCTACTAGCTATGCCCATGTCCAGGTAGTTTAGACTTACATCATGCTTTGTTGATATTGTTGTTAATTTATGTTATTTTTGTATTGAGAAGAAACAAGATTAGGGTTGCGTAATAATTGTGTTGAAAGGAATTTGAATTGAGGAATTTAAGATTTTAAGGTTTTCATGAAACTTCGTATTTTCGAAAGAATTGAGAAATATTATAATGACTTAAGAAATCTATGTGTAACCGCATCGCATGTGCATTTCGTGAGCGGGGAAAATCTCTTTAAAAGCTTCATGTTGAATTGTCCTTATTTTGAAAGGAATCTCTTTGAAAGGAATTTGAATTGAGGAATTTAAGATTTTAAGGTTTTCATGAAACTTCGTATTTTCGAAAGAATTGAGAAATATTATAATGACTTAAGAAATCTATGTGTAACCGCATCGCATGTGCATTTCGTGAGCGGGGAAAATCTCTTTAAAAGCTTCATGTTGAATTGTCCTTATTTTGAAAGGAATCAAGATAAGGATTTTGATTTATTAATAAATTATATTTGGCCGCGTCGCATGTATGATTCGCGAGCAGGGAAATTCTGCAAATTATATTTGACCGTGTCGCACGTATGATTTGCGAGCGGGGTACTTCCTTCTACTACTCTTATGGGATCGAGCCGTTCGCCTTGGCAGGATTTATGTACCATACTCTCATGGGAGCGGGCCGTTCGCCTCGGCAGATTAATAGATGCATCTATGGTTCGCGTCGTTCGACCCTCGGCAGTGCACAATTTACTTTTATGTTGGATCGGGCCGCACAGCTCGACATTTCCTATATATATATATATACATCATTCTTATGGAATTCGTGTGTAATATTTGGCTAGAAGTCGGTGTATCTTAGGGTTTTTTCCTGATTTTATTTATGACAACCTCTTGATGATATCCATTATATCTTTATATATATACTCCGGTTACGGAGGGAACTTGCTAGTTGAGAGCTCGAGCAAAAAATTGTAAAGAAGGAAATTGTACCACGTATTTAATACATGTTTATCTCATATATTTACTCTGTTTCATATTTATTTACTTCTCTATTGTATTTGATATTATTAGACCACTAGTAAGTGTCAAAGTCGACCTCTCGTCACTACTTCTTTGAGGTTATACTGGATACTTACTGGGTATGCGTTGCTTTCTTACTCATACTAAACTTGCTGTGCATTTTTATTGCACAGGCACATGTATGTCTAGTGGCCTCGTTAGGCGCAGTGGCATGGATGATACAGAGACTTAGATGAGCTACATCTCTCGGGACGACCCGCAACTAGCAGAGTCTCTTTCAGAGTATTGTATTTTTTCCTGTCCAATTTGTATTCCGATAGTTATTGTATTACATTTTAAATTCCTAGAAATTGCTCATGCACTTGTGACACCGGGTTCTGGGATGACTATGGGATTTTTCGATATTCAATTTTTTAAAGACATCATTATCTACTTAGTGAAGTTTATTATATATTATTTAATGTAAGGAAGAGAAATGATTTTAAAAATACTAAATTGAGAATTTAATTAACTTCTTGATGTTGGCTTACCTGACAGTGGTGGCGCCATCACGACCTTTAATGGATTTGGGTCATGACAACATGGTATCAGAGCACTGGGTTCACTTAGGTCTCACGAGTCAAGATCGAGTCTAGTAGAGTCTTGCGGATCGGTACGGAGACGTCTGTACTTATCTTCGAGAGGCTACAGGGCTGTTAGGAGCATTTCCCTTCTTGATTCCTCATCGTGTTGTTTGATTCCCTTGAGGCTTATGCCTTAATTTCCTTCCCATTCTATCTTATGCAACGTGAAGTGATTGTTCTAAATCAGGAATCGAGGAATTGTAATGGTACTGCAGATGTGGTGCGTGATGTTTCCTCCTGCGTATTTGACTAGGAAGCGAAGGATGAGGAAGGGCATGTGGGAAGTGTCTTGTGGTGATTAAACTCCTAGAAGGCCAAGTGTGAGAAACAAGAATCGAGTAGTTGCTTAAAGGAGTGAGTTTGACCAAAGTGGGAGAATGACAGAGTAGTATATGGGTTCAGTAGAAGGATAAGTACACACCTTGAGGAAACATTTAGAGTGAATTGGGATACACGATGGTCAGTGACTGGGTCTGCAAGCTCGATTTGAAATATTGGCTATCATACGGCGGGAAATTGGGTGCAACAGAATGGAGTTTCTAATATGAAGAAGGATACAACATGACTTTGGATTTGAATGTATTGTCGCACCTTTAGTTGATGTCCATGAGGAGTGAATGGACTTGTGCAGCTAGTGAGTGAGCATGGGCTCAGGATGGGTTACTGATTTCGTAGTAGTTGGGCAGTGTAGCTTCGTTGGGAGATGTCAGCATGTAATTTCCACAGGTGGGTTATCTCTTGTGAGCGGGTCAGCGGTCGCGTTGTTGGCGAAGTTTCTACGAAGGATTTTACTGGCTATCCAGTAAGAGGTCAAATATGTGGATGTTGTTAGAGATTCGGAGTGTTCATGAAATGCTAACGGAAGGATTTCGAGGAATTTGGCGGTTTGATTGCGCAAGATCATGTCAATAAGAGATAAAGGACCTTGGTGGGTTCCACGGTTGTGTAATAGTAGCTTCAAGCTAAGTGGGAGAGTCTCACGCCTACGATTGGGTTGCATGGTCGTCTATTTATGAGATTTCTGATTATTGGTATATTGGCTAGATATTATGACTATGGAAGAGGGTCATCAGTAGTGATTTGAGCAAAGAATTTGAGGAATGCATGCTATAATTGGCCTTATTTATTATATTCGGGACCAAGTCAGAGTGGGTGATTCTCAATAATGGTCCTAGTGGATTCAAAGGTTAAAGTGTGGTGCCTAAGGATTTTGAGTCCATAAGTATGGTTAAGAATCAAGCTTTTGCAACGGATTATGAAAAGAGGCTTGGAATATTCTATGATATCTTCGGCTTGCAGTGTAACATTTGGGGGAATGAAAGAAAATGACTTCGGATTCAGGGATGAATCATCAAGATGGGGTGTACCAGTTAAAGATGTGAATAGGGTATGAGATGGTTCGTGGGATTTGGGACAATGTGGTCTCGCGGAATGGGGTCACTCAAGATGAGTGCGAATTTAGGTTGGTGATGTGATGAATGGAGCTATTATTATCCCTAAGGAAAATTAAGGATGAATTAGAAGAGGTTAGATTGGCTAGCCATGGTTGAATTGGCATAATAGTGGCAGCGATCAGTTCCTTCAGCGTGATTAAGTTATGCATGTGATTTGTGGCGGTACGTGTGAGGTTTGACGACCGCCGTAATTGATTCTATTTGGAAGTATTCAAGTATTAAGGCTTGTTATTGTAAGCACACGATTTTTGCTTCACGGACAATCGCTCCAAAAGAAAACAAAAATAGTGACAAATGACTCCGCTGTACAATTTTTCAATTTTTCGTGGCATGTGATGTTAGTCATTTGTGGTTCGGTCCATGTTGTATTTGATCTTATCAATCAAAATAGAACTTATGTCTGTCATGGTAATCAAACCGTAATTCGGTCGTTGAAAGAAAATTCAAAATATATATATATGCATCGTTCGTTCTAGGTTGTGATTTAACTTACTTAAATATTTTTGTGATAATTGTGTTAAAATGTTACATTGTTGTTTGTTTTAATTTCATTATTTTTTATTATTATTATTTCATTTTTGTTTAAAATTAGAAAACAAAAGAAAAGAGTGAATGAAAATCAGTTTGGGCCCAAGAAATGTAACAAAATAGGCCCAAAACCAGCACACCAGTCCAGTCCAAGTCCGGCCTGCCCAAGTACGGACCCAAACGACGTCGTTTCAGGGACGGTTAATCTGAGCCATTCATCTCCATTGATCCGATGGCCCTTATTGGTCCTCATGACCCGACCCATTCCCATTTTAACCGACCCCCTACTTAACCAAACGGCACCGTATTGTTAAGCTTCCCCAATCCTGACCATCAATTGTAATCAATCCAACGGCCAGGATTGAATCACCCTCCCCATATATAAACCTAACCTAACACCCCACGCCCCCTATCCGAACCCCCCCTCCACTCATCGTCTTCACCAAACACTGAAACCCCCCAAACCCTAGCAGCCGCCCTGATTTCCCTTCACCAGAACCCGGCGGCATGAACGCCGATGACCACCTCCTGAACACCCTAGGACCCCCTCACTCTCTTGAACATGGATCTATTACCCCTAGCCTCGAATCCCCTTCCTTCATCTCGAATCTTCATTTGAAGATTCGAGTCGAACCCGGACCTATACCAAACCTCACCATCTTCGTACCAGACACTCCCATGACCTCCCTTGTGACCAAACCAAGCTTGGTTTGGTCCGAATCTACCCACAACTCCTAAAAACCAGATCTGAAGATCCAAAACCTAGAACACGAGTAGCCTTGGAATCCGGCCGGTCTTAACAGGGGTTTGAGGTCTAATAGACCTTAATCAAGGTGTTCTCGTGTGAGAACACCCTGATTAAAGTTTGTTCGGCCTCAAATGGTCGAAGCTAAGTCGGATTTGGGTCAGTTTGGTTTAAACTTTTTCAGTAAGTTTTCCCTTCTCTTTGTTTTAATTTTGATTGAGTTGTTAGCATGCTTTGTTGTGACTGTTTGTTATTATCTGATAATTTTCTTAATTTCTTCCATCTCTGTCAAAGACCTTTTTATTTGGTCGTTTGTTTTCTGTGTATGTTTTGAATGTATCCTGCGATAAACATGTTCGATCAGGATAGTCGTCGCATAAATAATTTATATAGGTTCCCGGTGATTGATCAAAAGTTGTCCGAAGCCCTTTAGGTCCCTGTATGTATTTGTTTATATGAACGACTGATCATTGCCTGTCATAATTAGTATAGTCGACTTGATAAACGTCGTCAATTAACTTCCTATGACTGAATGTTCAAATATTCTAATTCGTACAAAGTGAACGAACCTGTTGATTGTTAATTGGATGCTCGACATTGCCTGAATTTAGCTTATAACTGCATTGTAAACAATTAAAAGAATCAGGCTAGGGCATTTCTGAAATTGAACTTTCAGAAGTTCAAAATGCCCTGATGCTGCAAGGGGTTTAGGGCAGTAATAATCAAGGTTAACAAGGGTAGTCTGGGGTTCGAGAAAAACAGGAAAAGTTTAGTTTAAGTGAGCTGACAAGTAGGGTACTAAATTAGGATTAAACTAATGCCAATGGGGAACAAGACACAAGAGTATGGGGTTTAAAATGAATACTTAAATGAGCCCATAACTCTTGAACAAAAGGAATAAGCCAGGCGTGGGGAACAAATGGCTGGCATCAAAAAAGATGCTTAGGCATGGGATTTAATAGGCATGGGCAGTCTGCAACTGGCAGAATCCAGGCAGCTTGTCTGCACTGGTTTGTTGGCTTACAAATAGGCTATTTCAGAACTTAAAAGGGGCTGGAAAATTAGTCTTGAAGAGAGGTCTTGTGAGTTGAAGAAAACTGAAAAAAACAGAAAGAAATTTCCAGAAATACTGTAACTGAACACTGTCCAAAAATTGCACAAAGAAACCAAGTTGGTTATCCTAACTGGGACTGTTATTTGTTCCATTATGAGAAGTCTGTGTTCTTCTGCTGTGATTGTTACTACACTGAGCTTTCTGTGTGCTGTTGGTTTGAGTTTTAGTCTCCTTGATTGTCAAAACTGTGCTGGTTATTTGCTGAGCCTTGGTGGTTATTGAATTTCTGTGGCTATAGCACAAAATATTCTGTTTCCTTTCTCGACTGGTTTTGTTTCCTATCCTGTTTTCCTGGGATTATTAGTCTGTTGCTCGACCAACGTGTGAACTTCATCTTTGTGGCTGTTTGGTTGTTGCTGTGTTGTGCTATTTATCTGCTGCTGCTGTGCTTGCTGCGTACCATTCAGCTGATCATTTCCTTCTTCTTTTTTTCTCTATACCAGGTACATGACTAATATACTGTCAAATGTAATTGGAAAGTTGAGCATGAATACAAAAGAAAAGATCTGAAGAGTGACTTTTATACATAGATTGTTACATTAAATATCATGTACTGTATAATAATTTTCATTCCTGTTTTGATAATAGAAGTAGCCTGTATGCCCAGTATATATCAATGTAGATTAGCTGAAGGTTAGTTTATATATGTATGTTGTTAGGTGAAAATATTCCCAATGTAATAGGTTGTATCTTAAACTTAGTTTAACTGTGTAGTATATTCTTTAATGTAGGCCAGGCATGAAAACTATCCACTACTAGTTAAGTTCTTTCCCTTTAATAAACGATCCCTTTATAACTGATAAACCACGCCAATAGAACCCAGAACAAGTTCACGGCCTCAACCTCACAGGGGTCGAGCCCAGGTCGAAACAGACCAAGCAGGCCCGCATCGAACAAATAATGGCCCAGGTCCGGCCCATCACGCATGAGCTAGATTTAGGCCCTTAATATTTGCTCGGTTGACTGTGTACGTGGACATGCTTCTGATTTTGCGCAAGCACTCGGAATTCTGTTATTGATAACTTGTAAGCATGTAATTAACTAGGGCTATCTACTGTTTTCAATTAGTAGAGACAAACGCGACAAGAAACATAGTTGCTATAGGATATCCTTTTAAAATAAGGACGAGATGAGCCTCGACAAAAAAATAAAGAAAAACGCACAAATTGCGGGGCCCTTGTTAAATATATATATGTTGAAGCATTCAGTCCCTAAGGTGGGTCGTTTAGCAAATCTCACGACCCTCCCGGAATAATAACGCGATAGCCTCTTTAAGCGCGTATTTAATAATTTTACCTTCTTAAATTCGGGTGCGCATTTATGTGACCCAAATCCAAATCTCGACGGATTCGAGATGTGTTTCTAATCACGGGTACATTGATTGTGACGTGGTTCGAGATGCGTGTCCATGACGTCGCAAATTCCTTTTAAAAACAAGAATGAGACGAGCCTCGACAAACAAAATGTACAAAAGTTGCGGGGCCCTCTAATGTATGTATATATCAAAGTATTTAGAATTCGGGATGTGCCGTTTAACGAATTTTTACGACCTTCCTCAAAATAACAAGACGCTAGTTGCTTTAGACGCGCCTCTAATAATTTATTTTCCTTAATTCGGGTGCACATTTATGTGACCCAAATCCAAATCTCAACCGAGTCGAGATATATCGATAGCCACGGGTGCATTGATGTAACGTGGTTCGAGATATGTTTTCACGACGTTGCAATTCTTGTAAAATAATAATAACGACAAAAGCGGTAAAAAGTTAAAATTTGCACATAAGTTCATATTTGTATAAAATCAGATAATCAAGCCGAATATAACAGTTGAGCGACCGTGCTAGAACCACGGAATTCGGGAATGCCTAACACCTTCTCCCGGGTTAACAGAATTCCTTATCCGGATTTCTGGTACGCAGACTATAATATAGAGTCATTCTTTTCCTCGATTCGGGATTAAAATTGGTGACTTGGGACACCCTAAATCTCCCAAGTGGCGACTCTGAAGTAAATAAACCAATCCCGTTTCGATTGTCCTTTAATTGGAAAAACTCCCTTGCGCCCTCTCGGGTGCGTAAAAAGGAGGTGTGACAGCTCTGGCGACTCTGCTGGGGAGTCCTGAACCCAGAACCACTGGTTCAGGGTTAAAAATTCGAGCTTAGATAAATTGTTATATTTGGCTTTATCTGATTTTTACATGTTTTGAGCCTAATGTGCTAAATGCTGCTTTTACCGCTTTGATATTATCTGAACTGTATATAAATTGTGCCGAAACCTTTCTCTTCTTACCTCCGGGGATGTGCTCACTGGTTGAGACTCCCTATTCTGTTAGTGTCATACCCTAAATAAAAGAGGCTCGGAAAGTTTCTAAGCCGGCTGGCCTTTTGGTTCCCGGAAAGGAGCTCCTTCCTCAGCTCGAGTTGTCCGCTCGGGTACACTGTCTAGAACACCGACCCAGGTTTTGAACATAGAATAACGTGACTTCATGCCGGATCCCTAGTAGGAACGCTTATTTGCATCACGTTGCATTTGACTTAGGGGACTCAACACAGGGGTTGGGTCCGTCTAGGACTAGCAACCTGATATGAAAAGGCCATCTTGATGCATCCTATTTATTTTCCGTGCATTTATTTGTCTTGTGCCCGCATGCTGGCCGGTGTTTGAATATTACGAATGTTGTAAAATTGAAAAAAAAGGAAATAGCGGTTAAAGGATTGATTGTTTATTTAAAAAAAACAAAAAAAAAACAAAGGAAAAATAGAAAATCGTTGTTCTGTTTTATATAGAAATATATAGTTTGTCTTATTATAAAAAATCTTATTACAATCCCGAGGCATTGAAAGGCCGTGTTGCAATGTTGAATTTTCTATTTTTGAAAAATGATAAGAGAGTCATAAACAAGTCCGGGTGACGCCGCTTATGTCAAAATAGCCAAATGTTCCCGAAAGGAACTCCGGAAGGCTGCCTTGGTACAGACGGCCACCTCGTTTTTTTTCTCACACAACCTTAAAAATCTTCGTTCATGAAGTGCTGAAAGGTCGTGTTCAGAAATCCTTTTGAGAAAATTCGCATATATTTTTGTTTTATCAGAATAAGTTTCATTTGTTAAAAATCGTATTAATAAATGTGCAGAATGAGCACGACTCCAAATGAACCCTTTTCGATCATGAATAAAATCCCCCTCCAATTGCGGCTCTGGTGGAATGATTTAGGCAAAGAAGGGCATGACGAAATCAAGAAGTATCTGAAAGGCCTCACGAGTTTGTTGGATATCAGGCCACGGGGAGATATCATAAGGGCACTAGTCCCCCACTGGGATCCTGCGCACAATGTCTTCCATTTCTCGGACTTTGAACTTACCCCAACTTTAGAAGAAATAGCAGGGTATATCGGCAGCGCTGAGACTCCTTTGAGGCACAAATATCTGATTGCTCCAAGAGCTGTAGCAATACACCGGTTTCTGGACTCCTTAAAGATAGTCAGAACAATTCATAACCCTGACTTGGCAAAAGGTTTTTGCAGCATGAGTTTCATATATCAAAGATATGGTCACATAGGAGGATTCGACAAGCCAGAAAACCAGTTGTGCAGCAAAAGTAATCGTCAAAAGTGGGAAGAACATAGACGGATTGCTTTCATGATAACTTTCTTAGGACTACTAGTATTCCCAAGAAAAGACGGGAATATTGACATAAAGATAGCAGGGGTCGTCAGTACGTTGCTCACACAGAGAGATAGTACGTTGGCGCCCATGATAGTATCTGATATGTTCCGGGCTCTCACGTCTTGCAAAGCCGGAGGAAGCTTTTTCGAGGGTTGCAATTTGTTGTTGCAAATGTGGATGACCGAACACCTATGTCACCGAGCCCAGTTTCTGAGCCATGGATCCGCTGAAAAGACCTGCATAGAGGAGTTCTATACCAGAGTTAATGAGACCTACCTACCGGAAGGAGTCACAGCATGGACCTCATATTTCCGTACCCTCGACGCCAGTCAAATACAGTGGGCGCTAGGATGGTTACCGATCGACGAAGTCATATACATGCCAGCAGCCAGGCCCCATTTTCTCTTAATGGGACTTAAGAGCATTCAACCATACGCGCCGCATCGGGTTTTAAGGCAACTTGGGAGGTGTCAGATAGTGCCGAAAGACGAGGATCTAAGCACCCAGGTGATTGAGATCAGTCCCGACGGCCAGTTTCCTGAAGCAAGGGTTCGCCAAATTTGGAGCCAATGTCAATACTTAGAAGCAAATACTTGTGTAATGAATCGGGCAAAAGGGGAAGTTTCGCCCGGGTATCAGGCCTGGTACAAAGGGGAGACATCATCTGGAAGACCGACCAAAAGACCTCACCTGCAAGAATTTGCCAAATCTTCACAAGAACAGTGGGGCTGGTTGGCCAAAGAGCAGGAATATCTTGTCAAAGCAGGCAAACTGAAGCAACAAGTTCAGGATATGAAGTTTGAGTGCCAATTACAGTCTGCTGCCCACAAGGGAGAAAAGAACAAGTTAATCAGAGAAGGCGAGATCCTCAAAGCTCAGATCCGGAGAATGAAAAAAGAGGCTAATAGCCAGCTAGGAAGCCGGGCAGATAAAAGATTGATAGCAGGGTTAAAAGATCAGGTTGCGGAATGCCAGGAAGATTTGGAAAAAGCCAGGGCCAGCACAGCAAAATTGCGAACCAAGTGGGCAAAGGGTGCGATGGCTCGGAGGCAGCGCCTGCAACAAGTCATAAGGGAGTATGAACTGAGCATCGGGACATTAAGGGAAACGAATGCCTCTCTTCGAGAAAGGATCCTCAAGCAAACACGAAATGCCCAAGCCGACAGAAGGCAATATTACGATGCAATGACCAGAATGGAAAGGCAAATGGAGATGTTCCAGGATCAACTCACCACCAATGCGCAAACACTAGGATTAAAGAACCGACAGATAAGGCAGTTGTTCGCAGAAAGGGACAACATTCGAGGAAGGATCGACGAGATTGGGCATTACATCTACATGAAATGCCTGGCATGCGAGCAAATGCCTCGGAAGACCCTTCTTGTTTCTATCATGGGCTGCGTCCACCGGATCATGAATGAATTAAAAAGCTTGCAGAAAGACCTTACACCTAGAGCCGCGAAAAGGCCGAATGATGCCTCGCGGGCCCTTAAGTTGGAGAATTAATCTTTGGTCAAGTCCTGTTTACTTGGCTTTGTTGTTTTCCCATATGTTGTTTTTTTAGTCAAATCAAGTCAAAAACTATGGAGTCTGTGCTGTTGCTATTTTGTTTGAAGTAATGTGTAATAGCAAATTTTGATATTGAAGTTAAGTGACTCCGAAAGAATTTTTATGTGTCTTTACTTGAAGGCAGAACTACGCCTGGTCTGATTCGCGCGGGGACGTGATACGTAGGCAATCCCCATAAGATTCGACCGCTTTTAATAAAGAAAGAAAAGAAAATACAAAAATAAATAAAAAGGGAACAAATGAGCAAACCGGGATGACGCATGTTGTTCGAAGCAAAGCATGTAGAAACGGTTAACTGCCCAGGAGCATTGCATCCTCTATGTGTTATGATCAAATCTGTTAAACTCTAACGCTAACAAAGTTTGTTGTTGTCTGAACCAGACAAGTTAGTTGTTAAAGAACTCTGGCAACACACTCCTACCAAACCATATCCAAAGGACCGGTAGCAACAAGCATGACTACTTCAGAGAATAGTAATGAGGAAGAAAGGCCGATGAGCCAGTTGTTAAAAGAAGCGATGGAAAAGATTGAAAGGATGGGACTAGAAATGAATGCAATGCAGCTAGCCCTAGCCAAAGCACAAAAGAGCCCTGAGCCACTGGGGCACATGCCGGAATACCCTCACTCCGGCCCTTCCACAAGTCTCCCAAATCCCCGTTATTATCAAGAAAGAAGCCCTCATGATTCCCAAGCTCCACCACCCTATCAACCTCTCCCAGCACCCAGCATTCCCACTTTTGTGGGACCCACATCAGCCCCCTTGCAAAGAACGACCAGTGAGCCATTGTTTTAGGCTCACGATACACAATACTATCCCCCCGAGCCTACGTTTCATGCCCCCGAACCACAGGCTTACAATCCACATTTGGAAGTGCCGGCAGAGATTGAGAAGCCGGCTAAGGCCCCTGAACAGGATGAAGTATTGAGAAAGTTCAAAAGCCTGGAGCAGTCCTTCAGGAACTTGCACGGGCTGGGCAATCAAGTCAGCGTAGCATACAAAGATCTGTGCCCTTTCCCAGACGTCCAACTCCCGGCTGGGTTCAAGATGCCTAAGTTTGATTTATATGAAGGGCACGGTGATCCCATGGCACATTTGCGGGGATTCTGTAGCAAAATGAGAGGGGCAGGCGGCAAGGATGAGCTGCTGATAGCTTATTTCGGCCAAAGTCTGAGCGGATCTGCACTAGAATGGTATACCAGGCAGGATTCCAGCAGGTGGTACACGTGGGATGATCTGGCGCAGGCTTTTGCAGGTCATTTCCAGTACAATCTCGAGATAGTCCCTGACCGTCTCACATTATTGAGAACTGGGAAGAAACCCGGGGAAAGTTTTCGCGAGTTCGGGTTCCGCTGGAGAGAACAAGCAGCTAGAGTCGATCCTCCCATGAGAGAGGGAGAGATGGTGGACTATTTCTTGCAAACATTGGATCCAACCTACTTTGGTCACTTGGTGACAACGGTTGGAAAATCTTTCAACGAGGTGGTCAAGATAGGGGTTCTGAGGTCCGACAAAATCTTGAACTACTCGGCACTCAAGGCCACGACTCAGGCTATTCAGAGCGGCACGGGAGGTGCGCTGCAAAGAAAGAAAGAAGAAGTTGCCACGATCGAGGCAGGCAGTTGGTCCAGGGCTGGCAAGCCACACTACAACCAACCCAGACCTCACAGGCCAAACTACCCATATAACCCACCACAACATCTCTATCCGCCTCAAGAACCACATTGTTCCGTACACCAGGCCCAAGCATACACTCAGCCTCCGGTTCGCCCGCAATGGCGCACGCCGGCTCCCCAGAACATATATGCACCACCACAAAATACCTATCCTCCACCGAGGGCATATAGAAACCCTTCAGGGGCAGGCTTTCGGGGAAATCCAGATGCTAGGAATGACAGGTTGCGGAAACAAAGAACTTTTACGGAGTTGGGAGAAACCTACACTGCTTTGTTCCACAAGCTTAGGCAATTGGGTTTGGTTAGTCCTGTCCAGACTCGAGAACCAAATCCCCCACCTCAGAATTTGGATCGATCAATAAGTTGTGAATACTGCTCGGGGATGCTCGGGCATGATACTGAGAAGTGTTGGAAATTGAGGCATGCTATACAGGATCTTATTGACACCAATAAGATCGAGGTCCAGACACCGGAGGCTCCTAACATCAACCAAAACCCACTACCAGCGCACCACGAGACTCACATGATTGAGTTGGTGTATGAGGAAGGAGAGTTGAGAAAACCCTCACAAACAGTGATGATGATCCAGGCCGCCCCGAAAGAAGTCTCAACCAGTGGGGGAACGATGGCACAGTCGCAGGGAGAAGGCGTTAAGCCGGTAGTGATATTGGGAAAGAGCCCGTCCGCCATAACAAGCAAACCCGAGCCAAACAAGTTGGTAATATTAGGGATTCCGCCCGCACCTGCAGTTGTGTTGAAGGGGGCATATAGAGAATTGGTCACCATAAAGCCTGTAGTCCAGCTGCCGATGATTGATAGCAAGGCTGTGCCTTGGAAATATGAAAAAGCGGTGGTGATGTACAAAGGAAAACAAGTGGAAGAAGTCAGTTGTGAAGCGCAAGGGCTGACTCGATCAGGTCGTTGTTTTGCTCCAGTGGAGCTAAGAAGAACCAACCCGGCTGCAACCAAGAAACCCGTGTCCGAAGAAGAGGCTGAGGAGTTCCTGAGGAAGATGAAAGTGCAGGACTACTCCGTGGTCAAACAGCTGAGAAAAACACCAGCCCAGATCTCACTGCTATCATTGCTGATCCATTCTGAGGAGCAACGGCGGGCCCTGATGAAGATATTGAACGAAGCTCATGTACCCAATGAGATTTCTGGAAACCACCTGGAAACCATTGCCAACAAGATTTTTGAGGTAAACATAGTAACATTCTCAGATGATGATCTGCCGGTGGAAGGTACGGAGCACAATAAAGCTCTATACCTAGCTGTCAAATGTGAAGACTCGGTGGTAACTCGAGTATTGATGGATAACGGCTCAAGCGCCAATATTTGTCCACTATCTACCCTGAACCAGTTAAAGATCGACCACAGAAGGATCCACAAGAATAGCATCAGTGTCCGAGGGTTCGAGGAAACGGAACAGCCACTGTGGGGGATGTTATACTTGAACTGTCCATCGGTCCAGTCCTGTTTACCATGGAATTCCAGGTGTTAGACGCCACAGTATCTTATAACCTGCTGTTGGGGCGACCATGGATTCATGCAGCCAAAGCAGTGCCCTCCACCCTACATCAGATGGTGAAGTTCGAGTGGGAAAGACAAGAGGTCGTGATACACGGCGAGGACACAACGTGCACCATGGGCGGAGCCATTGTACCTTTCATAGAGACCGCTGATGACAAAGGTCCTTGGGTCTACTAGATTTTCGATACAGGGTCGACCAACAAAATTTCTGAAGGAGAGATCATCCCACACCCTAGGGTAGCTGCCGCGACAGTCATGATGGTCTCAGAAATGCTGGGTTGTGCCGGGAAAGGGCCTAGGAGTCGAGCTTCAGGGGATTGTCCAACCTGTCACCCTGCCTAAAAATCTGGAAACTTTCGGATTGGGGTTCAAACCAACCGCAGCAGATAGGAAGCAAGCGCGAAAAATGAAGAAGAGGGTCTGGTTTCTGCCTAAGCCGGTGCCACGTCTCTCAAGGTCTTTTGTCAAAGCAAGTGCTAAGGGGTCACCGGTCCCAAAGATTCTAGGACCATTGATCGGTATAAATGAGGACCTGAATCAGAGTTTTGAAAGGCTATTCGCTGATGTCAGTATGGTGGAAGCTGGAGAAGGTTCCAGTGGAACAGAGATACAATTTGTGGGGCCTGAGGCCAAGACCAACAATTGGACAGTTACTCCTCTTCCTGTCCGAGGGGAGTCTTGGTAGTAGGCTTTGATTTATGTTTTGTTTGTTTGTTTATTCGGATTATTCAAGGGTGTAATCCAAATTTTACTTTGTAAAAGTGTGAACCCTTTTATCCCGCAAGTTTAATAAAGTTCTCTTCTTTTGCCCATTTTAATTTTGCTTTGTTCTTTTTCTTTCTGAATAGTTCTCTTTTTACTGGTTCTAATGACATGGCATGCACAGCGGATCGTCGACCTAGTCTAATAAATCAATCTGAATCCGACTTAATGACACAAGAGGTCGTTTTCAACGATGAATCTGAATATGACGAAGATAAAGCCTTTGAAGAGATAAACCGAGAACTGCGCCAATTTGAAGAAAAACCCAAACCTAACCTAAATGACACTGAGGCTGTGAATCTAGGGGACGCTGATAATGTCCGAGAAACCAAAATCAGCATCCATATTGAGCCGAATGTCAGGGAAGAATTGATCAAAACCCTCATGGAATTCAAAGATGTTTTTGCATGGTCATATGATGATATGCCAGGATTAAGCACCAATTTAGTGGTTCACAAATTGCCCACTGACCCGGCATACCCTCCGGTCAAGCAAAAGCTAAGGAAATTTAAAACAGAAATGAGTGTAAAGATCAAAGAAGAGGTGATTAAGCAGTTGTAGGCGAAGGTCATTCGGGTCACTCGATATCCCGAGTGGCTGGCCAATGTGGTACCAGTCCCAAAGAAGGATGGGAAGATCAGGGTGTGCGTCGACTACCGCAACCTCAACAAGGCAAGTCCCAAGGACAATTTTCCATTGCCCAACATCCATATCTTGATCGATAATTGCGCTGGGCGCGAGATCAGATCCTTTGTAGATTGCTATGCGGGTTATCATCAGATCCTAATGGACGAGGAGGATGCGAAAAACACAGCATTTATTACGCCATGGGGAACTTACTGCTATCGGGTAATGCCGTTCGGATTGAAGAACGCCGGGGCAACGTACATGCGAGCAATGACTGCTGTGTTTCATGACATGATACACAAAGAAGTCGAGGTGTACGTCGATGATGTGATCATAAAGTCTTGGCGTCAGGAGGACCATGTAGCAGACCTAAGAAGATTTTTCCAAAGACTCCGAAGGTATGATATCAAGCTCAACCCGGCCAAATGCGCATTCGGGGTTCCATCGGGAAAGCTGCTAGGGTTCATCGTCAGTCGACGGGGGATTGAGTTAGACCCATCCAAGATCGAATCCATCCGAGATTTGCCACCGCCAAGGAACAAAACACAGGTAATGAGTTTGCTGGGTAGACTCAATTACATCAGCAGGTTCATCGCTCAACTCACAGCAACTTGTGAGCCCATATTTCGGCTGTTGAGAAAGGATGCTGCGGTAGGTTGGACGGTAGAGTGTCAAGAGGCCTTCGACCAAATCAAAGGGTATCTGTCTAATCCACCCGTATTGGTCCCGCCTAAGCCTGGGAAGCCCTTAATTCTTTACCTGATGGTCCTGGAAAATTCATTTGGTTGTGTATTGGGGCAACATGATGACACAGGAAGGAAGGAGCAGGCCATCTACTATCTTAGCAAGAAATTCACAGTACATGAGGTCAAGTACACTCAACTCGAGAAAACATGTTGCGCCCTAACTTGGGTAGCTCAGAAGTTGAAGCACTACCTGTCTTCGTATACTACTTATCTCATATCCCGTTTGGACCCATTGAAGTATATCTTTCAGAAACCTATGCCCACGGGAAGGTTAGCAAAATGGCAAATTCTGCTCACAGAGTTTGATATCGTCTATGTGACGAGGACAGCCATGAAAGCCCAGGCGCTGGCCGATCATTTGGCAGAGAATCCCGTTGATGAAAAGTACGAGCCCTTAAGAACGTACTTTCCCGACGAGGAGGTAATGCATACAAATGAGATGGAATTAACTGAGGAACCGGGTTGGAAGCTTTTCTTCGATGGAGCTGCAAACGCAAAAGGGGTTGGAATAGGAGCAGTGCTCATTTCTGAAACAGGACGCCATTATCCTGTTACGGCTCAACTACGCTTCTATTGCACCAATAATATGGCCGAGTATGAAGCTGGAATTCTGGGTCTGCGCTTAGCTGCAGATATGGATGTCCAAGACGTCTTGGTCTTGGGAGACTCGGACCTCTTGGTACATCAGATTCAGGGTGAATGGGAAATGCGAGATTTAAAGCTCATACCATATCGACAATGCTTGCATGATCTGAGCAAGCGATTCCGATCGGTGAAGTTCAAACATATCCCGAGAGTTCACAATGAGGTTGCGGATGCCTTAGCCACCTTAGCATCAATGCTGCACCACCCTGACAAAATGTATGTTGATCCTCTGCACATCCAAGTCCGTGATCAGCACGCTTACTGCAACGCCATAGAAGAAGAAGCAGATGGCGAACCCTGGTTTCATGATATCAAGGAATACCTCATAATGGGGATATATCCAGAACATGCCTCTAGAGACCAAAAAAGAGCCCTTCGGCATTTGTCGAATGGTTTCTTCCTCAGCGGAGGAGTGTTGTACAAAAGAACCCCGGATTTGGGATTGTTGAGATGCATAGATGCCGTTCAAGCCACGACGGTTATGGCAGAGGTACATGCTGGAGTTTGCGGGCCACATATGAGCGGATATGTATTGGCAAGGAAGATCCTCAGGGCAGGGTATCATTGGCTCACCATGGAACACGACTGTATCACTTTCGTAAGGAAATGCCATCAGTGTCAGATACATGGAGATCTGATTCATTCTCCGCCAACAGAGTTACATACGATGTCAGCACCCTGGCCGTTTGTGGCATGGGGCATGGATGTCATTGGACCTATCGAGCCGGCAGCATCCAACGGTCATAGGTTCATTCTAGTAACCATTGACTACTTCACCAAATGGGTTGAGGCTAAAACCTTCAAGTCGGTAACTAAAAAGGCAGTGGTGGATTTTGTGCACTCCCATATCATCTGCAGATTTGGGATCCCAAAAGTAATCATCACGGATAACGGTGCGAATCTTAACAGCAGCCTGATGAGAGAGGTATGCCAACAATTCAAGATTACACACCGCAATTCCACCCCATATCGTCCCAAGGCGAATGGAGCGGTCGAAGCAGCCAATAAGAACATCAAGAAGATACTGCGAAAGATGGTGGAAGGGTCCAGACAATGGCACGAGAGATTACCCTTTGCTTTGTTAGGTTACCGCACTACCGTCCGGACCTCTATAGGTACAACTCCTTATTTGTTGGTGTACGAAACCGAGGCCTTAATACCAGCGGAGGTCGAAATTCCGTCCCTTCGGATTGTCGCTGAAGCCGGGATTGATGATGAGGAATGGGTCAAAGCTCGATTGAAACAGTTGAGCTTGATAGATGAGAAAAGATTGGCAGCAGTGTGCCATGGTCAGCTATACCAGAAGAGAATGGTGAGAACATATAATAAGAAGGTGCGCCCCAGGAAGTTTGAAGTAGGGCAACAGGTATTGAAGAAGATCCTCCCACATCAGGTCGAGGCAAAAGGCAAATTCGCCCCAAATTGGCAAGGGCCTTATATCGTGACCAGAGTATTGTCCAATGGTGCTTTGTGTTTGACAGATATCGAGGGGAGATGTGTCGAACATGGCTATCAATTCTGATGCAGTCAAGAGATATTATGCGTAATTTCTTTAATTATGGCAATTATTGGTTCGTTTGTTTGTATTTGGCATTTATTGGATAATGAGATGACGGAGGCAATTCTTTCTTCTATCCAAACACTTTTAACCCTTGCTTCCCCTTTTGAACCTTAAGTCATTCTTTCATACCCCTCTTTTGGAATCACTAATGGAAAAGACATGAAAAAAAAGGAAAAGAAAAAAAAAAGAAGAAAAGAAAAGAAAAAGAAAAAAATCTTTAAAGGAAAATGAAAAGAAAGAGAAAGAAAAAAAAGAAGAAGAAGATAAAATCATAAGGAATACAAAACCGTGGGAACTACGTTTGACCTGATTCCTCAAAGAGGATACGTAGGCGCCTCACGGCTCGGTCATAGTGTGCAGCATAGTATATATAGGATGCATAATGTACATAGTGTGCATAATAGGCACAGTGTGCGTAACGCACGCAGCCCAACATAAGTGTAAAAAATAAAATTCCCCAAGCAAGAAAACTGGGGCAGAGGTTATGTTTTAAGTTCCAACAAAGGTTTGATTCCAAAAGTTGTAGCAGATCACCCATCAAATTATTTCATTTTTTGATAGTCTTTCTTTAACCCCACACCAAAACCAACATCGGTGTCCAAAAGACCTCCCGATCAATATCCAAGAGATACCAAGTCAGGCAAATAGAGCCAAGAATAATACGCCGATCCCCAGCAAAGAAGAGGATCATAAGACGGGGAATGAATTGATGGTCAGAGGAACCTCCAGAAAAGAGGGTCGTATTGACAACACCCCGATTCCTTGATGAAAATGTAAAATGAGAGAGTCTTATCGGTGAAAACCTTCACAGGCACCGAAAGGCGACGTAAGATGAGAAATGTAAAATGAGAGAGTCTTATTGGTGAAAACCTTCACAGGCACCATAAGGCGCCGAGAGCTGAGAGAAAAGAGAGAGTCTCATTAGTGAAAACCCCTCGAAGGGCACTATGAGGCGCCAGACAGATCAACAAAAAACGACCACATTCGCAACGAAATGGACACTCATTTATCATCCCCAGCAAGTCAGACCATCGGGCAAATCGATTGATACGAATAGACTGGGTCGGGAATCTATGGTGCACGTCATGATCACGGGGACCAGTCATGTCCTCCAGATAAGTTCTTTTGAATTTCTTCTCCCACCAAATATTGGTTCAGAAAGATTTTCTCCTTTTTCTATCTTTTATTTCTCTTCCTAAAAATTTGTCTTGAAAAGGATTTTTCAAATCTTACTACCAGAGATCGAAGGGGAATTCATCCAATGCAGGATAACACAAACAATCTTAAAGGTCGGCCCCAGGCAATGCAATGATCGTGCCTTGCAGTTTTGGAGGAAGTAAGCTCCTAAAGGGAGTGGTTTCGGGAGTAAAAGCAGACTCCCACAGCATGTGCTTAAAGAGAAAGCAGAAAGGGGGATAAATTGAAAATCAGCCCCTAGCAGGCCAGAAACCCCCAGCAAGCAATTTTGTCCACCAACCAATTATGGGGACATAGAGCAAGAAAAGGGGAAGAGAGGAAAAATCATCCGCTGAAAAGACACCTCCTCCCACCATGATTAAAACTAACTAAATCCTTTTGTCGGCTGCAGGAAAACAAAGGACTGATGATGGAAGCAAGACGCAACGCCAGGGAAATCACCAAAAACCGGGGCAGAAAATTTTCTGCCGATTGTCAAAATTTTCTCGGAAGAACGGGGAAACAATTTCAATACTTTTAAGTTCTAGGTCGCCCACCAGTAAAATGCGGGAATACATTTAAGTTCTAGGTCGCCCACCAGTAAAATGCGGGAATACATTTAAGTTCTAGGTCGCCCACCAGTAAAATACGGGAATACATTTAAGTTCTAGGTCGCCCACCAGTAAAATGCGGGAATACATTTAAGTTCTAGGTCGCCCACCAGTAAAATGCGGGAATACTTTTAAGTTCTAGGTCGCCCACCAGTAAAATGCGGGAATACATTTAAGTTCTAGGTCGCCCACCAGTAAAATGCGGGAATACATTTAAGTTCTAGGTCGCCCACCAGTAAAATGCGGGAATACATTTAAGTTCTAGGTCGCCCACCAGTAAAACGCGGGAATACATTTAAGTTCTAGGTCGCCCACCAGTAAAATGCGGGAATACTTTTAAGTTCTAGGTCGCCCACCAGTAAAATGCGGGAATACATTTAAGTTCTAGGTCGCCCACCAGTAAAATGCGGGAATACATTTAAGTTCTAGGTCGCCCACCAGTAAAATGCGGGAATACATTTAAGTTCTAGGTCGCCCACCAGTAAAATGCGGGAATACATTTAAGTTCTAGGTCGCCCACCAGTAAAATGCGGGAATACATTTAAGTTCTAGGTCGCCCACCAGTAAAATGCGGGAATACTTTTAAGTTCTAGGTCGCCCACCAGTAAAATGCGGGAATACATTTAAGTTCTAGGTCGCCCACCAGTAAAATGCGGGAATACTTTTAAGTTCTAGGTCGCCCACCAGTAAAATGCGGGAATACATTTAAGTTCTAGGTCGCCCACCAGTAAAATGCGGGAATACATTTAAGTTCTAGGTCGCCCACCAGTAAAATGCGGGAATACTTTTAAGTTCTAGGTCGCCCACCAGTAAAATGCGGGAATACATTTAAGTTCTAGGTCGCCCACCAGTAAAATGCGGGAATACTTTTAAGTTCTAGGTCGCCCACCAGTAAAATGCGGGAATACATTTAAGTTCTAGGTCGCCCACCAGTAAAATGCGGGAATACATTTAAGTTCTAGGTCGCCCACCAGTAAAATGCGGGAATACTTTTAAGTTCTAGGTCGCCCACCAGTAAAATGCGGGAATACTTTTAAGTTCTAGGTCGCCCACCAGTAAAATGCGGGAATACATTTAAGTTCTAGGTCGCCCACCAGTAAAATGCGGGAATACATTTAAGTTCTAGGTCGCCCACCAGTAAAATGCGGGAATACTTTTAAGTTCTAGGTCGCCCACCAGTAAAATGCGGGAATACTTTTAAGTTCTAGGTCGCCCACCAGTAAAATGCGGGAATACTTTTAAGTTCTAGGTCGCCCACCAGTAAAATGCGGGAATACATTTAAGTTCTAGGTCGCCCACCAGTAAAATGCGGGAATACATTTAAGTTCTAGGTCGCCCACCAGTAAAATGCGGGAATACTTTTAAGTTCTAGGTCGCCCACCAGTAAAATGCGGGAATACATTTAAGTTCTAGGTCGCCCACCAGTAAAATGCGGGAATACTTTTAAGTTCTAGGTCGCCCACCAGTAAAATGCGGGAATACATTTAAGTTCTAGGTCGCCCACCAGTAAAATGCGGGAATACATTTAAGTTCTAGGTCGCCCACCAGTAAAATGCGGGAATACTTTTAAGTTCTAGGTCGCCCACCAGTAAAATGCGGGAATACTTTTAAGTTCTAGGTCGCCCACCAGTAAAATGCGGGAATACATTTAAGTTCTAGGTCGCCCACCAGTAAAATGCGGGAATACATTTAAGTTCTAGGTCGCCCACCAGTAAAATGCGGGAATACTTTTAAGTTCTAGGTCGCCCACCAGTAAAATGCGGGAATACTTTTAAGTTCTAGGTCGCCCACCAGTAAAATGCGGGAATACATTTAAGTTCTAGGTCGCCCACCAGTAAAATGCGGGAATACATTTAAGTTCTAGGTCGCCCACCAGTAAAATGCGGGAATACATTTAAGTTCTAGGTCGCCCACCAGTAAAATGCGGGAATACTTTTCAGCTCTAGGTCGCCCACCAGTAAAATGCGGGAATACTTTTCAGCTCTAGATTTGAAATCAGTAACCCCACCTGAAGGCGGAAGGTTACAACAGAGATCCCCAAGCAGGAAACAATAAAATCCCCAGCACCAAGAAGCAGAAGGCTGCAAAGGCAAGCGCTCGATTCAAAAGGAAGAAGGAACGCGTCTCGAAGGAAGCAGTTTGGGGAAACTTTATGGCATGCCCAACATAACAATTTTGATGAAGAAAGCCATACCACTGAAGAAACCATTGAAAGGCTTAAAGAAGAGGGCCATGTTCCCAGTAGATCAAGCGAAGTGATGAAAACTGGCATTCACAAAAGGCGAAGGACCAGTATCATCCCCCAAGTTCACAAAATAAAGGCATCGGAGGAAAGCGCTAGCCGACAAGGAAGCAAGGTAACAAGAACAAGTCGAGGATAGATGAGATCTCATGATCCATAGTCTAGCTTAGCTTCTTGTTTTTCCTTTCAGAACAATGTAACAAGGAGATCGGTGAGCGGTAGCATCCTGCAGCAGCATGCAACATCGCACAACAACAGCGAACACTACAGTCACACGGTAGTCCCAGCTACCAAAAATTTCCCGAACTACATTGACCTGATTCCTGTTCAGCCCAGAATATGTAGGAAACCTCTGAAGCAAAGGTTCGGTCAAATCTTTTTCAAAAAATGCTTCACACGGAGTATTCGAACGGGCAAAAATCGCTCGCTTTATCTTTGCGCGAAAACCCTTCGTGTCTTCGTGCAAAGAGGGGCAGCTGTAATCACGTGATTTTTGCTTCACGGACAATCGCTCCAAAAGAAAACAAAAATAGTGACAAATGACTCCGCTGTACAATTTTTCAATTTTTCGTGGCATGTGCTGTTAGTCATTTGTGGTTCGGTCCATGTTGAATTTGATCTTATCAATCAAAATAGAACTTATGTTTGTCATGGTAATCAAACCGTAATTCGGTCGTTGAAAGAAAATTCAAAATATATATATATGCATCGTTCGTTCTAGGTTGTGATTTAACTTACTTAAATATTTTTGTGATAATTGTGTTAAAATGTTACATTGTTGTTTGTTTTAATTTCATTGTTTTTTATTATTATTATTTCATTTTTGTTTAAAATTAGAAAACAAAAGAAAAGAGTGAATGAAAATCAGTTTGGGCCCAAGAAATGTAACAAAATAGGCCCAAAACCAGCACACCAGTCCAGTCCAAGTCCGGCCTGCCCAAGTACGGACCCAAACGACGTCGTTTCAGGGACGGTTAATCTGAGCCATTCATCTCCATTGATCCGATGGCCCTTATTGGTCCTCATGACCGGACCCATTCCCATTTTAACCGACCCCCTACTTAACCAAGCGACACCGTATTGTTAAGCCTCCCCAATCCTGACCATCAATTGTAATCAATCCAACTGCCAGGATTGAATCACCCTCCCCATATATAAACCTAACCTAACACCCCACGCCCCATATCCGAACCCCCTCCACTCATCGTCTTCACCAAACACTGAAACCCCCCAAACCCTAGCAGCCGCCCTGATTTCCCTTCACCAGAACCCGGCGGCATGAACGCCGATGACCACCTCCTGAACACCCTAGGACCCCCTCACTCTCCTGAACATGGATCTATTACCCCCTAGCCTCGAATCCCCTTCCTTCATCTCGAATCTTCATTTGAAGATTCGAGTCGAACCCGGACCTATACCAAACCTCACCATCTTCGTACCAGACACTCCCATGACCTCCCTCGTGACCAAACCAAACTTGGTTTGGTCCGAATCTACCCACAACTCCTAAAAAACCAGATCTGAAGATCCAAAACCTAGAACACGAGTAGCCTTGGAATCCGGCCGGTCTTAACAGGGGTTTGAAGTCTAATATACCTTAATCAAGGTGTTCTCGTGTGAGAACACCCTGATTAAAGTTTGTTCGGCCTCAAATGGTCGAAGCTAAGTCGGATTTGGGTCAGTTTGGTTTAAACTTTTTCAGTAAGTTTTCCCTTCTCTTTGTTTTAATTTTGATTGAGTTGTTAGCATGCTTTGTTGTGACTGTGTGTTATTGTCTGATAATTTTCTTAATTTCTTCCATCTCTGTCAAAGACCTTTTTATTTGGTCGATTGTTTTCTGTGTATGTTCTGAATATATTCTGTGATATACATGTTCGATTAGGATAGTCGTCGCATAAATAATTCATATAGGTTCCCAGTAATTGAACAAAAGTTGTCCGATGCCCTTTGGGTCCCTGTACGTATTGTTTATGTGAACGATTGATTATTACCTGTTGTATTTAGTATAGTCGACTCGATAAACATCGTCGATTAGTTTTCTATAACTAATTGATCAAATGAACTAATAATGTCACATGACTGATCGAACCATGTCACTAACTGAATGCCCGACACTGTTTGAAATGGGTTTGTTTGTATTGCAAAACGACTGAAAAGATTCAGCCCATGGGCAGTTCTGAAATTGAACTTTCAGAAGTTCAAAATGCCCTGATGCTGCAAGGGGTTTAGGGCAGTAATAATAAAGGTTAACAAGGGTAGTCTGGGGTTCGAGAAAAACAGGAAAAGTTTAGTTTAAGTGAGCTGACAAGTAGGGTACTAAATTAGGATTAAACTAATGCCAATGGGGAACAAGACACAAGAGTATGGGGTTTAAAATGAATACTTAAATGAGCCCATAACTCTTGAACAAAAGGAATAAGCCAGGCGTGGGGAACAAATGGCTGGCATCAAAAAAGATGCTTAGGCATGGGATTTAATAGGCATGGGCAGTCTGCAACTGGCAGAATCCAGGCAGCTTGACTGCACTGGTTTGTTGGCTTATAAATAGGCTATTTCAGAACTTAAAAGGGGCTGGAAAATTAGTCTTGAAGAGAGGTCTTGTGAGTTGAAGAAAACTGAAAAAAACAGAAAGAAATTTCCAGAAATACTGTAACTGAACACTGTCCAAAAATTGCACAAAGAAACCAAGTTGGTTATCCTAACTGGGACTGTTATTTGTTCCATTATGAGAAGTCTGTGTTCTTCTGCTGTGATTGTTACTACACTGAGCTTTCTGTGTGCTGTTGGTTTGAGTTTTAGTCTCCTTGATTGTCGAAATTGTGCTGGTTATTTGCTGAGCCTTGGCGGTTATTGAATTTCTGTGGCTATAGCACAAAATATTCTATTTCCTTTCTCGACTGGTTTTGTTTCCTATCCTGTTTTCCTGGGATTATTAGTCTGTTGCTCGACCAACGTGTGAACTTCATCTTTGTGGTTGTTTGGTTGTTGTTGTGTTGTGCTATTTATCTGCTGCTGTTGTGCTTGCTGCGTACCATTCAGCTGATCATTTCCTTCTTCTTTTGTTCTCTATACCAGGTACATGACTAATATACTGTCAAATGTAATTGGAAAGTTGAGCATGAATACAAAAGAAAAGACCTGAAGAGTGACTTTTATACATATATTGTTACATTAAATATCATGTACTGTATAATAATTTTCATTCCTGTTTTGATAATAGAAGTAGCCTGTATGCCCAGTATATATCAATGTAGATTAGCTGAAGGTTAGTTTATATATGTATGTTGTTAGGTGAAAATATTCCCAATGTAATAGGTTGTATCTTAAACTTAGTTTAACTGTGTAGTATATTCTTTAATGTAGGCCAGGCATGAAAACTATCCACTACTAGTTAAGTTCTTTCCCTTTAATAAACGATCCCTTTATAACTGATAAACCACGCCAATAGAACCCAGAACAATTTCACGGCCTCAACCTCACAGGGGTCGAGCCCAGGTCGAAACAGACCAAGCAGGCCCGCATCGAACAAATAATGGCCCAGGTCCGGCCCATCACGCATGAGCTGGATTTAGGCCCTTAATATTTGCTCGGTTGACTGTGTACGTGGACATGCTTCTGATTTTGCGCAAGCACTCGGAATTCTGTTATTGATAACTTGTAAGCATGTAATTAACTAGGGCTATCTACTGTTTTCAATTAGTAGAGACAAACGCGACAAGAAACGTAGTTGCTATAGGATATCCTTTTAAAATAAGGACAAGATGAGCCTCGACAAAAAAAAAAGAAAAACGCACAAATTGCGGGGCCCTCGTTAAATGTATATATTGAAGCATTCAGTCCCTAAGGTGGGTCGTTTAGCAAATCTCACGACCCTCCCGGAATAATAACGCGATAGCCTCTTTAAGCGCGTATTTAATAATTTTACCTTCTTAAATTCGGGTGCGCATTTATGTGACCCAAATCCAAATCTCGACGGATTCGAGATGTGTTTCTAATCACGGGTACATTGATTGTGACGTGGTTCGAGATGCGTGTCCATGACGTCGCAAATTCCTTTTAAAAACAAGAATGAGACGAGCCTCGACAAACAAAATGTACAAAAGTTGCGGGGCCCTCTAATGTATGTATATATCAAAGTATTTAGAATTCGGGATGTGCCGTTTAACGAATTTTTACGACCTTCCTCAAAATAACAAGACGCTAGTTGCTTTAGGCGCGCCTCTAATAATTTATTTTCCTTAATTCGGGTGCACATTTATGTGACCCAAATCCAAATCTCAACCGAGTCGAGATATATCGATAGCCACGGGTGCATTGATGTAACGTGGTTCGAGATATGTTTTCACGACGTTGCAATTCTTGTAAAATAATAATAACGACAAAGGCGGTTAAAAGTTAAAATTTGCACATATGTTCAATTTGTATAAAATCAGATAATCAAGCCGAATATAACAGTTGAGCGACCGTGCTAGAACCACGGAATTCGGGAATGCCTAACACCTTCTCCCAGGTTAACAGAATTCCTTATCCGGATTTCTGGTACGCAGACTATAATATAGAGTCATTCTTTTCCTCGATTCGGGATTAAAATTGGTGACTTGGGACACCCTAAATCTCCCAAGTGGCGACTCTGAAGTAAATAAACCAATCCCGTTTCGATTGTCCTTTAATTGGAAAAACTCCCTTGCGCCCTCTCGGGTGCGTAAAAAGGAGGTGTGACAGTTATGTGTAGGCGGATCCTGGAAGGGTTATGATAGTTTAACTACTTGAGGATTTGAATGTTCTACGATTATGAGAATTCACTCGCGTGTTGTTATGGTTCTCTTAGAATGAGTTAAGTAAAATAAAAAAATCTATGTGATGAAGTGTTCACCCTATTAGTGGTTCAGGAGTCAGGATGAAATTCTTGTACTATCGCATATTGGCATGTTAGGTGCAGTGAGCGGTATGAAATTTGAAAGTGAGAATCAAGGTTGCGGTTCGGCGTTGGCAAGGACGTCACAAGCTCGGATGAGCAGAAAAAGGACTTTGAATGTTTAGAGTAAGCTGGTATTGTTTTCAGCATCACCTGAGATCAGTGTTTTGTGAAAGAGGCTTTGCATCCTAGTTATGGATTATTTATTTGCTTACAACATTGTATGGCCAGTGGTGAGGGTGTGCAGACTTGTTACCTGGTGCGGGAGGACGTGGGAGCGTATCTCACGGGAAGATTGTATAAATGTGACATATAGTCACTTGATTGATTAAAGATTTAAACCAAGTATGAAGGTTGTGGTAATATCACTAATTTAAGAATTTATGCCTGGAGGGCACTCGGTTTATTAGGTTGTGGACTGTGGAGGTTTGCTCCAAATATGAGGGTTATTCTTGTGAGTTATGGAAAAGGGGGTTATTATGGACCCTTGAAAGGTTATTAGCCTAGTATGATGCGGTCAGAATCGGCTCGAGGTCAGTGGGTGGATTTAAATATAAATATGGGCTCTATATCAGGCCAGATGTGTTTATTTTAGCATAGCACTCCTCATGGAGGAGTATTCGAACATTGGATGCTATTTCGTCATCGGCTATTTCATGTAGTACTATATTGTGCCGTGTGAATTGTGAAACGGCTTGATAAATTTCTTATGCGTTGAGGTTTCGCGTAGCGATGGTGTCATATGAGCAGGATGGCTCTTAAGATTCAGATCATATACCGCACCTCAGTTGTGCTTGAGTTTTGTAGCTTATGGCGCTATATGTCTCTCCAGGATTGGTATTATGCACTTTGCGTGCTTGTGACCGATATTCGGTATTTTATTGTAATGAGCAATTTAGCTCGATGTGTATCTCCTTATGTGAATTTTATGTGTGGATCGGGTGGCACGCCGCCACGGGTATGTTATTTGGATTGGGTTGCACACCGCAACAGTGTGATGTTGAATACAACTTTCTATATTCTATTTTTGTGTGTCTTTTTTTCCATTTTCTGAGGAAAGTTCATATTAGTGCGTGAGTTGAGTAGTCCCTTCCAACGTTCATTTTCCTTATATATCACGTTCGAGTTTATAGCCTATTGGCACATTGTGGCATCATATGAGACTTTTGATCATGTCCGGGTGGCTTATTACCTTCGTACTGGGTGATATGAGTTCATTGGATTTAGGATCAGTGCAATCTGATTATATGAATTATATTAAGGAGCAAAGACCATTATTTGGTTCATAATGAGGTGATGGTTCTTGTCAGGAGTATAAACCCATTGATTTGTTGATTCGGCAGTTGGTTATGAATTTCTACACGTCTCTTCCATCGTGACAGTATTGTAAGAGTTAGAGCAAGACCTATGTATGTCATGGAGTGCGTTGGGAGCATTAGATTCGTGACATTTCGACTATTATGATCAGAGAATGTTATTATGGTCCTGTGAATAAAGTGGTGCAAGGTGTGAATTCAGCAAAGCTATGCAGCCACGTTCTGGTATATCGTGTGGTGATTAATAAGGTGATCGTATGTTGGAAACAGGCCTGGCAAAGAATTCCGGATGTTGGAACTGGGCACTAAGGCTTATTTGCCTGAATGAAAGAGAATATCTTCAGATTTTGCTCAAGATAATGTGCTCAATTGAGTCGTGGTAGCACGAGTAGGTGCTCGAGGTGTTAAATAGTGATTTTGGACAACTCCAACACAGTTCTAAGCACGTTCGAGGACAAACGTATGTTTACGTGGGAGAGAATGTAATGACCCAACCGGTCGTTTTGAGCTCTAGTGTGTCATTCAACAGTTTGAGGCCATGAGCAGCTTCACTTCAGGTATTATGACTTGTAAGCGTGGTTGGAATTGAATTCCGGGAAGTTCGGAGTTGATTTGGAAAGAGAATTCCCATTTCGAAAGCTTTAAGTTGGAAGAATTGACTAAAATTGAATTTTTGAGTAAACGACCTTGGAATCGGGATTCGAAGGTTCCAACAGGTTCGTATGATGATTTCGGACTTTGGCGTATGTCCGGATCAGGATTTGGAAGACTCGGGAAAGTTTCGGTACCTATTGTGGAACTTGGCATTTTTGAAAGAATTTCATAAGTTTGGGTTGAAGTGCATTTCAATGTAATCGATGTTTATTTGGAATTTCGAGTTAGGGAATAGCTTCGTATGGTGATTTTGGTGTTGGGAGTGCGATCGAAAGTGAATTCGGAGGTTCGTGGGTCATTTTGGAGTCATTTAGCTAAAGATAGAAATTTGAAGGTTTTTGAGGAGTTTGACCGGAAGTGGAATTTTTGATAACGGGGTAAGATTCTGATTCCAGAAGTTGGAGTAGGTCCGTAATGTCGAATATGACTTGTGTGCAAAATTTGATGTCAATCAGACGCGATTTGATAGGTTTCGGCATCGAATATAGAAGTTTGAAATTCCAAAGTTAATTAAGCTTGGATTGGAGTGCGATTCATGGTTTTAGCATTGTTTTATGTGATTTGAGGCCTCGAGTAGGTCCGTGTTATGTTATGGGACTTGTTGGTATGTTTGGATGGGGCCCCGGGGCCTCGGGTGTGTTTCGAGGTAGTTTTAGATCATTTCAAGTTGTTTTGCAATAGCTAATGCTGGTGTCTGGTGTTGTTCTTCGCATTCGTGAGGATCCTGTCACGTTCACGAAGAAGGATTTGGCTTCAGGGACTTTGTTCTTCGTGTTCGCAAAGAGACCCTCGCGTTCGCGAAGAAGGAAATCTCTGTTGCATAGGTATAACTTCGGAGGCTTATATCTCGTAATCTATAAGGAATTTGGAGATAATCTAAAAATTAAAGTTGTATCACTTTGTGTCTAATTTTCAGAAAGGTAAACTATTTAGCATTTGGATTTGTGTACAAAAAGTTATGGCTGGTACACTACAGGCTGTCCGGAAAGATGAAGAAGAAATTTGGGTTGCACGGGGCTGACGTGGGCAGCTTATATCTTAAAATATATAAGGAATTGGGAGATGACCAAAACATGAAAGTTGTAGATCTTGGTGTCTAGTATTCAAAACATTAAACCATTTGTTATTTGGAATTTTTTTACAAAATGTTATGGCCATTATACTAGAGGCTGTCTGAGAAGAGTTTGGAAAATAGTTTTTGGGAATTTTCTTCTTCGCAACGCGATGGGGGTCTCGCGAACGCGAAGAAGAGTCGTCTGGGCAGTGTATAAGTGTAAATAAATGGGTTTAGCTCATTTCATCTCATTTCCTCCATGGGAGCCGACCTAGGATCGATTTTGGAGCTCCATCTTCATCATCTATGTCAAGGTAAGTGATTCCCACCTATTGCATGTTAATTACTTGGATTATATCTAGATTTTAACATGGAAAATCATATAAATTAGTAGAAATTTTGGGATTTTGAAGAAAACCTAAGAAATTTGTATTCTTGGATTTGACCACGATTTTGAACATGAAATTGAGAGCAATTTATGTCACACCTCCTTTTTTACCACCCCCGAAAGGAGGTATAAGGGAGTTTTTTTCTAATTTAAAGTGACAATCGAAACAGAATTATTTATATTAAATTCAGAGTCGCCACTTGGGATAATTTATGGTGTCCCAAGTCACCGATTCAAATCCCAAATCGAGAAAAAGATTGACTCTGTTTTACAGTCCGCGAACACAGGAATTCGGGTAAGGAATTTTGTTAACCCGGGAGAAGGTGTTAGGCATTGTCGAGTTCCGTGGTTCTAGCACGGTCGCTCAACTATTATTATTGGCCTAATTATCTGATTTTTAAAATATTTTTAAACCTATGTGCATTTTAACTTTACAACCACTTTTATTTAATTAATTTTTAGGAGAAAATTCAACGTCATCTAAAACACGTCTTGAACCACGTCACATAAATGCACCCGCGGTCCACGATATATTTTATCTAACATTGTTAGGATTTGGATTTGGGTCACATAAATGCGCACCCGAGTTTAGGAAATTATTTTTTTTAAAAATAACGCGCCTAAAGCAACTACGCACTTCAACTTTGCGAGGGCCATGGGAAATTCAACTAAATGGCACCCCTCGATTTCTAAGGATCGAAATTAATTAAATGAGGGCTATGCGTTTTGATGTTTTATTTAGCACGTCTCACCTCGCTTTAAAAGATTTCTAAATTTAGTTATGAGGGTCATAGCTATTTGCGTTATAAAATATGGCACACCTGAAATTATTCCAATTTTTAAATGTAAAACTAAGCTTTTGAGGTCCATAAACTATGCCTTGCTATCTACTATGGCTCAACTCAACTATTAACAAAGTCTAATTAATAACAATAGATGAATAGGGATTTTACCCCTCTTACTTTTAAATCCAACGTTTAGGCTAATTTAACAAAAAGAAAATTTGCATCGAAGAAAGAAAACAGATTTGGTTATTTAAAGAAAAATAGCTCGTGTCATATCCAACAATAAAACCAAAGGTTGAAATAGGCCGGCCCAACACGAGAGGCCTGCGTTTCAGCTTCGTGCAGCCTCATGGCCCAAATTATTTGAGAGCTAAGGAGAAAACAAGGACGAGACTCGAGTTCGAGTCTCCAGGCATGCATTCAATATCAGAAACATTAGAGGGGGGATCAACATTGAAACCAGCCAATTACCAATAAAGCAAATCATACATTCCATCAGATTCCCTCAATTAAATACCAGCAATGTAGCTAAGTATCAACATCAGGCCTTCAGGCTTGGGCCTGAACGAGCCCAAGTCTTAACGAAGATGGGACATTCCTTAGCTGGTCCAACCTTAAGCTCAAACTTTCAGATCCAATCGGTGACACAAAACTAATTAAAATTGCAAATCCAATCGAGACTATACAAAACATGCCATTGCATTATCGATTTTATTTCTGCATTTTAAGCTAATTAAACCCCAAATCGACTAAATGAGCATTCTTAAATTCAGATACCAATTCTAACTTGAAACAAGTTCATATGCCACTCAAAGGTAAAACCCCACAGCAGCCCAAAACCAACTTTTAAAATCCCAAAATCAAACCATCTTCAACCCAGGTGCAAGATTTGAAGTTTTCAGAGATTCTAACTAGTGAAGAGGATCAGAAAATCAACAATAAACAGAATTTTTGAGCAATTTTTCACAAAGACAAAATGCAGGGAAATCAGTGTTCTTTCAAGTTTTCAGCCGTTTCAGTTTTACAGAATTTTATCCCTAATTTTTTCCCCCTTGAATATCAAGTAATGATGCCTTTATAGGCAAGCTATTAGGGCATGAGAAATAAGCTAAGTTTTGCTCATAAAACCTTTCAGAATTTTCATTTTTGCCTAGGTATCCTTAGTGTAAAAATCAAATTTTCAGTTAGGTCCCCACCCCAGCTTCTAGGAAGCTTCCTCAATCAGTTACTGAGATTCCTTTCACCTAGAAGTCCCAAATTACCCCTTAAACCCTTGCTTTTTAACCCCTGAAACCAGACCAGATGGGTCAAAATTGACCCAAATCGAATTGTTATGGGTCTCCTGTCAAATCCCTTTTGGGCTTTTCTGATTTCAGAATTCAAATCGAGCCCTAATCCAAAATATCAATTTAACGGGTTAGGGGAAAAATCTGGAACCCTTAAGACAAAGCCCAAAATCCAAAAGAAAAGGAAAATGAATTAATTAGTTTTAAACAACAAAATAAACTATGTTGATTATTAAACAACTTATGCATGGAAAAAATTGAAAATGAACAAATAATGAGGAAAAAGAGAAGAAGAAATAGAAAAGAGATGAAGAAGGACGAATAAAAAAGAGAAATACAAGAACAGAAACAACAAAAACAAATGAAAATACCTAAACCGGGCTGGCGAGACCTTGAAGTCATTCTTCGATCTTTCGATTTTGACCGAAAGGGGTCTTAATCATGTGTTCTCAGATGAAAACATATGAACAAGGTCCATTTTGGCCTCAATATTTACTAAGTTTGCCGATTTTAGGATCTTGAAATTTTAGGTTTCATATTTTGATTCAATATTCGATGATATGGAGACGGATTCAAGGGGAACCGTGTTGAAATTTGGAGAGAGGGGGATGAGAGGGTTCAGGGGTGTGATTTTGGGGTAGTTTGGGGTGGTGCAAGGCTGCGCCGCCACCGGAGATGATGGTGAGTTTTGGGGTGGCGTTTAGGGTTATAGGTTAGAGTCTTTGAAGATAGGGTGAGAGACATGAGACGAAAAGGGGGGAGTGAAGGGTTCGGACAGTTAAATAAGACAGGGGACGTAGTTCTGAGCCATCCGATTGAAGGAAATCAACGGCTGAGATTGGCTCAACGAGAACGGTGTCGTTTGGTTGGAAAGTGGGGCTGGACCGGGTTTTGGTTGGGTTTGGGCCGAATTGGACGGGTTAATTGGGGAAGTTTGGTTTGGGCTTGGGATTTTTACATTGATTTAGCCCAAATCCTGATCTCTTTTACTTCTTTCCCTTTTTCTTTTCAACAAATCCTTTTAATTCCTTTTTTTTTTAAATTAAAAACAGAAACCTAAATTAAATCTTAAAACCAAATTAGCATATACATATTAATTCTAAATATTAATTAACATAACTACTAAAAAAAACTAAATTTAAAGAAAACTACCAAAATTCGAATATAAACAATAAAATGCAAAATTAGTTATTTTTGGTGATTTTTCCGATTTTTATGAAACACTAATTTATTAATTAATCTAAAAATATAAAATTAAATATTAAATGCAAATGCAACATATTTTTGTGTTTTTCATGAATTAAATAAAATAAACGTGCACGGACAAATGCAAACAGTCGACAAAAAATGCCACAAAAAATCTACAAAATTGAAAATAATGGAGAAATTTATTTTCTTGAATCTATGGGAGTAATTCATCTAGGTAAAAAATCATGTGCCCACAATTTATATATTTGATTTCGTGAGGTTGTGAGTAAACTTTATCTTCGAAAAAAATTGGAATCCGGGCACGTGGGCCCGAGAGCGATTTTGTCAACTTTTTGATCGGGGTTAGAAATTATTATAAATTGGGTTATTATGAGTAATTGAACATATGTTAATAGGTTTACATAATTGTTGGCTAGTTTTGGAGCATTGTGCATCGATTTGAATCTTCGGAAGGGCGTGGAATGCCGATTTTGGAACTTCGGAGCGAGGTAAGTCTCCTTTCTAACCTTGTAAGAGGGAATTAACCCCATAGGTGAATTAAATTATTATGTGCTTCTATTTGAGGGGGCTACGTACGCACGAGGTGACGAGAGTCCGTACGTAGCTACTAGCTATGCCCCTGTCCGGGTAGTTTAGGCTTACATCATGCTTTGTTGATATTGTTGTTAATTTATGTTATTGTTGTCTTGAGAAGAAACAAGATTAGGGGTGCATAATAATTGTGTTGAAAGGAATTTGAATTGAGGAATTTAAGATTTTTAAGGGTTTTCATGAAACTTCGTATTTTCGAAAGAATTGAGAAATATTATAATGACTTAAGAAATCTATGTGTAACTGTGTCGCATGTGCATTTCGTGAGCGGGGAGAATCTCTTTAAAAGTTTCACGTTGAATTGTCCTTATTTTGAAAGGAATCAAGAAAAGGATTTTGATTTATTAATAAATTATATTTGGCCGTGTCGCATGTATGATTCGCGAGTGGAAAAATTCCGTAAATTATACTTGACCGCATCGCACATATCGCGAGCGGGGTATTTCCTTCTACTACTCTTATGGGATCGGGTCATTCGCCTCGACAGGATTTATGTACCACACTCTCATGGGAACGAGTCGTTCGTCTCGGTAGATTAATAGATGCATCTATGGTTCGCGTCGTTCGACCCTCGGCAATGCACAATTTACTTTTATGTTGGATCGGGTCGTATGCCTCGACATTTCCTATATATATATATATACATCATTCTTATGGAATTCGTGCGTAATATTTGGCTAGAAGCCGGTATATCTTAGGATTTTTTCCTGATTTGATTTATGACAACCTCTTGATGATATCCACTATATCTTTATATATATGCTCTAGTTACGGAGGGAACTTGCTAGTTGAGAGCTCGAGCAAAAATTGTAAAGAAGGGAAATGTACCACGTATTTAATCCATGTTTATCTCATATATTTACTCTCTTTCATATTTATTTACTTCTCTACTGTATTTGATATTATTGGACCACTAGTAAGTGTCGAAGTCGACCTCTCGTCACTACTTTTTCGAGGTTAGACTGGATACTTACTGGGTATGCGTTGCTTTTGTACTCATACTACACTTGTTGTGCATTTTTGTTGCACATGCACATGTATGTTTAGTGTCCTTGTTAGGCGCAACAACATGGATGATATGGAGACTTAGGTGAGCTACATATCTCGGGACGACCCACAACCAGCAGAGACTCCTTCATAGTATTGTATTTTTCTTTCTGTCCAATTTGTATTCCGGACAGTTATTGTATTACATTTTAAGTTGCTAGAAATTGCTCATTCACTTGTGACACCGGGTTCTGGGATGACTATGAGATTTTTCAGTATTTAATTTGTTAAAGACATCATTATCTACTCAGTAAAGTTTATTATATATTATTTAATGTAAGGAAAAGAAATGATTTTAAAAATACTAAATTGAGAATTTAATTAACTTCTTGGTGTTGGCTTGCCTGACAGTGGTGTCCGACGCCATCACGACCTTTAATGGATTTGGGTCGTGACATGCGCGTAAAGTAGACGTTTGCTAAACACTTATGAAAAACTATTAAAGTCTATATCGATGATACGTTAGTTACTCCCTAAAGGCTGAATAACATTTATAATGCTTAGATCAAGCCGTTAAAGTCTTACGACAATACAACATGAAATTGAACCTTGAAAAGTGCACCTTCGGATTGTCCTTAGATGTAACTGTAATAAACTGAAATATTTCCATATACTTATTAATTGTGGGATTGAAGAATTAATTTTATTTATAATTATTGGAGCAAATACTAAGACAGTGGAATAGTGTATTAGATAGGAAAATTTACATTCCTATTTCATATAGGAAACTATATTACCCTCAATGTTTAAGGTTTGATTTAATTACATTTAGTATACCTAATTACCAATTCTATATCATAATGTGTTTTAACTGTACAATTAATGTACCGTATATCACTTCTTAATAAACGCTACCGTATATTCCTCCAAGTCTCCACCTCTCACGTTTCTCTCTCCCAAACTCACACCCTCACCGATGTATCTCCCCACACCCACGTTTTAAACCCATTATTCCCTCTGTTAAAACCAGAGAAACATATGTAACACCCTTCCATTAACGTCCAATTTCAAGCTTTTTTCTTCTAAAACCAGTCAAAATTGAAGTCAAATCTTTAAAATTCATACACACATTTACCTTCAGCTTCAAATTTTCTCAATGAAGAAGAACAAACCTTCAAAGAGATAAGAGAGCAGCAATTCCACCTTTGACCGCCATTAAAAAGCTTTGAAGCTTTGAATTCAAATTTGGGTTTTCAAAAATCATTATTTGTTTTGATTGGGTGTTGTTGTAAATAATTGGGAATATATTTTGGAGTTCATATCTCAATTTTGAGGGGTTTTGGTGAAGATTTAGACTTGATTTTGGCTGAATTTCAGATTGAAACTCGAAGAAGAAGAAGAAGAAGAAGAAGAAGAAGAAGAAGAAGAAGAAGAAGAAGAAGAAGAAGAAGAAGAAGAAGAAGAAGAAGAAGAAGAAGACATGACATACATTATATTGCAGCAATTGTAGATAAATTGTAGAAAAATTATAGATAAATTGTAGACTATTTTTTGCAGAAGATTTTGTAGAAGTTTTAGTCGTTTTGGATTTGTGAAAACAGAAAACAATGCATCTACAATCAGAATATAAATAATCTACAATTTATCTACAAAATATCTATAAACTGGGTACATTGAATTTTAATATCCCAATTCTCATTTCAATTGTAGCATAATTGGCATTTTCGACATAATTGCGTTTTTTGCAGAAGATTTGTAGAAGTTTTAATATCCCAATTCTCATTCGATTGTAGTTTAATTGAGATTTTCGACATAATTGCGTTTTTTTCAGAAGATTTGTAGAAGTTTTAGCCGTTTTTATTTGTGAAAACATAAAATAAAGCATCTACAATCAGAATACAAATAATCTATAATTTATCTACAAAACATCTACAAACTGGGTACATATTTGGAATCGACATGCTTCCCCTGAAATGTATGTTTTACATTTTTTATACATATTTTTGTCCAAAACAGTACTAAATCATCCACTTTAATACAATTTTTATACAATGTTGTTCAACTTTCATACAATAGGTAAATGAATAAAAGATAAATAAATAAACAACAGTCTACAATTTATCTACAATTTTTCTACATTTTCTGCAATATGTCGTCTTCTTCTTCTTCTTCTTCTTTGAGTTTCAATCTGAAATTCAGTCAAAACCAAGTCTAATCTTCACCAAAACCCCTCAAAATTGAGATATAAACTCCAAACCATATTCCCGATTATTTTCAACAACACTCAATCCAAACAAATAATGATTTTTGAAAACTCAAATTCGAATTCAAAGCTTTCAAGCTTTTTAATGACTGTCAATGGTGGAATTGCTGCTCTCTTTTCATTTGCTTTGTATTACTGAAATTTGCGATTGAGAAATAGAGAGAGATGTAGAGAGAATTTCTGGAAACAGAGTGTATCGCAAAAACAGAGTATGAAAAATCTTGTTCTGCATTGTGGAAGATCAGAGTGAAGCCGACTATAATTATGGAATGTGCGTGATTTGCGTTGGGGAAGATCTGGAAAATATTTAATTCCCCTTTTTAGCGCGCAAAATAAGAAATCATAAAGCTACAGTAATTCTTTATTTAGTGCATTGTATATATTAAGTAGAGATACTATTAGCATGAAGTGTAATAAGCAAACTATGAACATATTTGGTAATATAGTTTCATATATGGTATATATACGAAAAAGCCTCTATTAGATAAGTGACTTTAGTTAGTATTTAAAAAACTAATAAGTGGGTCAAGCCCACCACTTACTAGCTGGTCACATGAGATGGCCTAGGTTTAAAGATTATATAGTTTAGTAGGAAAAGAAGTAATGGAGGTTTTAGTTCAGAAAAAAAAAATAACGAATTAAATAGTAAGAAGCCTTTTTACATTGTCAATGTGTACATCGAAGTTTTAAGAGTAAGAAGCCTTTTTACATAGGGAATAAGCTGGCAGCGTGAATAAGGGCTAGAGGGACATCGAAGTTTTTTTTTGGATAATCACTGGAACACATAAAATTTTAGAGCAAAGGAGTTGGTGTGCTAATTCATTGACGGACGAGACTAAGGGAAACGCTTCAGATTAAGGCCATTGGATTTGTTCGGTTGGCGTTATTGACGTTGCAAGGTTGGAGAACTTCCCATTAGCGAGGTAAGTGAGACTTTAAGCTTTAACGCTTGGTTTTCTAAAACTCATTTTGAAAATATGTTTTCTTTGCCTGGTCCATGTGTTGGGACAAGAGTGCGCTTGGCAGAATAGGTGGTATTAGACTAGCCACAAATATATTATTTTATGAAAAATACAAAATATATATATATATATTATAAGTTGTTTGATGACGTGATACGACTGTGAGCCATGATATTGTGTTTGATACTTTGATACGGCTATGAGCCATATTGTTGAGTTTGATACTTTAAGACGGTTGTGAGCCACGATGTTGAGTCTGAGATTTTGATACTGCTGTGAGCCATGGTGTTGAGTTTGATACAGCTGTGAGCCATGATATTGGGGATTGTGTATGCCGCCGTGATAGATTTTGGGGCATTGTGTATGCCGCCGTGATAGATTTTAGGGCATTGTGTATGCCGCTGTGATAGATTTGGGGCGTCGTGTATGTCGCCGTGATAGATTTGGGGCATTGTGTATGCCGCCATGATAGATTTGGGGCATTGTGTATGCCGCCATGATAGATTTGAGGCATTGTATATGTTGTCGTGATAGATTTGGGGCATTGTGTATGCCGCTGTGATAGATTTGGGGCATTGTATATGCCGCTGTGATAGATTTTGGGGCATTGTGTATGCCGCCGTGATAAATTTGGGGCATTGTGTATGCCGCCGTGATAGATTTGGAGCATTGTGTATACCACATGATAAATTTGGGGCATTGTATATGCCGTCGTGGACTCGTCAAGGTGTTTGATTAGTTTTCTTCATTGCCGCTTATGACAAGTCCTAAGTGTGAATTGTGTTAAAGATATACGTGTGTGATGTTAAATATTAGTTTGGACAATTATATTGGGAAATAATTATTGTGCATATTACTTTTGTACTCGTTGTGTGTTTGTATTTTCTAACACTTGTTCTAGAAATATTTAGAGTGGCGGGTCGAGGATCTTATTGGGTTATATTCAAGTATAACTTACTCCTTACCTGCATGTCCATGCAGATACTATTGGTGAAGATGGAGCTAGTAGTAGATGGGTTCACTAGAGTTGATCTAGTTATTGAAGTGAGCCACCGCATTGTTCGTAGAGGCTTCCAAAAGAGTCTTTATCATCTATTCATATGATGTCTTTTGTAATCTTCTTAGATGTTCCATATTCTAGTGTAGGATTTGGGCTAGAGTGTGATTTCTTCGGTTATTTATGAAACAATTTGGATCATTACTTATTCGCATTTAATTATCAAAATATTGAAACTTAAATTTATTTTTGTTGAGTATTGAATAAATGCTAAGTATATGGTATAAGTTGGTTCGCCCAACGGGTAGTGTTAGATGAGTGCAAGTTACGTCAAGGGGTAGTTTTAGACGTGACAAAGTTGGTATCAGAGCATAGGCTTTAAGTCTCGGGTCATGGAGCAGTGTTTAGTAGAATCTTGTTCATGGGTATGTAAACGTCCATATTGTTACGCAACGCCTTCCTGATGTTCTTTGGAAGGGCAATGTAAGGCTAAGCAACCGATGTCACTGCGGTTGCTGTCCGCCAATGAGGTCCCCTCCGCACGCTAGACTAGATTGTCAGTGCCGTGCGGGAAACCAATGTTACGAGCAATTGCGGAAGCTGAGAGAGAATTGGGTTTTGAATGATGATGATGATTTTATTGATGACTGAAATGCTGATTACAAAAGATGCGGTGTCGAGGGGGAGAGACACCAGTACAGAAAATTGCTTGCTTGAAAATGTTTGATTGTTTGGTCCCCCTTAATAATGCTTAAAAAAATAAACCAACATTACATGACTAGTCCTAATAAAGCTGTAGAAGCACACTGAATGAAAATGATGTAAACTAGCCTATAATTACAATGAAAAAGACTTAGTTTATTACAAGGCAGAACTAAGTCCGATGGCAGCAACTTTGTCTTGCGGGTCAGGGTCTGCGCGCGCGTTGCTGTGGGCGCGCACGACATTTGTTATGTTGGCCTGAGGCTGGGCGCTGGTGCTTGGCATCAGGGTCTGTGCGCGAGGCGCTGCTGGAATGGGCCTGCAGCTGGGCGTTGGCGAGGCATCAGGATCTGCGCGCGCGGCATTGTCAGGGCGCGCGGCGCTGTTGTCATTGGCCAGCCCTTGGGCGCTGGCGAGAGGCATCGGTGGGGAGACAGAAGCGCATGCGCGCTTGTCACTTGGCGCAGCCAAGACCACGAGGCCGACCATGGCGCTAGGCATTGTGAGGCTTGCTAGGCCGCCATGGGGCGCGGCCAAGGGGTCATGGGACGTGTCTGGAAAGCAGCCCATGACATCTCCCCCACTTGAGTTGGCACCGTCCTCGGAGCCTTATGATGATGATGATGCTTCTGGTGGTTGTTAGATGGGAGGTCTGCGCCCCTCTGTTCTGTGAGCTTGCTATTCTAGCGACGCAATGATTTCATGCGGCTGACATGGAAGACTGGATGGATCTTCCACTAGGATGGAGTTTTCACCTGGTATGTGGACTTCCCAATGCGTTTTTCGATGGGCAGGGGCCCGTTGTATTTTTGTTGCAGGCGAGGGTCACGGGTCCTCTCTGCAAACAAGTATCGCTTTGGGATGCATAACATTACTTTGTCCCCCTGTTTGATGTTGGGCAAAGCAAAGATTTTGTTCGGTGAATCTTTTTGCCCGCTCTTGGGATTTGACGAGATAGCTCCGCACTATCCCCATGTTGCGCTCCCATTCGCTCGAGAAGTTGGCAGCTCGAGGAGATTTTGGCATGGTTGACGCATTCACCATTTGCGGGAGAAACGGTTGCTGTCCGGTAACAATTTCAAAAGGGCTTTTGTTTGTATGATGGCTCTTTTGAGAATTGAAACACAGTTGAGCAACATCCAAGAGCTTCACCCAATGCTTCTGTGATCCGGTTGCAAAGTTGCGGAGATATTCCTCCAGTATGTCATCAAACCGGTCTATCTGGCCATCCGATGGTGGATGGATGTCTGAGTTGTGACTCAATGTCGACCCAAAACACCTAAAGAGATGGGTCCAAAATTGCTAGTAAAGCGTGAGTCGCGCCTACTAACTATGTCTTTGGGCAGGCCCCAATGTTTGACAATGTGCGAGAAGAAGAGTCGAGCTGTATCTTCTGCTGATGCATTTTGCGGGGCTGCTATGAAGGTTGCATAGTTTGAAAACTGATCTATGACAACCATGATGGATGCAAGATTACCGACTTGGGGCAATCCCGTGATGAATCTGAGGGAAACACTTTCCCATGGTCTCTGTGGGACATGTAATGGCTGCAAGGGTCCCGTATGTGATGAGTGATCCGGCTTGTCCTTGTGGCATGGCTGACAAGTCTTCACACGCTGAGGGGCGTCACCAGTCTCTTGAGGCCGATGACCTGATGGCTGATTGTTGCTGTGAAGGGTAGCCGAAACCAGGGGTTCATGTCTATTGACTACCTTCTCCAACTGCATGGCCGAGATGTTTTCAGCGGCCATATCTATGGGAAAGCATGGTATGGTGCAGGGCTTGGCCCCATTTCCTCCCATCATCAGGAGCATGTTGGCATATGGTACCGGTATGGTATTGGTTTGCCTCATGAACTCCAAACCCACTATGATGTCGAAGTCATCTATGATTGCGATATGCAGGTCGATGCTTCCTCTGTATGGGCCAAGTTTCACTGGGACATTTGTAGTTGTTCCACCCAATGTCTGGGGTGGTGAGTTGATAGCCTTGACGCGACCTTTGCTCTTTTGCACAACAAGACCCAGGCGCTCTACTTGAGTTGACAACAAGTAGTTGTGGGTGGCACCCGTGTCTATCAATGCGTGAAGGGGCTTGCCGTTCACTTTCAATTCGACGAACATTAGGGTCCTCGCTTGTTTAGGTGGTCTCTCGTCTATCTTTTCCTTCCCTTTCTTGGTGATTGGGACTGAGATTTTCTTAGAAGGACATGCACTGGTCCCCGCTAAGGCAAGCGGGATAGAGCCAACAATTGCATTGAAGGCGCCTACCTGGTCTTCTTCTGATGTGTCTGATGCATCTGACTCATCCTCGGCAGTCTGATGAGCATTGACCTTTATGTTTGGGCATTCATTGTTCCAATGTGCCCCGCCGCAATGATGACATTCTGAGGGAGGCTTTCTCCCCTGGTTGTTGTTGATGGATGCAGCACTGTTACTGCTGGAGGGAGGAGTCTTAGTTTTGGATGCACTCCGATCTCCCCCACTTTTGCTTGGGCCACCATTGCTGGGATGGTTCCCGTTGAATCCCCCCGGACAGACGGCTGGGGCCTGTCGTTCTAAGTTCCCAAATGATAATCACCAAGGCATTCTGCAGCTTGAATGGCCTTGGGCAGGGTGTCTACCCGTTGTCTCTGTAGTTCCATACGGGCATAAGGTTTCAAACCTTCTATGAATGCGAAGAGTTTGTCTTTGTCCCCCAGTCGCGTATGTTTAGCATGAGTGCGGAGAATTCACGCACGTACTCCCGCACTGATTTGGTGTGGCGGAGCTCCCGTAGCTTTCTCCTTGCATTGTATTCCACATTTTCGGGGAAGAACTGCAGGCGTATGGCTACCTTCAATTCATCCCATGTCTGGAGAGTATCTTCACCGGCCTTGATGGCTTCGTATTTGACCCGCCACCAAAGTTTGGCATCGCCCTGAAGATACATGGCAGCAGTCGCTACCTTTTTGGATTCCTCCAAATGGCCCACGGCATCGAAGTATTGTTCGATGTCGAAGATGAAGTTTTCCACTTCTTTAGCATCCCGGGATCCGTCGTATGGCTTTGGCTCCGGTATCTTAAGCTTTTGTGGAATGGGGGTGAGGTTTGCTGCACCCCTGATGTGATGGTCGCCTTCTCGAAGTAGGCTCTGTAAGGCAGCATTGACAACGTTGAGCTTGTCTGTCAAGTCGTTTATGGTTTGCTGCATGATAGTTAGTCTGTCTGCCTCTTGTTGCCGATGGGCTAAATCGTCGGCACGCTCCTGTTGGAGGTCCTCAAATTTGCCATGAATATTGGCAGTTTCGATGGCTGCCGTTTGTCGGTCATCGTCAGAGTCACGACTGATATTTGCAATGTCATTTTCTGCCTGCCGCATTCGACAGTCTAGGTTGTCCAACCTTTGTACTAGGTTGTTGTTTTGATCAGGCACTGTATCCACGATGGGTCGTAATCGGTCAACCGTCTCTTCTAGGGATGCTAGACGCTCCCCATGATTCACCATGGTCAGAAATGGTGATGATGGCAAATGTGTTCCCTCGTCCGATGTCGAGCCTAGGCTCTGATACCAACTGTTACGCAACGCCTTCCTGATGTTCTTTGGAAGGGCAACGTAAGGCTAAGCAACCGATGTCAGTGCGGTTGTTGTCCGCCAATGAGGTCCCCTCCGCACGCTAGACTAGATTGTCAGTGTCGTGCGGGAAAATCAATGTTACGAGCAATTGCGGAAGCTGAGAGAGAATTGGGTTTTGAATGATGATGATGATTTTATTGATGACTGAAATGCTGATTACAAAAGATGCGGTATCGAGGGGGAGAGACACTAGTACAGAAAATTGCTTGCTTGAAAATGTTTGATTGTTTGGTCCCCCTTAATAATGCTTAAAAAAATAAACCAACATTACATGACTAGTCCTAATAAAGCTGTAGAAGCACACTGAATAAAAATGATGTAAACTAGCCTATAATTACAATGAAAAGGACTTAGTTTATTACAAGGCAGAACTAAGTTCGATGGCAGCAACTTTGTCTTGCGGGTCAGGGTCTGCGCGCGCGTTGCTGTGGGCGTGCGCGACACTTGTTGTGTTGGCCTAAGGCTGGGCACTGGTGCTTGGCATCAGGGTTTGTGCGTGAGGCGCTGCTAGAATGGGCCTACAGCTGGGCGCTGGTAAGGCATCAGGATCTGCGCGCGCGGCATTGTCAGGACGCGCGACGCTGTTGTCATTGGCCAGCCCTTGGGCGCTGGCGAGAGGCATCGGTGGGGTGACAGAGGCGCATGCACGCTTGTCACTTGGCGCAACCAAGACCATGGGGCCGACCATGGAGCTAGGCATTGTGAGGCTTGCTAGGCCTCCATGGGGCGCGGTCAAGGGGTCATGAGGTGTGTCTGGAAAGCAGCCCATGACAATACTTATGACCTTGAGGCTACTGAACATCTAGGACGTTTTCTCTTCTTTCATTCCTTATTCGTGCATTGAGCTAGATCAAGTTGAATCTTGGGATGTCCTGTCGCAGACGGCTAGGATACGCATATCCTCCCCTGTTGGACAACACTAGAAGTTTGAAAAAATATATGTGCAACTAAGAGTTGCCTTTGGTACATGGGTTATTATGTTCTTCGGTTGTTGGGATCAGAAAAAAAATTATAAATTTCGGGATAACTTTATTTCTAAAGAAAAAAAAGGCAGCCCGGTGCATTAAGCTCCGGATATGCATGGGGTCCGGGGAAGGGTCGGACCACAAGGGTCTAAAGAAGCCTTACCCAAATTATTATTTTTAAAGAACTTTGTGGGTTAGACAATATTTTGGAGATTAATTTATAAAGTGGCCTAAGGATATAATTCTTGATTAAGAGAAACTTATTCAAAATTCGAGGTTATATATACAACTATGCTTTATGAGCTTGATTAGGAGAAGAAAATAGTTTAGCAGGAAAGTTACAATTGTAATGTAATAGCTTAGCTAAGTCTTGCTTGTTAGGCTTGGTTGTGAAGGACATTTTTAAGAAAGTACTTATATGGTTCTACGCTTAGTGCCTCTTGAAATGATTTTCTATCATTGGTGATATTGTAATGGTGATGTTATAAGTGTGACCGTAATGTAAAAGTATATAATTCCAAGTGCATTAAGTATAAGCATGGTAGTGGTACTACGTGATGCAAAGCCTATTGATGGTGAGAGTCCGTGTAGAAATGCTAGCATGTGATAGCAAATAAGACTTAAGTATATATATATGCACCAATATAGTAAAAAGTTAAGTATGAAACTTAGCACATAGTGACATTATACACGGAATAGTGAGACTACTACACGTAGGAATGAAATAGATGAACACTAAATGAAGTTGAGTATTAAAAACAAAGAAGAAAAAAAGAAATGACATGACTATCTCTAATAAAAGTAATCAATTTATACAGTTTTATTAACGTATATTGTGTTCGATAAAACATATATTTGAGGAGGAAGAGCAACACGTTATGAGTTGTATATGAGGGGAAAAAATGATTTATGTACTTGGATCTACCATTTTGTGATGACCTTACTCGTTTTGAAAGTAAATTTAGTGTTCTGAGGTCTTAAAACCTCTTTTTGTCTCACCTCAATTTGCGTACACAGTCCGGGCGCATTTTCGAAAAGTTTTTATGTGAAAACCAAGTGAAATAAGGAAATTGGCTTTTAAAATTGAATAAAGTTGACTTGGGTCAGCATTCTTGGTAAACGGACCCGGACCCATAATCCGACGATCTCGTAGGGTCCATAGTAAAATTTGGGACTTAGGCATAGGCCCGGAATCGAATTCTGAAGTCCCAAACCCGAGATATAAAATTATTTTCTGGAAAATATAAAGGTTTTTAAAAGTGAATTGATGCATTTTTTTGATGGTATCAGGCCCGTATCTTGGTTCCGGAGCCTGGTACAAGTTTAAAATAATAATTTAGATGAATCTGTAAAATTTGGTAAAGATCAGAGTTGGTTTGGTATAAAACAGACCTATAGTTGAGAAAATAGTAATTTTGATGTTCTTGAGTGATTTCATGAATTTGAGGTTTAATTCATAGTTGTTGATGTTATTTTTATGACTTGATCGCACGAGCAAGTCCATATGACGTTTCTAGACTTGCATGCATGATTAGTTTGGAGCCCCTAGGGCTCGAGTGAATTTTGGATAGGCCTCGGAGTGCATTTAGACTTAGAACATAACAGTTGCAGGTTCAGAGAAAATTGCAGGTCTCTGAAACTAAGTCCGCGGTGGGGTCTTCGCGATCGCGGTAGGATCTTCGCGACCGCAGTGGGATTTATGCGGTCAACGGTGAGCAAGGCTATGTCTTCGCGGCCGCGCTCGATATTTCGCAGTCCGCGGTGGAGCTCCGCGGCCGCGGTCCGCGGTGAGGGTCTTACTTCAATTTTTAAAACCCTAAAACATAAGAGACGATTTTTCAAACACTCTTACTTCTACAAAATACTAGTAAGTAATTTTTAACTCATTTCTTTCACTTCTTAACTTCTTTTTACAAGATTTCATCCTAGAATCTAGGATTTTCATGGTGGAATTTGAAATTTTGGGTAGAACCTAAGAATATTGAAATTTGAGGATTTAGAACTCAAATTGAGGTCAGATTCCAAAACCAATTATATATCCAGGCTCGGAGGTGAATGAGTAATCAGGTTTTGGTCCGAATTTCGGGTTTGGACCAAGCGGGCCTGGGGTTGATCTGACTTATTTTAGAAGAACTCGGGTTACTGATAATCAAATAGAAAATAGGAATAATTAATATAAATAATAGCTGAATAGAAATCAAAGTAAATCAGTATATTCCAATAGTATTTCGTGTCTTTACAAATGTTCAATCTTCGCCTTTTATAGCTATCTTTAAGTAATACAATTTGTTTCTCTCATAATAGAGCCATAATGGACAATTAATGGCATTTAATGTAACGTTATAATTGGTAATCAATACAGATTCCATAATGTTTTTCGTAATTAATGCCAATTAATTACTGATAAGACGTATCTATACCGCTTTTTACTATCCAGGTTCATCCTCCTAATACGACTTCCGAATATTAAGAGGTTCGAGCATCTATCCTTTCTGGTTTTCTTGGATCTCTGCCCGTGTCTGTTGAAACTCGTGCCTCTTCAACTATTCTTTGCCAACTGTCATCCTTTGACCAGTACACATGTCATGACATGTTACCTTATAATTAATTCTATATAGGAACTTAATTTTTCCCAATACAGATAGTCCTCCTCACTTGCCATTTATTCATCAATAGAATATTTGGGAAGTGGATCTTCATTAAAGCGGGAATATTTGCCGCCATTAATTTTTCTCTGGAACTGACGCTTCATATGTCACTTCCACTTAATGTTCGTGACATGTGGCATCCCCTGGTTGGTTCTGCAACTTTTCAGCACTTTTTAGGACTTTTTTACGGCTTCATCAATTACGAAACGACAGCTTCCATCAAGACGTTTCCATCATTGCACCTTTTCCTTTGACGGTTTCTTCTGAATATAAATATAACTTTTCATCTTTGTCTTTCTCATAAAAGGTTTAGAATATTCAGCTCTTGTTTTCTTCTTCCTCGTACTACTATGTCTTCTTCAAATCCTAACCCTCGGAGAGTCCCCATTGTTGATAACCTTCCTCTTGCTCCTGGTAGAAGTAGGAGAGGAGGAAGACTTCGTAGTTTAGGATCTTCATCATCACGAGGCCCTTCTCTTCCTTCAACGAGTTTTACTCCACCTTCCAAAACCAGAGGTTCTCTTTCCCAGAGGTCTTCGTCTAGAAATAAAGAACCCAATGAACCTCTTCATGAACCTTTGGTAGATGAAATTGTTCCTGCTGAACTATCTTTTTATACTGATAGAGAGTCCATCAGAAACCAAGTTTCCTCTATGTCTTCATTAGATCATACTGATATTTACCCATCTCAGATCACTAAAGGTTTGATTTCTGTGGTTCGTAGGGATTGCCATTAGAGTCATGATTTACCCATTATAATTCCTAATGCAAACCAAAGAATTACTTCTTACTTGACTGGGTTTTCTTTCGTATATACATATCCTTTTACACTGAATTTCAAGCCTCCTATTGACCCTGTTATCATCGAATTCTATTGCTTTTTCGACGTTTGTTTAGGACAAATTGGCCCCATCTTGCAGAGGGTAAGTAACCTCCACTTCCAACCAAGAGGTTGTGAGTTCGAGTCTCCCCAAGAGCAAGGTGGGAAGTTCTTGGAAGGAAGGATGTCGGGGGTCTATTTGGAAACAGCCTCTCTACCCCAGGGTAGGGGTAAGATCTGCGTACACACTGCCCTCCCAGACCCCACTAAGTGGGATTATACTGGATTGTTGTTGTTGTTATGCGGAGGATTGTTGCTTGTTTGAGGCATTTGGCCAACATGGTTGGCTTGCCTTTTACTTTCTTCCATTTGATCCACCTTTATTCTCCCAAACTTTTCCGTCATGGAATTTTCATTTTAGTAGTGAGAAGCAAGAGAGTTTTAGTTAGCCTAGAGGACGATAAAGACCGTGGCTGGTATGCCAGGTTTGTTGCTGTCCCACTGTTGGTTTAGTGGGTGAAGAGAATGTTTCATTTCCTGAGAAGTAGAATTTTGCACGTAAGTTTTCTTTTTATAACTTTCTATACCTTTTTCTCAATTTTGCTTGTTATCATTTTAACTTTCTCTTCTTTTTCAGCAACCATGGGAACTGTTGATGAGATTCCCAATTTTCGTGGTTGGGTAGGAAAATTGTTAAGTGTTGCTCCGATGGAAGGTAGATCCTGGAAAAACCTTTCTCATCGGTTTGGTTGGAAAGTGAAGACTCATGGTAAACGCTTTTTCTCTTATATCCTTCATATTTTCATTCACTTTTTTCTTTGGAATTTGTTTTTATCCTTCTTTTTATCAGGATTTCCCATTCGAGGCATAAGTGCTGATGCTGTCGTAGCCTCCAGAGTCTCTTTGGAAAGAGCCCAAGAGATAATTTTGGGTTCTTCATCGAAAAGGAAGGCCACTGTTGTCCGGGATTCTGAAGAAGGGGAAGAACAAGATGGAGGTTCTTTGATAAAAAGGACATGAGCCAGAATACGTGTCTTTTCAGACGATGAAGCGTCTCCTCCCCGTTCTGTTCCCTTTACCGAGCTTGTTGAAGCCACCATGGTGATCTCCGATGATGACACTCCCGCGGCTGCTCGTGATTCTAACGATCAACTTTTTGCTCGTGGGTTTGATAGTGAAAATTTGGGTTCAGTTTCTGATGAAGTACCTCTTGCCTCATTTTTCATGCCTGCTCCTGTGAAATCCTCTTTACCGGTTGTGACTGATGCCGTTGCTGCTTCGCCCCAAGCTATTTTGATTCCTTCCACAGTTCGTCCTTCAACTGTCCATCATACCGAGGTTGGTTCCTCAAGTGAAAGTGGATCTATGAAGCAAGTTATCATCGAGGTTCCTGCCGATAGTAACCTTTTGAGAAAATCAGGTCAGGCTGATGTGTGGTTGAAACCTCTGATTGGTCCAGTTGAGAGATCCAAGCTTGAGAGTCACAACTCTTTGACTTGGATGAATGACATAATACAGTCATCTTTAAAGGTATCCCTTTTTATTGTTTACTACATCCTTCTTCTATTAAGGTTCTTACCTCTTTTTTCTTTTTTAGATCAATCTAGTTGGCATAGAGACGATGAAGAGGATTTCTCACACAGAGCAGTTAATGCATGAATATCAAACTGAAGCGGACAACTGGAGAGAACAGTATAAAAGTCTTCAAATTGATATGGAAATGTTAGAAGATGGCAAGTGCACCTTAGAGAAGCAATTGAAGGTTTTGACTTTAGAATTAGTAGTTGAGAAGGCTTCCTCAAATCAAGCTGATAAGGATAAGAATCTCCTTGAAACATCTTTTTCTGAACAACTCTCCAAGGCTAGTGAAGAAATCAGAGAACTGCAAGCTTTGCTAAGTGAGAAAGAAGTTTATGCTGGTGAACTCGTACAAACACTTACTCAGACCCAAGAATATCTTCGTGAGTCTTCTGATAAGGTCAGTTTATTAGAAAGTTCACTCGCTCATCTGCAAGCTTCTTATGATTCTGCCTTGGCTGAGAATGAAAAGCTCAAAAACGAGATTGATTAATGGGAGAAAGATTATGAGATTCTTGAGGACAAGACTGCAATTGAAGTGAGTTGGGCTATTTTAAACACACGCCATGATACCCTTGTGGAAGCTATCCACGAGGGTTTTAACTTGGATGCTGAGTTAGCTAAGATAAAAGAGACCGTTGAAAAGACTCAGCAAGGCCAAGATTTTCACTCTCCCATGGCTGATACTCCCGAGCACATTGAAGATGATATGGGTACGGTGAATGTTCCAACTCCTTCAAGCCAAGTCGAACCTTCTGCTGCTAGTGACCCTGCTTTAGATCCTTCTTCAGCCCCTTAGTGAAAAATTTATGACATGTAACTTCTTTTTTTTTTGGTGGAATGTGGTTATAACCCCCGATCCCACTTGGGGGTTTAGTTTTTGGAAATGACAAGTCCCAGGACTGTAGAAAACAAAAATCAAGACTTCAATTGGCAATTATCAAGAAAATACCATCAGCCACGTTCAAGGAAATGTAATTAACGTCTTCATTGGCAGAGGGGTCACTGTCGCTTTTCGTCATTCCGCATTCGCATAAACGCGCTGATAGATAAAGTTTGATAATCAATTGCTATTTCTCGTCTTGAGACCATTTCTAACCTTACACTAAATATTATGTCGAATCCTATTTTAATATAATATTTGATATTTTAGTATTCCAATCCAATATCATTTCTTACACCATTTTGGTCTGTGATTAGTATTACAGTTTGGCATAACAATATTCATCAATATTTTTTTACTTTTTTATTATATAATACTTTTAATTTAACATATTATATTTTTTTTATTTATGTACCTAATATACCTAATTATTTTTTATATAATGTTTTTATAATATTAATTTTGCATCTTAATTTTGGTACATAATTTTTATAAATTAATTTTCATATATATTATTTTTATATAAAATTGTAAGTTAATTTATTATAAGTTATAATTGTATAAATTAAAATAAAATCAATCATCAACAAAAAAAGTTTAAATATAAAATATAATATGTTGTTAATAAATAACACAATGTTCATTAAATAACATAAAAACAAATATTTAATTAATTAGCGATTGAAATAGATTAAAATAAAAAATATATTAAATAACATAAATATTTAAAAATTATAAAAATAATTTAGTACTCTGGCATGTCGATTCTAGATCCACCAATATCATTAAAATATTGAGCATATGGGGTAGCGGATTGTTGTGGTTGTAGATGTTGAAGTTATTGACTTTTTTTATCCATTATTCGTTTTTGTTCTTGTAGAATAAATTCACGAATATTTGGATTCAATAGAATCTAAATTTGACAATAAAATTTTATTTTCTTCTTTAAATTCTTTTAGTTTCAAAGCTCTATCTTTTATCTCGATATCTCGTTGCGTGTCTGCACTTAACTTTGCCAACAACTCAATAAGTCGATTATTTTATGATTGGACCATTTTCATAGCAGATGAAAAACCTTCATCGATTTTTCTCTTCATTTTTGCTTTCTTCACCCCAATAGGTCGTCCTGATGATGTGGAATCATCTGCAACATACTCATTCAAATTTAGTAAAAATGAAGATAAGTTAGGAGATGATACTAGAGGTTAATTAGGAGTAGGAGTCTTAGACTCCGATGAAATATAAGAAGAGCCTTGCTTTCGTACGTTTTTTCTTCCAACATCAACATCTTTAAACTTCTCAAAATCTTTCAACATATCCCACGCATGATCAAACTTAAAACCGTTTTATAGTTTAGATCTTGCATAAGTTAATATTTTGCTTGATTAATTTGCAATAGTTTTCAAAAATTGAAGGAAAACTTTAAGTAAATATATACAAATAATGTATATGTTATCACAAAATAAATACTTACAATATATTTATCGGAAGCACCACTATGATGCAAATTTTTAACTTGACGTGCACAACCATTTAAATTTCTTATAGCCTTCGCAGTAACCTGAATTCGAGATTGCACCAATCTTTTATTACATTCTAGATTTGTTTTATGAAATAAAATATAAAATTTAAATAAAAGAAAATAATATAATATAGAAGAGAGAGAAAATATAAAATGGATATTCTTTTTTGGTGTAAAAAGTAGTGTAATGAGTTGGAGTTAAATTTCACCATTTTGGTGTAAAAAATAGTGCTTAAGATTAGAGATGCCCTAATTTATGTGAAAATATTTGAATTTATCTTGTTTGGATTTCGGCGGGTTCCAAACACTTTGCTTCCGTTTGACATAAATTTTGGCTATTTTTTTTATTAAAAAAATGAAAACATTGTTTGTTCATAGAATTTAATTAGTTTTTGAAAAAACAGATTATTCAAAATTTTCAATATTTTGTCATGTAAAACGCAAGTCCAAATACAAATTCTAATTTTCAAAAATTATTTTTCAATACAACCTCAAAATTCTTTTTCTCACTTTTCACCTAAATATATGCTAGTTTCTACTACCTATAAATCAAATATTCCACTAGAAAAGGGGTCACTGTCACTTTTCCAGTCGGGAGTCAATTCGTCTTTCGAATAAGCGCGCTGATAGTTAAAGTTGAGTAGCGTATCAAAGGTAGATAACAAATTAACAAATGACAACGAAATTCATCATAGGAATGGCGCAAAATAAATAAAAGAAGTTGAGTATGGCGAGGCCTCACTCTTTTTAAGCGAAGCACGAAGATATAGATACCTCCAGCAATTTATCACCAAAAAAATTTAGGAGTTTTAAAAAGATGTCTATGGACACAATCATGGAAGATGAGGATTCCTTTGGTTCTAATACAGATGCAATTATCTATGGAACTTGCGATCATTCTGGTGAAAGCATGATCTCAGGTCCCAATATCGCTTCGTCTTCTGACGACCACCACCAGCAGATTTCGACTGGTTCTTATGGTGGCACTGATGATTTGATGATTGTATCATCAAGTGCATCATCCAAGTTTACGAATAATAATCAAAGTGAGCGTCAAGAGGTTATGATATTTAATGTTGATTTCAGATCACTTTCTGAGGTTGTTGTTTGCAATAACAGTGATAATGATGTTGGCAAGATTGAACAAAAAGTAAATTCAATTTTTTTTGGGAAAAGCCTGAACGAAGTGGAGAATGAAGATGAAGTTATGATGAAGACGGAGGTGAACAGAGAGATAATGGTAGCTCCGTTATTGGTGAATTGTGTCCCACGTCGGTGAGTTAGGAGTATCTTGGTCTCCTTATATGGTCCTACGCAATCCTTACCGCACAAGCTAGTTTTTGAGGTTGAGTTAGACCTAAGGTCCATTCTTAGTATGGTATCAGAGACAGACTCATCCCAATTTATTATTACCGATGGTGGGTCCCCATTTATATTTTCCATGCTCCAGCCCTGGACGAGAGGGAGGGGAGGGTATTGAGTTGTGTCCCACATCGGTGGGTTATGGGTATCTTGGTCTCCTTATATGGTCCTGGACAATTCTCACCTCACAAGCTAGTTTTTGAGGTTAGGGGTGTTGAGTTGTGTCCCAAATTGGTGGGTTATGGGTATCTTGATCTCCTTATATGGTCCTGGGCAATCCTCACCTCACAAACTAATTTTTGAGGTTGAGTTATGCCCGAGGTCTATTCTTTTGTAAGGAAATAAATCAGCAACAATAACAATTGTGTACCTATTAACAACAAAGAAAGTAATGCAGAACCTGTCTTGAAAAATTACGCCAAGTCCAACCTTGTTTTACTAGGAAACAGAGCAATAAATACTCGACAAACTAGATGTATTTTCTATGTTTTTCCTTTTATGGAGAGAAGAGAAGGAGAAGATTTTCGTTTTTTTTTTTGTATGTTGAAATATACACTTGTCTCTTTAAAGAAGAAGAAACTGAAAGTTTCCCCTGTTAATGGTAATTAGTCCAATGTAGTTTTGGTGCAGTAGTAGCTCTAATTCAAGTTTTCAGAGCTGTTATGAAGCTCCCATTTTAGTTTCTTTTTCATACTTTTGTGAGATTGTCTTCCTCCAGTGTTTTGCCCTTTCGCCTGGCAACCTCTGACATAGTGGATGCTGGAAAACATATCTTGCGAAGATTGTTGACAAAAATAAGAATCGTGCCTAATGATATGTCTATCTGGTTCCTTAATCAAATGTGTTAATTTTTGGGTCCAATTTATAAGTGAAATATGTATTGATTGGTTTGTTTGAAACTTGAAACATCAAAAAGCTCTGTCTTTCACGTGTATAGATTTTGTAGACTCGGATATGTGGGGTCCACCCCAGAAATGAAGAAGAAGGAAAATAGATATTCTAAGTCAATTTTTGTGAGTTTGAACATCTCTTCCTTTCTCTTCCTTTCTTTTGATGTCACTGATGACATCAAAAGACATCTGTAGGGATATAGAATCTCTATAAATAGAGAGCTTCTCAGCCATTTGTAAGACACCAACAAAGAGAGAAAAGATAGAGAGCAAGGTATTGTATAAACTATAAGAAAATAGTTTGTGAAGAAAAATAGAATGTGAGAGATATTGTAGTGAGGTGGAAAAAGCAAAAGAGTGTTTATTTTTTTTAAGGGTGTAGTGGTCGTAGGAGTATTTTTACTCGTTACTACACAGTGTAAAATTCCTCGCTATAGTGATATTAGTTGCTCTTCTTGGCCGTGGTTTTTCCCTTATTCAGAAGGGTTTCCACGTAAAATCTTGGTGTCATTATTGTTGCATTTCTATTCTTGCTGATTTAACCATAACTTAGTGTTCTGCGTTTATCACTAATGCCGTGAATATTATTTTTACGGGATTTATTCCCAACAAGTGGTATTAGAGCCAAGGTTCTGTCTGAGTATGCTCTGTGGTTGCAGCACAGTCTGAACTTTCACATCAGAAAAGAATTACTTTGGTCTCCTAATAATAGTATTTGTATTTGTGATAAGCGATGGAAGCCAACACTAGTAGAATGGTTACTTTGAATGACACAAATTATGCCATTTGGAAGGGCAAAATGGAAGATTTGCTCTATGTCAAGAATTTTCATCAACCTGTCTTCGCCACTATAAAGTCTGATAATAAATCAGATGAAGAGTGAAATTTGTTACACAAGCAGGTTTGCGGCTTTATTAGACAGTGGGTTAACGATAATATTTTGAACCATATTTCTGGGGAGACACATGCTCGGACCCTATGGGAGCATCTTGAAAGTTTGTATGCTCGGAAAACTGGAAACAACAAGATGTTTCTGAAAAAGCAGATGTTGGGTTTAAAATACCACGACGGTTCCGCGATGACGTGAACCAGTTATCTGCTATGGGCATTAAATTTGATGAATAAATTCAAGGCTTGTTTTTACTTGGTTCCCTACCAGATTCTTGGGAAATTCTTAGAACTTCATTATAAAATTCTGCTCCGGATGGTGTGATCTCTATGGATCTTGCCAAGAGCAGCCTTTTAAATGAAGAGATGAGAAGAAAATCTCAGGATTCCTCCTCATCAGATGTCTTGGTGACTGACTCTAGGGGGAGAAGCAAGAATTGGGGTTCTCAAAATAGAGAACATAATAAAAACAAATCCAGAAGCAGACTTAAATATATTGAGTGCTATCATTGCGGGAAGAAAAGGCATACAAAGAAGTTCTGCCAGATTTTTAAAAAGAGAATAGAGACAAGGAAGAACAGAAAGAAGATGGCAATCGTGTGGCCACCGTCACTACAAAAGATCTTGTTACTGTCCTTGATGTGGATCTGATAAATATTGCTTGTGATGAGTCAAGCTGGGTTGTGGACAGTGGTGCCGCATCTCATGTGACATCAAGGAAGGAATTTTTCTCATCATATACTCAGGGTGACTATAGAACTTTGAGTATGGGTAATGAGATTGTATCTAGGGTGGCTGGTGTTGGAATGATTTGTTTGGAAACTAGTATTGAAACTAAACTAGTTTTAAACAATGTAAAGCATGCACTTGATGTTCGTTTGCACTTAATCTCTATTGGTGTTTTGGATGATGAGGGATATGTCAGTACCAATGGTGCTGGAAAGTGAAAGCTCACTAAGGGCTCCATGATTGTGGCTCATGGGGAAAAGCGTCGTGGTCTATACTGGACTACGGCCTCTACCTGTGTTGATATGGTAAATGTCGTTGAGAGCCATAACTCTTCAACGTTATGGCATAAGAGGCTTAGCCACATTAGCGAAAAAGGACTAAATGTTCTGGCCAAGAAGAAATTGTTGTCAAATTTTGAAAGTGCAAAATTAGAAAAATGTGAGCACTGCTTGGCTGGAAAACAAAGAAGAACTTCTTTCCAGTCTCATCCTCCTTCAAGAAAGACAGAGTTATTTGAGTTAGTGCATTCAGATTTATATGGTCCAATGAAGACAAGGACTTTGGGTGGGGCACTTTATTTTTCTACCTTTATTGATGATTGTTCAAGGAAACTTTGGGTCTACATCTTGAAGACTAAAGACCAAGTGTTGGGTGTCTTTAAGCAGTTTCAGGCTTCAGTTGAAAGAGAAACTAGAAAGAAGCTGAAGCGTATTCGTACTGATAGCGGTCGTGAATATTATGGACCATTTGATGAATACTGCAAACAACAGGGTATCAAACACCAGAAGACTCCTCCTAAGACTCATCAGCTTAATGGTTTAGCAGAAAGGATGAATAGGACCTTGATGGAAAGAGTTAGACGTTTGTTTTCTGAAGCAAAGTTTCCGAATTCCTTTTGGGGTGAGGCTTTGTTGACCGCCGCACATGTTATTAATCTATCCCCTACGGTTGCTTTAAAGTGATGTTCCAAACAAAGTTTGGTATGGCAAGGATGTTTCCTATGACCACTTGAAAGTGTTTGGTTGCAAAGCTTTTGTACATATGCCTAAAGATGAGAGGTCAAAATTAACTGCCAAGTCAAGGCAGTGCATCTTCATTGGTTATAGCCTTGATGAGTTTGGTTACAGGCTATATGATCCAATTGACAAGAAGGTCATGAGAAGACGTGATGTTATCTTCGTGGAGGATCAAACCATTGAAGATGTTAACAAAACGAAGAAGCTAAAATCTCCAGGTTCTGAAGGTTTAGTTAATCTTGATCAAGTTCCTCATACAAATGCGGATGACGTTGATGGGCTCAATGATGATGGTGATGCCCAGAACCATATTCCAGATCAACATATTGATGGTGATGGTGATAACAATGCTAATGTTGACGAGGTATATGCTCATACTTACGAAGCTGTGGATGAGTTAGATATTCCACTCAGGATGTCTTCTAGACCTCGTACTCCATTTCCCGTGATTCACCCAATGAGTATGTATACTCACTGATGGGGGAGAACCTGAATGTTTTGCGGAGGCCATGGAAGATAAACACAATGATCAATGGATTGAAGCCATGCAAGATGAGATGAAATCTATGCATGAGAACCATACTTATGAGTTGGTAAAATTGCCTAAGGGCATGAGAGCTTTGAATAACAAATGGGTGTTCAAAGTTAAACCTGAAGAACATAGTTTGAAACCTAGATACAAAGCTAGATTGGTTGTCAAGGGATTTGGTCAAAGGAAAGGTATTGACTTTGACGGAATATTTTTTCCTGTCTTGAAAAGGTCCTCCATTCGGACAGTTCTTGGTTTGACTGCCAGTCTTGATTTGGAGATTGAGCAGATAGATGTGAAGACTGTTTTTCTTCACGGTGACTTAGAAGAGGAGATTTATATGGAACAACCTGAAGGCTTCAAGGCAAAAGATAAAGAAAATCTTGTATGCAAACTTAAGAAGAGTCTATATGGATTGAGTAAGCTCCCAGACAATGGTACAAGAAGGTTGAGTCTGTTATAGGGGAGCAAGGCTACAAGAAGACTTCTTCAGATCACTGTATGTTTGTACAAGGATTTTCTGATGATGACTTTATCATCCTCTTGCTATATGTGGAGGATATGTTGATTGTGGGCAGGAATGTTTTCAAGATTGACGAGTTGAAGAAACAATTGAATAAGTTTTTTGTAATGAAAGACCTGGGTCATGCTAAGCAGATTTTGGGCATGAGAATTACTCGTTCGAGAATCGAAAGGAAGTTTTACTTGTCACAGCAGAAGTACATAGAACGTGTACTGGAGCGCTTCAATATGAAAAGTGCTAAGTTGGTTCGCACACCCCTTCCTGGTCATCTGAAGTTGAGTAAGAAGATGTGTCCTACAACAATGGAGGAAAAAGAGAGAATGACCAAGATTCCTTATTCCTCTGCCGTCGGAAGTTTGATGTTTGTAATGGTATGCACTCTACCAGATATTGCTCATGCAGTCGGTGTTGTTAGCAAATTTCTCGAAAATCCAGGAAAAGAGCATTAGGAAGCTGTAAAGTGGATACTCAGGTATCTAAGAGGAAGCTCACATGAATGCTTCTATTTTGGAAAATTAAATCCAATTTTAAAGGGCTATACAGATTCTGATATGACAGGTGACCTTGATAACAGAAAATCCACTACTGGATATTTGTTTACTTTTTCAGGGGGAGCTATATCATGGCAGTCGAAGTTGCAGAAGTATGTCGCACTATCTACAACTGAAGCGGAGTATATTGCGGCTACTGAAGCTGACAAAGAGATGATATGGCTCAAGAGATTTCTTCAAGAACTTGGATTGCGACAGATGGAGTATGTTGTCTATTGCGAAAGTCAGAGTGCAATAGACCGGAGCAAAAACTCCATGTACCATGCGAGAACAAAACACATCGACGTCAGACATCATTGGATTCGTGAGCAAGTGGAGAACGAATCACTTCAAGTCAAAAAGATTCACAGGAGTGAAAATCCTGCGGATATGCTAACCAAGATAGTACCAAGAGACAAGTTCGAGCTTTGCAAAGAACTTGTCGGCATGCGCTCAAACTAGAAGTCTGGTGTTACTTCCTTTAGACGAATGGGTCTGGAGGGGGAGATTTGTGGGGTCCATTCCCATAAATGAAGAAGAAGGAAAATAGATGTGATAAAGACTTCTAAGTCATTTTTGGCAGCCACCGTTTTTGTTGAATTTTTCAAATTGAAGAGTTTGAATATCTCTTCCTTTCTTTTGATGTCAATGATGACATCTGTAGGAATATAGAATTTCTATAAATAGAGAGCTTTTGAGCCATTTGTAAGACACCAACAAAGAGAGAAGAGAGAGAGTAAGGTATTCCATAAACTATAAGAAAATAGTTTGTGAAGAAAAATAGATATTGTAGTGAGGTGGAAAAAGCAAAAGAGTGTTTATTTCTTTTGAGGGTGTAGTGGTCTTAGGAGTATTTTTACTCGTTACTACACAGTGTAAAATTCCTCGCTATAGTGATATCAGTTGCTCTTCTTGGCCGTGATTTTTTCCTTATTCAGAAGGGTTTTCACGTAAAATCTTGGTGTCATTATTGCTGCATTTCTACTCTTGCTGATTTAACCATAACTTAGTGTTCTGCGTTTATCACTAATATCGTAAATATTATTTTTACAGGGTTTATTCCCAACGGGATATTCATGAGACACATTACTGCTTAATTGATATGTCTATCTGGTTACTAGTATAGTTGAAGTGACTAACTGGTGCCAAAATTAAAGAACTATCTAAGAATTTAGCCTTTTAATAACTATCGAGTCAAGACTTGGTTGGTTGGTGGAGAAAAAATCAAGACTTCATTGGCAATCGACAAGAAAATTACTTTTCTCCAACTGCTTCATTGGCACTTTGTCAAAGCTATTTATCTACATCAGTCATGTTCGAGGAAATTTAAGTTCCAACTTTTGTCGTAATTTTAGTCTTGTTTGGATCCCATTAGCAGGAGCATACTCAGAAATGTTTGTAAACGATATCAAAATTTACAAAAGAACCGGAGTAATAACTTTAATTATCATACTTCTAAACAAGAAATAACTTTAGTATATTAATTTTGTTGAGTTTTAAGTTAGAAAAATTCATGGATTAAATGCTAATTCATCACAATTTTTAACTGCATAAATTCTCTCAAAAATTTGCAAAAATGATGTGTTAGTTAAGATTTGGACCTCTGACATCTTAAAGTAAAATCAAGCACGTAACCAATACACCAACAAATAATTTATGTTAAATGGTGTCATTTTTTCCTATTTATCTGCTTTCTCATAGTATTAATATATATTTAGTAAAAAAATTCCACAAGACACCGCACCGATAAAGATACATCCACCCCTGCCTACTAGCCTCAAACCGATGTTCTTGAAAAGCTTTTCCTTATAATAATTAAACTTCTTCCACTAGATGAGTCATTCCACGTTGATAGATAAAGTTGGACTATTACAAACAAATGAAAGCGAAATTTCTTGGAATAACCATAAAATAAAAAAAATAAAAATAAAAAATAAAAAAATTGACTATGCAAGACCTAAAACTCTTTTTAAACGAATTATGAAGCTAAAGTAACTCCACCAATTTATGAAAAAGAAAAAAAAATGAATTATAGAGAGATGTCTATAGACACAATCATGGAAGATGGAGATTCCTTTGTTTCTAATACAGATGCAATCATCTGTGCCGCTTCTGATATTTCAGGTTGGACTCAGAGCTTGATCTCAGATCCCAACATTCCGAATTCGTCAAACTCGACGAGTGTAGACGACCACCACCACCAGCTGATTTCGACAGCTGCTGGCGGTGGTACTAATGATTTGATGATTATATCATCAAGTGCATCTTCCAGAAGGTCCAAGAATAATAATAAGAAAAGTGATCAAGAGATCAGAATATTTAATGTTGATTTTAGAGCATTTTCTGAGGCTGCTTTAGTATATTCACCTTCTTCTTCTTCGTCACCAACTCAACCCCAAAACAATTTTCATTCAGAAGACACTGCATTCAGAAGGTTTACATCAGATTTTGGCCCCAATAATGTCCCAATAGCTGCAACAGATCCTAGTCAAAGCTAGGGGCGGATCCAGGATTTAAACTGCCAAACGACCACAAATGGTAGTTACAAAATGCCAGTGAGAAGAGACGCGGAAGCCTAATGATATGTTTCAACAATGAGATCTTTAATTTGATCCCTCAGAACAAGACGCGGAAACGATCATGTTATCTTTTAAAAGCAGTATCTTACTTCAACCAAAAAAAGAAATCATTTAAGAAATAAGGAATAATTGCAGCTGGAAACCAACTTGTTGTAGTTGCCTAAATAATTGCAGTGTTGTCTGCTAAACTGTAGGCAAAAGTGCTTACCGGACTAAATTCAAGGAGTTGGGCTGCAAAAGTTGAGGAGCACACACCAGAAGCTGCTGATCCTTTTTTGCATATGTTTGGATTCTGTTTTTATCTTTCAAAAGTTTGCAGTTCTTTTCTAGTTAACATTAGACTTGTTTAGCATGTTTTTAGCAGCATTTTATTGAACAATCAGTCACTAACTTCATGTATTTAAGAAGCACTAAGATCCCGCCATGTACAAGGTCCGGGAAAGGGCCGGACGACAAGAGTCTATCGTACGCAGTTTTACTTTGCATTTCTGCAAGAGATTGTTTTCACGGCTCGAACTCGTGACCTCCAATCAATGAAATGTACCACTTGTCCAAGTCAAATTTACTTTCCTCGGCTTTTAAAATCATATAACAAACCTCTAGTAGACTATGGCAAAATCTGTTAGGTGTTTGTCCAGGTTTTCTTACCATAATTGATCTTCCTACCTCATGAAGGAAAGAGCAACATGTTTATCATAACTGAATTTTTCTTTTCCTAGAGAAAAATATAATTCTTTCATATTTCGCTAGTCCCTTTTCTTGTAGGAAAATGTTTGGAGTTCTATAAATTGAAGATTCATCCTTCTCATTCAGTAGCATTTACAATGTAGCCATATGAGGTTGAGAGTCGTGTTTAGGGGAGAACTTTATGGGACAAGTGTCAGTGTGTTCACTTGTGTTTGCCTCTTCATGAGGTTGTTCTCTCGATGTTTTGTACTCTCTTTTTTATATAGTGGATTGCTCATCTCCATTCGTGGACGTAGGTTAGTTGACCGAACCACGTTAAATGTTTGTGTCTCTTTTGGTATATTTTTCTTTTATTGTGTGATTTATCGTCGTTCGAGTGTTGCTTTACTAACTTTCGCGCATGACACCTAATTATTTCGGTCTTACTCTCCTCGATTTTTAAAATCATATAACAAACCTCTAGTAGACGTGGCAAAATCAAATCACTTTTTTGTAACCTCTCAAGTGTAAACAGGGTTAGATGATGACCCTGTTATTAATTTGTCTTTTTAGAAAGTTTTATTGATGATCATATACTCATTGTGGGAGCCACTAAAACAGTAAAAGGAGTCACTTTAAAATGCTCATTTTTCTCCTTTTCAAAAATTTCAAGGAAATTACATATAATCAAATTCATTTGGGTTCTCAAAGTTGCAAAAACTCTTGGGAGAAAAGTGTCAGCTTCAAAGCACAGTGAGAATTGTGATTAAAATATATTTAAAAAATTATTTTCACTAATTGCAAATCAACTTGTTTAAAGTATTCTCCTGTAGACAAAGATCATATTTTTGGGGTCTCTACTTTACTGGAACGTTATTGAATAGTTTATCTCAGGTTGAGAATTCCAATTGCTACCTCATGAGCTAGTTTGGCAGAAGCTGTGATTGTTTTAAAATTTATTTACTACAGCATCTAAGGGTGTGGTCTATAAAAATTATGGAAGATAAATGTTCAAAAATCCCAACAAATACAAAAATAGTTAGATGATGTTTTTTCATTTGCCTAATTAATTCTTGATAGGTAAAGTTATTCAGCACCTATTTTGATAGAAGATAACATGTCGTCATTGAAAAGGTTCGTCGTGCAAACTGATTAGGACACTACTATTACGAAAAAAATACTTTTTTTGTTTCAAATTATGTGAATCTATTTTACTGAGTATGGAGTTCAAGAAAATAAAGAATACTTTTGAACTTATGGTGTAAAATGAAGCACATATATTTTGTATGACTATAAATCATTGCATATAAAAGGTAAATTGTTTCCAAATAGAGAAATGAGTCATTCTTCTTGGCACAAATTTAAAAAGGAATAGATTCACATAAATTAAAATCGAGAGAGTATAATTTTACTATTATGCTAGGTAATTGATAAGAACACATAGGAATTAAATGAGCTGATTCTTGTATTCTGAAATCAATATTTTCTTTTTCGGAAAAGAGAAGTCTTCTTCTCCACCCAGTGGCGTAGCCATATATAATGAAGAGTGTCGGTTGAACATCCTTTATTAAAAAATTATATTGCATACATAAAAAATTATACTGTATATATAAATCAAAAAATACTTTTTATATATAAATATTAAATTTTGAATACCCATAATGAAATTCTTTACTTATGTTCATTTTAACAACTTTCAAATCAAGATTTGAATGGTGAAAAAAGATAAAGACTTCGTTGTAAATTGACAAGAAAATGATTTATCTACATCAGCCATGTTCGAGGAAATTTAACGTCCACCTTCTCTCCAATCAAGACTTCATAGGCCTAGCTAGGAAAATAAAATTACTTCATTTCGCACTCGTCAAAGATCGATATTTATCTACATGCATGTTCGAGGAAATTCAACGTCTAACTTTTGTCGTAATGTTATTACTTTGTATGGGTCCCACTTTTCTCATGGTGATGTTTTTAATTGAGCTCTATATATTCCCTATTAGAAGGGAGTAATCAACATTCAACACTACATAAAGGTAGATCAAAGTGCCATTCTTTTGACGTATGAAAGTTACATTCCATGAACAAATGAAAGTGAGATTTCTTTGAATGACGAATAACAAATAAAAGAAGTTGACTAAGTCAAGACCTGACTCGGTCTTGACTCTTTTTAAGCAAAGCAGGACGCTAAGAAAACTCCAGCAATTTATCGCCCCAAAAAAAAAGGAAGACGAAGAAAAAATGAGTTCTGGAAATTCGTCTTCGGACAAATTATTGGAAGATGGGGAGTCCTTTGATTCTACTACAGATGCAATCATCTATGGCACTTCTGATATTTCAGATTTGACCTTAAGCTTGATCTCAGATCCCAATATTCCTAATTCGTCTGATTCATCGACGAGTATAGACGACCACATTTCGACTGCCGCAGGCGGTTGTGATGATATGATTGTGTCATCAGGTGCAACTTCCAGGATATTTAATAGTAGTACTGATTTCAGGGCATTTTCTAGGAATATTAGTGTTGTTTGCAATAATTACAGCGACAAAGTGGCCGAGGAAGGATCTGCAGAGAGCAGTAACAGAATGAGATCTCGGGATGGTCTTGAACTTTGTTTAGGTTTGAGAATTGGCAGTGAGGCAGTGAACGAAGAACCACTTGTCAAAATCTTATTGGCTTGTGGCGAGGCAGTCCAACGAAACAACCTAGCTCTAGCTGATGCACTAGTCAGGCTCATAAGAGAACATGCAGTTTCAGAATTTGGAGCAATGAAAAAAGTGGCAACTTATTTCGCTGAAGCTTTGGATCAAAGGATTCAAGGAATGAATTTAGAAGATATTATGGAATTTTCTTGTTACACGGACAACATCATGCAGATGCGCTTCCATGAGATTCGTCCGTACCTCGAATTCGCCTATTCCTCTGTCAATCGAGCTATTCTCGACGCCTTTGCCAATTCTAGTAGAGTACATATAATTGATTTCAGCTTGAACCAAGGTCCGCAATGGCTTGCACTTATGCAGGATTTCGCTTTGCGTCCTGGCGGTCCACCGGCTTTTCGGCTCACTGGAATTGGCTCACCCGATAACACCGATGCCTTACGGCAACTCAAGTGGAAGCTCGCCGAGTTTGCCAATAAATTTGGCGTAGAATTTGAATTCCGTGGAATCGTGGTCGACTCTTTAGCCGATGTTGATACTTCCAGGTTGGATATTAGGCCTAGTAATTATGAAGAAGTGGCTGTGAACTCTATTTTCGAGTTTCACCATCTGTTGTATACACCAGGCGAAATCGAGAAGGTGCTGAATTCAATCAAAGAGATGCATCCGAAGATTGTGACCATAATCGAAGAAGAAGCAAATCAAAGTGTCTTTATGGACAGGTTTAACCACGCATGGTCTTACTATTCAAAAATGTTTGGCTCCTTGGAAAACTCAGAGTCGACTCATGATCAGCACAACAGCGGTGACTCAAGGTTGGTGCATGAGTACCTAGGTCAGCAGATCAATAACATGGTGGCTTGCGAATTAGGGACTGAGCTAGTTGAGACGACGCTGAGTGAATGGCGAGTGAAGATGAACTCAGCCGGGTTCAACCCGGTTCAGCTAGGTCCAAGCATGTACGTACAAGCAACCATGATATTGGCCTTGTTTAAAAATAGGAATGGATATCGAGTGGAACAGAATGATGGGTGTCTTACGTTGAGTTGGCATGGTCGCCCACTCATTTCCACCTCTGTTTGGCAGCTTACGCCGCCGCCGAGTCTAGGCTAGTCAGTCATGGATCGGATGAACTCGTTATCCTTTGTTTGAGCAATAACTTTTACAGTAAGACCATATTTCTTTGGCTAATTTAAAAGGATCCTTCAATTTACCCTACTTAGCCCCATTTTAGGATAGAGCCAATATGATATATCAGTACTATTAGGGTCGTTTGGTTTGGAAACAACTTATGAAAGAATTATAATGTATTGATTACTAATGCAAAGATTAACCGTGCAAAATTTGTAATGCAATCATTACAATCTTTTTATGTTTATATTACAATGAAGGTTTAAAAAATGCATCAATGCCTTCAGAAATACGTTTCTAAGTAAATTTATTTACAAAATAAAAAGAAAAGTTTATATTCATTGTTGTTCAATCATTTGCCGGTGGATCAGTCGTGTGGACCCTGTGGTAATGGTATCTTTTTGAAAAATGTTGATACAACTTGTATGAGAGTGAAAAAAAAAAAGACTTGATTGGTTAAAGAAAAAGGATCAAAGCTTGTTGGAAATTAACAAGAAAATTATTTATCTACATGAGCAGACTGCATGTTCGAGGAAGTTTAACGACCAACTTTTTATTATTATTTCTTTTTTCGTGCTGTCCAATTTTTCACCAACCAACACTTCATTAGCAATAGTATAAGATATTATATATTATATATACACTAGGAAATTTGTCCGGTCGTTAAAAAGATTAGTAACTCTTTGTTGTGATAATATTCTTAAGGTTGATTCCATGTGGGAAAAATAAAACTCAACAAATTGAACATCAAATAAATGAAAGATAATATGTTCTTAAGCATTAAGCCAGAATATACTCCTTAATAACCAAATTGTTTGTTATATTTGAAAAACGAAGGAGATATGTGAAGGCAAATAAAATATTAAACAAATAAACCAGCGTTGCGTTAATTGATAAATTTTACATGTATTAAGTGAAAATAAAAGAGAAAAAGTAGAATGGTCAGCACAAACGATTATCAAGAAAGAAAAGTTACTTGAATATATAAGATGGCGAAGCAAATTGTCCACTACTCCAAAAGTTCATTGCTTACTCTAACATTGAAATAACTGTGCAGATTCTAAAAAATTGGATCTTATATACTCGTAGTAATTAGCAACACTTGATCAGTGATGGGACAAATCAAATTGTGTTAGCCTAATAAGGCATGTGCTTAAGCAAACAATTAAATTCTTTTCAAAGACGTGCCAAAATTACATTTTTCAAGCTGATATAGAAATACAAGTTAGATAGCAGAATTCAGAACAAGTTAGTAATGGCCAACTCCTCTCACGGTCTCACAGCAAAGAACTCAATTTGTTAGAACTACTCATAAACATAAAATAATATATCCCAATTGAGTACACACGTAGAACACAAAGGAAATATAGAGAAGGGAGCATGAATTGAACTAATGCCTTCTTGATTCTATCTATCATTATGTAACATGTCATTTCTTATACTTGAAATCACAATTATCTCCGAGGTAACTTGTTGCACCTTAATTATTCAACCGAGTAATTATATCTAGCATGAGCAATTTTTTTTAATGAGAATTACAAGTGCGATTGAGCTCTTTTAGAAGAAAGCTATCATTTTCTTCTTCAATGAAGTCACTTCGAAAATATTTTTTCTCGTGCAATCCTCTGTTATTACTCCAGAATAAACAGCTATAAATCACACTAAAAGTATATTACAAATAGTATGTCAAATGAAAGGGGAATGAATAGAATCAAAGCAAAGGTATCGGGGAAAAAGAAATAAACAACTGATATAAGTATAGAGACTGACGTAACATGAACAATACTTCGTAGGTATTTCATTAGGAGCTAATAGCTTTTAGAAGTAAAGAGATGAAAATTATTCATCCTATAGGATTTCAAATCACAGGCTAAATTTAATGAAACATATTCTTTTATAGTAACATTCCCTCATTCAACATAATTATTTTCATGTAAATGCTTTGAATTTAGATGAATGAATTAAACCTTTTATTCCTTTCCTCTTTAAAAAATGACTGAAACATTACAAAAATTTGACATCTTGTTGTTCTCTTTCCAGTGAATTTGCTATTTTGGAGATGCTCAAGTGCCCCTATCTCGGGTGTTGATCTTGTCATACCAGCAGCCTATAGTATATTATCCCAAATAATGAGAAAACCAGTTCCAAGTGACAAAAGTCAAGGAACTGAAGCTACAATATGCCAATAACAGCTAGGTCTATCTTAGTAACTGAAACAGCAGTGCGCAGACCACATCTCTGCAGACCTTCTCAAAGAAAGCTTTAGGAAATCACAGCAAGTTCTTAGCGCATTCTTGTACTACATCTACTTTTAAAGTATAAATATTAATTTTTTCCTCCTTACGCAAAAACCCCTTTTGCAAAACAACAAAAACCAAAAGTAAAAGAATATAGAAGCTCAAGTGTAAATGAACCATGGGAAGTTTCTATGTTAGGCCCTCATTCTGCACTCCTCCATACATCTGTTATAAAGGTATAAACAATCAGAGTATAAGAGCCGAATAAGTAAAATGTTTCACCAAAACAATTAAACAAACACAAAAAAAAAAGCCATTAAAACCAAAGAGCACATATAGGTGAGATTAACTTTGCTCACAATTATTGAAGGAGATGATTGTAGTCTGTATAGAGCGATTATTAAACTCTGGGAAGAGAAATTCAACGTTAGAATTAGTCAGTAAGTGATTCGCTGTAACAAATCAATTTGACAAATATGAACAACAAAATTGCACGGAAAAAGCAAAAATATTAACAATACAATCCCCAAGGAGAACTACGAAAAGGAACCCCAAAAATAAAAGTTTACAGAGCAAGAGCACGTTATCCCCAAAATTGAACAATTGAAATATGAAAATATAATGAAAAGTTCGAAATGAGAAGGCAAATAGATGGAACTCTTAAATGGAAGAGGGAAAAGTAATGAGCAGGCGATATGGAAGAAAGTAGTTCTTTACCATGGATCGAAAACCCATATTGTCGGTTTCAATCGCGACTTTTGGAGTAGATTGTTAAGGGACCATTCTTTGTGGTGGCACTTAAGTGGGACATTTATTAGTAAGCGCTTTTATTATTTTTTTTTCCCCTCCAATTTGTAGAGAAATGAGAGGAAAACTCAAAAAAATGAGAAAAAAGATAATGTAATAAAATAAAAGTAATGCAGTAAAATGTAAATAAGAAGAGATAGAAAGAAGGGAGAAGTGTTTTCTTCTTTCACTTTGGTGTATATTTCCATTGCAATTACATGGCCTTTTATAGGCATAAAAATAAAGATGATGGACATAAAGTAGGAAATTTAATCTTTAAGTTATTCACAACATGAGCATCCAATGTAGTATCCAAAATAGTATCCAATGTACAAACTATTCATAACACTCCCCCTTGGATGTCCATGTAAAATAATGTGCCTCATTAAAAACTTACAAGAAAATATTGGGATGTACATAAATATTTATAATATGCATTGCTTGTTGTCTCATTAAAAACCTTACCAGGAAAACCTAGTAGGACAAAACCTTGGTTAAGGAAAAAAGTGCAGCGTGTAGTTACTCCCCCTGATGAAAAATCACTTAATGTCTCGAAGACGACGCATTCCAATCTTATATATCAGCTTTTCAAATATTGAGGTTGGTAACGCCTTAGTGAACAGATCAGCCAAATTATCACTTGAACGAACTTGTTGTACATCTATTTCACCATTCTTCTGAAGATCATGAGTGAAAAAGAATTTCGGTGAAATGTGTTTTGTTCTATCTCCTTTGATATATCCTCCTTTCAATTGAGCTATGCATGCAACATTGTCTTCATACAATATTGTTGGAATATTCTCTTTCGAAGAAAGACCACATGTTTGCTGAATGTGTTGAGTTATAGATCTTAACCAAACGCATTCTCGACTTGCTTCGTGAATAGCTATTATCTCTGCATGATTTGAAGAAGTAGCAACCATAGTTTGTTTTGTCGGACGCCATGATATGGTTGTACCTCCACTTGTAAATAAATAGCCTGTCTGAGATCGACCTTTGTGTGGATCAGACAAATATCCTGCATCTGCATAACCAATCAACGATGGCTTGGATTCATTTGAATAAAATAAACCCATATCAATGGTCCCTTGGAGGTATCTGAATATATGTTTAATACCATTCCAATGTCTTTGTGTTGGCGAAGTACTAAATCTTGCCAATAAGCTTACTGAGAGAGCTATATCTGGTCGGGAATTATTGGCAAGATACATTAATGCCCCAATTGCACTAAGATATGGTACTTCGGCACCAAGAAGCTCTTCATCATTTTCATGAGGTCGGAATGGATCTTTCTTTATATCAAGTGATCTCACAACCATCGGGGTACTCAATGGATGTGCTTTATCCATATAGAATCGCTTTAAAATCTTTTCGGTGTATGTTGATTGATGGACAAATATTCCATCTTTCATATACTCAATTTGTAGACCAAGACAAAATTTTGTCTTTCCAAGATCTTTCATTTCAAATTCTTTCTTCAAACAGTCTACTGTTTTTGGAAGCTCCCTAGGAGTTCCAATGATATTTAAATCATCAACATACACGGCGATTATAACAAATTCAGATCCAGACCTTTTTATAAAGACACAAGGACTAATTGGATAATTCTTGTACCCTTCTTTCAACAGGTATTCACTCAAACGATTGTACCACATACGACCTGATTGTTACAATCCGTATAAAGATTTCTGAAGCTTTATTGAACAAGTTTCTCGAAAACTTTTATATGCTTCTGGCACTTTAAATCCCTCAGGTACTTTCATAAAAATTTCATTGTCTAATGATCCATACAAATAGGCTGTAACAACATCCATTAGATGCATATCAAGTTTTTCTTGCACTACCATATTTATGAGATACCTGAAGGTGATAGCATCTACTAAAGGAGAATATGTCTCCATATAATCAATTCCAGGCCTTTGGGAAAACCCTTGTGCCACAAGTCGCGTTTTATATCTAACGACTTCATTTTTATCATTTCGTTTTCACACAAAAACCCATTTATACCCTACTGGCTTTATGCCTTCAGGTGTTCGAACTATGGGTCCGAAGACTTCACGTTTTCCAAGTGAAGTTAACTCTGCCTGGATAGCGTCTTTCCATTTTGGCCAATCATTTCTCTATCTACATTCATTGACAGATTTTGGTTCAAGATCCTCATCTTGTTGCATTATTTCAACAACAACATTATAAGCAAAAATGTTATCGATAATAATATTATTTCGGCTCCATCTTTTCCCGGTTGAGACATAACTTATTGATATCTCTTTATTTTCATTATTTTCAGGTACTTGGACCTCTCCTAAGGACTTATCATTTGTTACGTCTTGGGACTCTTCTTGAGGCACTACCTCTATGTTGTGTTCACTTTGATCACTTGCTCCTTTTCTTCTTCGAGGATTTTTATCTTTAGAACCGATTGGTCTACCACGTTTCAAGCATGACTTAGACTCATTTGCTTTACTTAATTGTCCTGCCGGGATATCAACTCGAATTAGAGCATTAGCAGCTGGAATATGTGACTTAGTCACCCTTGGTAGGTCAGTGAATGCATCTGGCAATTGATTTGCAATATTTTATAAATGAATAATCTTTTGAACCTCTTGTTCACATTGATTTGTTCGAGGATCTAAATGAGACAGTGATAATGCATTCCAATCTATCTTCTTTTTCAGCTGCTTATTTTCTCCCCCTAATATTTGATATACTGATTCATCAAAATGGCAATCGGAAAAACTTGCCGTAAATAAATCTTCAGTCATCGGCTCTAGATATTTTATAATAGAAGGAGATTCATATCCAACATATATCCCCAACCTTCTTTGAGGACCCATCTTTGTGCGTTGTGGTGGAGCAATTGGAACATATATCGCACAACCAAAGATCCTAAGATGGGAAATATTTGGCTCCTGACCAAAAGCCAATTGCAATGGGGAGACTTTATGATAACTTGTGGGCCTTATCCGCACAAGTGCTGCTGCGTGCAAAATAGCATGACCCCATACTGAAATGGGAAGTTTTGTTCTCATAAGCATTGGTCTAGCAATTAATTGGAGGCGTTTGATCAATGATTCTGCTAGACCATTTTGTGTATGAACATGAGCAACCGGATGCTCAATTGTTATCCCAGTTGAAATACAATAATCATTAAAGGCTTGGGATGTAAACTCACCAGCATTATCAAGACGAATTGTCTTAATTGCATAATCTGGAAATTGTGCTCTTAGCTTTATTATTTGAGCCAACAATCTCGCAAATGCCATATTGCGAGTTGATAGTAAGCACACATGTGACCATCTTGTAGATGCATCTACCAAAACCATATAATATTTGAATGGTCCACATGGAGGGTGAATGGGCCCACATATATCACCCTGTATACGTTCCAGAAATGCAGGGGATTCCATCCTAACTTTAATAGTTGATGGTCTAATAATTAATTTTCCTTGAGAACACGCAGCACAAGAGAATTCCTTAAATTGAAGAATCTTCTGATTCTTCATTGCATGTCCATGTGAATTCTCAATTATTTTACGCATCATATTAGAACCAGGATGGCCCAACCGGTCATGCCAAATAATAAAATTATCTTGATTAGTAAACTTCTCGTTTACTATGGCATGTGTTTCAATCCTGCTAATACTTGTGTAGTATAAGCCGGAGGAAAGAGCAGGTAACATTTCAAGCACATATTTCTTACCGGACATTATTGTAGTAATATAAAGATATTCAATCTTTTCATCATTTGTAGTCTCAATATGATAGCCATTTTGGCGAATATCTTTGAAACTTAATAAGTTTCTTTGAGATTTACTACAATATAGTGCTTCATCAATAGCCAAATTTGTTCCTCCTGGTAGTAATAAATTGGCTCTTCCAGAACCTTCAATTAATCTTGTACTACCGGATATTGTATTAACATTCGCTTCTTTCATTACCAAATAAGAGAAATATCTCTTATCTTTTAAAATAGTGTGTGTTGTAGCACTATCCAGAAGACATATATCATCTTTATTAATCTTGAGTCCAACTGAAGACTAAGAATTTTCATATTCTTCATAAAAAAAAACAAATAATACATCATAAGAAATATGAAAGACAAGCGGAAAAACAATTAAGAAATACATTAGGAATGTAGAAACTAGCAACACATGATGCATTACGAAAATACATTCAAGAAAAATAAACTAGTTGCAAACATAAAAATAACAACTTTTATAGCTTCATTCCCCAGTAAGATGATTAGTTCTTCAGTCAATATCCTCAAAGAAGTCTCCAACTTCTAAATGAGTAATATTTGTTAGGCCTTCAAAATCATCATCTTTATATGCAAGATGTGCCTTAGAATCATATTTATTTGAGGGACCTGCTTCATCATCATTATTTTGAAAGGTCAAGTGTGCCTCCACATTATTTTCTTTTTTCTTGAGGGAGGCTTGATAAAGTTTGACAAAATGTTCTGGCGTACGACAAATGCGTGCCCAATGACCTCTCATACCACATCGGTGACACATACTAGCTTTACCTTTTGAATGATTAATTTGAGAACCCTTATTGTTCTCCAATTTATTTCCACCATAATGACGATAATTGTTTCGCCCCCTGCCACGTCCACGTTTACGACCATGTCCACGACCACGGTAACTATTTTGTTTTCTTTCAAACTTATCATATGTTGCTACAGCATTCATTTCCGGAAATGGAGCTGACCCGGTGGGACGAGCTTCATAATTTTTCATTAATAGAGTATTATTCTGCTCAACCACAAGTAGGCATGTGATTAACTCAGAATATTTCTTAAAACCTTTTTCACGGTATTGTTGTTGTAGCACCACATTTGAAGCGTGAAAAGTAGAAAATGTTTTTTCCAATAAGTCCTCATCTGTGATAGTGTCTCCACATAATTTTAATAGAGAACTTACTTTAAAGATAGCAGAATTATACTCACTTACGGTTTTAAAGTCTTGCAACCTTAAATGTATCCACTCATACCGAGCTTTCGGTAATACCGTAAGTTTTAGGTGGTCATATCGATCCTTCAAATTAATCCATAATTCAAGTGGATCTTTTACGGTTAAATATTCAGTTTTTAACCCTTCATGTAGATGATGACGAAGGAAAATCATGGCCTTCGCTTTATCCTGATTTGATGCTTCATTTCCTTGTATAATAGTATTTCCAAGACCTTTAGCGTCAAGGTGAATTTCAACATCAAGAACCTATGATAAATAGTTCCTTCCGGTGATGTCAAGTGCCACAAATTCAAGTTTTGATGAATTTGACATAGTGAAAACTATCATAAAAGATGAATAAGTTAGAGAAATAATTATAATAATAAACAATTAATGAAAACAAAACGATTAAGGTAAAAGAAATAAAAATAGAGTTATATCATGTTAACAATCTACTATTTCATTTTATTCTTGCCATAAAGTAGAAATTACATACTTGTTTCATTTCACTTTATATTATTGATATATATGTGTTAATAGAATTGAACGTGACTAACATTATTTATATGTTCCAATAAATATAAAGTAATTAAAAAATTATTGTTTGTCAATTCATTTCTCACAGTTCTTCAAAATGCCTTAAAGATATGTTTTGATCTAGGGAGTCCATGACATTAGTGCATAGCTAGTTTGATGATTTGAGGTCCTCTAAGAGTTGAACACGGAAGGAAATAGTTATTTAATCACTGCAATGTACTTAAACTATTTAAGATGCTCAAGCGCACAAGTAATCTGCAAACAGTGAGCATATGATATGTACTGCCATAAATAAGATGATTATAATGATACATACCTTAATAACATATGGCTCAACTTAGCGGGAGTTAAGAATAAAATTAGAGGTTCGTGCTGATAACGATAAAATAAAAGTAATGTAGTAAAATGTAAATAAGAAGAGATAGAAAGAAGGGAGAAGTGTTTTGTTCTTTCACTTTGGTGTATATTTCCATTGCAATTACATGGCCTTTTATATGCATAAAAAGTAAAGACGATGAACATAAAGTAGGAAATTTAATCTTTAAGTTATTCACAACATGGACATCCAATGTAGCATCCAATGTAGTGTCCAAAGTAGTATCCAATGTACAAACTATTCATAATAGATAAATGTTTTTCCTAGATTAAAAGGGGTGCCATGTCAGCAGTATTTTTCTCTTATATATATATATATATATATATATATATATATATATATATATATATTAGACATTTTCGAGGAAATTTAGTGTTCTCGCAATTTGACAGTGCTTGGGTCTCACCTGCCTCAAAACATTGCTAAATGCTAATATTTCCTATTTGAACTATTAATATATAATGAATTGTTGTTATATTGAGATGCTGTTACGGAGGGTTGACTGCATTTGAATCATATGGGATTAGCTATATAGCTTTGTGATGGATAAACAAGTTGATTTTAATACCCGTTTATTACCTTCTCAGCATTTTCATATTGATCTAAATAATCGAGCCAAGATCACTTGATTGGTAAAAAAAATAAATCAAGACTTGATGGGCAATTGACATGAAAATTAATTATCTTCATCAACCACGTTCGAGGAAGTTTAACGTCCACCTTTTCTCCAACAGCAAAGACTTCATTGGAAATTGTCAAAGATCGATATTGATCTACATACATGTTCGACGAAATTCAACTTCTAACATAATTTAGTCTTGCTTGGGTCCCTCTTTTCTCAAACTGATATTTTTAGTTGAGCTATATATATTGTTTAACCCAAAAAATAGTTTCTTTGAAGGCAAAGCAAGAAATAGAATAATTCGAGTGTCTAACGACCAATTTACTTCTCATTTTCAACTATAATTGATGTGAAAAAATAATAACAGTAGTAAAGAATAAATTGAGAGAATAAAGGGAATAGTAATCTAATTGATGATTGCAGCCTTCTCAAAAAAGGAGATATTCTTCTGACAATAGAAAATGAAAAGAAAAATCTATTATTGACAATATGATTTATGTTATAAAATAAAAGTAATGCAGTAAAATATAAACAAGAAGAGATAGAGAGAATGGAGAAGTGTTTTCTTCTTTTACTTTGGTATATTTTCCTATCTATTACAAGACCTTTATATAGGCATGAAAAATAAAGAAAATATGTCATGGAATATGTCATTGAACATAAAAAATATGTCATTGAATATGTCATTAACCATTTGAGAGAAAGATCATGGAGGAAGAGTAGACATCCACCATATTTTGATTTTTATCATAACACTCCCCCTTGGATGTCCATAAATAATGTGTCTCGTTAAAACCTTATTAGGAAAAAAGTACACATATTTAGAAATATGCCTTTTGGTTGCCTCGTTAAAAACCTTGCAGGGAAAACCCAATGGGACAAAACCTTGTAAGAGAAAAAGAGTACAACGCGTATTAACTCCTCCTGATGAGAAATCACTTAATGTCTCGAAGACGACGCATTCAAATCTTATATATCAGCTTTTCAAATATTGAGGTTGGTAACGCCTTAGTGAACAGATCAGCCAAATTATCACTTGAACGAACTTGTTGTACATCTATTTCACCATTCTTCTAAAGATCATGAGTGAAAAAGAATTTCGGTGAAATGTGTTTTGTTCTATCTCCTTTGATATATCCTCCTTTCAATTGAGTTATGCATGCAGCATTGTCTTCATACAATATTGTTGGAATATTCTCTTTCGAAGAAAGACCACATGTTTGCTGAATGTGTTGAGTTATAGATCTTAACCAAACGCATTCTTGACTTGCTTCGTGAATGGCTATTATCTCTGCATGATTTGAAGAAATAGCAACCATAGTTTGTTTTGTCGGACGCCATGATATGGCTGTACCTCCACTTGTAAAAAAATAGCCTGTCTGAGATCGACCTTTGTGTGGATCAGACAAATATCCTGCATCTGCATAACCAATCAACGATGGCTTGGATTCATTTGAATAAAATAGACCCATATCAATGGTCCCGTGGAGGTATCTGAATATATGTTTAATACCATTCCAGTGTCTTTGTGTTGGCGAAGTACTAAATCTTGCCAATAAGCTTACTGAGAAAGCTATATCTGGTCGGGAATTATTGGCAAGATACATTAATGCCCCAATTGCACTAAGATATGGTACTTCGGCACCAAGAAGCTCTTCATCATTTTCATGAGGTCGGAATGGATCTTTCTTTATATCAAGTGATCTCACAACCATCGGGGTACTCAATGGATGTGCTTTATCCATATAGAATCGCTTTAAAATCTTTTCGGTGTATGTTGATTGATGGACAAATATTCCATCTTTCATATACTCAATTTGTAGACCAAGACAAAATTTTGTCTTTCCAAGATCTTTCATTTCAAATTCTTTCTTCAAACAGTCTACTGTTTTTGGAAGCTCCCCAGGAGTTCCAATGATATTTAAATCATCAACATACACGGCGATTATAACAAATTCAGATCCAGACCTTTTTATAAAGACACAGGGACAAATTGGATCATTTTTGTACCCTTCTTTCAACAGGTATTCACTCAGGCGATTGTACCACATACGTCCTGATTGTTTCAATCCGTATAAAGATTTCTGAAGCTTTATTGAACAAGTTTCTCGAAAAATTTTATATGCTTCTGGCACTTTAAATCCCTCAGGTACTTTCATAAAAATTTCGTTGTCTAATGATCCATACAAATAGGCTGTAACAACATCCATTAGATGCATATCAAGTTTTTCTTGTACTGCCATATTTATGAGATACCTGAAGGTGATAGCATCCACTACAGGAGAATATGTCTCCATATAATCAATTCCAGGCCTTTGGGAAAACCCTTGTGCCACAAGTCGTGCTTTATATCTAACGACTTCATTTTTATCATTTCGTTTTCGCACAAAAACCCATTTATACCCTACTGGCTTTATGCCTTCAGGTGTTCGAACTATGGGTCCGAAGACTTCACGTTTTCCAAGTGAAGTTAACTCTGCCTGGATAGCGTCTTTCCATTTTGGCCAATCATTTCTCTGTCTACATTCATTGACAGATTTTGGTTCAAGATCCTCATCTTGTTGCATTATTTCAACAGCAACATTATAAGCAAAAATGTTATCGATAACAATATTATTTCGGTTCCATCTTTTCCCGGTTGAGACGTAACTTATTGATATCTCTTCATTTTCATTATTTTTAGGTACCTGGACCTCCCCTAAGGTCTTATCATTTGTTACGTCTTGGGGCTCTTCTTGAGCCACTACCTCTGTGTTATGTTCACTTTGATCACTTGCTCCTTTTCTTCTTCGAGGATTTTTATCTTTAGAACCGATTGGTCTACCACGTTTCAAGCATGGCTTAGACTCATTTGCTTTAATTAATTGTTCTGTCGGGATATCAACTCGAATTGGAGCATTAGCAGCTGGAATATGTGACTTAGTCACCCTTGGTAGGTTAGTGAATGCATCTGGCAATTGATTTGCAATATTTTGTAAATGAATAATCTTTTGAACCTCTTGTTCACATTGATTTGTTCGAGGATCTAAATGAGACAGTGATAATGCATTCCAATCTATCTTCTTTTTCAGCTGCTTATTTTCTCCCCCTAATGTTGGATATACTGATTCATCAAAATGGCAATCAGAAAATCTTGCCGTAAATAAATCTCCAGTCATCGGCTCTAGATATTTTATAATAGAAGGAGATTCATATCCAACATATATCCCCAACCTTCTTTGAGGACCCATCTTTGTGCGTTGTGGTGGAGCAATTGGAACATATATCGCACAACCAAAGATCCTAAGATGGGAAATATTTGGCTCCTGACCAAAAGCCAATTGCAATGGGGAGACTTTATGATAACTTGTGGGCCTTATCCGCACAAGTGCTGCTGCGTGCAAAATAGCATGACCCCATACTGAAATGGGAAGTTTTGTTCTCATAAGCATTGGTCTAGCAATTAATTGGAGGCGTTTGATCAATGATTCTGCTAGACCATTTTGTGTATGAACATGAGCAACCGGATGCTCAATTGTTATCCCAGTTGAAATACAATAATCATTAAAGGCTTGGGATGTAAACTCACCAGCATTATCAAAAGACGAATTGTCTTAATTGCATAATCTGGAAATTGTGCTCTTAGCTTTATTATTTGAGCTAACAATCTCGCAAATGCCATATTGCGAGTTGATAGTAAGCACACATGTGACCATCTTGTAGATGCATCTACCAAAACCATATAATATTTGAATGGTCCATATGGAGGGTGAACGGGCCCACATATATCACCCTGTATACGTTTCAGAAATGCAGGGGATTCCATCCTAACTTAAATAGTTGATGGTCTAATAATTAATTTTCCTTGAGAACACGCAGCACAAGAGTATTCCTTAAATTAAAGAATCTTCTGATTCTTCATTGCATGTCCATGTGAATTCTCAATTATTTTACGCATCATATTAGAGCCAGGATGGCCCAACCGGTCATGCCAAATAATAAAATTATCTTGATTAGTAAACTTCTCATTTACTACAGCATGTGTTTCAATCGTGCTAATACTTGTGTAGTATAAGCCGGAGGAAAGAGCAGGTAACATTTCAAGCACATATTTCTTACCGGACATTATTGTAGTAATATAAATATATTCAATCTTTTCATCATTTGTAGTCTCAATATGATAGCCATTTTGGCGAATATCTTTGAAACTTAATAAGTTTCTTTGAGATTTACTACAATATAGTACTTCATCAATAGCCAAATTTGTTCCTCTTGGTAGTAATAAATTGGCTCTTCCAGAACCTTCAGTTAATCTTGTACTACCGGATATTGTATTAACATTCTCTTCTTTCATTACCAAATAAGAGAAATATCTCTTATCTTTTAAAATAGTGTGTGTTGTAGCACTATCCAGAAGACATATATCATCTTTATTAATCTTGAGTCCAACTGAAGACTGGAGAATTTTCATATTCTTCATAAAAAAAACAAATAATACATCATAAGAAATATGAAAGACAAGCAGGAAAAAAACATTAAGAAATACATTAGAAATGTAGAAACTAGCAACACATGATGCATTAGGAAAATACACTCAAGAAAAATAAACTAGTTGCAAACATAAACATAACAACTTTTATAGCTTCATTCCCCAGTAAGATGATTAGTTCTTCAGTCAATATCCTCAAAGAAGTCCCCAACTTCTAAATGAGTAATATTTGTTAGGCCTTCAAAATCATCATCTTTATATGCAAGATGTGCCTTAGAATCATATTTATTTGAGGGACCTGCTTCATCATCATTATTTTGAAAGGTCAAGTGTGCCTCCACATTATTTTCTTTTTTCTTGAGGGAGGCTTGATAAAGTTTGACAAAATGTTCTGGCGTACGACAAATGCATGCCCAATGACCTCTCATACTACATCGGTGACACATACTAGCTTTACCTTTTGAATGATTAATTTGAGAACCCTTATTGTTCTCCAATTTATTTTCACCATAATGACGATAATTGGTTCGCCCCCTGCCACGTCCACATTTACGACCATGTCCACGACCATGGTAATTATTTTGTTTTCTTCCAAACTTATCATATGTTGCTACAACATTCACTTCCGGAAATGTAGCTGACCCAGTGGGACGGGCTTCATGATTTTTCATTAATAGAGTATTATTCTGCTCAGCCACAAGTAGGCATGTGATTAACTCAGAATATTTTTTAAAACCTTTTTCACGGTATTGTTGTTATAACACCACATTTGAAGCGTGAAAAGTAGAAAATATTTTTTCCAATAAGTCCTCATCTGTGATAGTGTCTCCACATAATTTTAATAGAGAACTTACTTTAAAGATAGGAGAATTATACTCACTTACGGTTTTAAAGTCTTGCAACCTTAAATGTATCCAATTATACCGAGCTTTCGGTAATACCGTAAGTTTTAGGTGGTCATATCGATCCTTCAAATTAATTCATAATTCAAGTGGATCTTTTACGGTTAAATATTCAGTTTTTAACCCTTCATGTAGATGATGACGAAGGAAAATCATGGCCTTCGCTTTATCCTGATTTGATGCTTCATTTCCTTGTATAATAGTATTTCCAAGACCTTTAGCGTCAAGGTGAATTTCAGCATCAAGAACCCATGATAAATAGTTCCTCCCGGTGATGTCAAGTGCCACAAATTCAAGTTTTGATAAATTTGACATAGTGAAAACTATCATAAAAGATGAATAAGTTAGAGAAATAATTATAATAATAAACAATTAATGAAAACAAAACGATTAAGGTAAAAGAAATGAAAATAGAGCTATATCATGTTAACAATCTACTATTTCATTTTATTCTTGCCATAAAGTAGAAATTACATACTTGTTTCATTTCACTTTATATTATTGATATATATGTGTTAATAGAACTGAACGTGACTAACATTATTTATATGTTCCAATAAATATAAAGTAATTAAACTATAAAATTATTGCTTGTCAATTTATTTCTCACAGTTCTTCAAAATGCCTTAAAGATATGTTTTGATCTAGGGAGTCCATGAATATTATAAGTATGACATTAGTGCATAGCTAGTTTGATGACTTTGAGGTCCTCTAAGAGTTGAGCACGGAAGGAAATAGTTATTTTATCACTGCAATGTACTTAAACTATTTAAGATGCCCAAGCGCACAAGTAATCTGCAAACAATGAGCATATGATATGTACTGCCATAAATAAAATGATTATAATGATACATACCTTAATAAAATATGGCTCAACTTAGCGGGAGTTAAGAATAAAATTAGAGCTTCGTGCTGATAACGTGTTATAAAATAAAAGCAATGCAGTAAAATGTAAACAAGAAGAGATAGAGAGAATGGAGAAGTGTTTTCTTCTTTCACTTTGGTGTAATTTTTCATTACAAGACCTTTATATAGGCATGAAAAATAAAGAAAATATGTCATGGAATATGTCATTGAACATAGAAAATATGTCATTGAATATGTCATTAACCATTTGAGAGAAAGATTATGGAGGAAGAGTAGACATCCACCATATTTTGATTTTTATCATAACAATTTAGACATTTTTTCGATGGGGATACAAATTATGGAAGGGTTGGATTTAAATAGTACTACTACTCGTAACCGTTTGCTTTGTTTAGCTCATATCTGTTACTATAATATTGATCGTTACGTGATTGATTTGTAACGATTGAGATAATGATAACAAATCGCGTATAATCAGGGATTGACTGATCCTTTCCTTACTTATAGTCATTTATAATGACTTTAAGTATCAATCCGTAACTATTTTCATATGTTTAGCACCGAGACTAGTAGGCACAATGTACTCAGGGTGTTGCTTCTACTTTCTGTACATGTCCCACTTTCTTGTCACATTAACTCCCTTGACACTTGTCATTATGACATTGATCCACGCGGCGAGTAAATTTTTCACTAATTCATGTATATTCTCAATTAGAAGCTTGTAATAAATATTAGAAAGTTGATCATCAACCATTCTTTACCGTATGAAAGTTACATTCCATAAACAAATGAAAGTGAAATTTCTCCGAATGACTAAAAAAAAAGTTGACTGTGCGAAGACCTCACTCTTTTTAGATGGTAACTCCAGCAATTTATCAACCGAAAGAGGAAGAAGAAGAGAAGAAGAAGAAGAAGAATAGCTGTAGAGAGATGTCTATGGACACAAACATGGAATCATCTATGGAGCTTCTGATATTTCAGGTTGGACCCAAAGCTTGATCTGAGATCCCAATATTCCTAACTCGACGAGTGTAGATAACGACCACCAGCAGCAGATTTCAACGGCTGCTGGCAGCCGTACTGATTTGATTGTATCAGATGCATCGATTTCAGGGCATTTTCTAGGATTAATGGTGTTTGCAATAACTGCAATGAAGACAAGGACGAGGTAGAGGAGAAAGCGTCAGAGATCAATAACAAACTGAAATCTTGCGCTGGTTCTGATCTTTGTTTAGGTTAAACATTGAAAGGGTCATGAACAATGAAACCAACATCAATATTTTCAATAACAATAATGTTGTGGAGAATTCCAGAGTGAATGACTATTTTAAGTCTACTATTTTAGATGGTGTTGAATTTTCAAGTGGCATTTGGGGTGATATCATTTCTATGGAGACATCTAACTCCCCAGTATATAGTTCTGGATTTCAAGATTTTTATTTTCATAATGTCGAATTTCCAAGTGACATTTGGGGGATCCCCCGTTGAATTATTGAAGTACTTTAGGATTTAAGTTATATGTGCCGACGAACTTTTTACAATATTAGTATAATTTAACATGTTATAATAAGTTTCCCTGCGTCAAAAATATACATCGCATAAAATGTTTTATTTTATGCATATAAACTATACATTTAATCCCCTTAGCTTCGTAGTATATTTACTTCTTTATACTTTGACTCTCCTTAGTGAAAATTCTCGTTCCGCCATGGTTAATGATACTAATTCTCACGCTTTATGAGCAGTTTATGTAATTATCTTTTAGTTGACCTAATATTGTAAAAATTCGATACTCTATACTCAATTATAATTTGTATAAAACTTGTTCTTGAACCAAACCATTCCTTCAATATACAAATCAAGATTAATTTACATTATTTTATCACTATATGACAATCAAATTAACATAAAATGTTTTGCTCCTGTTTTGAAGATGCTAGGTTACCCTGCTTCGGTGAGTCCTGAATCAACGGTCTTCCTCTATTACATAGGAGTAATACTTTTACTAACATTCCTATTTTTCAGATGTAGCCATTGACATTGTCACAAAGTGTCTCTATTGTATTAAAATACATTTTACAAAATGTTGTTATTGTGCTTTTGTTTTTGAAATTGAGGACACAAATTCATCGTTTCTTCCACTCTCAAATTTCATTAAATAGTTGAGTCTGGATTTATTTCAATTTGAATCTGGTTGGCAAATCCTGAAGCCAAAACAAAATCATCCATTTGGTTATATAGTTATAAATCTCACATTCTTGATTTCGAGTCTCACTATCCGCAAAATATTTCTACGTTCTTGACCAAAAAAATAACAACATGACATCAAAATAGATCTCAAATTTTGTCTTCTATCAAAGTAGTGATCAGATGGCAGATCGTTACCTCGCCATTTTCTTCGTATCTCTTTCTTGTCTTTATCGATCATTTGATGCGAGTGCTGGAGATGTTGATCCATTATACAGGTAACATATCTTACAATTTTACTTTGCATTTTGCTTCACGACTGTCCTTTCTAAAACCATTTATTATCTGAATAATCAGGGCATGTATTTCGCAATGTGAAAAAACTGGATGTGTTGGTGAAACATGCTTCACACATTGTGAATACTCTGTAGATGGTTCTTCCTCTGATAATCAGAAAGAGCCACTATACCGGCAATTGACACAAAGGGATTGCCCAAATGACTGCAAGTACCACTGCATGCTTCAAAGAGAAAAAGAACGAGCTGCACTCGGATTTGGTCCTGTGAAATATCATGGTAAATGGCCATTTAAACGAGTGTTCGGACTTCAGGTTTGTAATATTATGAGCCTTGGACCTATATATGTTTATGAGCTGTTAAAGTATTTACACAATCATGTCACTTATAAGATAGTTATGAATAAATCTCTACATTTGGTTAACCTGCATTGATCGTGGAAAAAGTTTTTACGCTCTCAGTGCATATTACTTAAAATCCCTTAGTAATATATGACTATTAATAAGAAGTGATATCTTAACTTTCCAGGAGCCTGTTTCTGTTGCTTTCTCTGCACTTAACCTTGCAATGCATATCCAAGGATGGCTGTCCTTTTTCAAGCTACGATCAAAGACGACAAATAAAAGGATATCCTATGATTATGCTGGTCTGTGGAACATATACGCCCTCTTGTCTGTGAATTCATGGTTCTGGAGTGTTGTCTCCCACAGTCGGTGAGTAATTTTCACCTCGTGAACTAACTTTCATAGTTGAGTTAGACATAATGTCCTTAATTTTCTTAACATTGTATCAGAGTCAGATTCATCCCTATTCTTATTTACCAAATGTCAGTCTCATGTTATGTTATCCATGCTCCAGTTAACCTAGCCTGTGCATGCGAGGAGGCGGGGATACATTAGATTGTCCCACATTGGTTGATACAATGGGCCGCATATCACCTCATGAGCTAGCTTTTGAGATAGAATAAAGCCTAAGATACACCTTTTAGTTGTCATACTTACCCGTGCCTATTATACTTTGGTTTCCTTATTTTCCATATAAGTGTTTAGGCTTTTCGTTTGACCATATATAATCAGAGGCGGATCTAGGATTTTAGTTCTATGGATTCAGCATTTAAAGTTATGGGCTTATATCTACTGTTTATTGTAATTTTAGTGATTTTTTACTCATAAATTTATGTTCCACGTCGAAAGTACTTGGTTCAGTTGAACCCGGTAGTTCTATGTTGCATCCGCCCTGTGTATAATAGGATATTAATGCAGCATGTGGTGAGAAGTTTTATTCATTTTTTAGCGAAGTCAATATGGTTATGGAATTGTATTAACTTGTTATCAGTACTTCTATTGCAGAGATGTGGAATTGACAGAAAAACTAGATTACTCATCTGCAGTGGCATTACTTGGATTTTCGCTTATAATATCGATACTAAGATGTTTCAGTATAAAGGATGAGGCTACGAGAGTATTGATGTCTGCTCCACTGCTTGCCTTTACAACCACCCATATTTTGTACCTGAACAACTATCAAATGGACTATGGTAATTTCCTCATCTCACGGTTTTTGTTTAGGGTACAAAGTCCTGCATTGAAAGAAGGTGAGCTTAGATGTAACTAGTAAAGTTGATGCCATGTGATCAGAAGGTCACGGGTTCGAGCCGAGGAAATAGCAATTTGTGCATGCAGAAATATAGAGTAAGGTTGCGTACAACCCTTGGGGTCCGGCCCTTCTCCGGACCCTACACATAGCGGGAGCTTAATGTATCGGGCTGCCTTTTTTTTATAGTCATGCATTGGAAATAGGATGTAGGCTACATATTCTTATAAAACCTAGCACAACAACATAAGAAGATATCAAGATAAAAGGGAAAGAATACAGAAATAATTATTGGGGTGTTGCTTTTTGTGTCTATAGACCATACTCTGCACCACCAAGAGTACTTCTTGTGGAATGGTTGAGACTCTTTCACCTTTAATCAGAAATCTTGGATTTGAGTTGTAGGAGTGAAAAATCTAAGTAGAAAACGCTTTATTCCTTTTAGTAGGCCAACCCAAATTGAATCTGAATTAGTTGAATCCATGCTCCAGATGTCGGGTGCCTAGAGGTGGCAAATGAGCAGATTAATAGGTCAAAGTTGGATGGATCTAAATAAATAAATGGATCATGATCCAACATATCCAAAGTGTGCTTGAGTCAAAATAGATTAGGTTAAGATGGATAAAATAAGAGGTCATAACTCAACCCGTCCAACATGACTCATTCTCTCCGTTCTCTCCCTCTCTCTCTTTTGGCTTTTTCACAAAGAAAACTATTGTATTTTTTCTCGAATTATCTTAAATTCTTCCAAAGTTACATAATTCTCAGTCTTCAAATTTGATTATGTTTGGGTCTCGATTGTGTTTTGACCTATCCAGTTACACTATGTTGGATCATTTCGCGTTCAACTTGTTGGATCAAGTTAACAAATCGGGTCATAGCTCAATTCGTTTAAACTAGCACAGTTTGTCTGGTTGCTAAAAAATGGATTTATTTGCCACTTCTAGTTGCTTTGTTCTATCACTATCACTCTTTCCATTTGTTATTCTATAACTACTTACTTGGAATTTTTTTCCAGGATGGAACATAAAAGTTTGTGTTACAATGGGTGTTGCTCAGCTTCTGATTTGGGCAATATGGGCTGGAATTAGTCATCATCCATCCAAATGGAAAATATGGACAGTGGTTTTAGGGGGTGGATTTGGTATGCTTTTAGAAATTTATGACTTTCCTCCATATGCAGGAATAATAGATGCACATTCTCTTTGGCATGCTACAACAGTTCCTCTGGCTTATATTTGGTGGAGTTTTATCCAAGATGATGCAAAGTACCAAACAATTAACCCTAGTAAGAAAGTAGAGTAATTTTTTTTTACAGGGTTGTGCCCATCTTCAGACCCTACGTGAACGCGGGATACCATACCGGGCTGCCCTTTTATATCTGATGTTTAGCTTAAAGTATATATATTTTTATGTATATCGCCTCATATCTTACTCTTGTTTCGTGAATTTGGGATGTTAAATGTTATGAATTATATTGATTTGAAGTGTTTTTACTTGTAGGAATGATTCGGGAGCAATTTGGGGCAAAACGTGAAAGATTTGAAGCTAAAACGAACAAAATCGGGAAAGGAAGCAGTTGGGCGCCACAGGCAGTGCCTGGCGCCACCTGTGACGCTGAAAACAGTAGGCTCAAAAATTGGGGCGCTATGGAGGGCGCCTGGCGCCGGGCTGGGCATCGGTGACGCGAATCGTGTCCTATTTTGCCCGGGACAAGTTTATTTCGGCCCTAGACCTACCCAACTGATATAAAAGCAAGACTAAACCTATTTTTGAGAGGAGAGACGCCACTTTGAAGTAGAGATACACACGGGATCGTGAGGAAGCGAAGAATTCTCAGTTTTCTTCCTCTTTTTCTAGTATTTCCAATTGATTCAACACTTATGGAATTGTTTGATTACATCATGAGTGGCTAAACACCCATTGTTCTGGGGTTGTGATTTAGCCATGAATATTGTTGTTTGACATTAACTTAACCTTGATTATAATTCACCAATATATGGTTGTTTCTTCAATTCTGCGTTTAATTGCTTAATTGTCTGGCCAACAGTTAGGTTCTATTTACTATCTATGCTATGCTTGGGAAAGCCGTGTTTAGATTAGAGAAGAATTGAAGAGAGCATGATCTTAACCCTTAGGGGGAGCGGATTTGTGGTTAGGATAGGAATATACCTAGTCACCGTGCTTAATTAAATATCGTGATCTTAATGCGTTCTTAATAGATTGATTTCATAGAAATATAGGCATTAATCTATTGAGAATAGGTGAGTAGTACTTCGGGAGAAGGCTATGAGAGCATTTATCGATTAATTAGCAACCATGAGTGAATTATATGAAAGGGAGAGTTAATTAGAACACAATACGATTGGTGAATCGATCACAACTCTGGAATATTTGTCTCTACTGAATACACAACAATCAACTCGTTACTTGATAACTTAGTTATTATTTAGAATTGTAGTATAATATAATCATATTATTGGACTTTGATTTTAGCTGGATTGAATAACAATTTTAGTGATTTAGTGAGTAGTTTACACAAGTCTCTGTGGGTTCGACACTCAACTTATCATTATATTACTTGTCGACCACGTATACTTGCGTGTGCGTTTGAGAGTAACAAGTTTTTGGCGCCGTTGTCGGGGACTTGAATATTAAGTACTTGCTAGTTTTTGCTTTAATTGTTTATTTAGTCTAGTCTAATGTTACTTGATTGTTGCTCAGATCTCAGGAACTTTGATTGAATGCGTAAGGTCAGAAGCCAGGACCGACTTCAAGGCTTTGATCCTGAACCTGAGAGAACATTTCACAGGAGGTTGAGGGAAGCAAGGGATACGAATAATATTCAGGCACTTGTTCAATTTCCTGTGGACATAGCAGAGGAACAACCTTTGGCTGTTCAGGAGGTGGCGATGCCCAGCATTGCTAATGTCACCTCCAGTATAGTGAAGCCCCGGATCACTGGGCACTTTGAGCTGAAACAGGGCATGATCCAGTTACTTCATGCAAACGGGCAATTTATGGGTCTTCCACACGAGGATCCACAGCAGCATATTCTGAACTTCATGGAGATTAGTGATACTTATATCACTAACGGTGTCACTCCAGATTACTGAGGCTCACACTTTTTCCATTCTCTCTGTTGGGCGAGGCTAAGCGATGGCTAAAGGCAGAACCAGCTAACTCCATCACATCATGGAATGATTTGGCAAGAAAATTTCTGGCAAGGTTCTTTCCTTCAGGCAAAACTGCAAAGATAAGAAGTGAGATAGTGGCCTTCAAACAGAAAGCGGGAGAATCTTTATACTCAGCTTGGGAAAGGTTCAAGGGGCTACTCAGAGACTGTCCTCATCACAATCAGACGAATGAAGTGTTAGCTCACACTTTCATAGAAGGGCTATATGCTAAAACAAAGATCGTGGTAGATGCTGCATCTGGGGGTCAAGTGTTGGAGAAAAGCTTTGACGAGATATATGCATTATTAAACAAATTCTCCCAGAGCAATCTATGCCCAACAAATCCAGAGTCTGTATATTTTGTGGGTAATGCAAATCGAGGCCAAACAAAAGTATGGGGACACTTACAATCCTAACTAGAGGAACCACCCAAACTTCTCTTGGGGTGGAAACCAGGGCACTCAGAATCAATACAGGCCTCAAGCATCTCAACAATAATATAGACCACCTCAGGTTGAACAACAAGCGAGTCCTACAAGTCACCTTGAAGATATGTTGAAAAAAGTGATGGCTAAACAGCAAGCCCTCGCCACAACAGTGAGAAATTTGGAGCGTCAAATGGGACAGCTTGCTAGTGCTCAAATTACTAGACCAGCTGGAGCTCTTCCAAGTGATACTGAGCCCAATCCTAAAGCTCAAGTCAATGCGGTTACCTTGAGAAATGGAAGAGCACTAGAAGAAGTTCCAAAGAAAAAGAAGAATACAGATCATCCTGAAGGAGAATTAGCTCCCAAGCCAGTTGAGGGTAATGAGAAAGATGATAAAGGACCCAAGCCAGTAATTGAGACTAGGCCACCGCCTCCGTTTCCACAAAGACTGCAGAAGCAAAAAGATGATGCCAAGTACAAGAAATTCCTAGATATTTTGAGCCAAGTGATCGTGAATCTGCCTTTCGTGGAAATTTTGTATGAAGTGCCTAAGTATGCAAGGTATCTCAGAGATATTGTGGCAAATAAACGAAGACATGCAGAGTTTGAAACAGTTGCACTTACTGAAGAGTGTAGTGCTAGAGTTCAGAGTAAACTTCCTCCTAAGTTGAAGGATCCTGGGAGTTTCACAATTCCTTTGTCTCTTGGAAAATAAGAGGTTGGTAGAGCCTTGTGTGATTTAGGGGCCAGTATAAATTTGATGCCATCCTCTTTGTTCAAGCTACTCGGATTGGGGACGCTTAGACCTACTACAATCACTTTACAGCTAGCAGATAGGTCACTAGTCATGCCCGAAGGAATTATTGAGGATGTGTTAGTTCGAGTGGGAAAGTTTATTCTTCCTGCTGATTTTATTGTTCTTGATTACGAGGCATATGAGGAAGTGTCCATTATTTTGGGGCGACCATTCTTAGCTACTGGTGGAGCAATTATTGATGTGAGAGCAGGGAAGTTAAAAATGAGAGTTGACGATGAGGAGGTCACTTTTAACGTGTACAAGGCACTTAAGCTTTCTAAGCAATTTGAGGACTTGTGCATGATTACTGTGGTAGAATCGAAGGGGATAAAGCAGAGTCCTTATGTGAATTATAGTGATCCAGATGGGACAACTGAGTTAAAGGAGGTCTGTCACACCTCCTTTTTTCACCCCCGCGAGGGTGCAAGGGAGTTTTCTCCAATTGAAGAACAGTTGAAACGGGATTTATTTAATTATTTAAGAGTCGCCACCTGGGAATTTTAAGGCGTCCCAAGTCACCAATTTTAATCCCTGAATCGAGGAGAATATGACTCTGTTTATTATTCTGCGAACCAGAAATCCTGAGTAAGGAATTCTGTTAATCCGGAAGAAGGTGTTAGGCATTTTCGAATTCCGTGGTTCTAGCACGGTCGCTTAACTGTTTTATTATTGGCTTAATTATCTTGATTTTTATTTTTTTTTTAAAAAAACTTCTTATTACGTGACTTTTTCTACCGTTTTTACTTATTGTGGTTAAGAACCCTTCTTTGAATCGAATTACGCGTACGTATATTCGTGTTATAAATTTAAAAATGCGGAATTGTGTCACGCGTACGTGTACACAATAACTTTTGATAATATTTATTGAGTAATCATTTTTCGAAATTATGTCGAATCCAGAATATTTGTTTTTCTGAATAATGAACCGTACATCTCGGTTTTTTATGAAATTGATTTAACGTCTTTGAAAAAAAAATCCTTTTATTAAATATTCGTTCGAAATTGCGCGTACGCATAATCCGAATTTTTTGCTTTTAAAAATATAATCAGGGTACGCGAACGTATCCCTAATCGCGTGACATATTTGTAATGATATTATGGAATTTCCACAAAAATATTTGTTATATCACGAGAAATCTCGTTTTAAGATACTCTTTAATTTTTTGGAAAAGAATCCACAATTTATTAAATGTTGACCATTGATTATAATTTCCGAATATAAATTATATTCATTCTAATTATTCAAATTCAAAGGACAGAATAAAAATATGATTAATACTATCTTTAAAACAAATATGACATTATATATATATATGCCAAGGAATAAATTACATATGAAACTAAAAATGAATGATTCATAAAGGAAAGGAAATATTTTCCAAGAATTTTCATTATTCCTTGATGCAAATTCTATTTTTTAATTACCAATGATTTAAAGTGTTGCCATTTGTGTATATACAACTCAACTTATTCTCATATACTCGTTTTAATCTTAATAGATGAAATTAATCTACTTAGTTATGCCTATGATTGAGTTAGGATAGATATAGATATAATCAAACCAATTTGATTCTCAATCTATGTGAATTATTACTAACTATTAATTTTCACATTGTATAAGTTCCTAAGCCCTTTATTACTAAGAAAGAGAACAAGTCTTGTTGACTTAATAAAATGATATTGCATACAATATTACTTACTATATTTGACATTTTTAAACATACGGATTATACTAACGCATCTTTCAACTATAAATTATGAACACAACCAATGTTATGCTAAAAGATGGCAAATTGCAGCTAATCATCATCTAGCTTTACACAACCAATAATTAACTAACAAGATAAACTAATAGCATATTTTCTTTGATAATGCTATATTATGCCATACCTTTCTAACAATACCATGAAGTGTAAATAAAAACCAACTTTCTGCCATATTTCCTATTTACACAACTCATAGATAACTAAACTAATGAAATTTGACATGGATATCATTATTACAAAGTTTATATGAATTTCGAAATAAGACAATTAACTTGTAGCCATCGAGTCGAACTTACTACTGGTTAACCAATATGAAACTAAAGCTGAAATTTTCAACTAAAGAACTCAAATGAGTAGATGACAGTATTACAATTCAAACTCTATTTATCCATCATGTTGAATCTCTTTCCAACATAAAATTTAAAAGACATGTACCTGAAAATGAAGGTAGGAGGAGTAAATTTCAGCAGTAGCAGCAGTAACAAATTCAGTAGAATATACTGATAACACAGTAAAATCTGAACAAGAATAGGATTCGAAGAGCCCAGATGCACAGTAAAGTACTTTTAAGAAACACTTCGGATTTTAACTGAACAGTGGAATCACATAAAGTTGAACAGATTCAACAAAAAAAACAACATTTCAGATTTCAGTTTTTCTTCAGTTTCAAATTCAGTTTATTTCTGATTTTCTGCTTCTGCTGCTGTATCTGTGTGTGAGTGTGTATGTGAGTGTTCTATTTTCTGTTTCCTTCCTTTAAAATCTCAGCCCTCAAAATCTCTTAAAAATTCTTTCTTAAAAATTCTCTCTGAAAACCTTTTCAAACTCTCCTAAAATCTGTCCAGCTAAATCAGTCCAGCCCCCTGTATTTATACAGGTCTGGTCCTAGGCAATTTAAGTGCTTCTTGGACCCCTTATATCTTTTAAAAACAGAAAAATTCTATTAAAAACTGCTTTTACTACTTTAAATCCCATTAAGCTAACTTTTCCCTGATTTTCAGCAGCCCATTATCCCTTGTTCCCCATTAGTATTATTAACTAATAGCAACTAACATTACATTATAATACACTAGCATTAATACCCTGTTTTTTACTGTTTCATTCCCAGAAGTGCCCCTGAAATCCTAATGTTATTACTGAAAAAAATCAGAACCTACAGCAAAACAGATTCTAAAATCTGTACAAACTTAGTTATCTTTCTGATTTACAGCTAAAACCAATCCTATTAACCTCCTAACACAATTGTATTTGACCAACTTTTGTAAGCTTGAATTCAAACTGGACATTACAGCAATATTACACTGAATTCAGAACTAACATCATAACAGCATATTTCTGAAATTATCATAACAATTCAGACTGGACTTAACATTAAACCAAAATCAAACACACACAGGATCATTGTCAATACTGACAATGCCCTGAAACTTTAATGTTCAGACAATAACATATACAACATACATTTGAATTCACTGATTCACAGACAATCATGATTTAATTGACGAGCATTAATCAATTGACTATTTACAACATTTGTCAATAATTAATCTAAAATAATAGAAGCAGACTGTTTTAGTCAACATTTTCAGAAATGAAAAATTCGTAATATAACTAATCGACGAACTTAATCGAGTCGATTACACACATTGTAAACAATCACAACCAACAGAAACAATTCACATTCGGATTAAGTAGACAGAAATGACAGAATTGATCAAAACAAATATGAAAAATTAATAAGCTATTAATACGGACAACAATACACAAAATAAATAGAAAAATACCTCTGAACATTAATTTTATTCTGACTCGAACTCAACTTGGATTTCGGATTTTTTGTTTGAAATCAAACTGACCTTAGTTGAAGTATTTTCCACTGAAAATACTTCGACTAAGGTCGATTAAACCTCAATCTTCATCATAATCTGAACAGAATCCGGAAGTTTGGTATTTTTAGGGTTCTTAAAAACTCGATTTGGGATTTAACCATTTCTGGTCAGATTCGAGAAGAACCAAACATGACACAATGGTGAGGGTAGCCTAGGGGTCATTTGGTGTTAGTTTGAAACGGATCTGAGTTCGTCCTTGTTTGGTCCGAATCTTCAAAAGAAGATTCGAGAAGTTCCAAACTGATTCGAGCCAAACAACCAACAGATCCATACTTGGGATGACTAGGGGAAGCTATGGTGTTAACTAGATGTTGTTTGGTTTAGATCTGAACTTGGCTTGAATCTTCAAATGAAGATTCGAGAACCTTCAGGGAGATTCGAACCAAGCAGATAACATATTTGGATAGAGGAGGCTCAGGGGGTTCTGGGGTGTTACTTTGGTGACCGGCGGCGTTGATGCCGCCGGGTTTCAGGCGAAGGGGAATAGGGGCGGCTAGGGTTAGGGGTCTGTTTGAGAAGATGATGAACAGGAGAGGATGGGGGGGGGTGTTTAGTTAGGGGCCGGGGTAAGGGTTTGGGATTTATATAGGGGTGGGGTGGATCGATATCGTCCGTCCGATCAAGCAAGATGAAAGGCCAGGATTAATTCATTAAACCAAACGACGTCGTTTGATTTAAAGTTGGGGTCGGACTAAATCGGGTTAATGGATCGGATTATGGGTTGCGGGTAAGGGTGATGAGATCTTGGCCGTTGGTTGTATTTAATCCAACGGCCCTTGATGAGAGGTGACCAAACGACGTCGTTTGGTATTAGCTTGGGACTGGGTCAGACTTGGCTGTTTGGATTGGGCTGTGATGGGGGGATTAATGTTTTGGGCCTGGATTTTAATCCAGGTCCGATTTTTGTATAACTTTTTTTTTTTTATTTTATTATTTTCTAATTTCATTTTTTTTAAAAAAATCTTAATTAAAATTATAAAAACAAAATTACCCTTACAAAGATATTAATTACCTTTTTAACAACTATTAACACATAGACAACATTAATCACACAGTGGAAAAAATAGAACAAAATGCATATTTTTATGATTTTATTTAAATTAACTTAATTAAATGCATACTTAAATCCTAGATATACATGAAACATGTATTTTTATTTTTATTTTGTTTAATTATAACAAAGCAAACATTTTACGGACATAAACAAATATTTAACACCACGCAAATTCAGAAATTACACAGCAAAAGAAATTTATTTTGATTTATTTTGGAGTAATTTTTCGTAAAGCAAAAATCACGTGCTCACAGCTGCCCCTCTTTGTGCGGAAACTCGAAGAGTTTTCGTACAAAGATAAAGTGAGCGGACACGAGCGATTTTTGCCCGTTCGAATACTCCGTGGGAAGCATTTTTTGAAAGATTTGACCGAACCTCTGCTTCGAAGGTTTCCTACATATCCTTGGCTATAAAGGAATCAGGTCAATGTAGTTCGGGAATTTTTTGGTAGCTGGGACTACCATGGGACTGTGATGTTACTGCTGCTTCGTGCTGTTTTTACTGCTCGCTGACCTCCTTATTACACCTTACTTTAAAGGAAATACAAAATTAAACTAGACTATGGTACATGAATTATAAAATCTTATCTAGATCATGCCCTTGCGTTTCTTGTTGTTTTGATATCTTGGTGAATCTTGGGCATTTGGCTTATTTCGTATTTTTCTTGAAGCTCTTGTTGTTTCTTGCTGGGGATTCTATTGGACTCCTCTGCTTTATTGATTTTAAGTGTGCTCCTTTCTCATATGAGCGGGCTTTTTGATTTCAACACTTCAATTTCATTCCCTCGTTCTTCAGGTGGGTGCCTTGACTGCTTCTTTTCTTTTGTCATCCTCATTCTCCAGGTGGACGCCTGACTTCTTCTCTTCTTTGTCCTCATTCTCCAGGTGGACGCCTGACTTCTTCTCTTCTTTGTCCTCATTCTCCAGGTGGACGCCTGACTTCTTTAATTCTTTCATCCTCATTCTCCAGGTGGACGCCTGACTTTTCAATTTCTCATCCTCATTCTCCAGGTGGACGCCTGACTTCTTCTTTTTCTCATCCTCATTCTCCAGGTGGACGCCTGACTTCTTCTTTTTCTCATCCTCATTCTCCAGGTGGACGCCTGACTTCTTCTTATTCTCATCCTCATTCTCCAGGTGGACGCCTGACTTCTTCTAATTCTCATCCTCATTCTCCAGGTGGACGCCTGACTTCTTTTCTTTCTCATCCTCATTCTCCAGGTGGACGCCTGACTTCTTTTCTTTGTCCTCATTCTCCAGGTGGACGCCTGACTTCTTCTTTTCTCATACTCATTCTCCAGGTGGACGCCTGACTTCTTCTTTTCTCATCCTCATTCTCCAGGTGGACGCCTGATTTCTTCTTTTCTTTGTCCTCATTCTCCAGGTGGACGCCTGACTTCTTCTTTTCTTCATCCTTATTCTCCAGGTGGACGCCTGACTTCTTCTTTTCTTTGTCCTCATTCTCCAGGTGGACGCCTGACTTCTTCTTTTCTTCATCCTTATTCTCCAGGTGGACGCCTGACTTCTTCTAATTCTCATCCTCATTCTCCAGGTGGACGCCTGATTTCCTCTTTTCTTTGTCCTCATTCTCCAGGTGGACGCCTGACTTCTTCTTTTCTTCATCCTTATTCTCCAGGTGGACGCCTGACTTCTTCTTTTCTTTGTCCGCATTCTCCAGGTGGACGCCTGACTTCTTCTAATTCTCATCCTCATTCTCCAGGTGGACGCCTGACTTCTTTAATTCTCATCCTCATATCAGGCTTGAATTTTCTCAGCCTCTGCTTGACAGGAGGCACCATTGGATCGGTGGGCAATTTGTGGACCACTAAATCAGTGCTCAAGCCCGGCATGTCGTCATACGACCATGCAAAAACATCTTTGAATTCTATGAGTGCTTTAATTAACTCCTCTTGGATCTTTGGTTCCAGATGGACACTTATTTTAGTTTCTCGGATATTACTCGTGTCCCCTATATTGATGTCCTTGGTATCACTCAAGTTAGGTTTGATTTTTTCCTCAAAGTGAATTAACTCTTTACTAATCTCTTCAAAAACCTCATCTTCATCATATTCTGATTCATAATCACAATATGTTTCTTGAATTAATATTTCGGAACCAGATTGATTTTTAAGACTGGGCTGAAGATTCCTCATGCATGCCATATCACTAGAGCCAGCGTAAAAAGAACTGTACAGAAAAGAAGAAAAAGAAAAGAAAGCTTATTAGGAATGATAATAAAAAGGAAACTGCTTTTTATTGGATGATGAAAGATAACAAGGTTTTGCACACTTCAAACCAACTGTAAGATAAACTTTGGGATTACAACCTTGAAATAACCCAAACAAACTGAAAGAAAAATCAAAATAAACTACCAAGACTCCTTTCGAATTGGGAGAGGAGTGGCTATCCAATTATTGAGCTTTGTTTTCGGTCCAACGAATTGAACTTCTGCGTTGCTACACCCTTCTCCGCCTTCCAGCATATTTACATCACTAAACAATTTCTCGAACCTTTCAATTAATTCCTCCTCAGGATTGACCTGGGATTTAGGAATTGTTGTTATCGGGCGATTTTTAGCACCGGTCTTGACAAAAGACTTCGACAGCTGTGGTACTGGTTTTGGAAGAACCCATGCTTGGTGTTTCAACTTCCTGGCCCTTATCACGTCATTGGCGGTAGGTGTGAACCCTAAACCGAATGTTCCCCAGTTCTCGGGGAGAGATACTGGTTGTACAATTCCTTGTAAAGATAAACCCAGACCTTTGCCGGGTATAAAGCCATTCTTCAGCATTTCATAAGCTACCATGACTGATGCAGAGGATACCTTTGGATTCGCAAGGTATTTTCCTTCTGGAATTTTCTCTACCGACACTGTGTCTGACACTTGGTATACCCATGGTCCTTGGTCAATTTCTGCTCCCTCGACTGGTACAATGGTGCTGTCGTGAGCTTTTAAATTTTCTTCTCCATGCACGACTATTTCTTGATGGTCCCATTCAAACTTGACAGCCTGATGTAATGTTGACGGGACTGCTTTAGCAGCATGGATCCATGGTCGACCCAACAACAAGTTGTAAGAAACAGTCATGTCCAACACTTGGAATTCCATTGTGAATTCAACTGGCCCTATAGTTAGTTCCAACACTATGTCGCCAAATGAATCTCTGCTTCCACCGTCAAATCCTCGTACGCAGATACTATTCTTTTGGATCCTCTCCTCTTTAATTTTTAATTTGTTTAAAGTGGAGAGAGGGCATATGTTTGCACTGGACCCATTGTCGACCAATACCCGGGTTACTACGGAGTTTTCACATTTCACGGTGAGGTAAAGAGCTCTGTTGTGCTCGGTACCTTCCACAGGTAATTCATCATCAGCAAATGTAATCCTGTTTGTCTCAAAGATTCTGTTGGCTATTTTGCCCAAATGATTTACAGAGATCTTTTCAGGAACATGAGCTTCATTCAGGATTTTCATCAATGCCAGACGGTGTTCCTCTGAATGGATCAGTAATGACAACAATGAAATTTGAGCGGGGGTCTTCTTTAATTGATCCACAACAGAATAATCATGGAGCTTCATTTTTCTTAAAAACTCCTCCGCCTCTTCTTCCGTCACAGCTTTCTTCGTGGGCATTGGATTGTTTTTAGTTTTTCTCAGCTCTTCGGGAGTAAAACATCTTCCCGAACGAGTCAAGCCTTGTACCTCACACACTTCTTCCTTGATTTCTTTGCCTTTGTACATTACGGTCACCCGTTCATAGTTCCATGGGATGGTTTTGTTGTTGATGATTGGCAGCTGGATTACAGGTGCAATAATAACCCGATCTGTACGTGCTCCTTCCACGAATACAACGGGTTTGTTAGCAACCCCTGGTACTATCACTTTTGGCCTTTCTTGTTTTGCGGCAACTTTATTCGATGTCCCCTCATCGACTATCATAGACGGTTCATCACCACTTTTGTTCTGTTTAAACACCTGCTTCTCTTCCATTAGCTGCTTATCTGGCTTGGTTTCATGAGACTTGATCATCATGACAGTTTGTGACGGCTTCTTTGTCTCCCCATCAGCTTGTATGATTTCTATCATATTAGCCTCTTGATGGGCTGGCATCGGATTTCTATTGATATTCGGAGCTTCGGGGGTTTGAACCTCGATTTTATTAGTATCAATCAGCTCTTGTATTGCATTTTTCAAATGCCAACATTTCTCCGTATCATGGCCTGGTGTACCGGAGCAATATTCACAGCTAATGGTGTAATCCAGATTCTTTGGTGGAGGATTGGGTAGCTTGGATTGTATTGGTCTCAACATGTCTAACTGTCTCAGCCTGTGGAACAGACTAGTGTAAGACTCTCCCAATGGAGTGTAAGTTTTCTTTTTCTGTTCCCTTTCTCCCCTGAATGCTGGCCTAGGCCTGAAACCTGGTCCGGGATAAGCTCGGGGGTAGGTATTTGGTGTGACAGGAGCACGCCAATTGGTGTGAACAGGTGGCTGATTGTATGCTTGAGCGTGGTTAATGGCGAAATGAGGCTCTGAAGGATGATAGTAATGTTGGGATGAATCATGGTGGTAAGCTGATTGGCGAGGTCGTTGCTGATTATAGTAAAGCGGTGAACCCCTGGGTCCCGGCCAAATTCCTGAATCAACTACGGTTGCTTCCTCCCTTTTCTTTCTTCTGATTCCTCCTACCCCGCCTTGAATAGCTTGAGTAGTTGCCTTAATTGCTGAATAGCTCATAATTTTATTTGTCTTGAGGCCTTCTTCCACCATACCTCCCATCTTCACTACCTCGTTGAATGATTTTCCAACCGCTGAAACCAAGTGGGCGTAGTAAGTTGGTTCCAAGGCTTGGAGGAAGTAGTCTACCATTTCGCTCTCCTTCATAGGAGGATCCACTCTTGCTGCCTGTTCTCTCCACCGAAAACCATACTCTCTGAAACTTTCATTGTGTTTCTTCTCAAATTTGGTCAAAGATAATCGATCTGGGATGATTTCCAGATTGTATTGGAAATGGTATGCGAATGCCTGTGCGAGGTCATCCCAGGTGTACCATCTTCCATGGTCCTGGCGTGTATACCACTCCAAAGCTGATCCGCTTAGACTTTGACTGAAGTAAGCCATCAATAATTCATCCTTTCCCCCAGCTCCTCGCATCTTGCTACAGAAACCCCTTAAGTGGGCTACTGGGTCGCCGTGCCCGCTGTATAGGTCAAATTTGGGCATCTTGAAGCCAAATGGCAATTGTACATTAGGGAATAAGCATAAATCTTTGTATGCTACACTGACTTGCCCACCTAATCCTCGCATGTCTCGGAACGATTGTTCTAGACTTTTGACCTTCCTGAACATCTCTTCTTGTTCAGCACTTTTGGCTGGCTTGTCAATTTCGGTTGGGAGATCAAACCGAGGAGCAGGTGAGTTGATTTCGGAGGCTTTGAAGGTGGGCTCCGGGGGGTAATATTGGTTGTCTTGGGCCTGAAATGTAGGCTCACTAGGAGATTTGTGAAATGTAACAGGGGGAGGTGCTACGAAAACAGGAGTCATAGGTGGAGGAAGGTACGGAACTGGTTTTGGAGGTGGAGACTGTGGTGTCTGAGAGGTGGTGCCTCGGTAGTGCTGATAAATGGGGAAACTTGGGGATAATTCAGTGGTGATATTATCCTGAGTTTGGATCATTGATGGAGCAGGGTTATTTGGGTAAGATGGGGGTAACTGTCCTGTAGACCAAGCTTGGTACATTTCAGCCATTTGCTGCTTGAGCTTAAGCATTTCTTCTTTCATTTTCCCGACATCCATCTCTTCTATCTCCATACCTGTGTCAACATCTGGGATAGACATACTTTCGGGTATTGGTCCTTTTGATCTTGTGTGATAGTGATAATATGCCAGTATACTCTTTAGAGAAACTAACTGGTTGAATTCTGAAAATGGACAAACTTGTTAGTTTTGAGAGTTTAACACATATATAATCACACGTTGAGATGCAATGCTCCTAGACAAATAATCCCTTTCTATTATGCATTCGCTCGGTTGCTTGTGTCGTCCCAGCTTTTTTTTTGAAAAATTGTCATTCGCTTTTATTTACTATATATATCTTTATTGTGGTGGTCGAATTTTTAGAGATTGCCTACGTATCATGCCAAACATGAATCGGACCTTGCGTAGTTCAGACCAGAGTCAATCATGTTTATTTATTACCCAAAGATGGAATTACATTTGAAAACTTTAAGGAAATAGCTTGAAACACACATCAAAATAAAGATACAATTCATAACATCTCACAATATTCCACTTTTGTTGTCAAATATTGGGTTATCTGCTCAATGTGGTGCTTGACCCGGATGGCCTCCCAGCGTTCGATACATCCTTTCCAACTCCATTGCTAGATGACGAGCAAAAGTGGGCGCATGCTCTGTAAACGCTTCATAATCCATTCCTTGGCAGTTTACATAACTTTGAGATGTGAAGACTGCCAGGTCGTGGATTTGTGCCCTGAAACCTTGGAGACGTTGGTCTTGGTCTTGTAATTGCTGCTGGCGAGTGGTGGCTATATCTCTGACACGGTTTTCACGATCTAAAGCTGATTCTAATAGAGCTCGGAGTCTGGCCTGCTCTAATCTTGCTTGCGATCTTTCCCTGTCGAGGTCTGCTTGTTGATATTCTCTGTTGCATCTTCTTGCCTCTTCTAGTTGTGCACGAAGCTGGTCTTCTGATCGCATCCAATAGTCTTTTTCCATCTTGAATTGAGCCTTGTCTTTTTCGGATTGCCTATCTTGGCGTTCCTTGTTAGATCTGGCTTCTTCGTTTAATTGTTGGATCCTTTCTTTTGCTTTGCTCAATGCCCTTTCGTTTTCCGCAAGCATGGAATCATAATCTTGCATTTTTTCGAAGAGGTTGGCGATGGTTTTTTGATCCTTCCAGCTTCTCTTTGGCGTTTCAGAGACTCTTTTCATTTTTAGGAATCGAGCATGAAGATTTTCATTCTCACAAGCTGGACTCTTTTTCTCGCCTTTGGCTTCTTGTTCTTGCAAATCTTTCTCCAAACTGAGGCTTCTTAGATTTTCTTTTAGGTCATGGATAGTGGCTTTGTACCCTTTTTCTTTTTCTCCCCAGATTAACCGTTCTTGGATTTTATCATTGAAGTTTTGAACATGGGGTCTTTTTGTTGGCCTTTTTAGCTCAGGTTCTGGTACATCATCCACGCGAGACCGCTTTTCGAACCACCTCGCATATCCAGGATTTATCTCACCCTTGGTAGTGTCTAGGACTTGAGTATCACTTTTCAAGTATCGGCACCCATTCCACATTTGCTGAAGTGAAGCTTCGGGAATAGTGGCTTCTGGGTGTAACTCGATTACTTGCATACTCAAATCTTCCTCATCAGGAACTATTTGATATCTCCCTAGTTGCCTTAGGACTCTTAGTGGTGCATACGGCTGAATGCTTCTCAATCCCAATAGTAGTAGATAACTATTTGAGGTTGACATATGTATTACTTCTCTCATCGGGAGCCATCCCAGAGTCCATTCAATTTGATTTGCAGTTAAAGCCTTTAGATGAGATACCCATGCTTCTATCCCTTCTGGAGCTTGATAATCTTTTGTTCTTTCCTCATAGCTCTCGATGCAATTAGCTTTGTTCGACCCATACTGTATGATCTTGGGCTGTTGTTGGAGATGTTCAATCACCCACATTTGCAACAAAATTTTGCATCCTTCGAAAACTTTCGCTCCTGATTTGCATAAAGTCAAAGCCCGATAAATATCTGATAGAATGATGGGGACAAGGGTGTGATTTTCTTTAGTGGTGAGGATTTGCACAACTTTTGCGGTGCGAATATCAATTGTTCGCTCTTTATTTGGGAAGACCATGACTCCTAGAAAAGCCACCATGAAAGCAAATCGACGGTGTATCTGCCAAATGTCTTTGTTTTGCTTATTAGTAAGGCCTTTCTCATGAATTTCGAACCCATATGACTTTCCAAATCTGGAATACAAAAAATTGAAGGAACAACATCCATTGATGACATTGCTTTTCCTGATTTGACTGCTGATGTTCAGAAGACCGAAGAATCGATGTATTGAAGGAGCCTTTGTGAATATCAAGCTTTGATTTCTTAAACTTCCGTCAAAACCAACATAGCCAGCTATCTCCTCTAATGTAGGAGTAAGCTCGAAGTCAGAGAAACGAAAAACATTGTGAACAGGATCCCAGAACGTTACTAATGCCGTAATCAGATCATCCCGAGGCTCAACTTTCATAATGTCCGTAAGATTTCCCAAATGCCTGACGACCCATTTTTGACCGTCTTCGCCTAAATCATACCACCACATTTGAAGCTGACATAGAAATTCCTCCGTACTTGTGGATGAGGGGCTTTGTGTGTTGCTCATTTTGTATCTGAAATTTAATTTTAATAAAGTCAAAATTTATACTAAAAATCATTTTCGAAATTTTTTCTTTTATTTAAAATTTTTTTTTAAAACTATATTTTTTCGAAATTTTTAAAGCAACCCATTTTATTCCTTGCTTCTTACCAAGATTTTATTTAAGCTGGTCAACAAGCATGTTCGAGGCAAATGAATGCACAAGTAACAAGTAGGATGCATCATGATGGTCTTTTAATTTTTTGGTTCACCTGTCCTAGACAGACCCAACCCCTGTGTTGAGTCTCCAAGGCCAAATGCATATGATGCAAATATTCGTTCCTACTAGGGATCCGGTACATGGCTGAGTTATTCTAAGTGTAAAACCTTAGGTTGATTGTTCTAAACCTGGCTTACCCAAACGGACAGTTTGAGCCGAAGCGGGGGCAACGTACCGGGAGCACGAAAGTCTGCCCGGCCTAGTTACTTGTCCCAACTCCGTCTTATTTGGTATGACTTTAACAGAAAGGTGGGTCACGCGCACGTGTACACCATAAATTCAGAAGACTCAGAAAGAAGGGGGTTTCGTAGCAGTTGTATATATTCACAATTCAAATAATATTAAAGCGGTAAAAAAAACATTTAGCATATTAGCATATAAACAGTTGAAAATTATATAGTAAGTAAAGCCAATAAAAACAGATATTTTAAGCTCGAATTCTTTAAACCCTGAACCAATGGTTCTGGGTTATGGCAACACTCAAGTCCCCAGCAGAGTCGCCAGAGCTGGCACACCTCCTTTTCACCGCGCCCGCGAGGGTGCAAGGGAGTTTTCTCCAATTGAAGAACAGTCGAAACGGGATTTATTTAATTATTTAAGAGTCGCCACCTGGGAATTTTAAGGCGTCCCAAGTCACCAATTTTAATCCCTGAATCGAGGAGAATATGACTCTGTTTATTATTCTGCGAACCAGAAATCCTGAGTAAGGAATTCTGTTAATCCGGAAGAAGGTGTTAGGCATTTCCGAATTCCGTGGTTCTAGCACGGTCGCTTAACTGTTTTATTATTGGCTTAATTATCTTGATTTTTATTTTTTAAAAAAAAAACTTCTTATTACGTGATTTTTTCTACTGTTTTTACTTATTGTGGTTAAGAACCCTTCTTTGAATCGAATTACGCGTACGTATATTCGTGTTATAAATTTAAAAAATGCGGAATTGTGTCACGCGTACGTGTACACAATAACTTTTGATAATATTTATTGAGTAATCATTTTTCGAAATTATGTCGAATCCAGAATATTTATTTTTCTGAATAATGAACCGTACATCTCGGTTTTTTATGAAATTGATTTAACGTCTTTGAAAAAAAATCCTTTTATTAAATATTCGTTCGAAATTGCGCGTACGCATAATCCGAATTTTTTTTGCTTTTAAAAATATAATCAGGGTACGCGAACGTATCCCTAATCGCGTGATATATTTGTAATGATATTATGGAATTTCCACAAAAATATTTGTTATATCACGAGAAATCTCGTTTTAAGATACTCTTTAATTTTTTGGAAAAGAATCCACAATTTATTAAATGTTGACCATTGATTATAATTTCCGAATATAAATTATATTCATTCTAATTATTCAAATTCAAAGGACAGAATAAAAACATGATTAATACTATCTTTAAAACAAATATGTCATATATATATATATATATATATATGCCAAGGAATAAATTACATATGAAACTAAAAATGAATGATTCATAAAGGAAAGGAAATATTTTCCAAGAATTTTCATTATTCCTTGATGCAAATTCTATTTTTTAATTACCAATGATTTAAAGTGTTGCCATTTGTGTATATACAACTCAACTTATTCTCATATACTCGTTTTAATCTTAATAGATGAAATTAATCTACTTAGTTATGCCTATGATTGAGTTAGGATAGATATAGATATAATCAAACCAATTTGATTCTCAATCTATGTGAATTATTACTAACTATTAATTTTCACATTGTATAAGTTCCTAAGCCCTTTATTACTAAGAAAGAGAACAAGTCTTGTTGACTTAATAAAATGATATTGCATACAATATTGCTTACTATATTTGACATTTTTAAACATACGGATTATACTAACGCATCTTTCAACTATAAATTATGAACACAACCAATGTTATGCTAAAAGATGGCAAATTGCAGCTAATCATCATCTAGCTTTACACAACCAATAATTAACTAACAAGATAAACTAATAGCATATTTTCTTTGATAATGCTATATTATGCCATACCTTTCTAACAATACCATGAAGTGTAAATAAAAACCAACTTTCTGCCATATTTCCTATTTACACAACTCATAGATAACTAAACTAATGAAATTTGACATGGATATCATTATTACAAAGTTTATATGAATTTCGAAATAAGACAATTAACTTGTAGCCATCGAGTCGAACTTACTACTGGTTAACCAATATGAAACTAAAGCTGAAATTTTCAACTAAAGAACTCAAATGAGTAGATGACAGTATTACAATTCAAACTCTATTTATCCATCATGTTGAATCTCTTTCCAACATAAAATTTAAAAGACATGTACCTGAAAATGAAGGTAGGAGGAGTAAATTTCAGCAGTAGCAGCAGTAACAAATTCAGTAGAATATACTGATAACACAGTAAAATCTGAACAAGAATAGGATTCGAAGAGCCCAGATGCACAGTAAAGTACTTTTAAGAAACACTTCGGATTTTAACTGAACAGTGGAATCACATAAAGTTGAACAGATTCAACAAAAAAACAACATTTCAGATTTCAGTTTTTCTTCAGTTTCAAATTCAGTTTATTTCTGATTTTCTGCTTCTGCTGCTGTATCTGTGTGTGAGTGTGTATGTGAGTGTTCTATTTTCTGTTTCCTTCCTTTAAAATCTCAGCCCTCAAAATCTCTTAAAAATTCTTTCTTAAAAATTCTCTCTGAAAACCCTTTCAAACTCTCCTAAAATTTGTCCAGCTAAATCAGTCCAGCTCCCTGTATTTATACAGGTCTGGTCCTAGGCAATTTAAGTGCTTCTTGGACCCCTTATATCTTTTAAAAATAGAAAAATTCTATTAAAAACTGCTTTTACTACTTTAAATCCCATTAAGCTAACTTTTCCCTGATTTTCAGCAGCCCATTATCCCTTGTTCCCCATTAGTATTATTAACTAATAGCAACTAACATTACATTATAATACACTAGCATTAATACCCTGTTTTTTACTGTTTCATTCCCAGAAGTGCCCCTGAAATCCTAATGTTATTACTGAAAAAAATCAGAACCTACAGCAAAACAGATTCTAAAATCTGTACAAACTTAGTTATCTTTCTGATTTACAGCTAAAACCAATCCTATTAACCTCCTAACACAATTGTATTTGACCAACTTTTGTAAGCTTGAATTCAAACTGGACATTACAGCAATATTACACTGAATTCAGAACTAACATCATAACAGCATATTTCTGAAATTATCATAACAATTCAGACTGGACTTAACATTAAACCAAAATCAAACACACACAGGATCATTGTCAATACTGACAATGCCCTGAAACTTTAATGTTCAGACAATAACATATACAACATACATTTGAATTCACTGATTCACAGACAATCATGATTTAATTGACGAGCATTAATCAATTGACTATTTACAACATTTGTCAATAATTAATCTAAAATAATAGAAGCAGACTGTTTTAGTCAACATTTTCAGAAATGAAAAATTCGTAATATAACTAATCGACGAACTTAATCGAGTCGATTACACACATTGTAAACAATCACAACCAACAGAAACAATTCACATTCGGATTAAGTAGACAGAAATGACAGAATTGATCAAAACAAATATGAAAAATTAACAAGCTATTAATACGGACAACAATACACAAAATAAATAGAAAAATACCTCTGAACATTAATTTTATTCTGACTCGAACTCAACTTGGATTTCGGATTTTTTGTTTGAAATCAAACTGACCTTAGTCGAAGTATTTTCCACTGAAAATACTTCGACTAAGGTCGATTAAACCTCAATCTTCATCATAATCTGAACAGAATCCGGAAGTTTGGTATTTTTAGGGTTCTTAAAAACTCGATTTGGGATTTAACCATTTCTGGTCAGATTCGAGAAGAACCAAACATGACACAATGGTGAGGGTAGCCTAGGGGTCATTTGGTGTTAGTTTGAAACGGATCTGAGTTCGTCCTTGTTTGGTCCGAATCTTCAAAAGAAGATTCGAGAAGTTCCAAACTGATTCGAGCCAAACAACCAACAGATCCATACTTGGGATGACTAGGGGAAGCTATGGTGTTAACTAGATGTTGTTTGGTTTAGATCTGAACTTGGCTTGAATCTTCAAATGAAGATTCGAGAACCTTCAGGGAGATTCGAACCAAGCAGATAACATATTTGAATAGAGGAGGCTCAGGGGGTTCTGGGGTGTTACTTTGGTGACCGGCGGCGTTGATGCCGCCGGGTTTCAGGCGAAGGGGAATAGGGGCGGCTAGGGTTAGAGGTCTGTTTGAGAAGATGATGAACAGGAGAGGATGGGGGGGTGTTTAGTTAGGGGCCGGGGTAAGGGTTTGGGATTTATATAGGGGTGGGGTGGATCGATATCGTCCGTCCGATCAAGCAAGATGAAAGGCCAGGATTAATTCATTAAACCAAACGACGTCGTTTGATTTAAAGTTGGGGTCGGACTGAATCGGGTTAATGGATCGGATTATGGGTTGCGGGTAAGGGTGATGAGATCTTGGCCGTTGGTTGTATTTAATCCAACGGCCCTTGATGAGAGGTGACCAAACGACGTCGTTTGGTATTAGCTTGGGACTGGGTCAGACTTGGCTGTTTGGATTGGGCTGTGATGGGGGGATTAATGTTTTGGGCCTGGATTTTAATCCAGGTCCGATTTTTGTATAACTTTTTATTTTATTTTATTTTATTATTTTCTAATTTCATTTTTTAAAAAAAAATCTTAATTAAAATTATAAAAACAAAATTACTATTACAAAGATATTAATTACCTTTTTAACAACTATTAACATATAGACAACATTAATCACACAGTGGAAAGAAAAATAGAACAAAATGCATATTTTTATGATTTTATTTAAATTAACTTAATTAAATGCATACTTAAATCCTAGATATACATGAAACATGTATTTTTATTTTAATTTTATTTAATTATAACAAAGCAAACATTTTACGGACATAAAAAAATATTTAACACCACGCAAATTCAGAAATTACACAGCAAAAGAAATTTATTTTGATTTATTTTGGAGTAATTTTTCGTAAAGCAAAAATCACGTGCTCACAAGGTCGTGTTTCCAGCTGAGCGTGTAAAGATGATTGAGAAAAGAGCCAGAGATGAAAGAGGAGACCTTCTGAGAGCGCGCAAAAAGGCTAGAATTCATGGGAGAAAGAAGAAGAGAAAGCGCCCAACCTGAGCAGAGTAGCAGAGTCGTGCCACGACTATAAATAAGGCGCTTGTTGGGAGGCAACCCAACCTGTGTATCTTTTATCTATTGATTATTTCTTTTTACTGTGTTTTGTGTTGTTTTTTTTATTTTTGCAGAGTAAGGGAAGTCTGAGTACCCAAAGTTAAAGTTGAGGAGCATGTTTGATCTTAAGTGTGGGGTCGTCCCAGCCCTTAATATTGAGTATCAAGTCCGAGTTAGGTCTGAGAGGGTCTTAGGGAGTATTTCTCACCCTTGTTTTTATATTTCTCTATGATCATGCATCGAGGACTATGCATAATATAAGTGTGGGGTGGGGAAACTACTTTCTGGAGTATAACTGTCTTTCTTTTATAACTCGTAGTAGACATAGTCTAGGTTCAAAAAAAAAAAGTTGAAAAAGCTCGGACTGTTCCCGACGATGGATCTTTTGGACAATTTTCTTGAGGGATTAAAGTCCGATTTAAAAATCCCAATTTTTTTTTTATGTTTCATTTAATTTTCTTAGAATAGCTAGGTGGTATTCCTTGGTTTTTCTTTGGGCACCGGTTCTTTTCCAAGGATGTAGCTCGAACCGGGCATTTTTAAATTTTTTTAGGAGTAGTTTAGGAAGAAGCTGAGTCATTCTGAGATACTCACTGGCATGGTTGATGTTGGAACATTAGGCTATGACATACATTCTGTTTTCCCGTATATTTGGTTTGAATTGTAAAGCCTAAGTAAAGTAAATAGCCTATTTTGTGACGCCTTTTCTCAGTTGTCTGACTTGTATGCCACATAGTGCAATGTTGCTTAAATTTCTCATTTAATTGTGCTTGCTTGACTTGAGAGTTGAACAGAACCGTCTTGATTGAGTCATGTGCAACGTGTGTGTGAGGATTTGTGATTTTCTGTGCTATCCTATGTAGTCTAGAACTTACCCCGTGTGTTAATTGAAGCGAAATGGTGAGTTGTTCTAATCTAGGAGATGACATAGGCATTTTCTTGCTTGATCATGGATGTGCTTGTCACATAATAATAGAATTTTCCGTTGCTAGCCTCTTTGAGCCTATAGACCTTTCTTTTGGTACCCAAATTACAAGCCATCCCTTATTTTGTTCTTAATTTGATATTGATTGAACATTTACCTCCTAAGGCACTTAGTCGATAAAAGAAGCAAGGTGAGATATTGGGGAGTAGCTTTCGAGTGGAACATGGAAGGGCTCGTTGGTGCACTAAAGTTGAAATCAAAAGTCACTAGCCGGTGAACTTTAAGGTATGGAGTGTGTGAAGAAAAAAAAGAGAGAAAAAAGAGAAGAAAAATGATAGTGTGAATGTATGTAGAAAATAAAACACCTCCAATTCTTATTGAGTTGTGCTATTGACAAAATAGAGAAGTGCTTAAGTGAAAAGAGGCCTATGTTGTATATGGCAAGTGATTTGGTTGAGAAGAATATGTGCTTGAAGTGTAAATGTAGTGTATTAAAGTGCTTAGGAGGGTGAATCACTATTTCTAAATATATCCTACCCGTCCCCTAGCCTACATTACAACCTAAAAGTCCTAATTGATCCTAGATTTGGCTAGCTTAAATTAGTGGAAATATACACTACGGGCAAGCTTATGGAGCGACCACGGGATGCATATGAATTCTTTATGAGACTGAGCGAATTTTGTTCAATTGTGTGATGTCCTTAAATTATGTTCAAAAGCATATTTGAATGTGTGGACCAATTTATATTCACTTTCGGTTTGTTGGTGAGGGCACATGATCTCATGAATGATTGGTAATGTTGTAAACTTTCTTGTTGGGTAAGTGCATGAGTTGAGAGTGCTTAGTGGTTGCAAGTCGACTTTTAAGGTTGGGTAGTGACAAATAGGTTGTTGTAATTGATTGAATTGAAATGTTATACTTGGGCATGCTTAAACGAGAAGAATGTGAAATTTTGTGTGGTCATGCTTGTGTGCCGGTATTGATCATAGTCAAGGGTATAGTGTGTAGTTAAAGGTTAAAGTGCTCCTCAATAATTGATACTTGTACGTAGTTGGGGGTTTATTAGATAGTCCTATTGCTCGAGGACGAGCAAGAGCCTAAGTGTGGGGTGTTGATGTTTAGCTTAAAGTATATATATTTTTATGTATATCGCCTCATATCTTACTCTTGTTTCGTGAATTTGGAATGTTAAATGCTATGAATTATATTGATTTGAAGTGTTTTTACTTGTAGGAATGATTCGGGAGCAATTTGGGGCAAAACGTGAAAGATTTGAAGCTAAAACGAACAAAATATGGAAAGGAAGCAGTTGGGAGCCACAGGCAGCGCCTGGCGCCACCTGTGGCGCTGAAAACAGTAGGCTCAAAAATCGGGGCGACTGGCGCCGGGCTGGGCACCGGTGACGCGAATCGTGTCCTATTTTGCCCGGGACAAGTTTATTTCGGCCCTAAACCTACCCAACTGATATAAAAGCAAGACTTATGGAATAGAGATACACACAGGATCGTGAGAAAGCGAAAAATTCTTAGTTTTCTTCCTCTTTTTCTAGTATTTCCAATTGATTCAACACTTATGGAATTGTTTGATTACATCATGAGTGGCTAAACACCCATTGTTCTAGGGTTGTGATTTAGCCATGAATATTGTTGTTTGACATTAACTTAACCTTGATTATAATTCACCAATATATGGTTGTTTCTTCAATTCTACGTTTAATTGCTTAATTGTCTGGCCAGCAGTTAGGTTCTATTTACTATCTATGCTATGCTTGGGAAAGCCGTGTTTAGATTAGAGAAGAATTGAAGAGAGCATGATCTTAACCCTTAGGGGGAGCGTATTTGTGGTTAGGATAGGAATATACCTAGTCACCATGCTTAATTAAATATCATGATCTTAATGCGTTCATAATAGATTGATTTCATTGGAATATAGGCGTTAATCTATTGAGAATAGGTGAGTAGTACTTCGGGAGAAGGCTATGAGAGCATTTATCGATTAATTAGCAACCATGAGTGAATTATATGAAAGGGAGAGCTAATTAGAACACAATACGATTGGTGAATCGATCACAACTCTGGAATATTTGTCTCTACTGAATACACAACAATCAACTCGTTACTTGATAACTTAGTTATTATTAAGAATTGTTGTATAATATAATCATATTATTGGACTTTGATTTTAGCTGGATTAAATAACAATTTTAGTGATTTAGTGAGTAGTTTACACAAGTCTCTGTGGGTTCGGCACTCAACTTATCATTATTACTTGTCGACCACGTATACTTGCGTGTGCATTTGGGAGTAACAAGTTTTTGGCGCCGTTGCCGGGGACTTGAATATTAAGTACTTGCTAGTTTTTGCTTTAATTGTTTATTTAGTCTAGTCTAAAGTTACTTGATTGTTGCTCAGATCTCAGGAACTTTGATTGAATGCGTAAGGTCAGAACCCAGGACCGACTTCAAGGCTTTGATCCTGAACCTGAGAGAACATTTCACAGGAGGTTGAGGGAAGCAAGGGACACGAATAATATTCAGGCACTTGTTCAATTTCCTGTGGACATGGCAGAGGAGCAACCTATGGCTGTTCAGGAGGTGGCGATGCCCAGCATTGCTAATGTCACCTCCAGTATAGTGAAGCCCAGGATCACTGGGCACTTTGAGCAGAAACAGAGCATGATCCAATTACTTCATGCAAACGGGAAATTCATGGGTCTTCCACACGAGGATCCACAACAGCATATTCTGAACTTCTTAGAGATTAGTGATACTTATATCACTAACGGGGTCACTCCAGATTACGTGAGGCTCACACTTTTTCCATTCTCTCTGTTGGGCGAGGCTAAGCGATGGCTAAAGGCAAAACCAGCTAACTCCATCACATCATGGAATGATTTGGCAAGAAAATTTCTAGCAAGGTTCTTTCCTTCAACCAAAACTGCAAAGATCAGAAGTGAGATAGTGGCGTTCAAACAGAAAGCGGGAGAATATTTATACTCAGCTTAGGAAAGGTTCAAGGGGCTACTTAGAGACTGTCCTCATCACAATCAGACGAATAAAGTGTTAGCTCACACTTTCATAGAAGGGCTACATGCTGAAACAAAGATCGTGGTAGATGCTGCACCTGGGGGTCAAGTGTTGGAGAAAAGCTTTGACGAGATATATGCATTATTGAAAAAATTCTCCAAGAGCAATCCGGATTGGCAAGGAGAGATAGGCAGACACACAGTGCAAAAGTTTGCAGGGGTTTTTAAGTTAGATGTCGTCTCAGCATTATCAGCGCAGATTTCTACACTGACCAATCAAGTCAACCAGATGAACTTGAGTATCAACAAGCAACAAGCCCAACAAGTACAACAAGTTCAAATATTTTATGAAGTATGTGGAGAGGGTCACATGAGCAATCTATGCCCAGCAAATCCAGAGTCTGTATATTTTATGGGTAATGCAAATCGAGGTCAAACAAATCAGTATGGGGACACTTACAATCCCAACTGGAGGAACCACCCAAACTTCTCTTGGGGTGGAAACCAGGGCACTCAGAATCAATACAGGCCTCAAGCACCTCAACAACAATATAGACCACCTTAGGTTGAACAACAAGTGAGTCCTACAAGTCACCTTGAAGATATGTTGAAAAAAGTGATGGCTAAACAGCAAGCCCTCGCCACAACAGTGAGAAATTTGGAGCGTCAAATGGGACAGCTTGCCAGTGCTCAAAACACTAGACCAGCTGGAGCTCTTCCAAGTGATACTGAGCCCAATCTTAAAGCTCAAGTCAATGCGGTTACCTTGAGAAATGGAAGAGCACTAGAAGAAGTTCCAAAGAAAAAGAAGAATACAGATCATCCTGAAGGAGAATTAGCTCCCAAGCCAGTTGAGGGGAATGAGAAATATGATAAAGGACCCAAGCCAGTAATTGAGACTAGGCAATCGCCTCCGTTTCCACAAAGACTACAGAAGCAAAAAGATGATGCCAAGTACAAGAAATGCCTAGATATTTTGAGCCAAGTGAGCGTGAATCTGCCTTTGGTGGAAATTTTGCAGGAAGTGCCTAAGTATGCAAGGTATCTCAGAGATATTGCGGCAAACAAACGAAGACATGCAGAGTTTGAAACAGTTGCACTTACTGAAGAGTGTAGTGCCAGAGTTCAGAGTAAACTTCCTCCTAAGTTGAAAGATCCTGGGAGCTTCACAATTCCTTTGTCTCTTGGAAAACAAGAGGTTGGTAGAACCTTGTGTGATTTAGGGGCCAGTATAAATTTGATGCCATCCTCTTTGTTCAAGCAACTCGGATTGGGGATGCTTAGACCTACTACAATCACTTTACAGCTAGCAGATAGGTCACTAGTCATGCCCGAAGGAATTATTGAGGATGTGTTAGTTCGAGTGGGAAAGTTTATTATTCCTGCTGATTTTATTGTTCTTGATTACGAGGCAGATGAGGAAGTGCCCATTATTTTGGGGCGACCATTCTTAGCTACTGGTGGAGCAATTATTGATGTGAGAGCAGGGAAGTTAAAAATGAGAGTTGACGATGAGGAGGTCACTTTTAATATGTACAAGGCACTTAAGCTTCCTAAGCATTATGAGGACTTGTGCATGATTACTGTGGTAGAATCAAAGGGGATAAAGCAGAGTCCTTATGTGAATTATAGTGATCTAGATGGGACAACTGAGTTAAAGGAGGTCGTGTTTCCAGCTGAGCGTGTAAAGATGATTGAGAAAAGAGCCAGAGATGAAAGAGGAGACATTATGAGAGCGCGCAAAAAGGCTAGAATTCATGGGAGAAAGAAGAAGAGAAAGTGCCCAACCTGAGCAGAGTAGCAGAGTCGTGCCACGACTATAAATAAGGCGCTTGTTGGGAGGCAACCCAACTTGTGTATCTTTTATCTATTGATTATTTCTTTTTACTGTGTTTTGTGTTGTTTTTTTTTATTTTTGCATAGTAGGGGAAGTCTGAGTACCCAAAGTTGAAGTTTAGGAGCATGTTTGATCTTAAGTGTGCAGTCGTCCCAGCCCTTAATATTGAGGATCATGTCCGAGTTAGGTCTGAGAGGGTCTCAGGGAGTATTTCTCACCCTTGTTTTAATATTTCTCTATGATCATGCATCGAGGACTATGCATAATATAAGTGTGGGGTGGGGAAACTACTTTCTGGAGTATTACTGTCTTTCTTTTAAAACTCGTAGTAGACATAGTCTAGGTTCAAAAAAAAAGTTGAAAAAGCTCGGACTGTTCCCGACGATGGATCTTTTGGACAATTTTCTTGAGGAATTAAAGTCCGATTTAAAAACACCAAATTTTTTTTTATGTGTCATTTAATTTTCTTAGAATAGCTAGGTGGTATTCCTTGGTTTTTCTTTGGGCACCGGTTCTTTTCCAAAGATGTAGCTCGAACCGGGCATTTTTAATTTTTTTTAGGAGTAGTTTAGGAAGAAGCTGAGTCGTTCTGAGATACTCACTGGCATGGTTGATGTTGGCACATTAGGCTATGATATACATTCTGTTTTCCCGTATATTTGGTTTGAATTGTAAAGCCTAAGTAAAGTAAATAGCCTATTTTGTGACGCCTTTTCTCAGTTGTCTGACTTGTATGCCACATAGTGCAATGTTGCTTAAATTTCTCATTTAATTGTGCTTGCTAGACTTGAGAGTTGAACAGAACCATCTTGATTGAGTCATGTACAACGTGTGTGTGACGATTTGTGATTTTTTGTGCTATCCTGTGTAGTCTAGAACTTGCCCTGTGTGTTAATTGAAGTGAAATGGTGAGTTGTTCTAATATAGGAGATGACGTAGGCATTTTCTTGCTTAATCATGGATGTGCTTGTCACATAATAATAGAATTTTCCGTTGCTAGCCTCTTTGAGCCTATAGACCTTTCTTTTGGTACCCACATTACAAGTCATCCCTTATTTTGTTCTTAATTTGATATTGATTGAACCTTTACCTCCTAAGGCACTTAGTCGCTAAAAGATGCAAGGTGAGATATTAGGGAGTAGCTTTCGAGTGGAAACATGGAAGGTCTCGTTGGTGCACTAAAGTTGAAATCAAAAGTCACTAGCCGATGAAATTTAATGTATGGAGTGTGTGAAGAAAAAAAAGAGAGAGAAAAGAGAAGAAAAATGATAGTGTGAATGTATGTAGAAAATAAAACACCTCCAATTCTTATTGAGTTGTGCTAGTGACAAAATAGAGAAGTGCTTAAGTGAAAAGAGGGCTATGTTGTATATGGCAAGTGATTTGGTTGAGAAGAATATGTGCTTGAAGTGTAAATGTAGTGTATTAAAGTGCTTAGGAGGGTGAATCACTATTTCTAAATATATCCTACCCGTCTCCTAGCCTACATTACAACCTAAAAGTCCTAATTGATCCTAGATTTGGCTAGCTTAAATTAGTGAAAATATACACTACGGGCAAGCTTATGGAATGACCACGGGATGCATATGAATTCTTTGTGAGAGTGAGCGAATTTTGTTCAATTATGTGATGTCCTTAAATTATGTTCAAAAGCATATTTGAATATGTGGACCAATTTATATTCACTTTCGGTTTGTTGGTGAGGGCACATGATCTCATGAATGATTGGTAATGTTGTAAACTTTCTTGTTGGGTAAATGCATGAGTTGAGGGTGCTTAGTGGTTTCAAGTCGGCTTTTAAGGTTGGGTGGTGACAAATAGGTTGTTGGAATTAATTGAATTGAAATGTTATACTTGGGCATGATTAAACGGGAAGAATGTGAAATTTTATGTGGTCATGCTTGTGTGCCGATATTGATCATAGTCAAGGGTATAGTGTGTAGTTAAAGGTTAAAGTGCTCCTCTATAATTGATACTTGTACGTAGTTGGGGGTTTATTAGATAGTCCTATTGCTCGAGGACGAGCAAGAGCCTAAGTGTGGGGTGTTGATGTTTAGCTTAAAGTATATATATTTTTATGTATATCGCATCATATCTTACTCTTGTTTCGTGAATTTGGGATGTTAAATGCTATGAATTATATTGATTTGAAGTGTTTTTACTTGTAGGAATGATTCGGGAGCAATTTGGGGCAAAACGTGAAAGATTTGAAGCTAAAACGAACAAAATCGGGAAAGGAAGCAGTTGGGCGCCACAGGCAGCGCCTGGCGCCACCTGTGGCACTGAAAACAGTAGGCTCAAAAATTGGGGCGCTATGGAGGGCGCCTGGCGCTGGGCTGGGCGCCGGTGACGCGAATCGTGTCCTATTTTGCCCGGGACAAGTTTATTTCGGCCCTAGACCTACCAAACTGATATAAAAGCAAGACTAAACCTATTTTTGAGGGGAGAGACGCCACTTTGGAGTAGAGATACACACGGGATCGTGAGGAAGCGAAGAATTCTCAGTTTTCTTCCTCTTTTTCTAGTATTTCCAATTGATTCAACATTTATGCAATTGTTTGATTACATCATGAGTGGCTAAACACCCATTGTTCTGGGATTGTGATTTAGCCATGAATATTGTTGTTTGACATTAACTTAACCTTGATTATAATTCACCAATATATGGTTGTTTCTTCAATTCTGCGTTTAATTGCTTAATTGTCTGGCCAGCAGTTAGGTTCTATTTACTATCTATGCTATGCTTGGGAAAGCCGTGTTTAGATTAGAGAAGAATTGAAGAGAGCACGATCTTAACCCTTAGGGGGAACGGATTTGTGGTTAGGATAGGAATATACCCAGTCACCGTGCTTAATTAAATATCATGATCTTAATGCGTTCTTAATAGATTGATTTCATAGGAATATAAGCGTTAATCTATTGAGAATAAGTGAGTAGTACTTCGGGAGAAGGCTATGAGAGCATTTATCGATTAATTAGCAACCATGAGTGAATTATATGAAAGGGAGAGTTAATTAGAACACAATACGATTGGTGAATCGATCACAACTCTGGAATATTTGTCTCTACTGAATACACAACAATCAACTCGTTACTTGATAACTTAGTTATTATTTAGAATTGTAGTATAATATAATCATATTATTGGACTTTGATTTTAGCTGGATTGAATAACAATTTTAGTGATTTAGTGAGTAGTTTACACAAGTCTCTGTGGGTTCGACACTCAACTTATCATTATATTACTTGTCGACCACGTATACTTGCGTGTGCGTTTGGGAGCAACAATATTTTTTTGGGGTTGATTTTTGACATGTAGAGGTTGATTTAGGCAATATTAGTCAAGATTGACTCCTTTCATTTGCTTTTATTTCTTCATTTTAAGCTGGAAATTGCAAGAAGAGGCTTGCTTTCACAAGAAAAATTGAGGTTTCATTGATAAGCAGAGTTCTTTTATGTCTAATGACTTCAGAATTTGTTGAAAAGGTGGTGAGGTATTCTATTCTTGACAAGATTAGCATTTTTTGTTGTTTTTTTTTATCTTGTTTGTTCAATTTTATTATTACCGTTATGTCTTTTGCTTTTGTTATCTTTACTATTTTTGCTTTCAATACTTTTCTTTTCTTTAGTATTTTCATCTATCTTGTATTTTGGAAAGGCTTTTCTTGAGCCAATAGACTCTCTACTTTGTATAAAGAGTAAGGTCTACATACACTTTACTATCTCTAGACCCCATTTGTAGGATCATACTGGAGAGGTTGTTGTTGTTTGTTTTAAACTTGTTATAGATACAATTTTGATGGTTCCTGAAGGTCTACTCTGTTGAGAACCATTTAGTTGAATGTTTGATGTCAAGGGCTAATTAATACACATAATTGTGCTTCACATTCTTTGATGCAAATTCTTAAACTTAGTAGTAGTTTGTACTTTGTACACGTAATTAGAATAAGCTAAAGCCAGGCAGTTTGTTAGTTTTTGTTGTTTATGGCAGCAAAATGATTATCCAGCTTGTTTAGACAAGATTATCAAAATTGAAAGTTAGTAAAATTTAAGATGACTTACAAATTGAATTGTGACAATAGACCCAAACTTATTTACAAACTAACTTGTGATAATAAACCACACCACTTGCTCAAAATTCTGCCATACTGGTCAATCTAGAGGTGAAATTGATGAATGTAATGAAAAAAGAGATTTTTTCATTCCTATAAATTATATGAAACCTTATTACGAAAAATGTTCATGTATTAGTATTTATCCGACCTAAATACATTTTAGTTATAAAATATATAGAATTCACCTTAAAAGATTCTTAATCCATTATTTGTGTCTTCAATCAAGGGATTTAGTTACACTTTTTTCTTTTTTTTCTTTCCTCTCTCCCCTCTTCTCTCCAGATTCTCTCTTTCTTCCCATAGCTCGAGTAAACGGAGTGCTTCGAATAGTAACGAATTTCCCAACTAAATCTGCTAGTTAGTCGTGAAACCCGATTCTTCTCACTTTTAATAACTGTAAAACATTCCCTTCAGCATTCTAAATTCCTTATATTGTTATTATTTTTACTTTTAAAACTTGAACATCAGCTAGATGACCTAATTGTCAATGTCCACAAGAACTTACGAGGTGATACTGCTGCCTCAAATTTTCAGTCCGCAAATTGTGTATTTCATTGTTCAGAAATAGATATACAAAATGAGTTAGCAGTAAAGTGTTGGGCTAATAAGATCATTAATAAGCAGAATTATAACTCTTTAAACTTAAAATCCAGAGCATAATGTAAAATCCAAATTTGAAAAGACAAGTAACCGAAACAGAAGTTCCCATGTAACAAGTCCCTCCTTGCATTGGCAAGTCACGGCTCACATACACGTCATTTAGACCACTTAAATATAAATTGTATATAATATGTCTTTTGTATACTTTGTATTTGATTTATACATAATAAAAATAAATTTCATACAACTAATTATATATTATACAACTTATCTACAACTCAGCTATAACTTATCTACAATTTTCTTACATTATTTCTACTCAGTTATATACAACTACAATATCATACAACTTAAATATAATTTTTATACAATATTGTTCAACTTTCATACAATAATTAAATAAAAAAATATATATAAACAACATAATACAATTTTACTACAATTTCGTAATTATAATATATATCATGTCTTCTTCTTCTTATTCGAGTTTCAATTTGAAATTCAGCCAAAATCAAGTCTAATCTTCACCAAAACACCCTCAAAATTGAGATATAAACTCCAAACCATATTCCTAATTGTTTGCAACAACACCCAATCCAAACAAATAATGGTTTTACAAAACCCAAATTCGAATTCAAAGCTTCAAAGCTTTTTAATGACTGTCAATAGTGGAATTGTTGCTCTATTTTCCTTTGCTTTACATTACTGAAATTAGGGACTGAGAGATAGAGAGAGACGTAGAGAGAATCCCAATTCTTTGCAACAACACCCAATTCAAACAAATAATGTTATTTGAAAACTCAAATTCTAATTCAAAGCTTCAAAGCTTTTTAATGGTTGTCAATGGTGGAATTGAGAGGGGAGGGGGGGGGACGAGTGGATTTGTACGTTACAGTGATTGTAGGAATTGATTAATTATCCTTAAATCCTAAAAATATACATAATTGGTAATTTTGTATATAGGAGGTAATTAAAGTGAAACTTGAATGGGGAGGGTAATAAAGTTTCCAATAGTGTACAAATATGTAAAAATCATACGAAGAAACTTTACTCTTGAAGCCCATACGAAGTGGATTTGTACGTTACAGTGATTGTAGGAATTGATTAATTATCCTTAAATCTTAAAAATGTATATAATTGGTAATTTTGTATATAGGAGGTAATTAAAGTGAAACTTGAATGGGGAGGGTAATAAAATTTCCAATAGTGTACAAATATGTAAAAATCATACGAAGAAACTTTACTCTTGAAGCCCATCGCTACCTAAAAGTGCCCTAAAGTACGGAAAATACTTGTAAGCGAACCTATTTTGTTTTATCAAATAAAACAGTTTAACTTAAAAAATTACCTACACATTTTCCGAGTAAAATTCAATTTAGCCCCTTAACCTTAAAGGGTTAGGAAACAATACTGTTTTTACCTTTTGAATGGGAAAGAGAAAGAGACCCCTTTATAGCAATATTTAGAAAAGTCTTTTCCTCTTTAGAATATGTAAATAACTCCTATTTATTAGATATAAGCTGCTCAACCGTTTGCATAAACATACACTCAAATAATATACCTATTTGTTTGCGCAACGAATACAACTAAGACAAAATACAGAAAATAAAATGTTCTTATGGAGAATCAAACTCAAAACCTTAGCTGGTTAAGTAGGAGCTCTAACCAACTAAGCTATGAGCGGTCGTTGATCTTTGCTTTCTTATCAAAATAATTAATCTCGTATTTAATGGATTTGATATAAAATTCAAATATAGCTACAAATGGTAAATTTGCTAAAAATATCTACGAATGATAAATATAATATAAATGTTTCATGTGTTGCGTAATTTTCCCATCTAATGCAATGCCTCTGGATGAGCTAAAAGTAGCCACATTGCCATTTGATGGTCGCTAATGAGGACCTTAGTATTATACCCGCAACAACAATTACTTGCAACAAAATAAATGTAGCCAGAGTCCGAGCAATAAAATTTACTTGCAACAGAATAAATATAGCCATACATTAATTGGTTTAATGCAAATACAACTGTAAAAATTTTCCGTCAAAGCATTTCCTCAAAATCTTATTCAGTATGGTTGTGTTTCTACCACTAGTCCTAACATGACTGACTTATTATTCGGAAACAATTTAATTTTAAATTTCTTATTTTATTCTTAATAACTTTAAATTTCTTATTTTAAAAATAAAGTATATATATATATATATATATATATATATATATATATATATATATATATATATATATATTTTCAACTTTTATATATTTTACTTAAAGGGCGTTCATCAAAGACAATATAAAAGGGTCAAAAAAATTAAACTAGAAATAAACTCACTTTCAATAAACATTCAATAAAATTGGAACATGATAATACTTCCTCATCAGCCTCTTATTTTACCATGATACTCTTCTTGCTACTAAGAAAAAATTCACCAAAGAGTCTCAGGTAACAATAGAATAATTAAAATTGTCTATAATCCTAATTTAAAATGAACTCTAACTACTAAAGAAACAAATCAAAGAAATTAAAATTGTGCATTATGTCTAAGGACATTTAGGACCTCCTTCCAATTGATTCCCTCCGTTATGAGTTGGGCTAAGTAAGGAGTGTTGTGGAGTATCACTATTGCTTCCTGGTCATTGATTGGCATTGTGAAAGAGATTGCATGTCCCATTAGACCTAACTCCATCCACGAGGCATGTTGGTAGTCCTGTGCTTGTAGAGGTTGGGCATAGACAATCTGAGGGTTCTCTAGTGGGTGTAAGGGTGGAAGGTTTTCCATTGTTAGTGGTATGTGTTGTAGAAGGATTTGAATTAGACGGTTTCTTCTTTTTAGGGTTGATGGAAGTCTTGGCATCTTTAATGGGGGGGGGGGTAGAATATTTAATAAGCTTGTGGCAGGCATGGGATTGATGCTACTTGAGGAGTGGGAGGGATTGAGCGAGAGGGTAATGATTGAGCTTTCTAAGTACATGGCTTTTGGTTGCTCAATGTCTAGTTTTATAGGAAGAGCCTTAGCATCCTTTTCGTCTTCTAAGGTAATGGACATTTGGTTGCTTTTGTTTTCCTTGGTTGCCATTTGGCTAACATGCGCTAGAGGGGGGATATTGCCATATCTAGGGAGTAGATTTTGTTCATTCCCTTCGGTTAACTTAAGATTATGGCTAGATTTTTGTTTAAGAGTGTTAATAAGTATAGTAGGGTTATAATTATTAGAAGGGTTAGTTTTATCTGTTTGGGTGTCATTTTGCATGGCACCGTTTTTATCTATTTTGTTTACCTTAGTAAAGGCCACGTTAGAGTCCAGCATGTTAATATCTTTGTTTTGAGTGGCCAAGTGTTCACTTTTATGGCTATTAGTGGTTTTTAATAGGTTATTAAAATTATCATTAGTGGTTTCTTGTAAAACCGTTTGCTTAGTGTTTAGGAGAGAAAAATGGTTTTTAATAGGAATAGTGGTTTGTTCCTTAACTTTATTGGTCAGATTATTAGCATTTGCAGGTGGTATGGAGTTGATGGGATCTTTAGACTTGTATTGTAATATTTGGCTATCCAAATACTTATCTGTATTGGCATTAAACAGCTTGACAGAGATACCTGGGCCATTGGAGTTTTTGGTTGGATTATTGATGAAATGAGAAGTATTTTTTACTCCTTACTTTCTTCCTTTATGGAAGGAGAGTGTTTTCCATTCTGCTTCTAGATCTTCTATTATTGTAGTAGGTTATTGTTCCTTTATTGGATGTTTAATATCCTTGCTTGTTTTATGTATATAACCACACTGTCCCTGTGTGTGTCCAAATCTGTCACACTTTTTACAAAGGAAATTTTCACCCTCATAATGAATATATTGTTTATGGTGGCCAACATATAGGAAAGGTTGAACTGGAATTTCTAGAGGGATTTCCACACAAATTCTTGCATAGCGACCCCTTAGTGTTGTTGATGTACAAATATCAATTTTAAGTAGAAGTCCTATTGCATTTCCAATCTTCTCAAGGATCTTGCCATCATAAAATTCTGTTGGCAATTGAGGGAGCCTAATTCATATTGCCGAGGTAGTTAACTTTTCATTTGTAGCCACAAAATTTGGTTTCCATCTTGAAATGGATAGAAAGTGGTCATTGCTGAACCATAGTCCTTGATGGATAGCTTTATCCATATTTTCCTTTTTTTTGAATTTTATTATATAGTAATCCTATCCAAGATCAATTAATGAGAATTCTTCTGTTGGCTTCCATAACTCTTGGATCTTTTTCTTTAAATAATGGTGTAGCATGCATTTCCCCACCAGCTTAATTATGATAGAGCATTTCCATGGCTCATAAATTCGTTGTCTATCTTCTTCGGTTAGAGATATTCTTTTAATGCCTCTTACATTGAAGTTTGATGCATGATCGAACTCTTCCTCTTCTAGGGAGGTTGTTGTTAGGTCTGTGTCAGCCTGGTCCAGATTTGGGGTGGAAGTCATTTGGCTAGAGGCAGTTAACATATCCTTGAATGAGGATTTGTTCTTCCATTCATTTTGAGTGGGTTTCTCATGAACAATATCTAGGGGTTTGGATGGAATATTGGTTTCAGCTTCATAGGGTTGAGGATTCATGGTAGGGAACTTGAGAGTTGTTCAATTAGAGTAGTGTTACTTTCGGTCTCTTTAGCCGCGTCACATCAAAATTATTTAATGGGTCCTTGTTGTATATATATATACACACACACAATTTTTGCCGAGGCTAATGAGTTCCGATGACCCTCCTACTCCTCATGTAGTCGGAAGTATAATTCTTTATATTTTGCGATATATATATATATATATATATTTAATTGGGCGTTCTTGAAAGACGACATATAAAGAGGGAAAAGGAACTAAGTTAGAAAAAAACTGATCACTTGCAATAAAAATTCAATAAAACTAGAACATGTTAATGCTTCTTCATCAGTCTCTTATTTTACCATAATACTCTTTTTGCTACTAATAAAAAATTCACCAAAGAGTCTTAGGGAACAATAGAATAATTAAAATTGTATATAATCCTAATTAAGAATTAACTCTAACTACTATAGAAGATTGTGCAATATATCTAAGGACATTTGGGACCTCCTTCCTTAGTCTTCCAATTGTGGTAACAAAGACATGTTTCTTTGTTGCTATAAGTTCCAGGAGGCACACACAAGCACTTTGCACAACATTTTTTACACAAAAATAAGTATGGCTTTTTGTGTGAATAACGCTTTCTTGCATGGTGAATTGAGAAGTTTATATGAAGTTCCCAGCAGGGGTTGAACCCCATTGATTAAGGAAATCTATGTATGGGCTTCGTCAAGCATCCAGACAATGGTACGCATGACTTACAGCAGTCCTGAATTTCAAGGAATTTTCTCATTCGTTGAATGATTATTCTTTATTTTTTAAAAGGTCGGAATCCTCTATATCTATTGTGGTTGTGTATGTAGACGACATTCTATTGACAGGGAATGACATGGATGAATTACATGAATTAAAGATGTTTCTAGATTAAGAATTCAAAATAAAAGATCTCGGGGACTTACATTTCTTCCTTGGTATGGAAGTTCTTCGTGAGGCAACCGGATTGATTCTTTGTCAGAGGAAATTTACTCCAGGTTTGCTAGAGGAATTTGATTCTCTGCATTGCTCCCCTGTTTCCTCTCATCTTGATCCCACTGTCAAATTGCTTGCCAAAACAGGGGAATCCCTTCTTTCTCCAACTTTGTACAAGCATCTTTCGGGTAAATTGAACTATTTAACTCATACTTGACCAGATCTTTGTTTTGCAGTACATTATTTGAGTCAATGCAGGATCCAAGAAAGCCCCATTTGCATGTTGCTCTTCATATCCTACGGTATATGTTGAAAGACCTAGGTTTGGGGATTTTCATGACAGCCTCCCCGTCATTTCAACTCATCGCTTTTTGCAACTTAGATTGGGGAACTTGTACAAAAACAAGGAAATCAATGAGTGGTTTCTTCATTTCATTTAGAGGGTCTCCAATTTCATGGAAATCGAAGAAGCAGACTTCCATTTCTCTCAGCTCAGCAGAAGTGGAATACCGTTCTATGCGGCGTGTAATAGCAGAATTGACATGGTTAGTACGCCTCTTTAAAGATCTGTCTATCCCCATTTCTTTGCCAATACCACTCCATTCCGACAGTCAAGCAGCGATTCATATCACTAAAAATCCCGTCTTTCATGAACGAACTAAACACATAGAAATTGATTGTCATTTCGTGAGACAACAATTTCTTGCTGGCTTGATTTCTCTTTCATTTGTTCGATCTTCTTCTCAGCTGGTAGATTTGTTCACTAAACCGTTAACTGGACCTTCTCACCACAATTTATTGGGCAAGTTGGGTGTTCTTTCATCCTCCTCCAACTTGAAAAGGGGTGTTGGAGATGGTGGTTCTAATGGTGGTAGTGGTATTTCTCTCGAAGGTTCCACTGTGGTTCAAGGTGGTTAGTTCTCGTATGTTTATCTGATGTGTTTGTTTGGTCTCATTATTAGATGTGTTTATCAGACATATATCAAGTACAAATATTGGGCTAAAACTTCAACTGACTACTTGGGCTCAAAGCTTCAGATATACTTGTTGGGCTCTACATGTTTTGGGCCTGTTTAGAAGAATTGTATTGAGTAGGGGTTTTTTATTAGCTGTAAATATTGATTCCATGTTTCTTAGTTTGTTATAAGAGTGCAAATAGAATAGGGACAAGTGGATAGGTTAGTTATACATAGATTCCATTCTTTCTTGTTTATATAGGGCACTGTACAAATTACATGAATCCAATATACACAAAAAACTTTTTCTACAAGTTTTTCTTTCAATTCTGTGAGTTTCTACCACTAGTCCTAACATCAGTTACTTATTATTCGGAAACAATTTAATTCTAAATTTCTCACTTTATTCTTAATAACTTTAAATTTCTTATTTTAAAAATAAAGTATAATTTTTTTTTTTTTTGCAATCTATTTATATATTTTACTTAAAAGGCATTCGTCAAAGACAAAATAAAAAGGAGAAAAAAATTTAAGCTAGAAATAAACTCACTTTCAATAAACATTCAATAAATTGGAACATGATAATACTTCTTCATCAGTCTCTTATTTTACCATAATACTCTATTTGCTACTAAGAAAAAATTCACCAAAGAGTCTTAGGTAACAATAGAATAATTAAAATTATATATAATCCTAATTAAGAATTAACTCTAACTACTATAGAAGATTGTGCAATATGACTAAGGACATTTGGGACCTCCTTCCTTAGTCTTCCAATTGTTGTAACAAGGACATGTTTCTTTGTTGCCATAAGTTCCAGGAGGTACACACAAGCACTTTGCACAACATTTTTTACAGAAAAATAAGCATGGCTTTTTGTGTGACGTTGCTGAGCATCTGTACGTACACTTCGGTTCGCAATCTGTTATAACACAACATATAAAACTAAAGTTACATAATATTATTATTTCCTATCTATCCAGCGGCAGAGTCAGAATTTTTATTAAGAAGTGTCAAAATATAAAAAAAATACACACACAAAAAAGTCAGGAAATCAACATATAGTAATATATATAAATATATAAGAAAAATTACCGAGCTACACAACATAAATATACACCCCTTGGGATAAGGAGGCTCCGTCACTCTATACCGTTTATCTTCACCTTACATTACAAGTCTTATTTAATTAATATTTCATTAATTAGAACAATAAGGATAGATCTAGAGAAAAATAATAATTCTTCGTTTTTTTTTACAAGAAAAATTAAATACAAATTTAATATGACTTCCTTCTCACAATGTATGTGTGTATTTTTTTTTCACCATGTAATTTTTCTACTATCTTATAAGTGAGAGTTAGCAGAGAGCTCTCCGTCAACATATGTCTGCTTGTTGACGAGGGTAGTTTTGGTAATTTAAGTTGAGTTCGTTATTCTAATTGGTCGACATAAAATGTTATTGTAGCAGCTTTGGTTATCTTTCTTTGTGCTGACATTTTAGCCCTGAACAGTGGACCTCATCTGCACTTCTTAGTCATCACACTTCATTATGTATTTGCTTTTATGGTGGACACATGGTTATAGTGATAGAATTATCTTCTCTCTTGCCTATTATCTACTCTCTCTATTTCTAACTAATGTTTTATTGCTACTTTAATAATGAAAATAAATTTCCTTACTGAAATAAATGATATGTTGCAAATCTATAACTATAAAAGATTAACCAATGTTATTAAACATTCATAAATCACAATCCCTTTTTGTAGCTTATTTATAATTAGCTTAGCAGACATCACAAATCTTTCAGTATTTACTAATTAAAAAAAAATAATGCTTAATCATAAATTTATTTAAAAATTTATAACAAATTTTAAAAACTAAACTTTAGATGGAAAATTTCAAGAGAAACATACAAATTACATGAGAAGAAAAACTAGACTTTAGATGGAAAATTTCAAGGGAAATATACAAATTATGTGAGTAACTAACAATATTAAAAACATTTAAAACTAAACTCTAAATAAATATTTTAATATATAGATTTTTTCCACTGCTAGGCGTTGGATTAAAGAAAGTGTAATCTTAGGGTTCATTTAGTTCACAAACAAATTATATTGAGATTATACTACATGAGTCTCATTTGTATTTTTCAGTTTAATTAGTAAACTAACACTTTCTTATTAGTACTTTTTTTTCAATTCCAATGCTATATAGGATTCATAATATCAAAGTAGACAAAGAAAATTCACATGTAACTACTACAGAATTCTCTATCTGTTTTGAACATTGAAAAAACTAAAGATGCTTGTCATGTTACTCATTTCCTTCAGTCTAATTGTTTGAGGATAAATTATTAAAGTCAATAACGAAATGCATACATCTTTACTTTTTCTCGAAAATAAAATTTATAAATCTCAAAGTGAAGATTTAAAGGATCACTTAGTTAAATAATTCTTACATTAATGCTATTAATTAGTTAACTTTTTTAATTATATATGTCAAAACTTTAACCGGTACTTTTTGAATAAAGACAACATTACTGGAGAACCTAGGCACAATTATTTTGAATAACTACATATAGATAAAAATTTACTCATGCTATAAATAGGACTCAATCATGTGAGCTCTTTCTGAAGTTGGAGTCAAATAAATATAAAGGTTGGCCTTATTATATATAAAAAAAAAGAAACAAATCATTTTAAGCATGTCTTTAATGCAATGAACATTTAAGTCATTTAATATATATTTTATAATTTAATATGAGAAGTACTTGAAAAGAAGCTTACAAAGAATATTATGAACATCAAAAAATAACAAAACCACGTCCAATATGTGAATTACTTTGTAAGTAATATTAGGAAAAAACAAATAATATGCACCAATTAGGCCTGAGCTAATATAAGTGTCTTGAACAAGTGACACTTATAACTTCTTTAATGACACAATCATCTATGTATGCATAATTCTTTTAATGCTTCGGGAAGAAAGAATTAAAACTTAATAAAGACCTAGCTCGATAATCAAGCAATAAAATTAGATATAACCTCTCACATCAATGCTACTAATCCAATTGGTCTTGTCAGGAGTACGAGTTATTTTATTTCTGTCTAACAAAATCAATTTATATTATTATTTTTCGCATAACTATCTTTGAACTAAATGACCTCTAATGAGTTGTTTGATATGAGGTACAAGAAGGTATAAGGGTAGTATAAAAATTTAATACCACTTTAATACTTTATTTGGTTAGCAAACCGGGTATAAATTATTCCGGTGTTAATTTTAACACCGGGATAATTTATACCTTATAGAAGGTGGGGTAATTAACATCAGTACAACTTATACCTTCTTTGTAGAAATTATGCAATTGTCATTGTTAATATAACATACCAAACAATGAATAAACAACAACCCCACATAACTTATCCCAATATAACTTATACCGGCATAACTTATACCGGTATAAATCATATTCCAACCAAACGACCCCTAAATATATAGTGGCGATATAGTAGTTTATAGAAGCCTATGAAAAAGTTACTACACTATAACTTTAAAAGTTTAATATAATTAGGATTTGTTGATTCATTCCCCAATTTTCTTCGATGGTTGATTTTGAGACTCAAATTATACCCGGCGTATCTATAAATAAAGAAGCTTATTTTGATTTATAAAAAGTTTACATAAGAGAAAATGGAAGATGTTACCAGGATAATAAAAGTGTTGAACTCATAAAACACTATTATAGCCAAAATTAAAAATTCAAATTGTGTTAAAGCTAAACATAACGTATAAGTATATTTGAAGGATTAAAATTTATATTGGAATATAGGTGCTTATAGTTTGAAGTTAAAATGTAGGGTGTAAAATTTAATGTAACATTTAAAATTAAAATTAGAGTTTAAAATTTAAAAATTAACGTTTAAGGCTCATCATTAGAATGCAGGACTTTGACTTTTGCATTTTTATTTAGTTGAGAAGGATAATCTAGGGGTTGAGTTGAGTTTTTTGCCCCCCTTAATTAATTATATGTTTCTTACACTTTTCACTTAAAGTGTTGCTGTAAGCATCTGATAATAATTAATGCTGGGTCTTTCGCACTGGGGCATGACTAAAACTGAATTTGCGCAGAAAAATCCAAACTTTTAAAATAGTTCTACACCCATTGTCACAAACAAATGACAAAAGAAGAACAAAATGGAAATCTACAAACCAAAAGGTTAAAAAGTGGCACTTCCCCGAGGAGGAAAAGAACCCTTTTGTTAATTAGTTTAACGGTAAAGCTGAAGAAAAAGAAGAAATAGAGAAACTATATACCTTCAGGACGGAGTTTCTTATAACCCTGCTCAAATGAAGAAGGAAACAAGTTTTAGATTAACACGGTGTTAATCAAGATCCTAAATTGATTAATTTTAATAATATATACCAATATTGTTTACCTCAACCACATTGGAGAAAGTGGTCAATATCAAGAACATTGACAAAAGCAGCAACAACTTAGCACTGTAAGCCATATCTCTTCAAAGGATTGACTATATTGCAGTGAATAAAACAGAAGATCTAAGCAGGAAAGAGGAGATATTTGTGAAGTTGAAAGAGTAAATTGTGTATATTTATAGAGGGTTTTCCTAGGGACGAAAAAGAGAAAATATTGGCGATATTTAGGGTCAATTGGTAAGATAAGTCCATCTTAGAGATCATGAAAAAGTAATATCTACATGCCTTTTCCGTTACAGCTTGTCTAGATGCTATTACATGTCGTTTTTAATAATGTATCGTATTATATTATAGTGTATTGTACGCTCGGATAGATAGTATAGTTTGTCATCGTTTCATGATGTCACGCACCAACTATATGAAGAATAAACTTGCAACATTACTAAGAAAAAATAGGGTATGGAGTAGAATTATTAAATAAAAAAGTAGGGTAAGAGATAAAATATGATTATTTAATAATAAGGAAGGGCAAGATGAGAGAAAAAAGCAATGTAATGATGCCACCACACCAAATCCATCGTTCCATGAAGTGGCACTTTTCCTCGTTGCGTAACGACGGGTTTATCAATACGATACAATAAAATTGAAGTAACAATCAAAACAAACATTGCATTTTGTGAGCATGTGATTTTTGCTTCACGGGAAATTACTCCAAAAGAAATTAAAAATAAAAAAATAAAAAAAAAGTTACGTTCGGATATAATTTTTGAGAATTTGCGTGACATTTTGGTAATTATTTTTGTCCGTAAATGTTTACCTTGTTTTAGTTATTTAAAAATACAAAAAAATATAGGTCGCATGCATACTTAGGATTTAATTGTGCATTTAGGAATCAGTTAAACCATAATCTTGGTTTGTAAGGCGGAAATCACACAAAATATGCATTTTTATTCTAATTGTCGTCATCATGTGATTTTTTTTAAACGTTTTAATTTGTGTGTTAATTATTGTTGAATGTTAATTAATACTTGTGTAGTTTAATTTTGGTTTTAATTTAATTAGGAATTTTTGTTTAAATTAAAAGAATGGAAGGGAAGGAAAATATCGGATTTGCGCCAAAATCCGTTTGAAAACCAGGCCCAATTCGTTACACTGACCCGGTCCACGACCTGGGTTCCCAAACGACGTCATTTAGACGTATTTGATCTAAGCCGTTCATCTCACTTCATCTAACGGCTCTAGGCTTGCCCCAGATACCCGACCCACTGGTACCCGGATCGACCCAATCCCCACAGGGACCAAAACGACGTCGTCCCTTTTAAGTAGAAAGATCAAGACCGTTGATCATCGATGATCCAACGGCCAAGATCAAACTACTCCTCCCCGTATATAAGCCTGCCCCCTTCACCCCGCGCCCTAAGTCAGACCCCCCCTCCCTCATCTTCGTCTCCCTCACCAGACCCAAACCCCACGAAACCCTAGCGCTGCCCCCCTTTCCCTTCACCGTAAACCCGGCGGCAACAATGCCGGTGACCCCCAGACTAACACCCCTAGGCCACCTCAACCCCCTGAACAAGGATCTGTTACCCCCTTGCCTCGAATTATTCCCCATCGCCTTGAATGTTCGTTTGAAGGTTCGAGCAAAACCCCGATCTACACCAACCTACCCCAGATTCACACCAGCCGTTACCCTAGCCTCACTCGTGACCAAACCAAGCTTGGTTTGGTCCGAATCTTCCCACAAATCCCAAAACCCCAAATCTGACTGTTCGAACCCTAGAACACAAGAACTGTGGGAATCCGGTCAGTTTAAACGAAGGGTTGGGGTCTAATAGACCTTAATCGAAGTGTTCTCGTCTGAGAACACCTCGATTAAAGTCTGTTCGACCCCAAAATGGGCAAATCCAGTCAAAGCTGGGGTCGTCTGTTGTTAAGCTTTCAGAGTGAGTTTCTTTTTTCTTTTCTACAGCATGTTTAATTAATTTGTTTGATATTTCTGACATGTTCTTTCAATCCCCCCCGTCTTCATGAGACCCTTTTATTTGGTCGAGTTTTTCTCTGTTTTTACTGATTGGGTGTATGTGTGTAAACTATACAATCGACTGAAAATGAATTTGGTCGATTAATTAGTTCCGGGTTTAACTTTGTTTTGTCAGTGCAATTTGAACCCCATGTTAATACTGTTCGACTTGGATTCATTTGCTATTGATTGTGCGTATTGTAATTCACATAGTCGATTCGATATACGTCGTCGATTAGCTTTAGTTTGGAATGATAGTAATCTGACCCATGCTGTTTAAATTCTTGCTAAGGCATTATTTGAATCAGTTGAGAATTGATTACAATTATTTGTTAATCTTTTAGTTGAGTCAGAAATCATTTAAGGATTGTTTATAGCTGCAGTTTAATATGGATTTAGTTTGAATTGATGACATGTTTACTCATTTTGAGTTTGGACAGCATGTGCATTATAGTCCTTTAATGAATTAAAGCAAATTTGACAGCATGTGCTGTCAGGACATACTCATGCTGCCCATATTTGCTTAATTTAATAAAGATAGACCACTTTAACAATGAAAAAGGGGGCTGTCAGGGGAATCTCATGGGAGGGGCTTTTTATTTTAATCTATTTAATGGAAAAACAGGAGGAGAACATGGGAGGGGGTTCAGTTGTTTAACAGGTTATTTGAATGGGCTGATGCTTGGCTATAAAAACAGAAGGTTTCCATTAGTTTAAAGGGGAGTTCAGAGAAAACAGAGAAAAAGAAAATCCTGGCTGCTTCATTGAAACTGAAAATTCTGTTTTTTCCTCACCATTTTCTCTGTCGGAAATTAGCATTAACACTGCTATTTGTTTTGTCAAAACTTAGGTTCCTCCCTTTGAGTGTCTGAAAATCAGAAACTGTGTTCCATTATTGTGTCGGATTCACCTATTACCTGTTGATTAACATTGGAATTTCCTGGGTCTCAACTGAGCCTTTTTGAGTCTTTTACCTGGATATTGGGTACTGTTTCATTGAGTTAATGCTGGTCTATTCTGCATGGGGGTGCTACTGCTGTTGTATTTGTTGTTGTTGCTGCTATTCTTTGTTACTGCTGCTGACTTCTCCACCTTCTTCTTCTTCTTTGCATTTCAACATCCAGGTACACACCAGAATTTCACATTGTTGTAACAGTGAAAGCATGAAATGAAAGATGCGAAGATGTTTAATCATTTGCTGCAGTAATTACAGCTTTTGTTAAATGTTGTTAGATTTGTGTAACTTGCTAGGTTGTAACTCAATAGCATAATACAGTAGGTAGTTTTTGTACTTAATTGAAGCTTAGTCTGTTTAAGTATTGTGATTTACAGTTGTTTGGTTATACGAATGATATAATCATGCAATTTGTGGAATGCACGAGTAGTTGGCATATTGATAACTAGATTTCCTTTCAGCTATATGTTGTATGTATAGGGTAGAATGCTTTAACCTTGCCGAATACAATGTAGTTTTAATCTTTTGAGTTTTAACTTTATCGGGTCCCGTTAGGCAGTTTATAGGACCATGTTCGAATCCCATTAGTAGCAGCTTCTAGTAGTTAATTCTATCAATCTAGTTAAATAAGTTAGCTTAAATTCAAACTCGAAGGATGTTTAGCGTGAGCTTAGCATGCTATTTACCTTGTATGCAATTTCTTTTATCAAATTAAAAGCATGTTCAATAAGGTACAAAAATTCCCCGCTTCGCAGATAATTAATAAGAACCCGGAGTTGGCCAAGCATGTAATTTAATTAGCATGTATTTTCTTTCTTCCATTTTTAGAGACAAACATAATAGAAAAATGTAGTCGTTGTAGGTTTATCCTTTCAAAATGAGACGAGCCTCGCCAAGTATAGATGCAAATTGCGGGGCCCTCAACAAATTGGTTGTAATAAATATTTAGATTTCTTGGGATGAGCCGCTTAGTGAACTTCACCGCTTTCCCTAAAGATAATAACGCGTTAGACTCTTTAGGCGCGACTTAATTAAATTACATTCTTAAATTCGGGTGCGCATTTATGTGACCCAAATTCAAATCTCAACGGAGTCGAAATGTGTTAACAACTACGGGTGCATTGATTGTGACGTGGTTCGAGATGCATTTTCACGACGTTGCAATTCTATAAAAAATAAATGATAATAATAAAAGCGGTTTAAACTTAATAAAAGCACATAAGTCACAACATGTATTTAAATCAGATATTTAGCCATTATAACAATTTAAGCGACCGTGCTAGAACCACGGGATTCGGGGGTGCCTAACACCTTCCCTCGGGTCAACAGAATTCCTTACTTAGAATTTCTGGTTCGCAGACTTCATTTGGAAAGTCAAATATTTTCCTCGATTTGGGATTCAAGATAAACCGGTGACTTGGGACACCAAAAGCCAAACTTTTCCCAAGTGGCGACTCTGAATTAAATAAATAATTCCATTTCGAATATTGTCACTTAAATTGGAAAAAAACTCCCTCGCGCATTTACCCTTCGGGGCAAGCGCGCAAAAAGGTGGCGTGACACATTTAAAGTAACAATACGATACAATACGGTAATTAGCAACCATCCAAAGAAGCTATTACTTCTCATAATTCGTTAAATTCTTAAACACAAAAACCACAGTAAAAGTCCAACTAATATTTCAGAACTATATTTCCACTGGAACAGGCAGGGGTAAGATCTCGTACACACTACCCTCCCCAAACCTCGCTTGTGGGACTATACTGGGTATGTTGTTGTTGTATACTTTCACAGGACCATTTTTTGGAGGAATATGAGCCCGTTTGGCTTAGCTGATTTAGAGTAGCTGATAAGCATTAGGTGTTGAAAAGCACTTTTAAGTGCTGAAACTGATTTAAAAATAAGCAGTTATGTATTTGGATAAAAGTGCTGAAATTAATAATAATCAGGTGAAGAACTAGGTATACAAAGAGTTTTGTTTTAAAAATAAGTATTTTAGGGATAGAATAGTAAATATTTTGGTCAAACCTAAAGTGCTTATAAGCTAAAATTTGATAAGTTGGGGGAGACCAACTTATGACTTTTGGCTTATTTTTGGCTTATAAGCACTTTTAATTTTGCCAAACTCGTAGATAAACCAAAAAGTACTTATAAGCCAGTTTGACCAGCTTATAAGCTTAGTCAAACACCCTCTGTACCTCTTTTATGAATTGAAATGAGTATAGAACAACTCTTCAAACTGGTGCGCAACCTGATCAACGCGAATTATAACGGGATACAAATAAAAAGAAGACAAACTTCCAACAACTACCAACCTAGCCAACAGCAAGAACAACTGGTTTATGAAGTTGGCACACTTCATATTTCAGCCATGCTCTAAAAATGACAGTGTCCTCTGGGAAAATTGATCAAAAGTAAAGAGAAGAAAAGATTCATTGATGTTGATGGTACGACCGGCGGGTGCCCCAATAACCAGCATACTATCCAAGAAACTGCGCAGTTTAAAATCGTTCCTTTCAGTTACCTGTTTACCTGAGGTACAGAACGAATGGCTGGGACCTATATTCATAAGATTGGGACCTCTGCACTTTCCTCCCTACTCTAGAACTACACAAATAGGGACAACTGCATATTTCTAATACATAACATAATCAGTTCACATTGATACAATTGTTTCTCTGCGTTCTGTTACTAAAAGTGATCAGAAATGCATTCTCTTTTTTCATTTTTGATAAAGAATAATACTAATGTTCTGTTCTTCTCCTAATTTCTACAGGTTAGCCAAACCTAGCAAGAAAACCTCCCATCAACTTGTATCTCAGTTGGACAATGAATTGCTGCAAAAATATTCAGGGCGGGAGGGAGGGCCTCATGTCATTATGTTTTGCTGCCAATGCCACATACCAACATTTGAAAGTGATACATGATATAATCGCTAGCCTACAGGCCCTACACGACGACATCATAGCATCCTATGAGCACACACTGCGTGTAACTGTCTTTTCAAATTTACAGAATCTTGTGTCTCTATTATGCAATCAATCACATGATGTAAAGCATCGCAATCACAAAACTCCACTTAGACATGGTAGGTTTTTGCATTCCCTTTAAACATGTTTGTAAATTGATACCTTTAGCAGTTGCCTACGGATATCAATGGATCAAATGCAGGATTTAAATAGTCACAAGCCAGAAGACTCCCATATATGTCAAGGAAATATCTTCTTTGCTAACATTTTACAAAATTTCTTCAACAAAAAGTAGTAATACTACAATATGGGAAAAACTTCTAAGGATATCTAATCTAAACTCAGACTAAAAAAAGTTAGCAGAAAATTCCATATACAAGTAATACATTTACTCATTAACTTTGAAGAGATTGCTCGAGCACCAACCTCAAACGACGCGCCAATACATCCAACTCTGCAACTCTTTGTTCCTTCCACCTCTCCTCAAACTTGTCCAAATTTTCCTCTTTCAAAAAACCACCATTCTTATAATCTTTCAAACACTCATCAAACACATCCATCACCACTTTTGCAGCAATCTCCCCAATACCACATCCTATCCCAACCCGAACCGGACCATCCAAACAACTACACCTGACTTGTTTATCCCCCACATCCCCGCTTTCGAATACCACATTCACCTCACTCAACTTTCCATCTTCATCACAAAACTCACCAATTTCATCATTGTTCTCATTATTTACCTCTCCCACTTCAACATTCTCCTTACTCACTGAAACTCCGTCATGGGTCGGGTCTTTCCCTGTTATTCTATTACTATTCCCAACGGACAAAGGGTCAGTATCCATTGAGAGTTTGTCTTGGTAAGGAACTGTACCATCTTGATTCGGGTCTTGGCCTGAACCCTTGTTCCGGTCAGGGCCTGAAACATAAGGAGCATTGGGCAAAAAGCTCCCTTGGCCCGGGCCTGTATCATATTGATTGAGGCCTTGACCCGGGCCAGGAGCAGAAGGGATGGTGGGCAAAAGGCTAACTTTAACACCAACCAAGTTGGATTTTTTCGACTTGCCAGCGTTAAACGGCGACGTATGAGCAAAATCAGGGTGCCAAAGCTGTCTCGAAAGATCATACAAAGCACGATCATGTGGCGACAACAATGACATATCTAACCCTTTGGACAGACGAGAATAAATCACCCAAAACTTCTTCCTCAACCTACGTAATTTCTCAGAAAGTTGAGATTTCGTATAAGGCTGCGACATGGTATTTGAAAACCGAGTATAAAAAATATTAAGATCACGAGGGAATAAGAGGGAACCATCATCAAGAAGACCTTGTAAAAACCGGATCTCATCCGGTTCAGTCCAAATTCGGTGGAATTTAAATGGTGGCGGTTTTTCCGGGTCCGAACCGGTTGCGGTGGAGGAGATAAATGGGTCGTCGGTTGTTTTGCGTTTGATAGGGAGCTTAGAAGCAGTGTCAGTGGGGGATTGAGAAAGGGGAAGGGTGGAGTCCATGGCTATGAAAAATGTTTAGTTTAATGGGTTGAACAGTTAATTAAGAGATTGATTTTGGATTTAATTTAATTCGATTTGGTTTTTTGGTTATGGCTTGGTTCGAGCGTTACTTTCGGTTTAGGGTGAAGACTTTGTAAAAAGGGAAATACGGATTTTGTTTAATTTTAGTTAATGAATCATGAAACGAGAGGCTAGAGATTTGGAGACATGCTCTTGAGTCTAAAGGTTTCAGGTTGAGTAGGACGAAGACGGAATACCTCGAGCGCAAATTTGGAGTTGAGCCGACGGAAGCGGGAGTTGAAGTGAGGCTTGACTCTCAAGTCATTCCCAAGAGAGGTAGTTTCAAGTACCTTGGATCGGTTATTCAGGGGATCGGGGAGATTGACGAGGATGTCACACACCGTATAGGGGTGGGGTGGATGAAGTGGAGGTTAGCGTCGGGAGTCTTGTGTGACAAGAAAGTGCCACCGTTACTAAAAGGTAAGTTTTATAGAGCAGTGGTTAGGCCTGCCATGTTGTATGGAACTGAATGTTGGCCGGTAAAGAACTCACACATCCAGAAGATGAAAGTAGCAGAGATGAGGATGTTGAGGTGGATGTGCGGGCATACAAGGATGGATAAGATTAGGAATGAAGATATTCGAGAGAAGGTGGGTGTGGCCCCCATGGAGGACAAGATGCGGGAAGTAAGACTCAGATGGTTCGGGCACATTCAGAGGAGGAGCACTGATGCACCGGTGAGGAGGTGTGAGCGACTGGCTGTAGTGGGCACGCGGAGAGGTAGAGGAAGACCTAAGAAGTATTGGGGAGAGGTGATCAGACAGGACATGGCGCGACTTAGGATTACTGAGGACATGGCCCTTGATAGGGAATTATGGAGGTCGAGCATTAAGGTTATAGGTTAGGGGAGAGTGTGAATATTTCTACAGCACAATAGAGGGAGACTATCCAGTTAGGAGTTAGACTAGGAAGGTCATTGGTCGTCTATTGATGCAGGGTTTTCCCTTCTAGTTGTACTATACCAGCCATCTATTTCGTATTTCGTATTTTGTATCCTGTATTTCATATTTCATATCTCTTATATATTCGTATTTTGTATCCTGTATTTCATATTTCATATCTCTTATATGTTGTTGTTGGTATTGTTGTTATTTTTATTACGCATTTTTATGGTACTAATATATCATCTCCTATTGCTTTTTTGAGCCGAGGGTCTCCTGGAAACAGCCTCTCTACCCTTCGGGGTAGGGGTAAGGTCTGCGTACATATTACCCTCCCCAGACCCCACTTGTGGGATTATACTGGGTCGTTGTTGTTGTTGTTTGTTGAATCATGAAACGAATATGGCCATATATATATTTCAATTATGCATAAAAATTGATTTGGACACCATTATTTGTGAATATTGAACTTTGGTTTTTTGAATAATGGTAAAAATTTATTGAAAATATTATTTGAGTAGTATTAAATTTTTTCAAATGAAATAATATCACTCACATAATTTCCATTTTCAAGTGAAACGGCCAAAACACAATTACAACTTTCATTTTTTCCTTACTAAAAAATAAATATCTCCACATGTCCAAATGCCTTGAGAAAAAATATTTGAACTTACTTCTAATTTTTTAATATTATAATTTAAAATTATTTCAGATCGAAATTTCCTTAAGGATTAAATACAAAAATAAAGCAAACATAAGTTTCTATCAAAAAGACGGAATAATATACTAGATCTAAAGTTTAACACAAATTAACTCAATTTGCAGAATAATTTGACCCTTCAGAAAAAAGAAAGGAAAAAAAAAATTCTACTCTCCAACTCCCCTGCCTCGTCCCCAGTTCCACGCCGCCACCTCAGCCAGTCCTCCGTCATCAGCGGCCAGCGCCACCACATACCTCCGTTCCGACCCTTCTTCAGACTATAACAGAAGCCAGTTACCTAGCTATTTTAGCTTCAAATTCCTTCCTATGGTTCAAAAATGAACTTATCACCTCGTATCATTCCCCCTTTAGCTCCCCATTTACTCTTCAAAACTTTCCCTCTCTTAATTCAAACTCGCCACCCTACTTTTTCAACCCTAACTCTTCAAGATTCCTCCAATATAATCACCTCTATATGCAATTCCCTACGCAGAGGTGAAAATTGGGAATACTTAACCAAAAAGTTTCAATCTTTTCACTTCACACCCCCAATTATTCAACAAGTGCTTTTAACCCTCAAAGAACCAAATGATTCCAAAAATGCCCTGAGTTTCTTCCATTGGTCATCAAGAAATTGCAAATTTAAACATGGGGTTTTCACTTATTGCATTACAATTCATATTCTTGCAAAATCTAAGCTTGTCAAAGATGCAAAGGCACTGCTTGAATCTGCTTTGAAAAATGAAAATTTATTTGTTGTTCTTGATTCTTTAATTGGAAGTTATAAGTTAGTTGATTCGTGCCCGTTCGTGTTTGATTTGTTTGTTCAGTGTTGTGCTAAGTTGAGAATGATAGATAAGTGTGTAGATGTTTGTAACTTGTTGGATGAAAATGGATTTATGCTTAGTGTTATTAGTTACAATACTATGCTTCATGTTGTGCAGAAATCGGAAAAGACTAGTATAGTTTGGGGTATTTATGAGTATATGATTGAGAAAAGGATATACCCGAATGAAATGACTACGAGAATTATGATTAGTGCTTTGTGTAAAGAAGGGAAGTTGCAACGATTTTTGGATGTTGTGGAGAGAAGTCATGGAAAAAGATGTCAGCAACCCGGGGTTGTTGTGAATACGTGTTTGATATATGGGATGATTGAGGACGGTAGAATTGAAGGCGGGTTGAGTTTGATGAAGAGAATGTTGCAAAAGAATATGATACTTGATATGATTTCGTGTTCTTTAGTTGTTCTTGCAAAGGTGAAGATGAGAGATTTGGAGTCCGCTTTGGGTGTTTATGATGAAATGCTTAGGCGGGGTTTTGAAGGGAATGCACTAGTGTACGATTCGTTCATTGGGGCGTATTGTGAGGAGAAGCGGATAGATGAAGCAATTAAGCTGATGGATGAAATGGAGTGTTTGCATATGAAACCATTTGGCGAAACATTCAATCATCTGATTAAGGGTTGTTCAGAAGTGGGAAGATTAGAAGAAAGCATGAAATTTTGTGATAAAATGATGGCGAATGGGTTCGTTCCTAGTTGTTTAGCTTTTAACAAACTTGTCGCTAAGCTTTGTGAAAATGGAAGTGCAAAGTCTGCTGATCAGCTATTGACTTCTCTGATGGGTAAGGATTTTGTTCCAGATCAAAGTATCTATACTTACCTCATTGTTGGTTATGCCGACGAAGGTGACATTGAAGGAGCACTTAAGCTTTATTATGAAATGCAGTATAGGTCGATCTCTCCTAATGCTTCTATTTTTGATTCATTGATTATTGCTTTGTGTCAATGTGGGAGATTGAAAGAAGCCGGCGAGTTTTTCTCTTTAATGATTGGTCAATCATTGACACCAAGCATTCATGTTTATAAGAAATTGGTCGCAAGCCACTTGGAGAGGGGCGATGAAACAGGGGCTCATCAGCTGTACAGACAAATACGTAGAGAGATTGGCGACATGCAATAGAGTAGTTTCTGATCTTTCTACTTTACTTGAAATGCAATAGAGCTGTATCAATAAGCAGATTAAAAATAAAATGTTTCTCATAACATTCTTTGTGATGGTATTGGTGAGCTTTGGTTGCCAAGTGGTAACATGATCTTCTCCGCTGTAGGTTGGTTGTTGGTATCATATTGTTTAGTGATGCGATTCATTTCTGAGCGTATAGGAGCCTTTGATAAAAAAAAATGCTTTATCTCAGTGAAGTGCAGCTTCTAGATGAACTTAGACTCTCGGAAAAGAATGATTCAAGCCGTTGGTTTACTACAAGTCGTAAAAGCAAATTTGGAACCAATTCACCACAAAAGAATACGACTGTACTGAGAGGTGCTGATGTTTTAAGTAGAAAGGGTGGTAGTAAAAGGTGAAAATTATTTCAGTATTAAATCAAACTGTTCCTTAACTCTCAGCTGTTGTTTCCCTTGATAGGGGAAAAAATAAGCTGGACGGCAAGGAAAACTTGAGCAAGCTGGCAGAAAATTAACTCCTTCACTGTGTAAGTTGTCTTTACTACTATCTTTTTAAAGTTATCTGATTATCATTATATTCTTTTACTCCTAATATAGTTAGTTGATACAAAGAATATCAATTGCCAAATTTTCTGATGAGCAGTTGATTGCATGGAAACAACATTTATTAGGGATATGCGACTCTTTGGACTAATTCTTTCCTCCCATTTGTTCACTTCACTCTGAGGATTTAAAAAAACAGAAAAAAAGATTCTGAGAAGTTCTTTTTATTGTTGCTATATTTTCACTTCTACTATATAAGGCTTGTACTCTACTATTAGGCATTAGCTAGTAATGGCTCATGATAGGTTGTTATACCCTTGTGCTTCTTTAATATAACTTATTAATATTGGCACAGTGGTTCACACTTTAGTAGTTCAAAGCGGCAGTGATATCAAGTAAGGTGGAGAGTTGTGATTGACCTTCATATAAACCTGATAGGTTGTCGGTTTTGTCCATACTTACTAAACTAGTAGCCAGGTTCATGTGCTTGAAGCTATACTGAAGAAATTTAGTAATATGTTAAGGCCTAAGGGGGTATCCATTTCTGCAAATTGAATATCTTGATTCATACTCGACTAGGGTAATGAAACGTACAACTCCAGATATGACATACTGATCTTGTTCTTATCATGCATGACTTCACATCGTATTGATATGTTAACTTGATCATTAATCACGAGACACAAATTGCTTCGGTTGCTGATATAATCTCCTTGTTTTTTTTTCGCTTCAGTGGGAGCAGAAATGGGTTAACTAAAGCTTGTCGATTTCAAGCAGAAGCAGACTATCTTTCGCATAAAGCAATGGCCAGTCACATTGACTTGAGCTCTTCTGGCACATGGTATTCAGGTCATTCTCTTCTTACCGATAATTTTCCTGCATTTTGGATGATAATAAATAGTTTTTCCACTTCATATGTTGCTTCTGTATCATGAACATATTTTTTTAAATAGAAAAATCACATGTTAAGTTGCAAATGGGAGGTGCAATTGATTTGAATACTCTTAGATGGTTGAATCTGCATTTTCCCCTACATGATATAAGAGAAACTATGGAATAAAACTAAATATTTGTCAATATCATCATCCTCTTCATCTTCTTCTTCTCAGGGTAATCTTTCTTTCTAGATAAATATAGCATATCCAGTTGTCTATATTTTGTGTAAAGATTCTATTATACAATGGTGAAAGGAAGAACTCTAGAGAATGGAATGTAATAAAGTGTAGCAAGTACCCACCCTTTAAGGACTAGAGTACTAGTTCATTAAAAGGAGCAGTCTAGTGTACAAAGCATCTCGTGTTCACGCAGGGCTCGAGAAGGGCCGCACTCCAATGGGTGTGATACTGCTAAATAACTTGGCCCGGGATTTATGCCCGAAATTAGGTTCTAAAGGCACCATTCTCTATGAGAAATTACGACTTGTATCATCAGGATCTTTTGTTTGCTCCGCAAGGTAGTCAGAGCCAGCACTTTTTCAATAAAAAGGCCTGATAGTCTTCAACTGCACATTGGCTTGCATTGATTTGAAACTACTACTATACTAAACCGGCTGAAAGCGGATTTTATTGGGTTAGCTTTTTGGTAGGAAAGGCGGTCACCGGAAGAAATGGGCAAGCTTTTGTCATCCACATCCATCACTGTTAGGGGTAAGCAGTGTATTCTAATGCAAGCGTATTCCTTTTCTTTTTACTATTTTATTATGAAAAGAAATGTATACATGCTGAGCCTAAATTGTAATGCAAATAGGTCGAAATTATCAAAGACATATCCCCCCCCCCCCCTTTTTTTAAATTACTATTTTAATCCATTTTAAGCGCCAAATAGCATAGCCAAAATCTGAAATGCTGAAGTGAACAAAAATATGGAAAAGGTGGATTAGAGCAGCAAATTGCCCTTGTCTTCCCTCTGCCTTTATTCCAAAGGAAGAGCACAAATTTTATCAGAAACAACCTCTATATCTCACATAAGGTAGGGATAAAATCTGCGTATGAAATTTGTCATTATCGTTTATCAATCCAAGCAAAATTCAAACTCCGCTTCAAGTTTGCTAATTATATCAATTATCTCATTTGACGTTCGAGTTTAACTTATGTTTACCGACAGTAATAGTTTTTCAATATTACTAGATCAAGTTTACATGCTATAAAAAAGGGCAATCCGGTGCATGAAGCATCTCGCGTTTACGTAGGGTCCGGGAAAAGCCAAACTCGAAGGGAGCGTAATGTAGGTAGCCTACCGTGATGCAAACATCATCGGTTGATTCCACGATTATCCTTACAACAATTAATTCTCCTAGCAAACCAAATATAATAACTTGAAAATTAAAGTAATTAGTAACCCGCTATTATTAGTTAAAACTTACATTGATAATGTACATATAATTACCAATTTCCTTGAGTCCAATAGGTGCATAAGCATTTGAACCAATCCCCGCACTTACCAATCACAGTAAAAGTTTTTTGATAACGTTGTACACAGTAATTATAACAATTCTGATCGCTAAAACACCATCCATAATCATTATTACCATTAGTTACCAATTCCCAGTCGTGAGCTTCTGTCAAATCTGCGTCCAAAAACAAAGAAAATTAACAAACTAATACACCCTTTTTTCTACCTCAAAATTTTATTTACTTATTTATTTTCATAAGTTCATTAATTTATAATCATTAGTTACCATGACAAGAAAATCAGTAACACCTGTGGACGTGTTTGATGCGGCGCGGAAGTCATGTGCTTTGAGAAGTATTTTTCATGGGAAATATTTTTGTTTTTTTGTTGGTTGGTGAGCGAAAAATATTTTTCATATTCGTCATACAAGCACTAGTAAATGGCTTCCTCGTGAAAATTATTTTTTTGGAAGATATTTTTTTTCGTTTGAAGGGGAACCTTGGAGCAACGGTTAAGTTGTCATTTTGTGACATATAAATCGCGAGTTCTAGTTGTGGAATCAGTCATTGATACTTGCATCAGGATAGGCTGCCTACATCACACCTCCTTGGGGTGCGGCCGTTATTCGAACCTTGCATGAACGCAAGATGTTTTGTGCATCGGACTGCCTTTTTTTTCCTTCATACAAATCACACTAAGAGCTCGTTTGGACATAAAAAATATCACGTTTTTTCGAAAAATTATCACTTTTTTCCGAAATCAGTGTTTGGCTATAAAATTTCAAATTTTCACTTGAAGATGAATTTTGAAATTTTTCGAAAATTTGCAAAACTCCAAAAAGCTGTTTTTCAAAATTTTCACTCAGATCACTCACAAAACTTCAAAAACAACCCAAAATTATATTCATGTCCAAACACAACTCTAGTTTTCAAATATAATTTTCACTTGAAAATGTTTTTCACTTTTTTATGGAATTTTACAATTCTTATGTCCAAACGCCCACTAACTCTTAATATAAAGAATTTTAATAAGTACAATCCATTGGGAAAATTTTCTAATATAAATTACAAGCATAGAACGTGTAACTATCAAAGTTATAAATTTAAGTTCTTTTTTTTTTTTTTTTGGGTACCATTTTCATTTGTGTTGGTCCACCGTTCTCGGTTCTACCTTTTAAAAGTGAGAGTTTTATTTACAATAGGTTCGTAATTAATTTATTATCAATAAAGCTTTGAATTTCTTGTATAGAGAATACATATGTTCTCGTCCCTATAACTCTTGATCCTAGAAAATAGCGGAAAAAAGCAATAAATAATATCCTCATCAGGTATAAAAATTTTGTATGCAGGAAGGATTAAGCACTTGCATTATATAAGGAAATAAATTATGAGCTTTGGTTATAAATGTAATTACTCACCTAGTGATGCAAAGACGAAAATCAAACAGCTCAAAATGACAAAATTCGTGATGTAGACATTATTTCTTCTTCTGATCTTCTATGCAATTTCATGAGAGGATTGAAGGGAATGTTTATAAATGTATTTATATTATAGTATATAAGATGTTTTAAGCTTTAATTTCTCATAGGACCCAAATACTTGCAAATTCAATTCTAATTAATTCTTCTAATCTTCAGTTTCATATTATTTAATGCGACTACACTTTTCATCAGTTTTCAAACAATTAAGATAAATGATTTAATTAAGCTTTCAAGTCGTGTGCGTAAAAATTAGAAGAATAATACAATAATCCTTTCCTATCTATTTTAATTGATTTTTTGGCTGTTTATTTACCTTGTAGCATTAATTAACAATAAAATTAACCATATTAACCTTAATTTTGTTCATTGAAAATATAGCAATATTCCTAGGCTCTTTACTCCGAGGACAACTTTGGAAAAAAGAAGTTAATTCCTTCTTAATATCTAAAAATATCAAATATTGTGAATCACAAGAAAAAGACCCAAAAATCAATTAAAGTGGAGCGGAGGGAGTACCATTTATATATGTGAGTAGGGGGTATACAAAGGAAACCAACAAATTGTACCAACACGATAATCCGAGTCAAATCGAGAAAAAAAACCCGACTATGATTTGGTTTGATTTGGTTTGGTGTTGGAAAAAAAAAAACCGACCATAATGGGTTTGGTTTGGTTTTAACTAAAGAAAGTCAAACCGAAACCAAACCAACCCGACATTACATATATAGATATTTTAGATATATTTATTAATATATAAATATACTTATTGTGATGTAATTTATAAATAAAAATTTGATAATTTTATCTTTTAAGGTATTATTTCAAGATTGGACTTAGAACTTTTGAATGCTCCAATAAGTTTTATAGCCATTAATATTAGTAAATTAAATAATGCTAACAAAAGCCCAAACCAAAATCAAATAAATACTAATGCTAACAAAAGACATTGAATTCAATATTACGAACGGTAATGTATTGAATATCTATTTTTTTATTTTGCAAAAATTTAGATAAAAATGCATAACCTATTTTTTTTTTCTTTAGCGTTAGTCATGTAATTGATACTCCCTTATTAGTCTATTTATTTTAGCATGACTTAGTACTTTTAGATTATGTTTATTTTTATTATGATTTTTTAATTAGCAATAGTTATATTACATAATTTTATTATTTTTATTGTTGAATATTTTAGGATAATGTCACACATCTCATATTTTGTATTATTTTCTTGGAAAATACTTTATATAGTTGTATCTTGCTAGGATTAAAGAAATATTTTGAGCATACGCTATACGTTTTGTTCTACGAAGATTTTGCCGGAAAAAATCCGAAAAAATCTGGATAACCCGAAAACCCGAGATTGAATAACCCGAGTTTTATTGGTTTGGTTTGGTCTTTAAATTTAATAACCCGACACAATTGGTTTGGTTTGGTAATTGTAAAATCCGAACCAATTGACCTATGTACACCCCTATCTGTGAGTCCTCATAGTTATGCCTGAATTTGCGATATTTCGTCTAAAATGGCCTTTTAAATTTAATAACAATAGAGTACTTCACTAACAAGGATTGCGGTAGAATGCTTAGCATTTATTTATTCTAAACCAGAGGTCTCAACTTTGAGTCCTAGGTATGAAGCCACCTTTATTAGACAGTGTTTTTCCCTTTAATATGAGATTTTTCTACGTGAATTCGAATTTAGCTAGGCCCCAATACAAATACTGAACATCAAGTGGGAAACATGAGCGTATCTAGGGGGTTTTATGAGGCACGTGAACCCATGTTCCCCTCCCCCCTCCCCCCCAAATCATGTATATCAATGTTATATTTTTTCAAAACTATTTAAATATATGTGTGTGCACCCACGCTCAAAGTATTATATGATGTGATGGTTATTGGGTGTACCTCTCTAGGTGAGGTTGTGAGTTTAAATCTTATGTCAATCTTGTTGTTTTTCCTTTTTTTTCTAGAAGTAGACGCCCACGGGAGATAGGTGTGTCTGGTGTTATTTTTTGCATCTTAATTAAGTACTTTTTCTTTTTATTTCTTTTTTTTTTGTTTGGTTTATTTTTTCAAAGTTTCCACACATTGAAATTCCTATTCTTCTTTTGTTGCTATAAAATCTTATATGATTAAATAAAATGTGTATATTAAAACTAGTAGCATATAGTCAATGGGTTCAAATGATCTCAATATTTTCAACATGGAAAATAGATATAGATGTAAGAAAATTACTATTTTTTAAAAATAATAATTTTGAACTTATAATTTCAAAAGTGCAATGGATACTCAATCGTAAGAACTAAAGGTTGAACTCGTAAAATTTATATTCTGGATCCACCTCATCTTAATAGTGCATCCATCTTACCAAAATCCTGGATCCACCTCTGATGGGAAAAGCTCGATTTTAGCCGGTTCAGGCACTCGAAACACTGCCCTTAAAAATATTTCATCCACACAATAAAGTATAAAAATTAAGCATATTTATCAAGGTTCAACAAACTCCTTTAATTATAATTAATTGGGAACAAAAACAACAGAAAGTCAAGAAAGAAAAACCCAGACTATAAGAAGCTATAGGAGAAAGAAGAATGACTTAGAAGAATTCTGTATATATATATATATATATATAGCACTAATTTTTTTTTGTTTTTAGCTATTCTTCACTCCTTTTACTCAATTTTCATTGCTTTTCCTGCCGGTCTTGGGTGTTCCTAACTTCTTCAACTCTCTCAACACTTCATATCCTGAATATTCAACATTAAAAGCATAATTAGTCATCAAATGAGGCATAAAACTTTATAAAAACACAAGAGACGTTAGCTAAAATGATAACTTATTAGCAATTTCCACACTTGGAGGTAGGGGTACATAGGTCGGATTGGTTCGAATTTTTTAATTATCAAATCAAATCAATGATGTCGGGTTTTTAAATTTATAAACCAAACCAATAAAGCTGGATTTTTCAATCTCGGATTTTTCAGTTTTTTTTTCTGAGTTTTTGGGATTTTTTCCAGTAAAGTCTTCTATAGCACAAAATATGTAACTTGTGCTCCAAATATTTTAAGTAGAGTACCCTATGTTAGAAACACAACTAAGGATTGGTACACCCTAAACTGGTAAGGAGACTAGGTAGCGGTGACCATATGCCTAAAATGACATCAACTCAGAGTGGAGACCCTATGTTGGAATAGAAGACTAGGGAGTGGTGATCCTATGTCTAAAATAACATCAACAAGGGAGTGAGACTCTATGTTGGAAAAGAAGACTAGGGAATGAAGACCCTATGTCTAAAATAACGTCAACTAGGGAGTGGAGACCGTATGTTGAAAAAGAAGACTAGGGAGTGAAGGCCCTATACCTAAAATAAAATCAACTAGGGAGTAGAGACCCTATGTTGGAAAAGCCGACTAGGGAGTGAAGACCCTATGTATAAAATAAAATCAAATAGGGAGTGGAGATCCTATGTTGGCAAAAAAAGACTAGGGAGTGGAGACCCTTCGTCTAAAATAAAATCGACTAGAGAGTGGAGACCCTATATCTAAAATAAAATCAACTAGGGAGTGGAGGCCCTATGTTGGAAAAGAAGACTAGGGAATGGAGACCTTATGTCTAAAATCAAATCAACTAGGGACTGGCAACCCTATGTTGGAAAAGGCAGCTAAAGATTGGTGTACCCTGTACTACTATGATTTTGAACTTTCTTTCTTTTCTTTCTTCTTATTATTAAGAGATTTGGAGGTGTTGCTGCTACAGAGCTATTTTTAGTCTATGTACAAATTTTTTTGGTTGCACCTGCTTCTTGCAAGGTTGCTTTTGGATTACATCTGTTTCCTATTTTTTCAAACAAAGATTAATTGTTAGTTTAAAGGGTGGTTGGTTTTGTGGCCTTGAGTTTTTAAATCACTTGATCTCGGTCAGCTTCTTTAATGATAGTTTCAAACTGCAACTGGTTGTCTCCTGAATATCGATTGCACTTCTGACCCCGGAGAACCTTTGGCTCTTTCCAAAACTTTGTCATGACGGTTGGTCGCGTGGGACTCAACCTTTTCAACTTTATTTTGCCTATGGAGGCACTTCAATTTGATTTCCTCTTTCCAAGAGTTTTTGATTTCAAAGAATCGGCCACCATGGCCAGTCGGGGTTGACTTGATTCCCCTATCGAGGTCGGGCGCCTTTTGTATATTAGCTTGTATTAACCTAGAGCTCGGTACATCAGTCTTGCCATCCCTTCTTTGCCTTAGTTTTTGGAACAAAGTTAGACTGAAAGGGGTTCAAAGAAGAACAAATAACGGAATGGAATATGAGTTTAAACAAGAGGTGTCCCTTTCGGGGAACGGAAAGAAGGACTTATCTAAAGTACATGTGGACTTCAGTGAACATGACATACCTTTTGACCTGAATACTTGATCCGTGTAAATCTTCCGACTCTTAGAAATTCATCACAACTTTTACTTCGAAACCGAGAAACCTTGCGCATGACTGTTGTAACGACCCGACCGGTCGTTTCGAGCCTTTGCACTTTGATCGCCAGTTCTCGGGCATGACTTGCCCCGTATGATGTATTATGACTTATGTAAATCGTTGATTTTGGCTTTCACGGAAATCGGTATGAATTCGAAAGAATAGTCTCAGTTGAAAGCTTTGAATTTGAAAGGTTTGACCAAGAGTTGACTTATTTGTATATGAGCTCGGATCGAAATTTTTATGATTTGGTTAGATTTGTTGGGTGATTTATGACTTAGGAGTGTGATCGGAATTGGTTTTGGAGGTCTAGAGTAGAAATAGGCTTGAATTGGCGAAGTTAGTATTTTGGCGATTTCTAATTGATAGGTGAGATTTTTATATGAGGGTCGAAATAGAATACCGACAGTTGTTGTAGCTTCGTTATGTCATTTGTGATGTGTGTGCAAAATTTCAGGTTATTCGGACGTGGTTTGATTGGGTTTTTGATCGAAAGCGTATTTCAGAAATTTTTAGAAAACTTAGGCTTGAATTCGAGGTGAATTGATGGATTTGATGTTGTTTGAAGTGTTTTGATGATTGGTACAAGTTTGAATAAGGTATTGGGTCATGTTCGTGCTTTTGGTTGAGGCCTCGGGGTGATTTCGGATGGTTGGGGGGAAATTGGAATTTGTGTTGCACCTTTAGATTTGCTGCTTCTGGTATTTCCGCATCTGCGGTTTGTGGACCGCTGATGCGGGTGTATCATCGCAGAAGCGAAAATGGGTCAGGCAAGCTGGACCGCAGAAGCGGCTAAAGGGATCGCATCTGCGGAAGCGCAGATGCGGTAGTGGTTCGCAGATGCGGCTTAGGCCGGTTTAATGAACTCCGCAGAAGCGGATGTGTTGACTGCATATGTGGTACCACAAAAGCCGATTTTGGACAGCAGATGCGGCCATGTCTGGGCAGAATGTATATATGTCTTCCTTCGCGATTTTTGAAGGGTTTAACCATTTTAGCACTCAGAATTGGGAGCTTTGGGCGATTTTGAAGAGCGGAATCAAAGAGACTTCGTTGAGGTAAGGATTTTGGACTTAAAACACATTCATATAGTAGAATTTCATGAATTTAGGGTTGTAACTAATGAGTTTAAAGGGCTAAAAATGGAGGATTAGGGCTTGAGTTTAAGAGGCCTTTAATAGAGGGTTTGAGGGGTCATTTGAACTTCGATTTTGATGTTGTTGATATGTATAAACTCGTGGAAGGATAAGGAACCCGTTGATGTAAAAAATTTTGAGTTTCGAGAAGTGGGACCGGGGCTCGGGTTTTTGGTAATTTCGGGATTTGTGCCCGTTATTGATTGTTTTCGCTTGGGCTTTGTTCCCTTAGCATATTGTGATGCATTCGTTCTGATTTTGGATAGATTCGGCACGCGTGGAGGCCGATTTGAGGGGAAAAGGCGTCGCGAGCTAGAGATTTCATCGGTTCGAGGTGAGTAATGATTGTAAATGATATCCTGAGGGTTTGAAACCCTAGATTCTCACATCGTAGTGCTATATTGAGGTGAGACACGCGCTTGATGATGAGCGTGGAGTCGTTTACTGTAGGGGATTGTGACTTGGTCCGTCCCGATTGACACTTTTACCGCGTATTTGATTGACACTTATTTGTTATCATCATTATTTGGACTGATTGCCATATTTGGGCTTCGAGCCAACTATTTGAACCCTCCGGGGATTTTTATCAACATTTCCTCACTATTTTGACCTACTACTTGAACTCAGTCGTATTGTTTTCTACTGTTGTACAACTCAGCCACTTTTACTCGGTTTTGAAACTAAAATGATATATTAAATGATGTTTTGAGGCTGAGAACTACTATTTTTACTAACGCCTGAGGGGCTTATGTGATTTCTGGACTGAGTATGGACGAGGGCCAGATGTAAGGATACTATAGGATCGGGATGCGCGCCGCATCAGTGTTATACTGATATTGATATGAGGCCGAGGGCCTAGATTTGATGCCACGAGATGGCTTGATATTGCGCTTGGGCCGTAAGGGGCCCTTCCCGGAGTCTGCACACCCCCAGTGAGCACCGTCGACGAGATATATGGATCAGGCTGCACGCCGCAACGATATATGGATCGGCCTGCACGCTGCGGCGGTGCTAGTACTGCTCTATGTGTTTACTTTATTTCATTTGTCTGCCATTATCTGTTGTTTGTGCTACTTCATGTGATATCTATCTGATTGTCTGGCATTATCTGTTAATTGAGTGTTGTGCCCGAGGGCCGGATTTCCGTGCTTAACTGCACTATTTGTTTTGCACTTATTTGTGTAACCGTTGAAAAATGTCATTTTTAAAAGATGTTTAAACTGAGCTAAGATGTTTTTCCAAGGATTTCACAGTGAAAAAGGTCATTTTTAAAAGAGGTTTAAACTGAGCTAAGATGTTTTTCCAAGGATTTCACAGTTTCACTGCTTTTACTCAAAGGGTTTTAGACTGCTCTATACAGCATGATGGTTTGCTTTACGTGATTTCTTACTACTCAGTTATTATTTACCTTTATTACTCACTGAGTTGGAGTACCCACTTTACTCCCTCCACCTCGTGTGCAGATGTAGGTATTTGTTCACCCGGTAGCGAGTTTTGAGCTGGTCAGAGGCTAAGTTATCGGAGTTTAGTGAGGTGTCTGCCAGCGTTCGTAGCACCACATTTCTTCTTTTTGTTTATCAGTCCTATTTTATATGTTTCAGGCCTTGCAGTTGTATTTATACTCTAATAGATGCTCGTGACTTGTGACACCCCGGTTTGGGCTATGTTTGGGTTGTATTCCGCACTTAATAAAGAAAACTTTTGTTTAAACTGTGTTTATTTAATTATGCTAAAACTATTTATTAATATTAACTATTCTGAAAAGGCGAAATGGGTTGGTTGGCTGACTTTGTCTTCAAGAGAGGCGCCATCACGACCGGATCGGGGTCTGGGTCGTGACAAGTTGGTATCAGAGCCTAGGTTACATAGGTCTCACGAGTCATGAGCAGGTTTAGTAGAGTCTTGCGGATCAGTACAGAGACGTCTGTATTTATCCTCGAGAGGCTGCAGTACCTTTAGGAAAAACTTCACATTCTTGAATTCTTATCGTGCGTTTTTGATCCAGCTTGAAAAATAACTCTTGAAATTCCTTTCACGCGCTCGCATGCGCACATGAGTGCTCAGTATTAGATGTGCCTTGATGGCTTGTGATTCCCTGATCGAGGGGCGAGATGTGATCTCTGTGAGTTTGATGTTGGGTCAGTCTAGAGAACTTGAGGCCAGATCTTTGCCTATGGCTTCAGCACCGAGATGCTGATTGTATGAGCAAGTGTGTTGCACTTATATATTCAGTATTGCCCCTATTAGTGGATGTGACGGCTGGATAACTGTGTGGTGAGTATGTTAGTACTGTGAGATGTATCTATGCGACTTGGAAGTAACGAGGAAGGCTGGCTGGAGAATAGAAGAACTATTAGGTGCTTGAATTCCATCTTGATTCGAAGTATAGCCCTGAGTTATCGGTGCGTGAAGGATTTTTTCATGTTTTCCAGTTGAGAGTGAAGTAAATTTTATGTTGCGGTACGAGTTCAGACTCAGGAAGACCAAGCGACTATGTAATGTGTATGACGGTGGCAGGTATACAGAAATGTTAGATTGAGGCGAAACATGTGGTTATCTCCTGCGGAGTGTTCTGAAGTGGTGTGATCCTTATGTGTATGTTAGAAGATCTCATGTGTAAGTGAAAAGTGCATTTTGAAATTTGAAATTTCGGGTCGCTTAAGAGAGTAGGCTTAACTGTTGCGGGGATGAATACGAGATTTGCAGAAGATTTAAAATACTAGATGATCTGTGTTTTCACAAGCTTACAAAAGGATTTGAGCTTAATCTCACTCTAGTATTGTATCATCAATAGAGTATAAGTGTTATGAGTTATCGAGTGTATTTTGATCTATGGCACCGAGCCAAGTGGGGGAGTCTGCTGTGAGTAGTTGGTTGCACGGTTAGGCGCTATGTTGGTTCCAGTTTGAGGCGTACTGGCGAATCAGTTATGGCTTGCGGAAATTGAGACCAAGGATGACTCGAGTAGAGGAAAATTTTTGACAAAGGTTATATTATGCTTCATAGAGTAAGAAAAATCACGGGATGTCTTAAGATGTTGTTGGTAAGGAATGCTCGGTGCATAGAGCAGGAAATTGCCTGGATGTGTTGGGATGAGGATTTCATTCTGCGGTGTCAGAGTGCTAATGAAGCACAGGTGGTTCTGTTCGTTTGATCAGGCTAATTGCAGTTTGAAGAGAGTGAGTGACTCTCGAGAATGGTTTTAATGTGTTCGAGGTTCTACATGTAACAATTGGGTATCTTAAAGTTGTATATTGGGTTAGAAACTGTGTTTTCATGGGAAGAGGTCAAGACTTGTGATATTTCTATATTGAATATAGGACTCTATGTATCAGTATCAGGAAAGCAAAGGTAACGGATTTAGATTCGCAGGAAGTTCCTCAGAGTAAAGTGTCCTGGAATGTGGTGTTTCTGGGAGTAATTGAGTGAGTATTCAGCGGCTTATGGGTCTTAGATAGTGTGGTCTTGTGCTTGGGTCTCGTGTGGTGAGCCTGGGTTGAGGAATTGTGGTACTACAGCAAGAGAGAATATCAAGTTGAAAATGAATCAGAAGGAAATTTAGATAGATGGAATAGTTTGATAGTAGACCGAATCGGTATGGTAAGGATATGATTAATTCCTTGTGTGTGTTCAAGGTAATGAGTTCTTTCAGGTATTTTGCGGTGATGCTCTTAGGTTTTGATGGCTTGCTTTGCTTGATCGAGTTAGAAGGATTCAGTCCTGACATGTCTGATTTGTGCAAAGGGAACTCGGAGAGTTCTTGATGGTTTTTACCACGGTTTGGAGATGTATATTTTCTATAGGCATGCGGAGCATGGGATATATAGTGATTTTTCTTCTAGATTAGGACCAATGGAAAGTTCTTGACCAATTGAGCACATAGATATTTGTGCTCGGAAGAAAGGTGAAGTTCTCATGTTATCATGAGATGGTATGGTATGTGCGGTGGGTTGTGGAGGTTTGACAATTGTGTGTGGAAGGTTACGGTTTAATTCTGAATGGAAAGTCATGAATTCTTAGGCAGAACGGGCAGTTTCAGATGATTAAGGAAGAGGTAGTGCTAATTGGGGTGATTTGACGAGGGTATGTGTTTCAGAAAAGACAATGTGATTAAGTTGATGGTACTTCGGTAGTATTGCGGCACTTTCTTGTTAGATCGACTGGTGATATTCGAGTTTGCTTGGGGGCACAGGGACATTTTTGAGTATCTATTGTAGAATGATTGGGTATTTGAGGCGTAGCATGTATTCGGACGGCGAAATTGGGATCGGATGTGGTGATTCATGGGCCGTGTGGATTTGGAGACGGAGGTTCTCATATTCAGGCTATGTTGTGGTTGTGGATCGTGTGTATCGGCACTGTTTAGCGACTATCGGGATTTGGAGGCTCGAGTGGATTTTTCTTTGTTGGTATGTTAGATGTTGTATGTTGGAGTTCAGACTGGTCATCTCAGTGTTGGGTTATTCTGGACTATTACGCTATGGGCTATGCCGGAAATGCCACGGGTTGAGTGGCGAGGGGAGGCAGATTATGTTCTAGTAGGGTGGTTTATATTTCAAAGACCCAGCGAACGGCTAGGAAGGATTGCCTTTCTTAATTGAGCCTTCGTGATGGATGTCAGTGCAGAGGATTCTACCACTGATTCAGTTCTAGTGTTGAAGAACTCTCCGGATGTGTTCCTTATGGTCGGGCATGTCGCCGGGTAGGGTTGTTGATTTCGGTATTGATTTGGCGCCGGGCACCGTATTATATGGCTCTGCCAGAAGTTATAGTTGTGGAAGGAGCAGCTTCAGGCTTCCTTGATAAGGAGTTCGTTTGCAGGCCAATGTGGATGCGTGTTCTAGCTGAGTCGGCTTGGTTGGCCCCGAATTGTATTGTTGAGGGATAGGTTGATTCGACCGTTATTGAGCTTACTAGTGACCTGGGAGATCTATGAGTTGCCTTTCTGTGTTGTGAGACGTTATGATTTGTTGGTTATGGGCACACATGGTGCAGTTCTATTGGGGTTCATAGTGGAAGTCGAGCGGGAAGAGTAATTGAGTGTTGCTCGGTGAACGGCGTATTGGTTATATCCTATCGGGTTTGCGTGGTATATGTTACTTATTTCACCGTGGGTGTAATGATCTGCTTTGGTTCCAGACATCAAATTATGCGTGGTTGTCAATTTCGAACATAGTGACTTGAGGTGTCTTATGTGGAGCAGTGTTTGGATAGGATTGCATATTGCAACAAAGCTATGTGGGAAATGACCTTGCGGGTTAGATTTGTGTGTTCGATTCTATGATATGAGATGGGTTCTCAGCTTGCTGTTGTGATGGTATTGGTGAGCTTGAGGGGCAGCTCTTTCGTTAGAGTCATTTTCATGATTTGAGTATGTTCGGACCGTTGCTTATTGGTGCGTGTATTATGCAAGATGTGGCTTAAGCCTGTATTGATGTGTCATGTCACCAGAGTGGTGTGTTGGATTAGAGGAGATCGTTGGGATCATTGATGAATACGAACGGATTCGCTTTCAACATGTTGGAAGGATAAGATCGAGGTTCGGCTCGGAAATTTGCTATGGTATTTGTCAGGGCAGAAGTAACTTCATGAGTGGTTGACCTAAGAAATGGTCGTGGTTTAGTGCGTATTTCATTTATCGTTGGCAGTATATGAAAGTGTTGGAATGAGACTTTAGTTGATAAGAGGTTTTCTACCAGTATTCGATTGTTGTGGGCAGCTGCTGTGAATAGAAGTTATCGCTACGAGTGTTTGAGTTAGGTGGTATATCATGGGATTGCTCCTGAGGTTGCAGGCATGGGTTATTACAGCTGGTTCGGTTCTATTCATAGTATAGGTGTGAGGTTGTGATCGTATTGATGGTTTCAGAAGTGGAAATGTGGTTCTATGGCTTATGGGCCAGATTGGATTGTGCTATTTCAGTTGCAATGTGTTATCGGACCTATATGAGATAGGGTGACGTGGGATCACCCCCGGGTATATGCATGGTAAAATTATTCAGCTACGGGTTGGCTTTTAGAACAACTCTGGGTACGTTCGAGGACGGACGTATGTTTAAATGGGGGAGGATGTAACGACCCGACCGGTCGTTTCGAGCCTTTGCACTTTGATCGCCAGTTCTCGGGCATGACTTGTCCCGTATGATGTATTATGACTGATGTAAATCGTTGATTTTGGTTTTCACGGAAATCAGTATGAATTCGAAAGAACAGTCTCAGTTGAAAGCTTTGAATTTGAAAGGTTTGACCAAGAGTTGACTTATTTGTATATGAGCTCGGATCGGAATTTTTATGATTTGGTTAGCTTTTTGGGTGATTTATGACTTAGGAGTGTGATCAGAATTGGTTTTGGAGGTCCGAAGTAGAAATAGGCTTGAATTAGCGAAGTTAGTATTTTGGCGATTTCTGGTTGATAGGTGAGATTTTGATCCGAGGCTCGGAATGGAATTTCGACAGTTGTTGTAGCTTCGTTATGTCATTTGTGATGTGTGTGCAAAATTTCAGGTCATTCGGACGTGGTTTGGTTGGGTTTTTTATCGAAAGTGTATTTCAGAAGTTTTTAGAAAACTTAGGCTTGAATTCGAGGTGAATTGATGGATTTGATGTTGTTTGAAGTGTTTTGATGATTGGAACAAGTTTGAATAAGGTATTGGGTCATGTTCGTGCTTTTGGTTGAGGCCTCGGGGTGATTTCGGATGGTTGGGGGGAAATTGAAATTTGTGTTGCACCTTTAGATTTGCTGCTTCTGGTATTTCCGCATCTGCGGTTTGTGGACAATTGATGCGGTTGTATCATCGCAGAAGCGAAAATGGGTCAGGCAAGCTGGACCGCAGAAGCGGCTAAATGGATCGCATCTGCGGAAGCGCAGATGCGGAAGTGGTTCGCAGATGCGGCTTAGGCCGGTTTAATGAACTCCGCAGAAGCGGATGTGTTGACTGCATATGCGGTACCACAAAAGCCGATTTTGGACCGCAGATGCGGTCATGTCTGGGCAGAATGTATATATGTCTTCCTTCGCGATTTTTGAAGGGTTTAACCATTTTAGCACTCAGAATTCGGAGCTTTGGGCGATTTTGAAGAGAGGAATCAAAGAGACTTCGTTGAGGTAAGGATTTTGGACTTAAAACACATTCATATAGTTGAATTTCATGAATTTAGGGTTGTAACTAATGGGTTTAAAGGGCTAAAAATGGAGGATTAGGGCTTGAGTTTAAGAGGCTTTTAATGGAGGGTTTGAGGGGTCATTTGAACTTCGATTTTGATGTTGTTGATATGTATAAACTCGTGGAAGGATAAGGAACCCGTTGATGTGAAAAATTTTGAGTTTCGAGAAGTGGGCCCGGGGCTAGGGTTTTTGGTAATTTCGGGATTTGTGCCCGTTATTGATTGTTTTCGCTTGGGCTTTGTTCCCTTAGCATATTGTGATGCATTCGTTCTGATTTTGGATAGATTCGACACGCGTGGAGGCCGATTTGAGGGGCAAAGGCGTCGCGAGTTAGAGATTTCGCCGATTCGAGGTGAGTAATGATTGTTAATGATATCTTGAGGGTTTGAAACCCCGGATTCGCACATCGTAGTGCTATATTGAGGTGAGACACGCGCTTGATGATGAGCGTGTGGTCGTTTACTGTAGGGGATTGTGACTTGGTCTGTCCCGATTGACGTTTTTACTGCGTATTTGATTGAAACTTATTTGTTATCATCATTATTTGGACTGATTGCCATATTTGGGCTTCGAGCCAACTATTTGAACCCCCTGGGGATTTTTCTCACTATTTTCTCACTGTTTTGACCTACTACTTGAACTCAGTCGTATTGTTTTCCCCTGTTGTACAACTCAGCGACTTTTACTCGGTTTTGAAACTAAAATGATATATTAAATGATGTTTTGAGGCTGAGAACTACTGTTTTTACTAACTCCTGAGGGGCTTATGTGATTTCTGGACTGAGTGTGGCCGAGGGCCAGATGTGAGGATACCATGGGATCGGGTTGCGCGCCGCAGCAGTGTTATACTGATATTGATATGAGGCCGAGGGCATAGATTTGATGCCACGAGATGGCTTGATATTGCGCTTGGGCCGTAAGGGGCCCCTCCCGGAGTCTGCACAACCCCAGTGAGCGTTGTCGACGAGATATATGGATCGGGCTGCACGCCGCAGCGATATATGGATCGGGCTGCACGTCGTGGCGGTGCTGGTACTGTTCTATGCGTTTACTTTATTTCATTTATCTGCCATTATCTGTTGTTTGTGCTACTTCATGTGATCTCTATCTGATTGCCTAGCATTATCGTTAATTAAGTGTTGTGCCCGAGGGGCGGATTTTCGTGCTTAACTGCACTATTTGTTTTGCACTCATTTGCGTAACCGTTGAAAAAGGTCATTTTTAAAAGATGTTTAAACTGAGCTAAGATGTTTTTCCAAGGATTTCACAGTGAAAAAGGTCATTTTTAAAAGAGGTTTAAACTGAGCTAAGATGTTTTTCCAAGGATTTCACAGTTTCACTGCTTTTACTCAAAGGGTTTTAGACTGCTCTATACAGCATGATAGTTTGCTTCACGTGATTTCTTACTACTCAGTTATTATTTACCTTTATTATTCACTGAGTTGGAGTACTCACTTTACTCCCTGCACCTCGTGTGCAGATGCAAGTATTTGTTCACCCGGTACCGAGTTTTGAGCTGGTCGGAGGCTAAGTTATCGGAGTTTAGTGAGGTGATTGTCAGCATTCGCAGCACCGCATTTCTTCCTTTTGTTTATCAATCCTATTTTATATGTTTCAGGCTTTGCAGTTGTATTTATACTCTAATAGATGCTCGTGACTTGTGACACCCCGGTTTGGGCTATGTTTGGGTTGTATTCCACACTTAATAAAGAATTTTTTTGTTTAAACTGTGATTATTTAATTATGCTAGAACTGTTTATTAATATTAACTATTCTGAAAAGGCGAAATGGGTTGGATGGCTGGCCTTGTCTTCACGAGAGGCGCCATCACGACCGGATCGGGGTCTGAGTCGTGACAACTGTGTCGATGCCAATGGCTCTAGGGATCCTTTTCTCGATCAGTAGTTCCTTTTGCGGGTTTCTACGAGTTGACCTCTCTCATTTCTCTTCTTACCATCTCCTTATAGTGCTCTTTGCGAGTTTTCACTAACAAGACTCTCTCATTTTGATTTCTTTACTCACTATTATCTTACGGTGCCCGTGAGAGTTTTTACCAATAAGACTCTCTAATTTTATTTCTCTCATCTGGTTGTATCAGATCCAAGTAACTCTATCCTCCAATTCTTGAACATTCTCGTCGATTGATCGGAAAGACTTGAAAAGGATACAACTTTGGAATCATTCAAGCGAAACTATCACTGAACCATTATAACATCTGCCCCAGTTTCAACTTTTGGGGAATATGAATTTTTGTTTTGGTGTCTGAGAGGTTGCCTACGTACTCCTTTGGAATCAAGTCGAACGTAGTTCAATTAACATGAACTGTTTTGATTTTTGTTTTGTTTTTCTTCTGTTTTGTTTTGTTTTATTTTCTCTTTCTTTTTCCTTTTTTTCATTTTTCATTTTGTTTTCTTTTTGTCTTTTTTTTTTATAACATTTTTAGGTTCCAAAGAGAGTAATCAAAGAAAGGTAACCGGCTCAAAGGGTTGGCAAAAGGCTTAATAGTATTTGGGTAGTGAGAATGAAAGTCTTCTTCATCCCAACCAGAGAACATTAATGTTATATAGAGGATCCAAAATAGTACCTTTTGACTGCATCGGCATTAACAGTTGTTTCAGGAATATTTTCTTCGATGTTTCCTCGGTACAACGCTCTCTTTTTGGCAATACTCTTGTTACATTGTATGGACCTTTCCAATCTGGAGCCAATCCTTTAGTTGTTCTGGGTCTTTGTTTTATTTCATTAAACTTATCTTCATTGCATTCTGACTCTTGATTTATTATTTCGAAGTCTGATAGTGTTTTAGAATCTAGGCATGAAGTTCGCAAGCATGTCATATTATTAAAATCTTTATTCAACAAAACTGAAAAATTTTGGCATCTTTAAGTCAGCTGGCAAGTGGACATGGGGAAACATACACAAGTCGGCGTCCGCGACGCTCTTTTGCCCGCTCAGGCACTACATACTCTTTAAGCTCTGCTCCAAGCTTTTCATCTTCCGAGCCATTTCCTCTTGCTTGGGGTTCTTGACAACCTTTTCTTACTCAACCGAAAAGTCATATTGCGGAGGTTGAGTAAATGAGTATGGGGTCACATATGTTATTTTCGATTGAAACCGTGGTAATTATGCGGGATATTGAAGAATGTGTAGCCGTAGGCAATGAATGTCATATTCTCTGTAACAGACCATATATTTAATGCTATAGAATATTCTTCATTAAGTGCTTCCGAGTGACAGACATTTATTTCGCCTTTATGAACACCATCCCCTTCGGGGACAAACGAGACTGTTGTCTTCGGACCTGATTGCCTTCTGTCTTCGGCTTCACGTGTTGCTTTATCATGCGAGTATTTAATATGAACATATTTTACCCTATACGAACTTTAGGCCCCGTACTCTATCGAACCGCCACGGTAAAAATAAATACAAATATGGAATGGTTGCGGAAACAGAAATAAACTAATAACTTGCTATAATGAATTAAATTACATTAATAACTATTTTTTTAAAAAAAATTATCAGTATATATAACTTAATTTTTGTTTAACGGGAATGATATCGAACTAGGCTGAAGACCCCAATAGGTGCATACACATTTGAACCAATCGCACTCGCCACTCGTTTGAACAGAATCTTTATAATGTACTACACAGTAATCATTACAATTATTATCGCTAAAGCACCATCCATAATCATTATCACCACTAGTTATCTGTTTCCACTCGTCGGCTTCTGTCAACTCTGCATCCAAAAACAAAGAAAATAACAAATTAAAACACTTTTTTTATACCTCAAAAAAAAATTATTCATTTATTTTATTTGAAAATAAATTTTTTCATGATGAATTCAATAATTTGTACTATTCATTAGTTATCAGGTCAAGAAAACCACTTTTAGGCGTATTTGATACGGCAGAAGTCATGTGCTTTGTAAAATATTTTTCATTTATTTTTAATGCGAAATGTCTTTTGTTATATAAAACACACCAATGACTTCCTCATGAAAATATTTTTCGTACAAAATACAATAATTGTTTTAATATAAATGACAATCCATTAGGTAAACAATTTTAATTTTACTATAAATGACAAGCACAGAAAATATACTTAAATATAGATTTTATTTTCTCGTCCCTCTAACTCTTGATCCTAGAAAATAACAGGAAAAAAGTAGCAATAAATAATATTCTCATCAGGTATAAAAATTTTACATGCAGGATTAAGCACTTGCATGATAAAAGAATATATATATATATATATATATATATATATATATATATATATATATATATATATATATATATATATTTAGTAACTTTTGCTTCGATATCAAATCAAAATCATAGAATTAAACAGAAAATAACCTCTAATTCATTTTAATTACTTACCTAGTGATACAAAGACGAAAATCAAACAACTCATAAGGACAAAAATTCGTGATGTAGTCATTATTTCTCCTTCTGATCCTATATTTAATTTCTTGAGAGGATTGAAGGGAATGTTTCTAAAATGTATTTAATATATAGGACGTTTTAAGCTTTCTCCCAGAAATCAATTCTTGCAAATAAATTACAATTAATTCTTCTAATCTTCAGTTTCATCTTATTTAATGCGACTCCACTTTTCATCAGTTTTCGAACAACTAAGATATAGTTCTGTTTTAATTTATGTGACATACTTTCCTTATTAATATATTACAAAAAGAATAATATATTTTTATATTTAAAAATAATTTAATTTAAACTTCTTTATTTATCTATTTTATCTTTATGAGAAGTTCCTTGATAATAGGTGAATTTAACTATATTCTGGCCCTAAATAACCGTTTTCTTGCATAGTTTTAATAATAAAAGTGATAACAAAATGCTCTTATTAGTGCTTTTCATGATTTGCAGGTTATATATGACTAGGGAAGGCTAGGGAGCACTTTTGGAGTCAAAAAAATGAAGAAAGAGAGGCCAACCGTGAAATGTCCCAAGTGCACGCAAAAACAGGCTGAAGAATCAGAAAAATGACTCTGCTGCGGTTCCACCGCGACCGCGGCAGAACCGCGGTGAAGGATGCTCGCGGACAGAAAGAGATTCAGAGGAGCTGTTTGGTCGCGGTTCCACCGCGACCGCGGCAGAACCGCGGTAGGCGCGAGAAAAGTGTAGGGACTAAAGTGCAAACACGGGATTTTTAGCCCTAAAACCTATTTTAAACACTAGACTTCGCCCAAGAGAGGCATGTATTGATTTTTAGAGTATCTTGGCAAGAAAAACAATTGTGAGAGATCACCCAAAACATCTTTCTTCTTTTCTTTGATTTTTGTTGCTAGTTTATGATGAATCTTATCTTAGTTTGTTTACCCATAGTTATGAGTAGCTAAATCCTTTGTCTAAGGTTTTGATGGAACCTATTGGGGATGAATTTCTTGTTTATGTGAATACAAATTGCTAGTTTCAATCTTTATTTGTTCAACTATGTTCTTGTTGTAGTTAATTGACAGGATCCTCAATTAGTTGTGCCTATTTAGTGTGCATAACTCGGAAGAGAGTGCATATTTAGGTTATTGTTGAACAACACTACTCCCAAAGTATAAGAGGGATCTATAACTGCGGGTTTAAAGGCGGGATTAGGGATAACGAAGCCTTGGGTGCAATCTTAAGTGAACTGTGTTAATTAAAGCTAGCTAGTGTATCTCGGGAGAGTGCAATAGTATATTACTGTGATTACTCGGGAGAGATTTACGGTAAGAAAAGTGTTCATGATTGATAGAGGTGTGTTGGTCAATTTGAATCAAGCATAAACAGAAGGGATTCCATCAATGAGGGAAGTCATTACCTTAGCGTTTTCTCATTATTGTTTACAACCTTAGCATCTCTAGTTTACATCTGTTTATTTAATTGCAATTTTAGTATTGAAGACACCATCAACTGTGATTCAAACGTTTGGGGAAATTGGTTCTCAAGAGTTTAGTAGTTCTAAAGATTGTGATTGATAGGTTAATTCTCTGTGGATTCGACCCTGGGCAGAATAATCAGGTTATATTTGCAACGTCCGCATTGTCCTTTTTATAAGGCATAGTTGGGCGTGATCATTCTTTCGCCCTAACAAACCTTTTACCTTCTAAGATTTTACAAATTCAAGTTTCGAAAGTCTTCTTTTTTATTTTAAATTTCATTCTAATTCAAACTACTTACATAAATTAAAATGGAGTAAGTATGATTTGATTAAGCTTTCAAATAGCGTCGACATTAAAAGAATAATATAAAAAGGTGAAAATACTACCGTTATCTCTGAGAGTTCTTATAATTTTGCCATAATCTGTAAAAAAAATTTAAAAAAATTAATGACAAAGACTACTTCTTGTAAGAATTATTATGTACTATCACAACAGAGATGAAGATACAATTATATAATCAATCTTGAGCTAAGTTTAGGGAAACGTACTGTTTTATGGCCTAAATACAAAAAAATGAGGAATGATCTTGGTGAAACGATGTCTTTTGTTCATTATATCATTTATGATGGCCCACAAAATTTAATGACCCTAAAATGCAAAAAAAAACAAAAAACAAGAAACAATCATGGCGAAACAGTAACTATTATTTATTAGTTTGTTTCTAGTGTACACAAAATTTTAGTCAATTCAGAGCTCGCTTCTTGAATTCATGAAGATGACATTAGCACATGAAAAATTGAAAATCGTCATGAATATCTATTTTATAGTCCTAAAATACCAAAAATAAGGAACGGTCATGGCGAAAGGATGACTATTGTCTATTAGATCGTTTCTGATGGACCCACAAAAAATTTAGGCGATTCAAAGCCCATCGTCCGAATTCATAAATATGCCATTGATATTAGCACACAAAAAATTGAGAATTGTCGTGAACTCCTTTTGTATGGCTCTAAAACGCTAAAAGCATGGAATTGTCATGGAAAAACGATGGCTATTGTTCATTAAATTATTTTGATTGGCCCACAAGATTTTAGACGATTCGGAGCCAATCGCTTGAATTCATGAAGATGGTGTAGACATTAGTAAACTAAAATTAAAATTCTTCCTGAATTCTTGTTTTATGGCCCTAAACCGACAAAAAATAAAGGAACAGTAATGGCAAAGCAATAATTATTTTTCAATAGATTTCTAATAAACCCACAAATTTTAGGCGATTCGAAGCCCGTTTCCCGAATTCATGAAGATTACCTGGACATTAGCACACGAAAAATTAGAAATCATCTTGAATTCTTATTTTATGGCCTAAAATACCAAAAAATGAGAAATTATCATGGCGAAGCAATGACAATTGTTCGTTAGGTCGTTTCTGATATGACCATAAAATTTGAGGCGATTCGGAGCCCATCGCCCGAATTCATTAAGATGGCGTAAATATTAGCACACAAAAAACTGAAAATCATCCTGAATTTCCATTTTATGGCCCTAAAACGCCAAAAAAGAGGAATGATCATGGCAAAGCAATGACTATTGTTCATTAGGTCGTTTCTGATAGACCCACAAAATTTTAGGCGATTTGAAACCTGTCGCCCTAATTCATGATGATGTTGTAGACATTAGTACACGAAAATTTGGAAATCATTTTGAATTCCTTGTTTTATAACCCTAAAATACCAACAAAAAAATGAGGAACGGTCATGGCGATACAATGACTATTGTTTATTATGTCATTTCTGATAGGCCCACAAAATTTTAGGCGAATAGAAGCACATTGCTCGAAATTCATTAAGATGGCACGGACATCAGCGCAGAAAAATTAAAAATCGTCCTAGATTTCAATTGTGTGGCCCTAAATGCCAATAAAGAGGAACAGTTATAATGAAGCTATGACTATTATTTATTAGGTCATTTCTGATGGGCCAATAAATTTGAGGGGATTCGAAGCCCCGTTGCCTGAATTCGTGAAGATGTCATGGATATTAGCACACGAAAATTTAAAAACCATCCTGAATTTCTGTTTTATTGCTCTAAAACGCTAAAAATTATAAACAATTATTAAAATAATAATTATTTTTTATTAGATTATTTCTAATGGGCCCTCGCAATTTTAGGCAATTCGGAGCCCGTCAGCCAAATTCATGAAAAGGGCGTGGATATTAGCACACGAAAAATTAAAAATCATCTTGAATTCCTGTTTCATGGTTCTAAAAGGCCAAAAAATGAGGAACGTTCATGGCGAAACTATTACTCTTATTAATTAGGTCGTTTCTTATGGGCCCGCAAATTTTAAGCAATTCAGAGCCCGTCGCTCGAATTTATAAAGATTTTGTAGACATTAGCTCACGAAAAATTGGAAAATAGTCCTGAATTCCCTTAAGCCAGAAAAACGAGGAACATTTATGGAAAAGTAATGACTATTGTTCATTGGAATTTTTACATTCCTATGTCATATAGTAAACTATATTACCCTCTGTGCTTAACTTTTAATATAATTACCTTCTATATACCTAATTACCATTTATGTACCATTTTAGGATTTTAATGGTATTAATTAGTCTCCTAATTTTACTCAACCGTATATTCCCACTCCCCCAAGTTTCTCTCTCCAAATACCACCACATCACTATCAAACAACACCCCACGATTTCCTCTTCAATCACCCACGATTTCCTCTTATAAAACCAGCGAAAATCTGTAACCCCTCCACCATTGACAACCATTAAAAACTTTGAAGCTTTGAATTCGAATTTGGGTTTTCAAAAGACATTGTTTGCTTGGATTGGATGTTGTTACAAAGAATTGAGAATTCTCTCTACGTCTCTCTCTATCTCTCAATCCCAAATTTCAGTGATATAAGAGGAAAGGAAAAGAGAACAGCAATTCCACCATTGACAACCATTAAAAAGCTTTGAAGCTTTGAATTCGAATTTGAGTTTTCAAAAATCATTATTTGTTTGGATTGGGTGTTGTTGCAAATAATTGGGAATATGATTTGGAGTTTATATCTCAATTTTGAGGGGGTTTGGTGAAGATTAGACTTGGTTTTGGCTGAATTTCAGGTTGAAACTCGAAGAAGAAGACATGACATATATTATATTGCAGAAATTGTCAAAAAATTGCAGAAAAATTGTATTCTGTTGTTTATTTATTTTTCTTTTATTCATTTAACTATTGTATGAAAGTTGAACAACATTGTAAAAAAATTGTATTTAAGTGGTATTATATTTTAGTTGTATATAACTTAGTCGAAATAATGTACAAAAATTATAGATAAGTTGTATAATATATAATTAGTTGTATGAAATTTATTTTTACTATGTATAAATCAGATACAAAATATACAAAAGACATATTGTATAAATTTTGTATAAAATTTGTATTTAAGTTGTATGTTATTGTAGTTGTATTTAACAGGGTGACATAATGGGTGAAAGTTGTAGAAAATTGTAGATAAGTTGTATTCATCTATAACGGGAGATGTTAGCATATCAAGTAACTTTAGTGTTCCAGACGAACCTGTATGAAAATAAAGATAAATTCTGTTATGAACAATTTGTAGAAATTTTGTAGATAATTTGTAGAAACATTGAAATTCTGTATTTTCATATTAATTTTTCAAATGATATGTAGTTTTATTGTAGAATAAATGTAGAAATTTTGTAGATATTGTGAAAATCCATACTAGTATATATATTTACTCTGACATGTAGTTTATTTGTAGATAAAATATAGATAAAGTGTAGGTCATTTACATACAACCACAATTTGATATAAAATGTAACAGCACAAACATGCAACTGTGTTCTCATTGGTGATACACAATTCCATATTGAAATCGCGAACAATTATACACAGCGGATATGATCCTAAGTTTTTGTTTTCCTTTTTCGTCTCCATGTATACACGAACATCCATATCTTTCCTAATTTCCATTGGAGGACAATGCTCGTTGACAACGTATTTGATTTCTATAATTTTTTCGGATATATACAACTACAATATAATACCACTTAAATACAATTTTTTTTACAATGTCGTTCAACTTTCATACAATAGTTAAATGAATAAAATAAAAATAAATAAACAACATAATACAATTTTTCTACAATTTCTACAATAGTATGTCATGTCTTCTTCTTCTTCTTCTTCGAGTTTCAATATGAAATTCAGCAAAAACTAAGTCTAATCTTCACCAAAACCCCTCAAAATTGAGATATAAACTCCAAACCATATTCCCAATTATTTGCAACAATACCCAATCCAAACAAATAATGATTTTTGAAAACTCAAATTCGAATTCAAAGTTTTAAAGCTTTTTAATGGCTGTCAATGGTGGAATTGCTGCTCTCTTTTCCTTTTCTCTTATATTACTGAAATTTGGGATTGAGAGATAGAGAGAGACGTAGAGAGAATTCTCAATTTTTTGCAACAATATCCAATCCAAACAAACAATGCCTTTTAAAAACTCAAATTCGAATTCAAAGCTTCAAAGCTTTTTAATGGTTGTCAATGGTCGAGGGGTTACAGATTTTCGGTGGTTTTAGAAGAGAAAATCGTGGGTGATTGAAGAGGAAATCGTAGAGTGTGGTTTGATACGTGAGTGTGGTGGTGTGATTTGGAGAGAGAAACTTGGGGGAGTGAGAATATTTAATTCCCCAATATTAGCGTGCCTAAATAATGAAGCTTACAGCTACAATGATTCCTTATTTAATGAATTGTCTATATTTTGTAGAAATACTATTATCATGGCGGGTAATATGCAAACTATGAACATATTTAGTAATATAGTTTCCTATATGGTATAAGAACGAAAATTTCCCTTGTTCATTAGGTCATTTCTGATTGGCCCATAAAATTTTAGGTGATTCGGACCCCGTCGCCCGAATTCATGAAGATGGCGTTGACATTAGCACATGAAAAATTAACAGTTGCCCTGAATTCATGTTTATGGTCCTAAAATGCCAAAAACGAGGGGTTGTCATGGCGAAGCAATAACAATTATTCATTAGGTCATTTCTGATTGGCCCACAAAATTTTAGGCAATTCGGAGTTCGTCACCCGAATTCATGAATAGTGGCATAGATATTAGCACACGAAAAATAGAGAATTATCCTGAATTACTGTTGTATGGCCATAAAATGCAAAAAAAATGAGGATTAGTCATGGAAAAAAGATGATTATTATTCATTAGATCGTTTTTTATAGGCCCACAAAATTTTAGGGAATTCGGAGCCCATCACTTGAATTCATGAAGATGGCATAGACACTAGTACAAGAAAAATTAAAAATAGTCCAAAATTCTTATTTTATGACCCAAAAATACCAAAAAAAAAAAGAGGAACAAACTTGTCGAAGAGATGACTATTGTTCATTAGGTTGTTTCTGATGGGCTCACAAAATTTTAGGTAATCCGGAGCTCGTCTCCCGAATTCAGGAAGACGGCGTGGACATTTGCACAGAAAAATTTGGAAATCATCCTAATTTATGATTTTTGGTCCTAAGACGCCAAAAAAACGAAAAACAATTATAGCAATACAATAACTATTTTTATTAGGTCAATTCTATTAGGCCTACAAAATTTTAAGTGATCTAGAGCCCGTCGCTTGAATGAATTCTAATCGGCATGCGCAAAATATTTTATAAGCGATGTCATCATTTATTTTTTAAATATTGTAATGACATGAAAAACAAAATGTTAAGAAGAGTAATACCAGCAAATTCGCCTATCAGAAATTGTAAATACTAGAGAGAGGGGTACGTTTTTTTTCTTCAAAATTATAGTTCTAAAGTCGTTCAAGTTGTACATGTTTTATTTGTTAATTTTTTATCACTTTGATTAATGTGTAACGAATTTAGTGTACTGTTATTAGTTCAACCAATGTTTTTAGCTTAGAGGACAGTGTTCGATCCCTACATAATCTAAATTATAAACTAAAGATGCTTTAAAAATGTGCAAAAATTTAAGGAATGGTTTCGATCCCCACGATGCGCTGCTCATCAGATAAAGTAAGATTGTTTGTCAAATGATGTCATTTTATTGATATATTCGTTTTTTGGAACACTATTTATATGTACATTTAGTAAAATTTTCTGACGAAGTGGTGCTTTGACTAACGTGTGTCCGCCCCTGGGCATGGGCATTAACACACAAAAAATTGAAAAATCACCCTGAAATTTTGTTTTATGGCCAAAAAAGCCAAAATCGAGGAACGGTCACGAAGAAGAAATTATGATCATTGTTCATTAGGTTGTTTCTAATGGGCCCACAATATTATAGGCGATTCAAATCCCGTCACTGAATTCATATAGATTATGTGGACATTAGCACACAAAAAATTAAAAATTAACATGAATTCCTAGTTTATGGACCTAGAATGCCAAAAAATAAGGAACGCTCACGGCAAAGCAATGACAATTGTTCATTAGGTCATTTTTTATGGGACCACAAAATTTTAGACGATTCGGAGTCCGTTGCTCGAATTCATGAAGATGGAATTGACATTAGCACATGAAAAATTAAAAATCGTCGTGAATTCTTATTTTATGGCCTTAAAATACCAAATAACAAGGAACAGTCATGACAAAGCGATTACTTTTATTCATTACGTCTGTATACGGTAGAAATCGGGGCTACCCGATTCCGTTCTTCAATGAAAAAAGTGGTACCACATCGGAAGACCAAGACGTCGAGCTCGGGGTCGAAGTTCCTTTCCAGTGTCGAGGTTGATATCACTTACCGAGGTCGGAAGAAGGCATGCTTCGAGATGATGCCGGTATGATTTAGTAATGGAAAGAGCAAGATACCCGCAACGGACCGGCGATCACGGCGTGAATTTTCGGAATGGATTGGTTTTCGGCGGTTAAACAATAATCAAATATGATTTAGTAAGAAGTGTACCTTATTTAGGACTCCCCTATTATATAAAGGGGATCCCATGCATTTGTAAAAAATATTGTTCACTGAGAAGAAAATATATGCTAATTAGTTTCTTGCTATTTCACTCATTGTTCATTAGAGTTGCTTTATAATTAGCTATTCCTATTATCACACCTCGAGGCTATCATAGATCGAGGTCGAGATTTGGCTTGCATACTGGTTTGTTTTACTCCGTTCTCTAATTTATTTATTTAATCCCTTGTTTATCAATTGGTATTGGATTAAGTCGCATATCCTTAAAACCACAATATAAATTTAATTGTTACTCAAATTTTAGGATAAATATTTTGGTGTCCACCGAGGGGGGGGGGGTAAGGATAATAGTGATTGTTTCAGTGCTGATTCTGATAACACACGTAATTTTCACACTTTCTCTTATCAAGTATTTTTGCTCTCAGGTTAAAGCATGTCAAACTCACAAAACGCACTCGTACATGGTAATGATGGTTTTGGATTTCATGGGGAAAATGACAATGAATTGCTCCAAGAACCGGGGTGCCACCGGCTTGTCTCGAGGGAGCACCGGTCGATGATCCAGTCGATATCAGTTCGCATGTTTCTCTCAATGCGGACCTAGGCGCGGACCACGAAGGGAGTATACGTAGGGAAAGCTGATCTGGTTGTCAAGGTACACAGGACAGAGCAGATGGAGGGGTTAGCCTCCAGGTAATATTCGAGATGCTACAAGCTACAGGCTCAGCAGGCCGCTATTGCCCAATTGCAAAATCAACATAGAACTCCAAGTGTGGTCGAGCCAGAAATCATTCGCCGTATCGAGCCACTGCTAGAAAGGTCGAATGGTAATGAATCGGGGACTGACCGTGCAATAATAAAAATGCTCAAGGAGCTCACCAAAAGAATTGAGTCAGGAGAGAAGAAGATCTAAGATAATGATAAAAAGTAGAAACATACAACTCCCGAGTTGATCAGATAACGGGGGCACCCCCAATCCTAAAAGGTCTATTCGAAAAAGTTCGTGCAGAAACCTTTTCCTCAAAGTGCGGCTCCGAAGCTCATTCCTAAGAAGTTCCGTATGCCGGATAAACCTAAATATAAGGGGACCACCGATCCTAATGAACACATCACTTCGTACACGTGCGGAATAAAGGGAAATGTCTTAGATGACGATGAGATCGAGTCCGTTTTGTTGAAGAAATTTAGGGAAACTTTAACAAAGGGAGAAATGATTTGGTATCACAACTTGCCACCAAATTCCATAGACTCATTTGCCATGTTGGCAGATTCTTTCGTGAAGGCACATGTTGGGGCCATAAAGGCCGCAACAAGAAAATTGGATGTTTTCAAGATAAGATAAAGGGATAACGAAATACTGAGGAAGTTTGTATTCCGATTTCAAATGGAATGCATGGAGTTACTGCCGGTCACAGATGATTGGGCTGTTCAAGCTTTCACCCAAGGGTTGAATGAGCGGAGTCCCATAGCATCACGACAAGTGAAGCAAAATTTGGTCGGGTATCCAGCTGTAACTTGGGCAGATGTGCACAATCGATATCGGTCTAAGATCAGGGTTGAAGACGACCAATTAGGAGCCCTTTCCGATTCAGTACATCCAAATAGGTCGGCATTTAAAACCCCGAGGAACATCGACAGGGAGCCAAGGCCGAACAGAGAACGATATCAACTATATACTACAGATCGAAGGAATAATGGTTCAGGACGCAATTCTGCCCGGAACGATCGAAGAAGTGATCGAGGACAGAATTCTCGGGGACTTATGAGTAAAAGTGGTTTTGATAAGCATGTTGATCCCATAGAGGCACCTTGGTTATCGTAATATAACTTTAGCATCGACGCATCGGGCACTGTATCGACAATCGAAAGGATCAAAGATACTAGGTGGCCCAGACCCATACAGGCCGATCCTTCCCAAATAAACCCACATTTTATGTGAAAATATCATGACACGCATGGTCACAAGACCAAGGATTTTAGGCAATTATGAGAGGAGGTAGCCCGTCTATTCAATGAGGTCCACCTTCGAGAGTTCCTCAGTGATCGAGCCAAGAATCATTTCAGAGAAAGGGATGCCAACAGGAAAAATGAACAGCATGTCATTCATATGATCTTCGGTGGGGTCGACATTCCATAGGGACCCATTTCCAAACGAACTAAGGTATCAATCACCTAGGAGAAACGAACCCGAGATTATGTGCCTGAAGGCTCTTTATCATTCAATGACGAAGAAGCAGAAGGCATTTCTCAGCCACACAATGACACTCTGGTAATTTCTATCTTATTAAATAAAGTTCAAGTTAAGCGTGTTTTGGTGGGTCCAAGTAGCTCGGTGAATATCATCCAATTGAGGGTCGTGGAGCAACTCGGCCCTTAACGGCTTCAACATGGCCAGTGAAACAACTAAAGGGGAGATTATTTTGCCAGTGAATGTGGCTGGAACCATTCAAAGATACCAAATTTCACGTGATCGAGGGAGACATGAGGTATAATTCCCTACTCGGGAGGCCTTAGATCCACAACATGAGGGAAATCCCCTCGACTCTCTGCCAAATGATGAAATTCCTGATGACGGATGGTGTAAAAACAGTATACAGGGAGCAGTATGCTGCAAAGGAAATGTTTGCAATCGATGAGGTAATACTGATATCAACGCTTTCAACCTCGGAAAGGTCGAGCATCAAAGGTAAATAGGAAGCCAAATAGAAATCACAGCCATCAGCCTCGACCGAATCAGGAAAGTAGGAGATAGAAGAAGGAGAAGAAGATTTTCTAACTCCTCGAACTTTTATTGTTCCCAAAGATTCTGACACCACCAAATCAACGGTCGAAGAGTTGGAACAGGTTATATTGATCGAGTACCTTCTTGAGAGAAAGGTATACCTAGGAACGGGATTAACCCCCGAAATCAGGAAAAAGCTTATTCAATTTCTTATTGATAGCATAGATTGTTTGATTGGTCCCATTTAGACATGACAGGGATTCCACCAGAGATAACAACGTATCGGCTAAGCCTTGACCCTAGGTTCAAACCGGTGAAACATAATAGAAGGCCCCAATCCGAGGTGAAGCATGCGTTCATAAAGGATGAGGTAACGAAACCTCTCAAAATAGGGTCTATTCGGGAGGTAAAATATCCCGAATGATTAGCCAACATAGTCGTAGTCCCTGAAAAAGTAAACAAACTTAGAATGCGTGTAGATAATAATTATTTAAACAAGGCATGCCCTAAAAAAATTTTCCACTGCCTATCATTGATCGCATGATCGATGCCATGGCTGGCCACAAGATTCTTACCTTTCTCGATGCCTATTCCGGGTACAATCAAATTCAAATGAACCCGGAAGACCAGGAAAAGACTTTATTTATCACCAAGTATGGAACATATTGTTATAATGTAATGACCTTCGGGCTAAAAAACGCAGGAGCTACTTACCAATGCCTAGTAAATAAAATATTCGAAGAACAAATAGGTTAGTCAATGGAAGTTTATATTGATGACATGCTAGTTAAGTACCTGCGTAGAGGACCAATTGGCTCATTTGCAGGAAACGTTCGAGATTCTGAGGAAATATAACATGAAGCTCAACCCCGAGAAATGTTCTTTTGGGGTCGGTTCGGGCAAATTCCTGGGCTTCATGGTGTCGAATCGGGGAATCAAGATCAACCCCAACAAAATCAAGGCCATCGAAGACATTACCTTCGTAGACGGTGTAAAAGTCATGCAGAGGCTAACTGGATGGATAATTGTTGTAGCCGATTCATCTCGAGTTCGTCAGATCGAAGCCACAGATTTTTCTCTCTACTCAAAAAGAAGAATGATTTTGCCTGGACCCTGGAATGCCAACATGCATTAGAGGAACTGAAGTGATACCTGTCGAGCCCCCTCCCCCCCCACTGCTTCACAATCTAGAAGCATATGGGAAACTTTACTTATACTTGGTAGTATCGAAAATAGCGGTAAGTGGTGTCCTAGTTCGAGAAGAGCAGGGTACGCAATTTCCCATTTATTATGTAAGTCAAACTTTAGGAGAAGAAAAAACTTGGTATCCACACTTAGAGAAATTGGCACTTGCGCTGATAAGCGCTTTTAGAAAGTTAAAACTGTACTTTCAATGTCACCTCATATGGCTTATCCGCTTCGTAATATTTTGCACAAGCCTGAACTATCGGGCTGATTGAACAAATGGGTCGTCAAACTCAGCGGGTACAATATCGAGTATCAACCCCGAACAACCATCAAGTCTCAAATTTTGGCAGACTTCGTGGCCGGTTTCATGCCAACCCTCATACCCGAAGTTGAAAAAAAAACTTTTGTTAAAATCAGGCCCATCATCGGGATGTGGTCCCTTTTGACAGACGGTGCCTCGAATGTGAAGGGGTCGGGGTTAGGCATTATTTTGAAGCCACCCACGGGTAGCACTATTAGGCAATCTATCAAAACTACTAGGTTGACTAAAAATGAGGCCGAGTACGAGGCTATGATTGCAAGTCTCGAGCTAGCTAAAAACTTGAGAGCAGAAGTCATTGAAGCCAAGTGTGACTCTCTACTAGTGGTGAACCAAGTAAACAAAACCTTCGAAGTTCGAGAGGATAGAATGAAAGTTATTTGGACAAGCTGCAGGTAACTTTGCACCGTTTCAAGGAATGGACTTTACAGCATGTACCTCGAGAACAAAATGGTGAGGCCGATGCACTTGCAAATCTGGGTCATCGATCGAGGAAGATGAGATCAGCTCGGGGACTGTCGTCCAACTCTTGAGATATGCGATCGAGGAAGGTCGTGTCGAGATAAACTCTACAAGCTTAACCTGGAATTGGAGGAATAAATATATTGAGTACTTGAAGAATGGAAAGCTCCCATCGGATCCTAAAGAGTTGACGGCCCTACGAACCAAAGCTTCTCGATTCACATTGGATGAAGATGGAACATTATACAGAAGGACATTCGATAGACTATTGGCAGTTTGCTTAGGACCAGGAGACACCGATTATGTTTTACGAGAGGTCGATGAAGGCACTTGTGAGAACCATTTCGGCGCTGAATCGTTGATTCACAAATTCATTAGAGCAGGATACTATTGGGATAGCATGGAAAAAGACACTAAGGAGTTTGTTCGAAAATGTGATAAATGTCAAAGGGTTACACCGGTGATCCATCATCCCGGAGAACAACTTCATTCAGTCCTATCCCCGTGGCCATTTATGAAATGGGGGATGGATATCGTTGGCCCTCTGCCCATGGACACAAGTAAAGCTAAGCTCATTTTATTTATGACTGACTATTTCTCTAAATGAGTTGAAGCATAGGCATTCGAGAAAGTAAGAGAGAAAGAGGTTATAGACTTCATCTAGGATCACATCGTATGTCGATTTGGGATACCCGCCGAAATAGTGTGTGACAATGGAAAAAAATTTATTGGCAGCAAGATAACAAAATTCCTTGAGGATCACAAAATAAAAAGGATATTGTCAACACCATACCATCCTAGTGGGAACGGACAAGCTCGACGAACAAGACTATCATTCAAAACTTAAAGAAAAGGTTGAACGACGCTAAGGGGAAATGGAGAGAAATGTTACCCGAAGTCCTTTGGGCATATCAAACAACATCGACGTCCAGTACGGGGGCAACCCCGTTCTCCTTAGTATATGGCTCCGACGCCTTGATTCCGATCGAAGTCGGAGAACTTAATGCCAGATTTCGACACACAATGAAAGAATCAAATCATGATGCTATGAATACTAGACTCGAGCTATTAGATGAAAAATGAGAAGTTGCGCTCGTTCGAATGGTTGCGCAAAAGCAAACAATCGAGAGATATTATAATAGAAGGACCAACCTTTGCCACTTCGGAATCAGGGACTTTGTTCTAAGAAAAGTCACCCTCAACACTCGAGACCCAAACAAAGGAAAACTAGGCCCAAATTGGGAAGGACCGTATCGGGTCCTCGGTAAAGGATCTTACAAACTTGGCACAATGGAAGGCGAACAATTGCCAAACAATTGGAATATATTACTCCTAAAACGGAATTATTGCTAATGTATGACTTTCACCCTTTCTGTTTGTATTTATTACTAACTTATTGTAGGTGTTCGATCGAAAACGTCGAGAAACTCTTCAATACGAGGGCCTTAGGTTTTAAAGCATGCATTGCACTCTTTTTCCCTTAGATCGGTTTTTATCCCAAATGGGTTTTTTCGGCGAGGTTTTTAATGAGGCAATAATTGTGCTACCTGAGGAAAATTCAACATTATCCAAGGCTTCTTTTCAATCAACATCGAATACTGGGGGCATCACTCTCGGAGGTTATATTTTCGAAGAAAATACTTTATAGGGAAACTTTGTAATGGGCAAATGGTCGAATGAACTGTGTCCATATGGATTAGTCAAGCCCCGATGGAAAAACATGTATGCATGTATAAATTAATTCAAGAAGCATTCTTTCTATATCAAACATTTTGCGTCTCAAAGAAAACTTTCCACTATACGAGCTCCGTACTTATGATTTTGTGAGAAATGGCTCAATGGCCGAGTGCAAATATACCTCGAACACTCGGGGACTATCATCGATAATCGACATATTCGAGTTATCTAAACTCGACTTCATAAGACCTCAAAGAGGAACCCCTTGATCTATAGGCTAAGGCCATCACTCTCGGGGACTAACACTTTGAACAAGTTCAAAGTATTATTGGGAAATAACCCCAAGGGGCATACCCAAAGGCTACGGCCAAATTCATGCTGCTCGGAGACTTCCGAATCTAGCAATTAAATAGGCCTTCAAATTCTTTGAAAAATCGGTTAAAGAAGGATACGCTCGGCAAATAATCAAAAGGGCTTCGATAAAATCAGCCCTCGAAAAACCTTAAGAGGTATCAAACAATCTTAACACAAACGTGCTAAGACACAAAAAACAGAGGGTTTTTAATTGAAGTCGAACCCTCAAAAAACCCAATGATTGAAAAATACATGCTAAGGCATAAAGAAACTTTTACTAAGTATTTTAAGCTGAAAGAGGGGAGTAATAGCTATCTTTTAGAGGCCATATCAGCCTGATCTAAAGAGCCTAAGAGCCAATACGCTTAGAGTTCTAGATCTTGTTTTCACTCTAACCGAACCCAAAGGTTCGACTATCCCGAGCCCAAATAAAGAATAACTTGATTGTGGCTCGGGGACTCACCATTATCCAACACAAACCCTTAATGGCCTATGCCTCAAGTTCGAACCTTATTCGAACTCGACTATGGTGACTTCGAGGAATCCGCCCATTGAACGCACCGTTCAAAGCATAGGATTGTGCTAAAAAATTTACAAGGCAAAAGGCATATTTATAAAGATTTAGAAGACATTCAAAGAGAAACTTTCCTTTATATATGTACAGGCAAAAATATGTACAAAGGACCGACGAGGGTCTTACAAAAAGAAAATAAAAAATAAAAAAAATCAAAACAATGCCTGGGGCTGGTTTCTCCCTTGAGGGCAGCTTCTCCTTCGGGCCCCTCATCATTATCGGACCTGTCTTGGCTACCTTTATCTTCGTCATCATCATCGGAGGAGACAAGCAACTTGGCATCAGCTTCAAGCGCCTTAGCTTGAGCTATCTCCTTAGAGAGGTCAAAACCTCAAGCATGGATTTCCTCGAGGGTCTCCCTCCGGGATTGGCACTTTGCCAAGCCATTGATCCATCTCTCTTGATCGAAATCCTCCCTTAGCTGCATCTGAGCAGCATCGACATTGGCCAAATACATGACTATGGACTTTTCAACCACGATCTTTGCCTTCCAGACCTCCGCCTTGGCCTCAGCAAGCTCGGCCTCGAGCTCCTCAATCCTTTTGGCCTGAGCTGAACTTTTCTCTTTGACGCCCCAAAGTTGGACCTCAGTCGATGACAATTTGGCCATGGCAGCCTATTTCTCCATAGCAAGGCGGTCCATGTTCTCCTTCTACCGATCATAGTGGGCTTTGATCTGATCGACCTCTCCTCGGAGCATCTCGACTTCTCCAACTTTTGCTACAACTGAGACATTGAAGTATTAGCCTCCACAGTTGAGTCGAGACCATACTATTTCAAAAGGGTAGTTACCTGCACATCTAGCTCGGCCTCTTCTTTGCAAGCCTAGGCCAAGTCTGCTCGAATGTCCCTGATCTCGTCTTCTTTCTTCACAAAGAGGCATTTGAGGGCATCTCTATCCTTAGTAAGCTTCTTGATATCGTCCTTACACCGGTTCAGCTCGGTCTGGTACTTGGAGAACGCTTCCCGATAAAGTACTACAGCCTATAGAGAAAGTAAAGGAATTAGCAAGAAGGAAATAAAAGCAAACATAATAACAGGGAATGAAGTTTACCTGTTTCAGGATACGATGGGCCTCGTCAAAAACCATAATCATGTCTAGGTCGGAGACATCATCGACCCCTGTAAGGCAGCCACATAATATGTCTTCCCCGTCGTGGGTCGTTCCCACATTGGGGGTCTCCATGGATCAAGCCTCCCGAAATTTCCCTTCAAAAAATTTAGGGTCGGGCGGCGAATCATCAATAGTGATTGAACCAAGCAAGTGTCTTGGGGCACTCTCCCCTTTTTGAAGAGCCCTACTGCCAGACCCTTCGGGCACACTTCATCATAGCAGAAAATATCTTCGGCCTAGGGACTTTGCTCGGAGTACCTTCCGATATCTCCTCGGTCTGAGGATGAGTCTCCTCGACAATCATCGGCCCAACTATTTTTGGAGCTTCGACGCTCCCCTACTTTCGAGGCACCGGCTCACAACCGATGTCCTCCCCCTCCTCTTCTTCATCTCGTAGCTTTTGAGCCATACCGGCAGACAAAGCAACAGAGTCGTCCTTCGGCGAGCCCTACTCTTCTTCGACTCCGGGGTATCAGAAGGCGAGGCCCTTCTCCTATTCTTGTCCTTGGCCGGTTTGGGAACCACCTCTTCCCCAGGTGGGGCTAAACTCAATTCAGCAACATCCCTCAGGCCTGCATAAAAGGGAGTCAAGTATGTGTGAAAGGAAATGTTTCAGAAAAAGACATCGTAAGCATACAGGATAAACTTACCATGATTTTTAGCCTCCCATTTACCCCTTGCCAAGTCACGCCAGCAGTGGTCAGCATGAGAGGAAGTTGCAGCCAGCTTCCGAACCCAGTCTTCAAGGTCGGGGACCGCGTGAGGCATCCAGTCAACCGCTGCATAACAGATGAAAATGTTACACAAAGCAAAAAATAAAGTACGAAGATTAATGGCTAACACTTATGTTCGGGGTTCCACTTCTTGGGGAACAATAGTTTCTCCTCGGGGATGAGGTCGCAGGTCCTTACCCGCACGAACCGGCTCATCCAACCTCGGGATGCTTGCAAAGAAGGACTTCGTTGATCGCCGTTGAAGCTTGATTAATCCTAGATAAAGTCAATGTCGATATAGCCGTATAAGGTGACTGAGAGTGAATTCCAATCCCTTGGCCTTACCAGAGAAGAAGCGGAGCAAAATCAGTATGCGCCAGAACGAGGGATATACCTGGCCAAGGGTAACCTGGTACATCTTGCATATATCGATGACAACAGGGTTAAGAGGACCCAATGTGAAGGGGTAAGTGTAAACACTTAGAAACCCCTCCACATGAGTGGTGATACTTTATTCGGGGGCAGGGATCTGTACTACGACCTTGGGCCCCTAGTTGCAGTCTTCTTTTACGACTTCGAGTTGTTTCACCATTATCGAGCAAATATACCTCGATACGTGTTCACATCGGCTAAGGACCGACGGTGGATTCTTGACTTTGAAGTCGTTCTTTAAAACACAAAGTCCAGGGACATATTCGTGAGGGAGCGGTTCTACCGACGTTTTGTCACCGACCGGCCAGGAAGAAGAAGAAGCTTTCTCCTTTTGTGGGACGGTTTTGGAAGTTTTCACCATTGATTCTGCTGGAAGAAAGCGGAAAAAGGTGGAGTTTGGTATTTTTGGTGCTAAAGGATTGAATCAACGGGTGGTGAAAGAGAAGAGATGGAGAGAGGAAGAGACTTGGAAAACTTGGAAAAGATGAAAGTAAAGTTTTGATTCAAATGGGGAACCTGTATTTATAGATTCACGACAATGGTTCAGTGGCGCTAGTGGCCGACTGTCACTGGCAAGCATTAATGGTTTGGAGAACCGAACTGGCAGGACGTTTCGTTCACCTCGAGCACTTACGTCACGGGGATGACGTCATTATCGGGGTCTCCAGAAAATCGAGGCTCAAGTCGTTTCTTATCATTTTATTCTAAGAAACGAGGGGACTATCTGTATTCGGTGGAAATCGGGGCTACCCGCTTTCGTTCTTCGATAGAAAAGTGGTACCACGTCGGAAGACCAGGACATCGAGCTCGGGGTCGAAGTTTCTTTCCAATGTCGAGGTCGATATCACGTACTGAGGTCGGAAGAAGGCATGCTTCGAGATGATGCCAGTATGATTCAGTAATGGAAAGAGTGAGATACCCGCAACGGGTCAGAGATCATGGCATGAATTTCGGAATGGATGGGTCTTTGACGGTTAAACAGTTGTCAAATATGATTTCCTACTATATTTGAAGTGTACCTATTTAGGATTCCTATATTATATGAAGGAGATCCCATTCATTTGTAAAAAATATTGTTCACTGAGAAGAAAATATATGCTCATTACTTTCTTGCTATTTCACTCACTATTCCTCAGGGTTTCTTAATAATTATATATTCCTATTATCACACCTCGAGGCTATCATAGATCGAGGCCGAGATTTGGCTTGAATACTGGTTTGATTTACTCTGTTCTCTAATTTATTTATTTAATCCATTGTTTATCAATTGGTATTGGATTATATCACATATATTAAAACCACAATATAAGTTTAATTGTTACTCGGATTTTAGGGTAAAAATGCCATTTCTGATGTGCTCACAAAATTTTAGGCGATTCGGAGCCCTTTCACCCGAATTCATGAAGATGACGTGAACATTAGCATATGAAAAATTGAAAATCGTCCTGAATTTCTGTTTTCTTGCCCTAAAATGCCAAAAAATGAGGAACAATTATGGCGAAGCGATAACTATTATTCATTATATCATTTCTGATGGGTTCACAAAATTTACGCGATCCGGAGCCCATCACCCGAATTCACGAAGATGCCATGGACATTAACACATGAAAAATTAAAAATCATCCTAAATTCCTGTTTTATGGCCATTAAACGCCAAAAAATGAGGATCATGAAACTCATCCAAACACACAACCTTTTTTTAATTATTTTTCATAATATTTTTAATATCTAGTTTACCGGGAAAATTAATTAAGAAGAATAAATTCAAAAAGTCGCTCACACAACTGTTTAAACTAAAAATAGTTGACGGATGTATAATCTTTGTATGATATCGATATAATTTGTATAATTTATGTATACCAACAAGAAAAAGTAACACAGTAAGTTCGGCTGACTATTTATGTAAAGATCCAAAAATTATTGCCAAATCAGAATGATACCTATAGAACCACTTCTGTGGCCTTTTCACTCTTGAAAAACAGGTAGGAAAAGAAAATTATTTGCGCACGAGTCCATATTTGTGCCACTTGGGACCAAATTAATTTGAAAAGATGTTGTCATTAGCACTATTTGAGATAACTAAACAAGATAAATTAATTAAAGGAATAAGTTATATGATGTACAATATTGTTGGCTTCCCTATACTAATTTGTTTAAAGTACAAGTATTAAAATTGAATTCAAACAAGTTAGTTCTCCAAATTCCTTGCCATAAATGTATATTTATAGAATTTGTAGGGTATAGTATTTCATCTTAATGACTAGAATGTTTACCAAATTAAAGTTTGGGCCAACCACCAAAACAGACTTTGACAAACCCACTAACGACTTCACTTGACCAAATTGTGCAACTGCCCTCAGGCCCTCCAATTGATAATTGGATATTTTAATAAATAAATAAAAAGGGAAAAACCAAAGTTCCCATGAAATAAATACAAAAACTAGTCCTAAAATGGGATTAATTAATATGGAACCATTGTTGATAGCCTTGAAAAAATGGGAAGAAAGGAAAATACTCTTGCAGTTTTATTTTATATAATAGCATTTGAATGGATGTGAATGTTAATCAATAGAGGAATACATATTAAAGTGATGAAGGATTGAAAATGGGGCAAAGATCACTTTTAGTTCCCGGCTGAACTATTTACATCCAGAAGCCACAAAAATGTATAAAATTTATATTTTCGTGTGTGTATATATATATAGAGAGAGACTATTATGTTGAGAGCGACTATACAATGTCATTTTCTCTTGAGAATTTACTTTTATATAAAAAATATTACATCAAAATTCAAAAGTGTAAATAGTTCAATTAACTACTTGAAGTTGTGAAAATTATATAGGTATGTCAAATACTTTAGAACTTTCCAAAAGTGAAAGAGGATATTATGGAATGCACAGGGTACAAGAATTCTAGTTTTTGTTGGCTATATTTATAAAATTTTCTAGCAACTGCCGTGTATAGAAAGAAATTTAAACCCTATTATGTGTCTGCGCTTTTGCCCAATTAAAAAATCTCATTGGTCAACAGTAACTACCTAAATACCTAATACAACTAAAAGTCAACCTTCTATTCTTCATGAAATTATATTATTCATTTTACTATCAAGGATGGAGCTAAGTATAGGTTACGGGCTCGACAAACTCAATATATAACTTTAATTTAAATATTGTATTGGTCTTTAATCTTGACGTAATTGGTAAAGTTGTTATCATGTGACCAGGAGATCACATGTTCGAGTCGTGAAAACAGCCTCTTGAAGAAATGTAGGGTAAGGTTGTGTACAATAGACTCTTGCGGTCCGACCCTTCCCTGGACTCCGTGCATAGCGTGAGCTTAGTGCACGAACTGCCTTTTATTGTATTTGTCTTAAAAAATTGTTGAATATAAATACAATATTAATTTAGAATTTAATAATTTGAAAATAGTAAAATTTTAAACCCATAAACTTTAAATCTTGGTTATATATAGTATATAATAAATATACCACTTTGGTATCGTGTTCAGCTGGGTTTTGTCTTACTAACTTCACTATTACATCAGACGATCTAAACCTATATAAGCTTTGAACCCTATATATATCTAAAGAAAGTAAACGACTTCGTTTCCATAATTATTCTCTGCATCATCTTATATCAGCTAATCTTTTTCACTTCGCCTAATTAAGGTAAGCATGCAATTTTTTAACCTAATTTTTTTTCCATATCCCTTTCCATCATAGTTTTTTCTTGCATGGTTTCTAATACTCTTTGATCCAGTTTATTTGACTCTATTTCTTTATTAGTTCATTCAAAAAAAATTATAAATTTATAAATAGTTTAGCTTTAAACTTTTATTTGATCTTTAATGACATGCTTTATAGCCATTAAAATCTCAGCGCATGTTTAAGAGCATGAATTCAAAAAAATTTGTTCTTTTTTCCTTAAACTCCATGCTGAATCAATTTAGCCACGTGAATTGAAACGGAGGGAGTAAATTTATGATGGCTTTTCATTAATTTTAGGTATGTACTTCTCATGTTGCAGAGTTAAAACATGAATAAGATGGGTTGGAAGAGGCAATGGCGTCTGGTTTCATTGTTTTGTGCTATTGTTTTCCAGCTTTTCTTGCTTGTTTGTGGTTCAAGGGTGGACAATTTTAGGTACTCTTGATAACTTGTTCTTTTAAATTTTTACCAATATAAGTTATGATTTTTATATCGTATAATGTTGACTTGAGATGAATTTACTGAAGAAATATGGCCAGTGAGGCCGATTCATACAGAGGCGTATGTAGTATATACGTGACGGGTTCAACTGAACCCATAACTTTCGATACGGAACATAAATTTATGTGCAAAATTTACTAAAATTACAATAAATAGTAGATTTGAACCCATAATTTCAAAAATATAATGAGTTCAATGCTAAAATCTTAAAAGGCTAAACCCATAGAGTTTAAATCCTGGATCCGTCTTTGGATTCATATATCAACTTCATGCTTGTGTGGGACTGAGGCGTTATTATTATTAATGTCGTTGTTGTTAAATAAAGGTATGAACGTATTCATCATATCCATTAAGAAAGAAGAAAAAAAGAAAAGAGTTTAAGTTTTATACATTGATGGCGTAAATTTATTTGAACTATTAGATCATTTAAAAGCCTATTATAGGCAATACTCTGCAACATGCATCATTTAATATACGTAGATTGTGGTAATAAGTGACATGTTACAACAGATAAACAAACTGAAAGTTGTAATATTTTTTCTCTAAAAATGTTAGTGTTTTAATTTTAATCTATAAGGAAAAGAGAAAACTCATGCATTTCCAACAAGGGTTATCCTTTTAGTAATCAGCCATCAAATACGACAATTGATCTCAAGAAAGAACTTATCTTTATTTGTTTATTTCTTTTTTACTTTCATTAAATGATACAATTCCATTCTATAAAGTCATTAGCAATTGAAAAAAGTTGCATTTATTTACTATTTTCTATAGCACGAAAGTCATTAGTTATGGTCCTAAAATTGATTCTGTTTTTCCTTTCTTTTCACATTCTACCTCTCCATTCTTAGTTTTATTATGAAAATGTAAGGATTGGGTGAACAACTTTCACAACTTTCCTGCCTGTTGAGGTATATAATCTAACAACTCAAAAACAAATTTTAGGACAGTTACACAAATAGTCGGCCGGATTCATTGTTTACTTTTCCTATACGAAGATTATAGATGATTATATATATATCATTTACTTTTCCTAGCCGGTATGACGATTACATATGATAAATTACTTATATACTTGGATTATATATATTTATTATATATTCGTCGGCTTTTTTTAGTTTAAATAATTGGGTGAGAGACTATTTTGATTAATTCTTCTAAATTATTCTATTATAGATAATTTATAGTGTTATCTGAATTCTCTTTACACTAAAATGAAACTTGTGGTAATGTAAGTTTAACTTCCATTCACTAATAATAAAGGAATTTTTTATGGTAAACTAAAAGTTAACTACATGTTATAACCTGGAAAATAGGGCAGATAACGTGTTAAAACATGGACTCAATTATACTGATAGTGTGAAAAGGAATTATAAATCCGTGGTAACGAGGAGCTTTCTTTGAAGAGGTTGACTTTATCTTATCAAATTCTATTTTGTTTCAAGAAATTATATAATGGTTTAGTTTTGAAGTGTATGAAAAATATATAGAAATACAACATCTCAGGTTGGTTATGTGCAAAAATTCAAAGGGTTTATTATGGTTTAGTTATTTATTTATTAGTTGAAACCAAAACTAACCCAGCTAAGCTGAGTTTATTTTAAAACTCAGATTTTCATGTTTTTTCTCCGTAAAATTCTAATTGCAGGCAAACTCCACTGAGGATTAGTCAAAAGTTGACATCATCTACTCCTCCTGTCAAACTGCATATCTCACGTAATTATGTAAGGCACCACTATCACTAATTTTGGGATATTATTGCTTTTAGCCATTGACATAAATTATTTATATTCGATAGCCGAAAAAGTATATAATATTTGTATCTCACATATATAATATATATATATATATATATATATATATATATATATATATATATATAAAATATATAGTTTTACGACTATTATTTTAAAAGTGGTTATACAATGTCATTTTCACACTAATTTTCTCATATGGTCAGTGCCTAATAAGTTTGTCAAATATAATTTCAGAAGGAAAGGAAAAGAAACTTTTTTATTTGTCAAATAAACTGTCTCACACTTTCCACAAAACAAAAAGGAACTTGAAATATTTGCACATCAATAAATCAACCTTATTGTTGAAAATAGTGCGCCATTGACCTTTATTCACTTTAGTTACTCCTCGTTTCACTTTATGTGGCAAAGTTGTAAACTGACGGAGTTTAAGAAAGATAAAAAAATTAAAATTTGCATATGAAATAAGTCATAAATATTTGTGTAACTATAAATCATCTTACTATATGTAAAATATTCAAAACAAAATTTTATTCTAAAGGTATTTTAGTTAGCTCTTGAATTAAATATGAGAAGGTCTATGGATATCTATATTATTTGATTGTTGAGCATTTTTTTAATTAAAGCCGCCTTTGTGGTGGCAGAGGTTTGGCATCGATCCCTACCATATAATTATCGAGCTAAAAGACGGAAAATTATCAGGTAGTGATCGATAATGGCATTGTCCAAGTCACCCTAACTAATCCAACTGGAGCCATTGCTGGGGTGCGTTACAATGGTATTGATAATATCCTAGAGCATGACTTCAAAGATACAAATAGAGGGTTAGTTATAATTTTGAAAAATAAATTTCGATCTCTTATTAACTCTATAGTTAATTAAGGTTTGGAAATGCATAACTTTTTCAATTTATAAATAATGTAGATATTGGGATACCGTGTGGGAACGTCCTGAAGACAAGGGTCACACTTTTGATATGTAAGTTAATTATTTCTTTTTTCATTTATAAGTTTAATATTATTTACTTTTGTGGTAGTATGGTAAATTCTCCTTCAATCTTAATCAAGGGTCTCGAGTTCAAGTTTTGAGTATGAATTTATCGTTGTTAACGAGAGCTTTATACCTCCAATATTGGACTTCTCGATGTGAATCCAAATTTAATTTGGGCCCCAATGCAGAAACTGGACACCACAGTAGCCCGGGTGGAAAACCAAAAAAATAAAGCATATCGATGAAATATAGACGTTACATTTTAAACATGCCAATTAATATTAAATATCTGCAGGCTTTTAGGGACAAATTTCAGAGTTATTGCACAAAATGAAAACAAAGTGGAAGTCTCTTTCACAAAAACATGGAATCCCTCCAATAATAGTTCTGCCCATGATCTTCCACTAAACATTGACAAAAGGTAAGTTTTATTTAAATAAATCATTCGTATGTAATACATTATTTATCAACTTAAAATGGTAGCAATAAAAAGGTTTATTTTGTATATATAAATACAAAAGAATAAGAGATAAACTAAAATTTGCAGGTTTGTGATGTTGCGTGGGAGTTCTGGATTTTATTCATATGGGATATTTGAACATTTGAAGGGATGGCCCACTCTAATTATTGAGGAAGCAAGGATTGCCATCAAGCTTAGAAGGGCTTTGTAAGATTTCAATTATTTATACTTCTCATTTATGTGATTTAATTTTTATAAAAGAATTAAGTTGTTCACCCATCTCTTAAATTAAAAATAGCTGACAGATATATAATATATATGTATAGTCGTGTATAATCAGTGTATATATCTATGTATATCAGGTAGAATAGTTATACAAGGAATCCGACTGGCTATTTGTGTAAAACAATCTGATTTATATTTGCTCATAGTGTATTTAAAAAAATAAATAGGCAGCCAGCATCCTGCATTCATATAGGTTTCGAGAGAGGCCGCATTCCCCAATGGTGTGATGTAGATAATCTACCCTAATGCAAGAATTAGTGACTGCTTTGACTGCTCGAAACCATGACCTATAGGTCCTACGCAGACAACTTTATCATTGTTTCATGGCTCTCCTTCTCATAGTTTATATACAGTGTATATAATCTAATAAAACTGAAATTACAGATGACATTATATGATTGAGGCGTAATAATTATTATTGTTAATTAAACTGATCACAAGTTGTTAAATTCTTTTTGTTGAATTTCCAATAATTAGGTTTCACTATATGGCCATATCAGATGATATGCAAAGAATGATGCCAACAGATGAAGATCGCTCTGCTGGCCAAGTCCTTGACTACAAAGAAGCTGTTTTACTAACACATCCATCAAATCCTAAACTTAAGGGGGAGGTAAGGAACTTAGGGTTTGTTTGGTGTGAAGGGGAAATATTTTTCGGAAAATGTTTTCCAATTTTCTAATGTTTGGTTGGCTTAAATATTTTGGAAAATATTTTTTTTATGAACTCATTTTTCTTCAATTGGAGAAATATTTTCCTTATCAAGAAAAGGGAAAACATTTTCCAAAACTCCTTCTCAACCCTCCCCACCCTCACCAACCCAACCCACCCCCTCTCTCCAAAAAAATCCTTTTTTTTCAAATTTCAGTTTTTCCGTTACTACCCACTCTCACCCCCTCCAGCAAAAAAAAATATTTTTTTACCTTAATTTTTTTTTTTTTTTGCAATTTTAAATTTATGTTTTTTCGGTTTTCAGCACCACCCACCCCAACCCCCTTTTTTGTAATTTAAATTTCTGTTTTTTCGGTTTTACTGTCACCCCCCTCCCCCCCAAAAAAATATTTTTTAAATATATTTTTCAGTTTTATTTTTTTATTTATCGGTGTAAAGGTTCAAATTTACAAGTTCCAAAATTATGAGTTCGGAGGTTTATGTGTTTGGAAGTTTACGGGTTCGAAATTTTGCTGTTTTGAAAGTTTAGCGGTTCGAAAGTTTATAAAATTTGTGGGTTTGGAAGGTTGTTGGTTTGAAAGTTTATGGCTTCATGTTTATTATATCTAAATTATTTATGAATACTCTTAAGAAGTTATTTTCCTTAATTTGCATACCCAAACACCGAAAAATGAATAAGATTACTATTTATTTTCCAAGAAAACATCTTCATGAAAAATATTTTCCACGGAAAATATTTTCCTTTATACCAAACATACCCTTAATCTATTCAACTAAATCTAATAAAATATCTTTATGCCGTCAGTATATAAAAATTAAACTCTAACTTATTTGGTTTAATTATCATTTCCGTTTTACCATTAGGTGGATGACAAGTACCAATATTCGTTCGAAAATAAGGATATTAAAGTACATGGATGGGTTTGCAATACTCCACGTGTAGGCTTTTGGGTGATCACACCTAGTAATGAATATTGTAACGGCGGACCAATGAAGCAAGATCTTACTTCTCATGCCGGTCCGACATCCTTAGCCGTAAGTGCTCCTTAACAGGAATTTCTATGATATATTTTTTGAAGTATTCGATATTCAAAATTTACTAAATCTACTCATTTAAATTTGCGTTCGATAAATCCATCCCTATATATCGAGTTAATCTTTGTTCCAAAACTCGAAATAAAAACCATTAATCAAGAACGAAGGGATTCTAACTATCCCACCACACGTGTCGTACAGGTGTTTTTCAGTGGGCATTATGCAGGGCCAGAGTTGGGAGTCACACTCAAAGAAGGAGAGGCATGGAAAAAGGTTTTTGGGCCTGTTTTCTTCTATCTTAACTCGGATTCTAGTGACAACCACCGTACACTTTGGGAAGATGCTAAAAGACAGGTAAATTCATCCTCCTATAATTAAACAGTCAAAGTTTTCTATAAGAGTCTCGTTTATTCGATATCTTTTGGTTGTTATAGTAAAATATTGTTATAGCGAACATATATTATAATATAACATGAAAAGTCGGTTCCAAAAAAAACTTGGTTGTTGTAATAAAGTGATTATAAAGAATGATTGTTATAGAGAGGTCTAACTTATTCTCTAATTTAGAAAGAAATTAACTATCCATAGCGACAGTATAAAGATTTTTTTATAATCAGTGTATTTTAACCTGTTAAATAAAAGCAACGACGAAAATGCTAATTCGTGAATTTTATTACTCTACAGATGCAGGAAGAAACTGCAAAATGGCCATATGATTTCCCAGAATCTCTTGACTATCCCCATGCTAATGAACGGGGTATAGTTAGAGGTCAATTATTCGTACGAGACAGGTACTAATTTAATTAATTAATTCCTATGTTTCTATTGTTTCACAAGGAGTAGGGATTTATTTTCAGTAGCAGTTGTAAAGTATTATGAGAAAAATTATCAAAGGGGTTTTGACAGTTAATTTTGTTTAGGTACATAAACAAAGATCCTATGTATGCAAAATCTGCATATATTGGATTAGCTCTTCCTGGAGATGTTGGATCATGGCAATATGAGACCAAAGTAAGCCATGTGAAATGTTTATATATAAAGACAAAACATAAGTCAGATAATTTGCTACGACATATTAAAATATACATATAATATTTATATTGTAAGTGTATATAAGGCAAAAAATTTCTTTTTACCGCTCAGGGTTATCAATTTTGGACTCAAACAGACAAAACTGGACAATTCAAGATCACTGGTGTTAGACCTGGAACTTATAGCTTGTATTCTTGGGTCCCTGGAATTATAGGAGATTACAAATACAACTATGACATAAATGTCAAACAAGGTCATTTTCTTCTTTTTGTTTTCCCTTCTCTATCTTAAAATTACTTCCTCCTGTCCTGAATATTAGTTATTTTGTCAAGCTGAATTTATTTCAAAATATTTGATATTTTAGAAAAATGAGAATTCATTAATTACATTTTTCTAAATTTATTCGTATCATTTAAATTAATGGAGTGTTAATTAATTGATATATTTAAGGAGAGAATGATGTATTTTTTAATGTTGTGCAAAACCTTAAAAGACAATATAAACGGAGATTTAACCTATCATGCATGTCAGTACAACAATTTATATTGTTGGTACTATTTAACTTGTAATATCAGGTTAATTAATTGCTATTTCTACCAGTTTATCAATTAATACTTATTGTAGCGATTTATTCGTTATTACCTTATAAGTGAATCAATTATGCGCATATTATTTACACAGCCAGTGCATATAAATTAAACCCATAGCTTTTACATTGATGGTATAGTTTAGCTTGTGATAACAGGTTATAATTAATTAATTATTATTTTTACTAGGTTACTAGCTAATTAATGCTTATTGTAGCGATTTATTCGTTATTACCTTATAAGTGGATCGATTATGCACATATTATTTACAATAGTCGGTGCATAGAAATTAAAATCATAATAGTCTAACATTTTTACAGGAAGTGATATTAACTTAGGTCACCTAGTTTTTGATCCTCCAAGAAATGGTCCAACTCTATGGGAAATAGGCATTCCTGATCGAACTGCTGCAGAATTCTTTGTGCCTGATCCATTGCCTGGGCTCAGAAACCAGTTATTCAATAATAATAATATAACACAAAAGTCAGTCTCCCTTTTACCCTAAATTTGCTTCTTTTTTACATATATAGTTTCATACTTCAAAAACTAAATTTGATTATTTATTGTCAACAGATTTAGACAATATGGTTTGTGGGATCGTTACACTGATTTATATCCAAATAAAGATTTGGTATATAAAGTTGGTGTTAGTGATTATCAAAAAGATTGGTTCTTTGCTCATGTAACCAGGTGACTAATTCGTATTTTCCTCCAATTTTAATTTATTCAAGTAATTATATTTGTTTTTTTAGTTTTTGAATTTTTATATTGTATTAATGCAGGAGAACTAGAAGCAAGAATTATATACCAACAACATGGCAAATTTTATTTGGACTCCCAAGTGTTGATCCAAAGGGAACTTATACACTACATATCGCATTGGCTTCTGCAACCTATTCACATTTGCAGGTATATAATTTATAACCCAGACTAAATTTTTCGTTACTACGAGTTTGGCAGAATTCAATAGTTTTATTCAAAGTTCTGTATTTGTGTTAATAAATTCAATAAATATGTATATATAAATAATTATATAGAATCCAATAAGCCGTTGTTACTAAAATTCAGAACCCATAAACTTAAAATTCTAAGTCCGATCTAGAGAGAGAACATCAAGTATTTACTTTCTCCTTTCACATATATCTAGGATACAGTCAGACATCTCTATAATAATATCGTTATATAACAACCATTCACTATATATAAAAGCTAATTTTTTTATGGAACCAATTTTCATGTTATGTTATAACATATGTTATCTATAACAACACTTTATTATACAGCCAAAAAAAATCCAAAACAAATAAGACAGTTATAGATAGGTTTGACTGTATAATTTATGTATGTCGGCTTCCCTTTCTTTTGAGTCAACGTTAAATTTTTTTTAACCTTAAAGGTATTATCGTTATTAATATATTTTGGTCAATGTTTTTGCAATGTTAGGGGAGGATGAATGACCCATCTAGACCAAAGCCTCATTTTGAAATTCCAGCAATTGGGAGGAGTAATGCAATAGCTAGACATGGAATACATGGACTATATAGGCTCTTCAGTTTCCAAATTCAAGGGTATGAATTACAAAAGGGAGAAAATACAATATATTTAAAGCAAATTAAAAGTGGTAATCCTTTCTATGGACATCACTATGACTACATTCGTTTGGAAGGCCCTCCACAAAAAAATTGATTTCAAGTGAATATTATACTACATAATTAGGAGGATTAATTACAAGTTTACCGCAATATGTTTATATTCTTTTCTTCTTCTTTTTTCTTATAGTATATTGTTTCAAGTTGATGTATACATGATTAGGAGTTGTGGGTTTTAGGAACATTCAGATTCTCTATTGATTCTAATAAATATTCTTTCTAATTGATTATTTCTGGCAAGGATGGTTTTTTGAACAGTAATTATTATTACCTTGAAATGTTCTATAAGCATATACAAATTGTAGATTACTACTAGTATTTATATGTTTTTCCTTTCATATTACTTTTATTTATGTTTCTTGAAGAAAGACACCTATTATATAAGTAGAAAGTCTAGAGTGCTAACGTTAGTTACTCAAGATTGGATTCAAATAAAAAGCGATTGCAAACTTTATTGGGAAAACTATACAAGATCCTATTTTTGCAAATTATATAAGCTACCAGCTATGTCCATTTATAAGTAACTTATTACAAAAACTGTTCAATTCATAAAATATTACTAATAAACTAATATTAGCCAACTATTACCAATATTAGTCAATTAGCTATTTGTAGCCAAAAAAAAATCAAATTTTTTGTTTTCTTTTGAGTGGGTGTTATTAGAATAGTTGGGTACATCCTAAGTAGCTTGAATCTCAGACTTGAGATGATTTAGTAGAGCTTTGAGGTGGTTTGAATTGAAAATTGATAAAATAGCCTGCAGACCACTTAAACTTATACCCATTTGTCAATCCGGTAAATAAACTTACAAGTTTTCCACTTGAACAATTGTACTTGACGGAATACGTACTAATAAATACATTTGACCATTGACCATACTTATGTGGGAACGACTTAAATGATGTGGCTAAAATACGTGCAAACCATGGTACAGAAGCGCATGAATATAACGGTTTTGATTAAAAAAATATTAAAATCAAAAAAGAAAGCAAATGAAAAGGAAAAACAAAAAGAGATGCTGCCCGATTCCTTTCTCCCCCCCTTTTCTTTTCTCGTCTCTCCTCCTACTCCCCCCCCCCCCTCTCTCCTCTTCCCTCTCCCGTACCACTTTCTAACAAACCTGTCATGACCACAACTCAAAGAGGAAAATGCAGGTTAGAAAAAAATAAAGAACAAAATTTCAATTTTGAGAAAATCAATTAATTTGGTGTTGAAAATTGAAAATTTTAGAGATGGTTTTGAATCTTTCTCTAGAATTTCTGTTCAGAAAATGTAAAAGGAAGAAATAAAATTAGAGTTGGCTGATATTGGTTTTTAAGCGAGCTCTCATTTGAAATTGTTGGGAATTTTCTTTCTTTCTTTTTACTAATTTGTATGGGGATTTTCAAAGATAATTTGGAGAATATAATGGAAGAGAGTTCTTTTTACTGATTCATCTGGACTTTTTGGATTTTACTAATTTTGTTTGTGTTCTTTTCACCTTTTTATTCATTTGGGAGTTTTAGAATAAGAAGAATGGTATTCAATGTCGCTTTGGGAGATTTTAGAGTGGATGAGGGTGGTGTTTACGGTGGAAGAACACATGTAGTGTTGGTGCTGCCATGGTGAAGTAAGGAAAATGTTTTAATTTTTTTAATAAATTGTAAAAAGAGATTGAGACCTATAAATTACACATGTCAAACAATAATAGTTTAAGAATATGATGTGCCAGTCACTCAAAGCGATTGAAGAACACGCTCAGCTGGAGGTGTTTATTGGTACTCATTTCGTCAAGTACAAATGTTCAAATGGAAAACTTATAAGTTCATTTACCGGGTTGACAAATGGTTGCAAGTTTAGGTGGTCCATAGACTATTTTGCCTTGAAAATTCGAAGTACAAGATGCACATGAAGAAAAAAATATGCGTATCACACTATGTATCACATATGTATCATATTCGTATCAAATGTGTATCATATGTATATCCATGTATACTTGTGCGTGAGATACATGTGTCGTAGAAGAGTTTTTTGAACTCGATTTTAACTACGGATTTTAATACCAAATCAGTCTAAATCACCTCCAATCTTCCTCAAATTTTATGTACTGACTCATTTATATGCTTTTAATGAATTTCAACCATACTCATTGAAAAATGTCCTTTTTTGCTTAGATTTTTGGAATATTGTATATATTTTTTGTTTTGTATTTCATCACCTTATTTGCTACCTCATCCATAAAATTTCCTTTTCGTCTTGCATCTAATATTGCTAATCACGCTTAAAAATATAGAAGGAGATCTTAGCGTATAACTCTTGGAGAGAAAGAACCTTATTTATTTGAGTTTTCAATTTTTATATGTGATTGGCTAATTTTGATAAGTCTATGATTAATGGCTAGGGGTTAATAAGTTAGGATTTATTTGGGACATTTCTGTAAGATTCCCATTATATTACCCGTAATACCCATCAGAAACTTTGTTGCAAACAACAGCCATCCGACCCAAACTAATTGTTAGGCTTACCCATTCCCTTTCCCCATCGTTTTAGATTCCTAAGAAAATTTTACCTCCTATAGCATAGGTTGATACCATATTTATTATAAATAAATACCGTTTTAAAAAATTATCTCCTATAACTACCTTTTAATTTCTATAGCAAAATATCTATTTATGGTCACTTCCTACCTTTAAGTCATTAAATACATTGTGTATTATTTTTCTCTCTCCCTCTCTCTTCCCTCTCTCCTCCTTTCTCTTTCCTCTTTCTTCTCTTTTTCCCCCCATTTTTCCTCCCATGCTTTTAGAAACCCTAGGCAGGGGATGTGTTCCGCCAACGACAGATCCGGTCGGCGACTACTTCCCCCCTTCCTTGTTGTGTCACCCCTAACCCCCTCCTCCGGCCGGCGATTTCTTTCACACAGTTGTGTTACACATTCTAAACTTTTCTTAGATTTTGCATTGATTGTTCATGTTTACCTTGTGAGATCTCTAGTTTCCGTTTGATCCTTTAAATTGGTGCTTCTTCAACAACTAGCTTCATTTAACCGGCGGCGATGCCCCACATGGCGGCGGCCTGGATATCAGTAGATTGGGGACAGAGTTTGGGGCTGAGGAACTTGAAGAGTCTGTCACCCTTTTTTTCATTGTATTTCAATGTATCTCGATGTATTTCATTGTATTCACTATCTTTAGTTTTTTCTGCTTTTTCAATATATTCACTGTATTTAACTGTATTCAATGTAATTATATAATTTCAAAGTTTCACTTTGTTTTACTGTTTTGTCCAGCAGTATATATTCAACACTATGTATTCAATGTATTGTAGAATGTATTCATATATTTTTTTAATTAATATAATTTATGTATTCGGATGTATATATGTATTCAAATGTATCTCCAGTATGTATTCATATGTATTTGCACTATTGATGACCTGCTATACTTCATGTATTCAATGTATTTTTATGTATTTAATTGTATTCAATGTAATTATATAATTTTAATGTAAATATATTTGTAAAGATACCACTAAAAAAAGAAAGGATGGATTGAATCTCTAAAGATTGCTCTGTTTTTGGGGTGTTTTTCTGTTGAGAATATTTTCTATAACAAGAAATACAAATTTTGTGTGTTATAATTGAATTTGTTGAGTTATATTAGGAGTCTATCACATTAATTGATTCACTTACCGTTTTTAAACAGCTGAAGACCTTTTTTGTCGCAAATTTCGTTACTGTATTCACGAATACATCTCGCGAATACAATCGAATAGATTCTCTACTTAGCTGGACTCCCCTGTTTTCCGCCGAGTTTTGCTACTGTATTCATGAATACAGTAGCAAAAATACATCAAATATAGTCTTTAACAACTGAAAACATAGCTATAGGAAATAATTTAGTAAATGATAGCTATAGCAAGCTAATAATCACTAAAACATAGTGGTTTTTGAAAATTTCTCAATTCCTAATACATGATTTATGGCCTTAAGCCGCCCCAGAACAGCTGTTTACATCCATTTTTTCCTTAAACGCCAATGTATTTTAATTAGGACAACCTAACCAATGTTTTTCATGTCTTCTTTCGTTTTTGAATATATTGTGTAGGAGAAAAATACCTTACAGAATTATCTTTCAAAAAGTCTATATCAGTAACTCTAATTGATCACAATTTTGAAACTGACAATTCTCATTACAAGAGCCACTGATCACGGAGTGAGACATCTAAATGAAATAATATACAACTTTCTTGCAGTATGAATTACATTCTCATCTTTTTGGGATAAAAATAAGAAATAAGCAAATGTGAAATAAAAAGATACGACCTCGAAAAAGGAAACGTAGCTCGCTGAGCTATTTAAAATGTGTTTAACATTTCCTTACCTGTGAACTTAATTATAAACATCTTTTTTTTTCGAATAATGTCGCAAATAAAGTTCTTAACAACCTGTTTGGAAAGCCACCTAGGATAATTGAGTGTAATTATACAGTTTGACATGTTTATCCGGCTAATTAATTACTTGGTCAGCATGGAATTGAATATAATTGGAGAGTGTAATTACACTCTCTAATTCTCAAGGGGAGGTGAGAATTGCTAGTAATTACACTGGGTAATTACAATGTTATTTTTTTAATTTCTTTCCTTTTTGTTTTTATTTAAATTTATTTTCTTTATAACTTTTTCTTTCCTTTATTCTTATTTTTATTTTATTTTTACATTTTAATTTCTTTTTAAACTTTAAAATATATTTTTCTTTGTACATTATTTATATTTTATTTCTCTACATTTACTTCTTGCGATTCCATGTAATTGCTTATATTTTATTTCTTATTTGTTTTTATTTTCTTCATTTAGCGTAACTACGTTGTTATTCTAGTTTTTGAAACTACACCTCCTAATATTAGAAATAATAAGTCATTAACAAACTTGGCATATAATGAGTGATGCAATTAAAGTAGAATTTCGTTGTTGAATGTGGTTATAAACTTATTATGTTTCCTAATCTTAAGTTGTATGGGAACTTACTATTATCATATTATAATTTGACATATGTTAAACAATTTTTTTTTTGGATTTTGAAATTGTATTATATTTTTGGTTCCAATTTACTTGTTTTAGTAGTATTGGCTCACATTGCATGTTGTTCATTTTTTAGTTAGAATTGATAGATTAGTTTTGTCAAACATTTGAATAATGTTATGACATCATATTTATAAATATTAATTTATTTTATCAAACATGCATCCATGATGTTTTTACAAAACATATATTTTTATAAGTATCTATACTAAATATTATTAATTTGAAAAATATATACAACAACAACAACAACCCAATAAAATTCCACAAATGGGGTCCGGGGAGGGTAATGTGTACGCAGACCTTACCCCTACCCCGAAGGAGTAGAGAGGCTGTTTCCGAAAGACCCTCGGCTCAAGATAATAGAAAGACAAAAAGAGAGAATATTAGATTCACCACGAAGATCATAGGGAAAAAGCAACATAAAATGCAGAAGAAAAATGCAAAGCAAAAACGATGGCTAGTAAATGGATCCTACGTCGAAAATAGAAAATAGTAAGACACGACATTGCCCCTAGCTATCTTAGACAAAACCCCACCGGACTAGGCTCACAAAAGTACAAAGTAACGCAAGACTCAACTACCTCCTAGCCTACAACCGTAATACTCGACCTCCACAACTTCCTATCAAGTGTCATGTCCTCGGAAATCTGAAGCCTCGCCATATCCTACCTTATCACCTCTCCCCAATACTTCTTAGGTCGCCCTCTACCTCTTGTGCCTTCCACAACCAGCCGCTCACACCTCCTTACTAGAGCATCTGGGCTTCTCCTATGTACATGCCCGAACTATCTGAGCCTCGCTTCCCGCATCTTGAAATATATATATATATATATATATATATAAATTATTTTTACAATATTAGTTATATTATATGATTACTAATTAATGTATATTCACAAAAAAATAAACATCTTAAATACAAAATCTAATATCATTTATAGTCATATATTTATTGTATTAACTTTTAAATTTTGATAATTAATTCATCTAAAATTTAATTTGAATATGTAATTACATTTGTGCAACCAAACACTACACTTGTAATTACACTATAATTACGTTATGACAAACAAACAGGTTAACATAATTACTATATTGTATAATTACTAAGGTAATAATTACACCAATTCCAATTACCGGTGACTTTCAACAGACCCTAAATGTTCTTAATTAAGAAAGGAGTTCTAACTTTTGTACAAGGCAAGTTATTTCCTTTTAAATCATTTTGTATCCAGAATTCACTAGACCGACTAATTTAGATTCACGATGCGTAAAGCGCAACAAGAGAGGATACGTTCCCTACCAAGAATTTCTACATCCACAGCTCGAAACTGAAACCTTTAATTAAGGGTGGAGGGACTGGTAGCTACTATAGTAATTAATTCCAATTTTGTAAACTAAAAATTTACCAAATAACCTGTTTACACTTCAAAGTCATTTACTACGAATGTATAATAATAGTTACATCCTTTAGAAATGATATGTTACGTCTGATATCTTAACAGCACGGCTAGTTAATTATAGCAATAAATATTAAACTATAGGAAAATAATTGTCTTGTGATCCTTTCACACAACCAATATTTTAAAAGGCGAGGCGTTTTACCTGTGACGAGGCGAGGCGTAAGCCCTGAGACATAGAGCGTAAGTCCCATGGATCTTTAAATTTTACTAATTTCAAGAATTTTAAGATAGTAAAAAATAAAAAATAATTATAAAAATTACATTAAAATCACAAAATTATAACAAATAATCTATTTAAAATATTTATAAATTATCATTCAACTATGAATAATACAAAAAGTATGACATATATCATAATATGCAAATTAGTTGCAATGTCGTTACAACTCAAACATCAAAAGTAATTTATTCGATGTGAAATCTTATATGTAGCTCTTAAGGAGCAACTAATCTTGAAAGAATTTCGATATTATAATTTGATATTTTTTAAAATACTTCTTTTATTTAATATGCTTTCTATTTGAAAGAGAATTTTTATAAAAACATAATTCACAATTTAAATATGATTCTCAAGCATCATTTAATTTTAAGTTTCAACAAGTTAATAAGTGACACATAATTCACCAGACTATACCATGATAACTAATTATTTGCAAATAGTTACTAGCTAATACTGACCTATTAAATTAATAAATATTGTATATCGTAAACATGAAAAAATAATATTTAGGAAAATAATTATAAAAAATTATGGACTATTATATAATAAAGACATAACAAAAGTTAATAAATAAATACTTTTAAATGAAAGAATTATTTAAAATTTACTATTACAGCAGTACATGACCCTTGACAGGGAATTATGGAGGTCGAGCATTAAGGTTGTAGGTTAGGGGAAAGTGTGAATATTTCTACAGTACAATAGAGTGAGACTAGCCAGTTAGGAGTTAGACTAAGAATGTCATTGGTCGTCTATTGATGCAGGGCTTTACCTGCTAGTTTTACTATACCAGCCATCTATTTCGTATTTCGTATTCTGTATTTCATATCTCTTATATTGCTGTTATTTTATTACGCATTTTTATGGTACTAATATATCATCTCCTATTGCTTTTTTGAGCCGAGGGTCTCCTGGAAACAGCCTCTCTACCCTTCGGGGTAGGGGTAAGGTCTGCGTACATATTACCCTCCCCAGACCCCACTTGTGGGATTATACTGGGTCGTTGTTGTTGTTGTTGTTGTTGTTGTTGTTACTATTACAGCAGTCTTAGTGGATAACGTGCAATAATTTTTATTTTGATTATGACATAAAATACTCTCAACTTAATGATTTATGATTAAGAAAAAAGTAATTTTGAATAGTCAATAATTTATTAAGAAAATTTGAGGATTTACAAGGTTAGTTATACATAATTGCATAAGGTTCTATTAAGCAAGTCCAGTACGCCCGGCGTTGGGCGTGTCCAGAGCGTAAGCCCCGGCGGTCGAGGCGTAAGTCTCACAGAACTAAGCCTCACACATAAGCCCAGGGGCATTTTACGAGTGCTCTGCCCAGGGCGAGTCCTAATTCTGCGATTATTACTAATTCGACAGTAATAACGTTAAAGATCGTCTCATAATTACAAAATTAAACTTTTTATTTCCTTTCAAATCACTGTCATTAAAAAAGCAAAAACAAAAGACGACCCTTTTTGCAAAATTAAAATACTGCAACAAAAACTAATTTAAGGCCAAAACCCTTACAGCCTCTCATCATCGACTCTCTTAGGGTTTTGCTCTTGAGATTGCTAGAAAGAGAGGATTGCTACATTGTTGGACGAGGTGAAGAGCCATCCATTCCTGCAACCATGCAATCCACTTATCGTAGTGATGATGACAAAGTAGTGAAGAATGGAGAGGGCAATGATGGTTCAGAGGTTGTTGATGATGCAGAAAAGAACCAACAGAAGAGTGGGAACGCAGAGTTTTCAGAGGTCGATGCATCAGATGATGCAAAAAAGAAAAATTTAGAGGGAATGAAGGGAAGCCTTCTGAGGAAATTGAAGATGGTTCAGAGAGCCTGAATCGTGCCTTCCCTCGAACGTGGTGCTTTAACAATGGATTTGAAATAAAGGAGTTGGAGCAGAAAAAGAAAAAGGCCCTCCCAGGAAAGAAGGTTCAAGTATGCTATACTTTGGAGCTAGATAAGGGCAGAACAATCGAAAGGAACAAAACCCTAAATTTTAGAATAGGTGCTGGTGGAACCATACCGTGTATTGATGAGGGTGTAGTTGGAATGCAAATTGGGGACAAAAGGATAATTTCAACCGAAGCGCAACCATGGTGTGAAGTTTTTAAACCTTGTGATCGTGATGGGGAAGAAATACCACCTGATTCAGTTATGACATTTATAGTTGAGATGCTACGCATTGAATGATTTTACCATTGAGTAAAGGTAGACCGGAGTTTCTGGAAGATGCACTGCAACAACCAGAGAAGAACTAAGGAATTAATTGGATGAGGAGTAGCTTTCCAACTACCTTTGCTTCGGCATGAAATTGGCTTATATGGTAAATGAGAATTGATCAGATTTTAGATGTTACGTAAGTTTACTTTTTCCATGTTAAGGGATGTGACAAATTCATGTCAAATAGTTCTTGAATTTTCTGAGGATTGTTTTCACTTGGGAAATGTAATGCTTTTGAAATTTTATAACTGAGCCTAGGTTTTTTTTCCTTTTAAAAAGTCATTAGATTTAGTATCTCGTACTATGATGATCATTTAAATAATGGTTATCATACTGGTTTATTTGAATATTCTCCTAAGATATACATCGTCGACGCTCTTTATGTATTTGTGATTAAGTTATTAACAGAGCAAAGAAAATATACATATATTAAACTGTTTAAGTCTTGGCTACTGAATTTATGAAATCAATGACTGATGAAGTTGAAGATAAGCTTCATATAGCCATGTTTCCTTGGCTAGCTTTTGGGCATATTATACCATATCTTGAGCTCTCCAAATTAATTGCTCAAAAGGGTCACAAAATCTCCTTCATTTCCACCCCAAGAAATATTGATCGCCTCCAAAAACTTCCCCTTGAATATTCATAAACTTTGTGAAAATCCCACTTCCAAAAGTTAATAGCCTACCATAAAATGCAGAAGCCAGTATGGATATCCAGACCAAAGGTGTTGTCTGTCTCAAGAAAGTCTTAGATGATATGGAACTTAAGTTGACAAGTTTCTTGGAGAAAACTTGTCCTGATTGCTTTATTCATGATTTTGCACCTTATGTGGCACCAATTACAACTAGGTTAGGAATTTCCAGTTGGCTTCTGTCTTTCATTGGACCGACAAATTAGCTGATGCTCACTGGCTCGACTAATCCAAACCAACACCGGAGGAGTTTATGGTGCCACCGAAATGGATACCCTTTCAAACAAAGATGGCTTTTCATCGCCACGAGGCTAAGTGGATAGTCGAGGCCGGGCAAAAGAATGTGTCTGGTGTGTCAGACCTTTATCATACCAGGGCTACGATAAAGGATGTTGACGTAATTATTATATGTCAGTGTCACGAGTTCAAAGGCCAGTGGCTAAAGTTACTGGAGGATCTTCACCACAGGCCTATACTTCCTGTGGGGCTAATGTCAAACTTTATTGCAAAATAGCTGTGATGATAACGAAGAATCACTAGATAAACAAACCAAAGGCTCATTAATTTATGTAGCCTTAGGTAGTGAAGTGACTATTGATCCGAGTGAAATCAGCGAGTTGGCTAATGGGATGGAGTTGTCTGGATTACCATTTTTTGGGGTTCTGAGGAAGCCATTGAACTCGAGAGACATGGATTATATTGGGCTGCCCAATGGGTTCGAGGAGAGAATATACGGTCGAGGTATAGTAAGGAAGAGGTGGGTACCTCAGTTGAAGATACTAAGTCACGAGTCGGCAGATTCTTGACACATCGTGGATGGCACTAGAAGGGCTAATGTTTGGGCGCCCATAGATTATGTTGCCTTTTTTGGTTGATCAAGATTTGAATGCAAGAATCTTAGAGGACAATGAAATTGGTATAGAAGTACCAAGAACTGAAGAGGATGGGTCATACACAAGGACTCAATGTCCAGATCAGTGAAGTCGGTAATGGTGGAAATGGATGGAAAGAAAATTAGAGAGACAGCAAAAGAAATCAGTTCAATATTTAGGAACATAAGGTTACATGTCAAGTAAATAGGAGATCTAATTCAATTCTTGGAAGATAATAGAAACATGTCCACTGGGTCTAATTCTTAGGACTCAAATGTAAAACCAAAATAAATGGCTTGATCTCTTACTTTTCCTTTTTTTTTTTTTTTTTTTCTAGTTGACAATATTTTTCTTATTTTTTCCTATGACGTCTTAAAGATATGATGGTTTCATGTTGGTGTATAATCAAGCTCCTATTCAGTCATCTGATTCAAACTATCTTGAATCAGCTGCGCTGGTAGAATAGTTTGAGGAGTTGTGCTCCTCAGCTGAAGATACTGAAATATGATTTAGTTGGTAGTTTCTTAACTCACTAAGGATGGAGCTCTATCATAAAGTATTAAGTACCTTTTTTGAGATCAGCTAATTTTGTTACAATTCCGGTCGGTAGGGGGTGTTCGTCAGTCAGTACGTACGGTATTTAGACATTTCGGGTCGACATTCGGTTTCTTAAAATGTTGTACCAATACCGTATGTAATATTCTTAATTAAAATACTCAAAAGTACAAAACTAAAAACATTTATTGACAAAAGTTTTATCCAAATCCAATAAATATCAACCCAGAGAGGGAAAAATTGTATATAAAGGAATAAATTTGATCATTAGAAACGTCTTATTACTTGCTTAGAGTTGCTTGATGAACTTAGAGAATAAAGGAAAGCAAAATTTTAGATTTTTGATATTTATGTTATAATTAATAATGTGTATTATGCAATATAATATATATTTCGGTACGGTATTGGTATTTCAATATTTCATTTTAAAATACCAAATATCATACCTAATACCAATTTCTTTTAAAAATTAAACCGAATACCATACCGAATACCAAAATATCGAATACCAAATACCAAAATTTTCGGTTTTGATACGGTAATTCGGTATTTACCAAATTATGCACGGCCCTACCGTCGGACAATGGTTGAATGTAAGCTTGCATACAAAAGTGTGGCCAAATGATCAACAGAATTAATGAAAAGCATCGAAGATTAGGATCTAAATTTCAGCAAAGACAAAAACACTTCGTGATTTCTTCCCATCAGCGTAAGTTTTTGTTCAAGGCTACCAATATTGATGGAAGTTAGCAAGTACCTGGTGAAATAATCGAGGTGTAGTGCTTGAACACCACCTTGAACGCGAGTATATATTTGGAGAACGTCTGAGATCAATATGATGGATTTCTTCAAGGACTTCATCAATGACTGAGTAACTACGTTTAGTAATGGCAAATAAAATGATGAGATAAAATTACGAGGGCAAAGCAAAGGGCATGAGAAAGATCTTCCTAGGAAACACGCAACAGAAACTGATATTTAATAATTTTGACCAACATCATATACCTTATATGATCCTCGCCTATATGTTTTCCAACATTTAATTTCAAAATAAATAGCATCTCTAGTCCAATATATTACTTGCTACAGTGACCTCTTGTGTATGCTTGCTCCACAAAGAATATATTCTTAAGCAACTAAAGTAGCAGAATCATTAAGCAATCAATACATAATGCCTTATTCAACAAAATGAAGAATCTGCGTGTTAATATTTGACAAACAAATGAACTGCAGAAATTTCTCATTCTGAGTGTGAAAAAGTAAGCAAGGCAAGAATCAAAGAAAGCAAATTCATAGAGTGGGTTGTTTCTTTTTCTCTCGTTCGCTTTTTTTTTTTTAATAAATAATGCAGAGTAAGGCTGCGTACAATAGATCCTTGTGATCCAACCCTTATCCGGACCCCGCGCATAGCAGGAGCGTATTGTACCGGGCTGCCCATTTTAGAATAAGGACTACAATTTATCTTATGAAAGTCCTAAATTGAAAGTTATATTTTAAGCAATCAAAATAAGTTTCTTCCCCTACTTATTTTCTATGTTTATTGGAATACATTGGCAACATGCCTAGCCGAGATGATGATCCATCTGCTTAAATTTTGGTAGTTTGAAATATAGAATTCTTTAAAACAGTGGCAGGAAAAACTCTCTGCGCATGAGCACGTATTATAATATGCTTGCTGAAGAGTAGTATTACAAGGCTTCATGAGTCGATACAATAAAATTTACAAATACTACATATGCACATTTCCAGAGGAACAAAGCCGAATGGCAAAGTAATATGGTGTACACACCTGATCACAGCAGCCATCCTGATGACAAAAGTCTAAAGCGCCTAAATTTTGTTATTGCAGTCATATGCACATAAATGATTTAGCTAAACAATGTAACAAAACAAGGAATTCACAAAAGTGACAAGTAAACAGCTCATTTAAGAACCCATCTACTGCTACTCCAATACTTACTAACCATCGGCACAATGCTATTTTTGAGGAGACATTAACTTATTTTCTTCAGAATCATGTTTCATTGATGACAAGTAAACAGCTCATTTATACAAATACTATATATGCACATTTCCAGAGGAACAAAGCCGAATGGCAAAGTAATATGGTGTACACCTGATCACAGCAGCCATCCTGAGGACAAAAGTCTAAAGCGCCTAAATTTTGTTATTCAGTCACATGCACATAAATGATTTAGCTAAACAATGTAACAAAACAAGGAGTTCACAAAAGTGACAAGTAAACAGCTCATTTAAGAACCCATCTACTGCTACTCCAATACTTACTAACCATCGGCACAATGCTATTTTTGAGGAGACATTAACTTATTTTCTTCAGAATCATGCTTCATTGATGCATCTCCGCCCATCAATTCCTGGAAGCCTTCAACTTTTACAGGGGGAGCCCTGGCCATTCCCGTGTTCCTGTAGAAAATCAAGTATGATAATACTGCATGTGATGCATTTTAACGCCTACAGTCTATTGCATATAATATTACTTACGGTGACTGCACTTGCGGAATTTGAAGAGAAGCCATCGGCCTAAACTGATTTGTGTTTTGAGCATAGGGAGATGATATAGCTGCAATTTGCTGCTGGCGAAACTGCTGCATCTGGGGCTGTCTCGCAGCCATTGCATTAAAGGCATTATTGTCCATAGGAAAATCAGTAGGATGTTCAAGCTTGACTTGGACCGCTGGCCTGTCCTTGTCGATGTTCATATTCATACTCATACCAGGACGAGGAGTTAACTGCTGGCGCCTTCGCATTCTCTCCACCAGCAGCTGCTGTTGCTGAGGAGTCAGATTTTGGGAATTGAGCATCTGCTGCATTTGAGGATGCATTCTTAATATCTGCACATAACCCAAGATGTATCTATAGATGATCTATCAAAAAAATCAGAATATCATTAGGTAAATTTAAACAATGAAGGACATTTGGTATTGGAATAAAGAATAAGATAAATCATCCAGCCTTATGCCGCAATTCGTACACCTCTGCAACAGCTCTCCAGATAGAATCTTTTTTTTATTTTTTTAATGACAGTGGTGTCCAAGCCAGCTTCCACGAGATATACCAATGGCAGGTGTCAATATAGATTTATCTAAGCTACTACCTTATGTCCCTAACATGTAAATTCCAGGCAAACCTCTTTCCCATTTCTTCACTTCCTTAATCCCCTTTTCCTGTTCTCTCACTACAGCTCTCCATCTCTCCTCCCATTCTATTAGCCCCCAAAAATCTTCTCCTTCTCCTGACATTGCAAACCCCCTACCACTTCAACTTTCCCTTACCATATCCAACCCCCCCCCCCCCGTCCAACAGCAAATACAATCTATAACCCATTCCCCCCATGGCTTCAGCACCTCTGACTCTTCTGCATTTTTCCCGGAAAAATTTAAGCAGCATTTGCAACTAGTTTTTTCCCAAATCATGTTCCGATAGTGTCTTGTTTCACTATATATTCTTTATTTTCTGCATTCCGTTGATAATCTATTTTCTGCAAATTTTCTAAAGTATTTTCTTCAATTTCATTTCATTTATTTGCTTCTTAATTTTGTCGTGCAGCAATTTTTTTCTAAAATTTGTCAATATAATTGGAAGTTTTTCTATTTATTATGCTTTCCTATTCAATATTTGGAACTGGATTCCTGAGACGGAAAATGAATTATGAGAAAAAAAATTGTTAATTGTGAAGTGAAATAAATGAGTTTGTTGCAAGAGTATTTTTGGAACTTAAATTCTGACATCATATTAAACACTAGATGGCACTAGGGACAAGACATCACTAAATATGCTGCAACCAAAGATGACAGGTGTAATGATCTCAAATATAATCCCGTCATACAATCCAATCTAGAGGAAGGAGATATCCTACCAAGTCCAGTCGCACGTACTGAACGACCCCTAAAAATTCAAAAGGAGTCTTTCTACTTATTTTGTCCAGTATGATAATTATACATCTACAAGAAAAATAAGAAACAAAATAGAAAAATGCATCTAGCACTACAAAGTTAGATTGATTTCCTGCGAAAACCGTTCGCTTACCAATAAAAGAATATTCATGCAAACCAAACAACTCTATACTTGTTAGCATAATCTTATAGCCATTTGCAGATATGAACAGCATTATAGCAAGAATGACAATATCAATATGACTTGATGAATACCACAGACAAAAAATCGATGTACCTGCTGCGTCTGCGTTGACTGCCGAATAGCAGCTTGATGCTGAGGTTGCAACTGTTGTTGGAATCCCTGAACTTGCTGCTGAGTTTGCACAAAATTCCTAGTATTATCCTTCACAAGTTCAGATAACACTGCAAGATTACTGCCAATACAAGGAAAATGACTTAGATACTGAAAGGGGGCGAGAGAGAAAAACCATTATTCTTTTGAGGCAATAGAGAGAGCATATCAAGATTATCAATGTGTGTATATATGTATAATACACACACAAGGTAGTAGGTTAGCAAGACCCACAAGGTAGTAGGTTAACAAGACCCCCATACACACACACACATATATATATACACACACACATATAGAGAGAGAGAGAGAGAGCGAGTGTGAGAGAGGTGTCAAAATTTCAGATGGCCATGGTTTTCAATATAAGGGTACAATTGGTATGATATTGCGACATTTACATGAGTGAGAACTTCCTAGAACCAAGGAGCACAAGGAGAATAATCCATGAAACAACTCAACAAAATTGCATCTGTCTTAGCCAAGTTCAATAACAAGTGATTGGAGTATCAGCTCCAATTTCATCTGCATATTCACTATAAAGCATCAAAAAGAAAACAGCAGAAAAACGAACGTCGGACAAAAAACAGAAAAGTCTCTTGGAAAGGGATGAGGTTTTACATTTTCACAAAAGAGGAAAAAAGGGTCAATTACTGAGATCATACTTCTATGACGTATATGATTTGATTTGCAACAGACATCAAATGCAGACACTTCAGCTATAAAATGTAATCCGGTAATCCGCCCTTGGAGTCAAGAAAAAGTTGTAGTAATAGTTCTAACACCAGCAATTCCCAGTTAAGGTAGGTAAAGACTAAAGACTATACTGAAATTGTTTCTTTGTTGGCATGATGGGGCTTCCAAGTGTTTCAATAATCCAAGAGCAAACCAACGTTTGTACAGAAAACCACAATGATAAATCAAGATCCCTGAAAAGATGTTGCTCTGATATTTTTATCATTGTGGATTTCACATACTTCAGCAAGCAACAATTTCATGAGAAATACATAAGCTAAGAGAATAAAGTGTGAAGTGCTTGGTTAATCAGTAGGGAAGTTCTTTGTAAACACAAAGCAATATTGGTTATTATGATGTTCTTTGGCAAATATGTTGCATCAACGAGGACCTGATTTTCATGCCTTACTACTTGAAGGCCAATTTTAGGAGCTTAAACCTTGCAGTGTAGCATGAAGAATACCCAATGCATCATACTTAATGAAGAAATAGGAAACCAGAGATTATAACAAAGTGAAGAGGAACAAAGCATATATTTGGAAATATCACATGAAAATGTGCACCACCAACCTATGTCCAGCTGTATGAAGAAACATCTTCAGAAGCTCCATCGATGAACACTGCTTTCTGTAGCTATCAGAAAGGAGTTTCAAGGTAGCACCTAATTTGTGAATATGGCAACTCAGGAATTTAGTCAAGACTTCTAGTGGAACTTCAGATGAGCCTTCGAAACCCACATTTCCCAGCAATTGTGCCATGACCTTTTGTGATAACTTTAATGCTTGCTCTTCACCAAGACATTTCCTCATCCTTTCACCACCACTCTTTCCATGATTTTGATTACTCCCTTGTTCCATGCTCAGGTACTCTGGTCTAATACCGAGCCTCTCAATCATAATAGGGCTAATAGGGCTCTTGGTCATTATTTGGGGTAAAGTATCTAGAACCCCGTTGAACTCCACTTTCTGGTTCTCTTTCAATTGACTTGTCCGTAGGACTGCACTTTCAGGAACGCAATTCATGGCAGACATCGTCTCAGGAAAAAATGGGTTGTCATTATCTAAAACTGAGTTTGATTGCAGGTTTGATCCATCATCCAACATGCCAAAACCAATGTTCTGATCTACCTTAAAAGCTACTCGCCGTCTCTTGTGATTCTCAACAACTCTAAGATAAGAGGACATCTGTTCAGGTGTTCGCTTTTCTGCTTCCCTGTCACCAAACTGTAACCTATATGATTTACTTGCTTTGTATTTTTCAAAGAACTGGTTATACCATGTTTCAGGTAAATCATCAAGCTTCAACCTCTGCGACATTGCATCAGCTTCTGACTCGCTATATCTTGATCCAACACCAAAATTTGACTTTGATTGGACCTGATAATATGTAGGACTGTGAGTCGTGCTATTAAAAACATGAACAAATAAGAAAAAATCAGAAAAAGCGACCAAACAAAATCATGGAGTTGTGTCAATGGTTCGGTTCGGCCGATTACTTTATAAAAATTTTACGATACTAATTTTTCGGTTATTCCATTTTGTATAACCAAAATATGATTTTTCGAACCGTCTCAATCATCTCGATTTCTGTACAATATCGGTACGAAGGGCTTCAATGGTTCGGTTCGGCCGGTTATTTTATTAAATTTTGTACAATACCAATTTCACGGTTATTCCATTTTGTATAACCAAAATTAGATTTTTCGAACCGTCCCAATCATCTCGGTTTTTCTACGATATCAGTACGGTTCGGTTAATTTTTCGGTATTTTTTTAAAAACATCATGCAAGAGTCGCTAGTCGAAATTAGAATTAGATAAATGCATACCTGCATAGGACTCTAGACACTTTTACTCTTTTAAAAGTGATGAATCAAAGGAACATGAAAAATGTCCAAATAGAGATTTATTCCACTAATCTATCAAAAATGTCCAATATAGAGATTTATTCCACTAATCTATGGTAACATAAAATAAATTAAGCAAAGACAAGAGAAATATAAATTATACGAGTGAAAAGATAGTAATCAAGTTGGGACTCAAGAACAGAGTTTATTTGAAGATTCATATTCAACAAGAGAAATCTAAATCATACAAGAGGAAAGATATCCAATACATTGTGGCTTGCTACTGAAGATCGTTGGAACACCTAGTGGGTTGCTACTCAAGATGTTGGAACTAATTTTGTTTCAATATGAGTAGTAGAATAAGTTTGGAAGTTGGAACTTTAGGTATTAGTTACTTGATTACTTGTATCTATTCCCATAATCTCACGGCCCAAGAAAAAAACTTAGTGCTTTGTTGGTTTTAAATTTAGTATATAAAATATATTTTTTATACATAATTTATTCGGTACGGTTCAGTACTTTTTCAGTTTATTTTTATAAAATTAAAAACATACCTTATTATTCGATACAATTATAAATTTATATGAAAACCTATGGTTTTGTAAAAATAAATATAATAATCGGTTCAGTTCGGTCAGTTTAGTCGGTTTTTAAAGATTCATTGACACCGCCTAATTTAGAGCAAGAGCCATACTCTGTCTAACGAGTTGTTAAACTTAAAAGAGAGGTGATAGTTTCCTTAGGTAACAATAATAATTTCAGGCCTTTTCTCCTCTCCCTTCCTTCGTTAAGTCAAAATAACTATTAATTTGTCAAACTGAAAATCTTTATCCAAGTCTCCATTCCTACTAAGAGTAAGCAATCAACTCCACATCAATAATCCTTTCCCTACAGCAGTTTCTTACCCCAAGGATCAACTGAAATTTTCTGAAAGAGGATTCATATAGCTGATCTCAACTAGTTGAGACCAAACCATAGTCAAAAAAATATACTCATAACTTAATGAAAAATGGAAATTCTCTCGCTTAATTTCAGATACTACAAAGGAATAGACGAGCCCTTTCCTAGCAAAAGGGACATCATCTCCACAAAAACAACAATAACAAACTCAGCGTAATCCCACAATTGGGGTCTGGGCAAAGTAGTGTGTACAAAGACCTTACCCCTACCTTGTGCAGGTAGAAGGGCAGCCCGATGCACAAAGCATCCCGCATTTATGCAGGGTCCCGAAGAGGGCCGCACCCCAAGGGGTGTGATGTAGATAGCCTTCCCTAATACAAGCATTAGTGGCTACTTCCACGGCTCGAATCCGTGACCTATAGGTGGATATAATCTCCACCTATTGCGAAACAAAACACGAGGTAACGATAACATATGGATTCTATGCATTATATATGTCAAAGACACATATTTCGGAGCATAAATGTTAACCAGCAGCTTGCTTTAGACACTTCCTTAAGCATCCAATAACCTAAAGGATTTAAGTTATACACACTAACAGTGTAAAGATTTTTCTACGTCGAATTTCAATGTGTGATAGCAAGTTAGTTACAAGTTGATGTCATATGACCAGGAAATCATGGTTTCAACCATGGAAATAGCCTCTTATAGAAATGTAACATAACGTTGCATATATAAGACCCAATGCGGTTCAGCCCTTCCCCGATCCCGCGTATAGTAGCAGCTAAGTGCACCGCACTACCCTTCGTAGTAGGTTTGTTAAAATCCTCAATTAATGTTTATCAAGAGATAATATGCAATTATCTAATGTGACCTGACTGTGTAAATAATTTTACACTAACTTGAACTCCTAAACTAAAGTTGAACACTACCTGCTAGAACTAGTAATTTTCACATGAAAGCAAATACATTTAAGCTATATCATACCTTAGATAATACAGTGCTTGTACTAGCAACATCTTGCGAACAATTCTCGAGAGTAAAATACACATCATCACCATGCAATTGCAAGTCTGCAAGCAAAACAATGAACTTAACAAACTCAAAAAAACTAAAAACCAAACATGCGTTACCGTTCAAAAGCGCGTAAGAGCGCGTACAGTTTGGATTGAGCTTCGAAATCGCAGCAGAAGTGTGGATTGACGGCGGCGATTTATCGGATCGGAGGAAGAGAGCGATAGAAGCTTTATCGAAGAGGAGAGCACGAGCACGAAGCTGGAGTTGAATCTGAACCCTAGATTTGGAATCGTCGGTTCGCATGAAGGAATCCCAAGTAGAAGGAGAAGAAAGGAAGTGAATGAAGTTTGTATAAAGTGAATCGCCGAGCCATGAACGCCATACTCCGTGGCTCTCTAGCTTCCGAGCTAGCTCGTAACCCCGGCCGTCGTCGCCGAGCAATGCCATTTGGATTTGTCAATTCCGGTTCGGTGATCGGGCCGGGTGGGTTTCTTTGACGGATTTTGGTTTTGACTGAAGAGGAAGAAGGTCAAAAGAAGCTCATTATGTATACATATTATTATTAATTAATTCTATAGAAATATGACACTCTTAAATAGGAGTGTTCATGGTTCGTTTTCATAAGTTTTTTTCCTAAAAAGAAACCAAATCAAGTAAGTCGGTTCTTTAAATATTGTAATCAAATCAAATCAATTAAGTCGATTTTTATCGATTTAGTTTTTTGTCGGTTTTTAGTTTTTTCGGTTATTTATCGGATTTTTTCTTAAATATGAGACATACACTACCAAAAACATATTCCGGTAGGGGTGTTCATGGTTCGTTTTGGATCGGTTTTTTCCTTAAAAGAAATCAAACCAAGTAAGTCAATTTTTCAAATATTAGAACCAAACCAAACCAATTAAGTCGGTTTTTTCTCGATTCGGTTTATGTCGGTTTTTCGGTTTTTCCGGTTATTTGTCGGTTTTTCTTAAATATAAGACATAAACTACCAAACACATATTCCGGCGACCACATTTTCAACGTAAACTATCAAATCAATTGTCCATTAAGAAATCTATTATTTACCAAGATATATTGATGCTAATTAAATCAAATAGTGATGAATAATTTAAGGGCTCAATTAAAAATATATTATTTTTAACACGAAATGGATTCTTACACTTAACAAAAGAAAATTACCAATCAAACTAGAATGTAAAGGTAAAGAACTATACTAAAAGTGCAAACTATTAACATTTACCATTAAATTTTTGAAACTTTGTATAAAAATATACATATATATAGGTGTAATAATAAATTTGAAATAGCTACTCCAACAGTCGGTTTGGTTCGGTTTTTTCTGATTGAAACCAAAACCTAACCAAATTTGATCGGTTTTTTAAATTCAAAACCAAAACCAAACCAAACCAAAAAATATCGGTTTTTTTTGTCGGTTCGGTTTAGTTTTCGGTTTGGTTCGATTTTTCGGGTTTTTATGAACACCCCTATAATCCGGCGACTACATTTCCAATGTAACACTATCAAACTAATTGATCTTTGAGAAATCTATCATTTACCAAGATATCTTTTCTACAACATGAAAAAAAATTACTCATTTTTGTTGAATGAAAGAAAATATTTTTTCTACATCATGAAAAGAAAATACTCAGTTTGTTGAAATGAGAAAATATTTTTTTTCTACATCATGAAAAGAAAGTACACGTTTCGTTAAATGAAAGAAAATACTTTTTCTACATCATGAAAGAAAATACTTAGTTTGTTGAAAAGAAAGAAAATATTTTTTCTACGTCAAGAAAGTATTCTTTTTGTTGAAATCAAAGAAAATACTTTTTCTACATCATGAAAAAAAAGTACTCATTTTGTTAAATGAAAAGAAAGTACTCATTTTGTTAAAATGAAAGAAAATACCTTTTTCTATATCATGAAAACAAATATTTATTTTATTGAAATGAAAGAAAATACTTTTACTACATCATGAAAAAAATATACTTATTTTGTTAAAATAAAAAAAGTACTCTGTCTACAACATGAAAAGAAAGTACTCTTAACAATAGTTTTATTTAGGGTGGATGGTGGGTGAATAGCGCTAGGGTGGGGTGGGGTCGGGGAATCTATAGGGGTTGGGGTGGTTTGGGGATGGGGTCGCTGAGGGCAGATTGGTGGGGGTTGGTGGGCATGGAGAAAGGATGGACAAGATTGAAAAAGAGTTTTGGAAAATATTTTTCCTCCTTTTGATAGGGAAAATATTTTCTTCCAATTTGGAGGAAAATGAGTTGATGAGGAAAATATTTTCCATCGTACCAAACACACCCTTAGAGTCGGATTCTTTTTTGAAATAATATAAAGTATACACATAGTCGTTTGGTTGGTTTAGCAAGAAACTTTAATCTTCAAATAAAATAAATAGCTTCCAAAAAGAGAAACGTATTAATTTGTTCACGTAATAAGTTATACAAGAACATACATTTTAGCTAAAATGACCAAATTTTCTTATGTACTCTGCCATTAATTGGGCTCTATCGCGAGGTCAATGTCCAAACTTTTATTAAAAAAAAAATTAAAATTTATACATCAACTTTTGACTATAATTTTAAAATTACCCTCAAGTTCGAAGTCAAGAGCAAAATCAAAAGCTTTTCCTAAAGATAGGCTAGTAGGGAATATTAAGCCAAAAATTTAACAGAAAGCAAAGTTACTCAATTTCAAATAGTTAGAAACAACATTGACCATTTTCCCTATATATTAGTTTATGCCAAATAAAATTGATATAATTAATTGCATGAGCTATAAACACTAAAATAACAAAACTAACTCTCATTATTAAAATCAAACTTTCATTTTGGTTCAAACGTAAATGCGAACTTTAAATTAAACATTACGTATATATTAAGGATCATATATATAAGTGGAGAATAGAAGTCTACAAAAAAACTCCTAGTTAGAACAATGTGAAAACCTTCCCTATCAACGAGCTACTTCAGAAAATACCTCCATAAATCTTAACTCTTTCAGCAAATACTATGGATGATTCTCAGCAACAACTACGCCAGACCACTACGCCTACAGAACCCCCGGATATTGGATCTATGCAAATAGATGATACAAATATGCTTACACAACCTCCAACTTTCTTACAAACTCTACTAACTAATAAATATCTTATGTCAGCCCCAACAACGCAAATACCCTCCTTAACCACTATAGATCTAACAGATGAAGTTCTTCACAACCATACTGACGATGATACTTTCATACCAATTACATCAACTGATAAAACACGATTATACGAACCATGAAAATACTCGGTCATCGTTAAGCTCTTTGGCAAAAGGATTACGCATCAAATCATGCATGATAAGCTGATGTCCTTATGGAAACCCACAGAGGCCCTCCCCCTCATTGATTTTGGTTCTGATTTCTTTCTCATTAAATTCCAAAGAGAAGAAAATATGCATAAGGCCTTGCATGGAGGACCATGGTTTATTCTAAGTCACTTCCTAACTGTCCGAGGATGGGAACCTAAGTTCAAAGCCTCCTCTACACAGCTTACATACTCAGCTCTATGGGTCAGGTTGCCAGAATTGCCTACAGAGTTCTACGACTTGGAAATATTTGGCATGATTGGTTCTAAACTAGGGCGACTGCTGAAAATAGATACATGTACATCATCAACTACACGAGGACGATATGCTCGTATCTATATTGAAGTGCCTTTGGAGAAGCCATTAAAAACTCATCTATATATAGGAAACCATAGGCAGACCCTTCTATATAAAGGATTAAATATTTTATGTACCAGTTGTGGGGGATTTGGACACCCTGCCAATAATTGCCCTGAAAGTATTACTGTCACAAAAGATCAAAATGAGGAAAACAAACAGCTACAATCTACTACCTCTACTAATAACATACCTTTGAAGAACAAGGAATGGAAAACGGTAATCTTTCCTAAGAAAAACATTCATCTACCTAAACAACTCCCTCTTGGCAAGGAGTAGGCAGCTACAATGGCGGTTTCACCAGTGACACAGCCAGCACCAGGTAAGTTCTCTAACCATACTCAGGCTGCAATGGGCTGAGTATCCCCCACTAGGCCTGTTAAGATACAGGAGCCCATTATAGAATCGAAAAATAAATTTCAGTTGCTCTCTATAGTTGGGAATACAGATTTTCAATCTGGCCAATCTTTCCAAAGCCCAATAACTAATAATAATAGTAATAAACTATTACAAGCCTAAAACCATGCTAACAAACACTTACTGGATGCTGATAAGCTGCCGCCCGTAATAACCAATCCTCTTTGCATTAACCCTAAGCCTACATTACTAAATGATCACTCCTTAATCTTAGTTGATTATCACACGTCTCATCGGGATTGCATGACACCTATTCTACCCTTGCCGTGTAACCAGCCACACACTTCTATAAGCCAATCAACATTAACCAAGTCAGAAGGATCGGTACAAAATTCGGATACGTTGAATCCATCTCAACCTAAAAGAGTAAAAACCTTGCATGCTACAGTAAATACAGTTACTTATGCTAATAGGTTTCCTCAAAACCTATGTAAACCGCATGATGATCTTTTAGGTGAATATCATAATGACAAACCCATTATCTTATCTCCTTCACTCACTAATATTACCCTCCACTAGTTCAAACACCCACGCCTAGTACGACTATTCCCTCTGAAGCAAAGCAACTACCATACTCTATTTTTAATGCAGAGACCAACATTCGTAAGTATGACTCGGAGTCAGTTTCTGAGGGAAAATTTACAGACCAACAATTAATTTTTCCATCTTCCTTGTCTCACAATGGTAGGCCCTCAGCTGCCTCAGAGTACATCACCTCTGATTTACACGTCCCAGATAATGACCACAAACCTTCCTCTCCAATCTTGGCTGGAAATGGGATTGCAGGGATATGCTCTAGTATTTACACTGCAACTCAACAACCAGGAGGTGGTGCTGCTCATACAGAACCCAACACATCTAGCAGAAATAGTGACAGAAGGGATGAGGTTGGGAATGGAAGCCTACAACCAGAATCAATGGTACACGACCCAAACTCCTCTTCCAGTGGAGCACCAAGCTTCCAGCTCCACTCATCAACCTTGGCCATATCAGTTCACCCAGATGAATCCAACTTGGGATCACACAGTAAGTCTACTACCTTTTTATCCACCCCATCATATAGGTCTGGTCTATGCTCCTTAGTTTCAAGCTCTGGACTCCTTTAATCCACTCTTCCCTTATTCAAGTCCACTTAGTCCACTAGAGAGTCTAACACCGCCAACCAGTCCAGTGCACTCACCTCCTCCATTTCCACAAGAACTAGACAGAGATACAAGAGAGGAACTGATAGCCATACTTGCGGAGATGAGAGAAACATGAACGGAATTTTGGTGTTTAAAAGGGATCCAGTTTTACAACCTCAAAGAACAATTCGAAAAAAATTCATTCTAAAGTGTCCTCCGGAACTGAAAACATGCAGCCTCAATTTCCGTCAGACCACCAATCCGGAGGTTGGAAAATATACCATGGTCATCATTCCATCGCTTCTTCAACTTCCACTGAGTCTGGATTTGATGAGACCCTCAGTTGTCAATCCACTGACTCAAGCTCCTACGAAACAACCGAGGAACCCTAATTCTTATATGAATTTCTTAGTTTGGAAATGTATGGGCTCCCATAATCCAGAGTTTAGGAGACGTTTTAGGTCTATATTAGATAATCATAAGCCCACTCTTGCTATCTTATTGGAAACACACATGCAAGATCATACACGCTTGCGTGAGAATTTCAATTTCACAAATATGGCTCAAGCTTCTGCAAATGGACTCATTGGGGGTTTGGTGGTGCTTTGGAATGCTGATCTTATTAATGTCACTGAAATGAGAATTTTTGAACAGGAAATACATTGACTAGTCAAGGTTAGTCCCGCAAAACCCTTCTGGCTATTATCTGCTATTTACGCTAGTCGACAATACCAATTGCGTGATGTGCTTTGGAATAGTTTAATTAATTTGCATGTTAACAATGATTTTCCATGGCTAATAGGGGGGTTTTAATGAAATTCTAGAATCTAGGGATAAGTTTGGGGGTCTACCCATTAACAATAATAGGGCTGATAAGTTTGCTAACTTCATGCATAGTTGTAACCTTTTGGATTTAGGTTTTCAAGGTAGTCATTTTACTTGGACTAATAAACAAAGAAATGAGCATACCATATTAAAAAGACTAGATCGTTTTTTGGCTAATTATGATTGGTTAAATTTATTTCCAAACTCTACTGTGACGCATCTTTCTCGTACGCACCCTGATCATTGTCCTTTACTAATTAATTTAGAACCTCCTCAACCATTCCACAAAAGGATTTTTAGATTTGAGACTATGTAGGATTCTCATCCTCAATTTCAACAATTGATTCATGCAACATGGTCGAATGATTCACCTTTATTAACTACTACTGAAAATTTTAAGAGGGTAGCAACAAGTTGGAATTATAATATTTTTGGTAATATCTTTGAATGAAAAAGAAAATTGCTTGCCAGATTAGCAGGCTTACAATCTTCATCCCATTATCCTACTAGTATCTTCTTGCAAAATTTAGAAACTCAATTGACTTTGGAATATAGTCACATTTTTCATATAGAAGAGGAATTCTGGCAGTTAAAATCTAGAATAAATTGATTGAATGAAGGGGATGCAAATACTAGATTTTACCATCTATCCACTCTTTATAGACTTCGTAGAAATAAAATAACTTCTTTACAAGATAACGTAGGGAGTTTGGTATCTACTTCTACTGAAATTCATTGCTTAATCTTAAATTATTATACTAATCTATTTCAGAGTGACCACTTAATCTCGAAGAACATGAGTATGGATTTATATAGCCGTGAGATCTCTTCTACTGATTTACTTAAGATGGATTTACCCCTTGATCAAGAAGAGATTTTAAATGCTTTAAATAGTTTTAAGGCCTACAAATCACCAGGACTGTCACACCTCCTTTTTACTATATCCCGGAAGGGATATAAGGGAATTTTTCCAATTAAAGTGACAATAACCGAAACGGGATTAATTATTTTGAAAATCAGAGTCGCCACTTGGGATAATTTATGGTGTCCCAAGTCACCGGTTTAAAATCCCGAATAGAGGAAGTTTGACTCTATTATCGGTCCGCGAATACAGAAATCCGGGTAAGGAATTCTGTTAACCTGGGAGAAGGTGTTAGGCACTCCCGAGTTCCGTGGTTCTAGCACGGTCGCTTTGATTATACTTGGCTTACTAAATTATCTAATTACTTATTTTCAAACCTATGTGCATCTACCCCCTTTACCTCTTTTAGTTGCTTAATTATTCGTAATTTTGAAATTATCTTAAAAGGAGTTACGCGTATATGTACTCATTTCGTTTGGCGCGTCAGGAATCATGTCACGCGTACATGTCCATAACTAATAACGCTTTATTAATATTAAGAAACTTTGGTTGAAGTTGCGCGAACGCATACCTCGATTTATTTTAAAAATCATAATTATGTCACGCAAACATGTATACAGTCACGATGATAAATTTAAACATATTCATAATTCTTCCCAAACTTTGAGATTATTGTGAGGCAAGGAGCAAGATCAAATACTAGCCCATTATTATGAACGAAATTCCTTAATTCTAAATAAAGAAAATCTTATCCGGTTAATGTAGTTAGCAAAAAAAAAAAGAACTTAAAGCTTATAAAAAAGAATCTAAATCTTAGTAAGCATAGATCAAGGCAGTAAGCAAAATGGCATGGAAAAATCTCCCGTGAATTACAACTTTTAACATACAAAACCAAGGCAATATTCAACAATTTAAACAAGATTCCATAAGCTTTACGTAAACTAATCATACGTGCATTTGAAAGCTTAAACAGACAGAAACTATAAAATTATCAACTCGGCAAATATCTAACAATAACTTATAGGCATGTTGATTAATAAAAATTGAAGAAAAGAGAAAAAATAAAATAAGAACGAACCTCAAATCAATAAACTTTTTTCAATATTCAAAAGGGCGAATTTGTACAACACAGTATCGTTCTGACAACCAAAGTGAAATTTCATTAATGGAATCCGGATCGAAAACCTCGTCGTTCGACTCAAAGTGCGACAACTTGTCAAGCACGAGCAAGAACTTGGACTGAAACTTAGCTCGACTAGACGCCAAATCGACTTCGTCCGGTGTCGTACATGAGTGAATCAGTTCCGGCAAAAAGACGACGGTGATGAATTTGGTTTTGGTGATTGATGACGAAATGGGTGGAGCTACAGTGGGGACCTGCTTCAGAAGCTATGGTTTGATCTTTTCCCTTCAAAGTATTCTTGAGTGAATTCTCATTTTGAAGTGGAAATTACAGTGCATTTGTATGGAAAATTTCTTTGTTTTCTTCCCTCTATCTGTTGTTGCTCACTGTCCTCCCTATTTCTATGTGTGTGTGTATTTAGATGTAGGTCGTATTATATAGGGGTAGGGTTTAGGTTAGGGGTACGGGCCTAGAAGTTATGGACTTGGAAATTATGGGCTAGGAAATTGGGCCAAAGACTAAAAAAAAATAGACTACAAGATTCATAAAGACGGGGTAAACCAACCCAAAACTAATTCCTCCTTCTAAAATTATATACAATTTTAATTAAAAAAATATAAAATTAATTTTAATTAATTGAACTAAACTATATTATATGAGACTATTTTTGTATTTTCAAAATTATATATAAAAATAAAAATAAGCTACTATTTTTGTTTATTTTTTATTTAAATTTATGAAAGATGCGTAAACTAAAATATTTTTGTAATTTTTATTTTTTGTGACGAAATAATGTAAAAAGGTCAAAAATAGTTGAAATAGCTATATTAGGCCTAAATTAAATATTTACATGCTAAAATATAAAAAATCTTGGGGAGGGTCAAAAATCACATGTCTACAGCTGACCCTTTTTAACTGGAAACGCGAAGAGTTTTCAGACAAAGAACGACTAGACAGGTTTTTTGACCTGACCCTTATTTAAAGAGACCAACACTAAGAGAAAAAGGGAATGTGACCGAGCCCTAGTATCTGAGCTGCCTACAGATCCTTGGCTATAAAGGAATCAGGCCACATGTAGTTTAGAAGTGAGTGAGATGATAGAGTATGCCGAGGTGGAGAGCCAGTCGAGGTGTCGTTCCGCTGAGGTTCCGGTCCGCAGTCTCATTATTACATCAAAATCAAAAACGAGAAAGATTAACTAAGCCTATCAGCTATGAGTTACAAGATTCCTATCTATGAGTCTTCTGAAGCTTGATCTTGAGTCTTGGTTGGTTCTTCATGCGGACCCTGATCTGAATCTTGATGCTTGTTAGCTACAGGTGTTGGTTCAATCTTCTTCAGCTTTTCAAATCAAGACGGGCCATGCAGAGCTTGTGACATCAGTCATGTCTTGAGCAGCTCACATCTTTCATTAACTTCTGCATTTGGATTCACTTCTTGTCTTTCTTTTTATTTTTATTTTTTCTTTTTATTCTGGATTGTGACTAACTTATGTTGATCATTTAGGACTGCTGACTCGCATTCTTGGCGCGAGCTTCTTTTGTTGCTGACCCGAATTGTATTCTGAATTAAATTCCCCTTTTTTTTCCAGGTGGGCGCCTGATTGCTGAACTTGAACTGTCTTCTCTTGTTACTTGACAGTGTTTTCCCTTGCACCTTGAACCATTTTCCCTTGAAACTTGAACTGTCTTCCTTCGAAACTGCTTTCCCTTGAAACTTGAGTTATCTTCCCTTGTTCTCCAGGTGGGCGCCTGATTGCAACAAAACAGATAAAACAAAAAAAATATTCTGCCCCAGTTTGCACTAGGAAGATTTGTGAGTTGTTAGCAAAATTGTAAACCACTTGTACTATTGATGCAAAGATGAGAGTAAACTAAAGAATAGACTAGAAAAACTATAAACTAAGCTTGACTAAAGTATAGACTGACCCTATTCTCCAGGCGGGCCCCCCTGATTTCAGGAAAACTAAACATTGATATTCTTAAGAAAACTAAAAAATTGACCCATTTTTTCAAATCCAAACTTCCTTTTTTTTTCTTTTTTCAAAATATCATAGGTAGGAGAAAAATTCATCAGACTAAGATTGTGATCCTAGGAGAAAATTCATCAGACTAGGTCCCTTTTGTTATCTTAGGAGAAAGATTCGCCAGACTAAGATTTCTATTTATTATCTTAGGAGAAAGATTCATCCGACTAAGATTTGATCCTAGGATAAATATTCATCAGACTAGGTTGTTTATCTTAGGAGAAAAGTTCATCAGACTAAGATTTTTATCCTAGGAGAAAGTTCATCAGACTAGGTCTTCTATCTTAGGAGAAAAATTCATCAGACTAAGATTTTATTGGGAGGAAAATCCATCAGACTAGGACTTTTTATCCTAGGAGGCAAAATGTGACGACCAAATGACAAAATTTTATGCACATGAGCAAGATAGAAAAAAGGCAAAAATTCGAGAAACTTCCCTTTGTCGGCTCTTCTCTTCTTTTCATTTTCATTTTTTTTTTCTTTTTTTCATTTTCCCTTGTTTTTTCTCTTTTTGAATCACTTTCCTTGAACTGCTTTGTTCTTATTTCATACAAAGAAAAAATTGTCAGTTTGAAAATGGTGGTCGATTTATGGCCTTGAGTTTTGGGCAGCTTGACTTCTGCTTAATCAGCTTGAGTCGGTCTCAAAAGACTTTTGTTCTGCACCAACTCTGATTGTTTTACACCAGTACCATTTGTATTTGCAGCTCAAACAGCCTTATCCCAATTGGAGATCTTTTCTTAGATGACCTTTTCTGATATCTTGAATGACTTCCTGCTTTTGAGCAATTTGTCTGTCAGAGAGAATCACAAGTTATATTTGTTTGCGCCAAGTAGGATGACATGGGTCTTTTGGGGAGGCATGTGCATGAATCCTCAAGTCATGTTGACAATAACAATTGAGTGTGCTGGCAAATTCACTTTATACAACTGAAAAGCTGGTAGCAGTTTTAAAATCTTTTCTTGCTTGTTTTGACGAAGACTGACTCAGAGTGGAGGACACAATAGTGCAAAGAAACAAGTATTAACAAGAAATGCCCCTGTCGAAAGGACAGAGGGAAGAATTTTTTTTCTTTTTTTTTTCGATAACTAGCCTTAATGAATGACATGCATTTTGGACTCAACGGCCTGATCTGTCAAACTAATCCAATCCTCCCTTCTACCATTCTTATGATCTTTGAAGTCGGGCTTATCCGTGCCAATCCTTTGCATCAGCTTCATGACTCACTTTCGACTAATGGTGTCCCGAGGGTTTTTTACCAACAAGTCTCTCTCATTTATTCATCTCTGCTTACCGTCGTCTTACAGTGCCCCACAACTGTTGCTCATTGCATGCGTCTCTTGGCATTTTTGAAGGCATATTGGGAGGTCTTTATTTGGAGGGTTTTTGGATAGGGTTGGAAAGAAAGGTCGGCGTGAAGGCTCAAAATAAACTCAAAATGAGGGGTTGTAGACTTACAACTCTTGGAATCGACTCTTTCAAAAATGAAATAAAATCTTTGCCCCAGTTTCAGATGCTGGGGATTTTTGGATTTTTCTATTTCTTCTATTTTTTGTTTTTTCTTCTGAATTCTTATTTTGTTGGACCGAACCGTGAGGCTGCCTACGTATCCTTTTTTTTAAGGAATCAGGTCGAACGTAGTTCAAACATCTGGCCTAAACTATTTTTCATCTTTCTTTCTGATTCTCTTTTCCTTTTTCTTTTTTTTTTCTCTTTTTTTTTGTTTGCCCTAACTTCTATTTTTGAGGGCATGAACCTTTGACAATTTTTTTCTCTGAACTTTTTAAGAATTGCCCCAGTTTGTACTCTTGGGACATGGATTTTTTTTTATTTTTATTTTTTGACTCTAAACTTGATTCCAAAATAGGGCAGTCAAAGAAAAATAACACAGACTCGAAAGGGGTAGGAAAGGATATAAAGTGTTTGGGTAGCAGAAAAAGGGCCTCCCAACCTCGAGAATGTCAAACATGGTATCTTTTCGCGATCACAACATTGACGAATATGTATGTCTTCTTGGTGTGTCGTGGTCACAAGACATTTTTTCATCCCTTAGTGACAAACTTTCCAACAAATATCAATTGATTAAACATCCTCAAGCCCGATTTTCACAATGATTTGAAGGTGAATTTTACTCGACCTTAGTTCCAAAGTATTCCAACTCTTTATTCATCCTCAAAAGTATATATTTTTTTTAGTTATCGAATTCCAGATTAAATCAGTTCCTAAGATCTGGCCAAAGTTTCCGCATGCATGTCATGTCATTAAAACTAGCGGGAAAAGAACTAAGCATGGAATGACACAAAAGGACAAACTGTATTTTATTGAGTAAACAACAAGACAAACAACCTAAAATCCGAGTACAACCCTAAATAACCCAACTAATGAAAATATCAACAGAACAGAAAGACAAGACTCACACAAAAAGAATGGAGGGATAGAAGGATTTGACTCAATAAAACAAATAAAATCTGGATCACAACCCTGAAATAACTCAGATAATAGAAAAAACATCAAAACAAGCTACCAAGATTCTTTCCTAGTGAAGAGGGAATGACTTTTCAATTGCTAGGCTTGATATTTAGCCAAAAATTTGCTCATCAGAATCACCAGAGCCTTCTCCAATTTCAACATCATTAACTTCAGTTAGCAAGCTTCCGAGAGGATTCTCAAACTCCATGTCACCAGGCATCATCCCGACAAAGTGTGCATCATGATGTGCAAGTAAGGATTCTGCGCGATATTCTGGGTGTCACTGTCTTGGATCACAATCAGATTTTCCTGGATCATCCTTTCTATTTCTCTTTTCAAATCCCGACTGCTTTCAACATTGTGCTCCTGGGCATTGGAATGGTATTCACATCTTTTAGAAGGGTCAAAGCTTCTCGCACGCGGGTCCACATGATTTGGAGGAATAGGTGCAATCATGTTATAATGCTTTAACTTCTCAAATAAGCTTGCATAGGACTCTCCTATTGGTGTAAAATTATCTTTCAACCTTTGTTCCCCTTTATACCTTTGGCTTGGATGTGGGTTATAGGGCACCTGAAAATTTTGTGGTGGCTGTTGAAGATTTCGTGATGCTCGTGCTCGCCTTCTGGGGTATTTTTGTGGCTGGACAACATACTGAGGTGGAGCGACAGAGTATTGAGGGTTCTGAGGTGGATAATACTGCTCAGGGGAGTCATGAAAAACTTGAGGAGGCTGCTCATACCTTCGAGATGTTCTCCTGGGACCTCTTCTCAGCCCTAATGTCATCATGATTTCTTCAACCTTCTCATTTGTGTCGCTAAAATTATCAGATTCAACCCGGACAGCCTGGGTTGCGGCTTTAAAAATTGCTTGACTTATAATTTTTCCTGTCTTAAGACCATTATCTACCATTTCTCCCATTTTGATTGCTTCCGAGAAGGATTTGCCAACTGCGGACATCATGTTTTGAAAGTAATCTGGCCTTTCCGCTTGAAGGAAGACAGTGATTAGCTCGTGGCCATCCATGGGTGGCTTAACTCGAGCTGCTTGCTCTCTCCATTTAATGGCATATTCCCTAAAACTTTCACTTGGTTTCTTCTTCAGGTTTGAAAGGGAAATGTGGCCTGGGGCAATGTCGATGTTGTATTGGAACTGTTTGACAAAGGCATGTGCCATGTCATCCCAGACATACCAGCGAGACGTGTCTTGATCCATAAACCATTCGGAGGCTACTCTCGTAAGGCTTTCCTCAAAATAAGCCATCAACAATTCTTCATTTCTTCCCGCACCTCTCAGTTGATTGCAATACCTTTTCAGGTGGGCTATGGGGTCTCCATGTCCATCATACTTTTCAAATTTGGGAGTCTTGAAACCAGGCGGCAAATGGGCATCGGGGAACATACATAGATCTTTGAAGGCAACACTCTTTTGACTTGCCAACCCTTGCATGTTTTTTAACCGTTGTTCTAAGCTTTTCACTCTTTGGGTCATTTCTTCCTGTACCATCTTTCGGGCAGGCTTCTCAATGTTTGCAGGAAGATCAAACAAGTACGAGTGGTACTCAGGCAAGTGGTACTGCTCTTTTTGTGTAGCAAATTGTGACTCATGACGAGGCTGTCCTTGACCACTGGCCCATGCTTGACACATTTCGGTTATTTGCTGTTTCAACATTCTATTTTTCTCAAACACAGTAGACTCTGGTTGAACCCTCTGACCCTGAGTCTCTTGAGCACTTGTAACAACTTCGATGTCAGTTATTATTTTTCCTTAGATCTTGTGTCTCCAGCTTACCACAAACCGACCACCTCAACTTTCTTCACAATTCAAAACAAAACATGTTAGAATGGACTCAGTCGGTCCTTATTATTATCAATATTTTTCACTTTTGTTTTTTTCATTTCTTTTTAATGGTGATCGAACCTGATGTGGGTTGCCTACGTATCATGTGGGAACATGAATCAGATCTTGCGTAGTTCGGGAAGATCATGAATAAAGTAAATAAACTAACTCCTTTTTTTTGGACTTTGAATTTTTCATTTTACTTTTTCGAAAGAAAGACTTATAAAGAAGAAAGAGAATATTTTTGGATTTTGATTTTTTTCAGCATTTTTGCAAAGAATGACTTGTAAAGAAGAAATATTTTTTTGAATTTTTTCCTCTGAATTTCGAAAGAAAAACTTCTAAAGAAGAAAGAAAATATTTTTTTGGAATTTTATTCTGAATTTATGAAAGAAATGCTTCTAAAAAAAATTTTGAATTTTGAATTTTCTTTTCAATTTTGAAAGAAGAGTGAAAATATTTTTGGATTTTTTGGAAGAAATTAAAAGAAAATATTTTTGTATATTTTTTAAAAAAACTATTAGGGTCCAAAAGAAAGGCTTTCTACAGAAGCAAGTAATGGAAAATATTTTTGGATTTTTTGAAAATTATGGGCCGGAACCGATGAGGTTTGCCTGCGTATCTCACATCCGGTGAGAATCAGACCCGCGTAGTTCGCCCAGTTTTGACGGAACATGAAAACATGACACTTGAAAATTTTGGCTCATTTTGAAATAACTTTTTTTTCCCCCAGAATTTTGGCAGATTTTCAGAGTTTTCTCAATACCTACCTCTCACTCTTTGATTTTCTATTTTTTTCTCTTTTTTTTCTTTTTGATTTTCTTTCCCTATTCTAGAAGCCGGTCAACATGCAAGCCGAAACAAACAAATGCGCAAGTAGCACGTAAGATGCATCAGGATGGTCTTTTAATTTGGGTAAACCGGTCCTAGACGGACCCAAGCCCTGTGTTGAGTCCCCAAAGTCAAATGCACGCGATGCAAACAAGCGTTCCTATTAGGGATCCGGCATGAGGCTGCGTTATTCTAGGTTTAAAACCTGGGTGTATTGTTCTAGACCTGGCTTACCCGAGCGGACAACTGGGGCTGAAGAGGTGGCGACGTACCGGGAGCAATGAAATTTACCCGGCCTTGTCGCTTGCCCAGCCTCATTCTATTTGGTATACTTTCTACAGAAAAAGCGGGCCACGCGAATATATGCACCATTTTCAGAAGACTCAGAGAGGTGACGTAATAAAACATTATATACAATTCAAACAATAATAAAGCAGTAAACAAATAAGATTTAGCACAAAAGATTCACAGAATACAGTAATATTAACAATAAATGAAGCCAAGTAAAAATCATTAACAAGCTTGAATTCTTGAACCCTGAACCGGAGATTCTTGGTTCGATCCCCAGCAGAGTCGCCAGAGCTGTCACACCTCTTTTTTACTACACCCCGGAAGGGATATAAGGGAGTTTTTCCAATTAAAGTGACAATAACCAAAACGGGATTAATTATTTTGAAAATCAGAGTCACCACTTGAGATAATTTATGGTGTCCCAAGTCACCAGTTTAAAATCACGAATCGAGGAAGTTTGACTCTATTATCGGTCCGCGAACACAGAAATTCGGGTAAGGAATTCTGTTAACCCAGGAGAAGGTGTTAGGCACTCCCGAGTTCTGTGGTTCTAGCACAGTCGCTTTGATTATACTTGGCTTACTAAATTGTCTAATTACTTATTTTCAAACCTATGTGCATCTACCCCCTTTACCGCTTTTAGTTGCTTAATTATTCGTAATTTTGAAATTATCTTAAAAGGAGTCACGCGTATGTGTACTCATTTCGTTTGGCGCGTCAGGAATCATGTGACGCGTACGTGTCCATAACTAATAACGCTTTATTAATATTAAGAAACTTTGGTTGAAGTTGCGCGAACGCATACCTCGATTTATTTTTAAAATTATAATTATATCACGCGAACATGTACACAATCACGATGATAAATTTAAACATATTCATAATTCTTCCCAAACTTTGAGATTATTGTGAGGCAAGGAGCAAGATCAAATACTAGCCCATTATTATGAACGAAATTCCTTAATTCTAAATAAAGAAAATCTTATCCGGTTAATGTAGTTAGCAAAAAAAAAAAGAACTTAAAGCTTATAAAAAAGAATCTAAGTCTTCGTAAGCATAGACAAAGGCAGTAAGCAAAATGGCATGGAAAAATCTCCCATGAATTACAACTTTTAACATACAAAACCAAGGCAATATTCAACAATTTAAACAAAATTCCATAAGCTCTACGTAAACTAATCATGTGTGCATTTGAAAGCTTAAACAGACAGAAACTATAAAATTATCAACTCGGCAAATATTTAACAATAACTTATAGGCATGTTGATTAATAAAAATTGAAGAAAAGAGAAAAAATAAAATAAGAACGAACCTCAAATCAATAAACTTTTTTCAATATTCAAAAGGGCAAATTTGTACAACACAGTATCGTTCTGACAGCCAAAGTGAAATTTCATCAATGGAATCCGGATCGAAAACCTCGTCGTTCGACTCAAAGTGCGACAACTTGTCAAGCACGAGCAAGAACTTGGACTGAAACTCAGCTCGACTAAGATGCCAAATCGACTCCGTCCGATGTCGTACGTGAGTGAATCAGTTCCGACAAAAAGACGACGGTGGTGAATTTGGTTTTGGTGATTGACGACGAAATGGGTGGAGCTACAGTGGGGACCTGCTTCAGAAGTTATGGTTTGATCTTTTCCCTTCAAAGTATTCTTGAGTGAATCCTCATTTTGAAGTGGAAATTACAGTGCATTTGTATGGAAAATTTCTTTGCTTTCTCCCCTCTATCCGTTGTTGCTCACTGTCCTCCCTATTTCTATGTGTGTGTATTTAGGTGTAGGTCCTATTATATAGGGGTAGGATTTAGGTTAGGGGTATGGGCCTAAGAGTTATGGGCTAGGAAATTGGGCCAAAGACTAAAAAAATGGACTACAAGATTAATAAAGACGGGGTAAACCAACCCAAAACTAATTCCTCCTTCTAAAATTATATACAATTATAATTAAAAAAATATATAATTAATTTTAATTAATTGAACTAAACTATATTAAAATATGAGACTATTTTTGTATTTTCATGATTATATATAAAAATAAAAATAAGCTACTATTTTTGTATATTTTTTATTTAAATTTATGAAAGATGCGTAAACTAAAATATTTTTGTAATTTTTATTTTTTGTGACGAAATAAAGTAAAAAAGTCAAAATTAGTGGAAATAGCTATATTAGGCCTAAATTAAAATATTTACGTGCTAAAATATAAAAAAATCTTGGGGAGGGTAAAAAATTACATGTCTACAAGGACCAGATGGATTACATCCATTTTTCTACCAAAAATACTGGAAGGATGTAGGTGTGAAAGTAACCACTTTTTGTCATATGTATTTATTTCTAAAACTGTGCCACTTGAGCTTAATAAGACTCTCTTATGCCTTATCCCTAAGGTAAAGCATCCTACAAGAATAACAATTTAGGCCAATCAGCCTTTGCAATACTGTTTATAAGCTAATTACGAAGATAATAGTCAATTGGCTTAAACCAATCATAAGTAAAATTATAGGACCAACACAAACTAGCTTCCAACAATGTAAGAGAGCTTGCGATAATGCTATAATAGTCCAAGAAGCTTTAAATTATCTTGCTAGAATGAAAGGGAAATATCCTTCAATGTTATTAAAACTTGATTTAGAGAAAGCTTTTGATAGATTAGAATGGTCTTTTATAAGACATGCTTTATTTTACTTTAATATTCCCCCTTCATTGATTTCTTTAATTATGTCATATGTTACAACTACATCGGTTTCTATTTTAATTAATGGTTCAAGCACACACTACTTTACACCCTCAAGGGGTATCCGTCAAGGAGATCCATTATCACCATATTTATTTATCATGTGCATGGAATTATTGTCTAGAAATATTTTACAATCAGTGGACTATCTAAAATGGGAACCAATTCGACTATCTAACAAAGGCCCACTACTATCTCATTTTTTCTTCGCAGACGATATTATACTATTTTCAAAAATAACTACTAAAAGCTGTCATGCGATCATTGATGTGTTAAATAACTTTTCAGAATACTCAGGGCAAAGAATTAATTTTGACAAATCAAAAAATTTCTTCTCCAAAAATTGTGGTCCTACTGAAAAGGATTTTATTATCAATTCATTTAGTATGAAAGAAGGCACCTCTTTTGGAAAATATTTGGGATTCCCCATATTCCAAGCAAAACCTAAAAATACAGATTTTCAGTTCCTACTTAATAATTTTAAGAATAAATTAGCAGGATGGAAGTCTAAATTCCTAACACTAGCAGGAAGAGCTACCTTAATAAAATCTACATTAAACCAACTACCTAATCATTTAATGCAATATATACACATTCCGTCTCATATTCTACACAAGTTAGATCAGTATCAACGAAATTTCTTATGGGGTACTACATTAGAAAAAAAGAAACTACATCTTGTCAAATGGAATGATATTACTAGGCCAAAAAATATTGGAGGATTAGGAATTCAAAATTTACGTGATAAAAACAATGCTTTATTAGCAAGTTTAGCTTGGAGGCTATTCAACTCACCAAATGCTATGTGGTCTAGGGTCTTACTGTCCAAATATATTCATACTTCTCCTATTAATAATCATTCTCATATTTGGTCTAATATAACTACTGGTTGGCATCTATATCAGCTAGGTATAAAATAGAATATAGGAAGAGGCACTCACATTAAACTTTGGGATGATCCATGGATTGCGCCTGGTACGACCATCAGATCAGTTATTTATGGTCCCTTACCCTTAGAGAATCAAAATATGACTATCTCTTCCTTTATGGATAACGAAGGATGGGATTGGAATAAACTGCCCTTTGAGATGCCCAATAACATTACCCAACTAATTCAATCTACTTATATCTCGAAATACAATAATAAAGCTGATAGTATTTGCTGGGGTTTAACTCCTACGGGTCTTTTCAGTACTAAATCTATGTATGGTATATTAGATGCACTTCATAATATTTTTACTCCTACTTATATAAATTCTGAGTGGATATGGAAGTTACCGGTCCAACCCAAAATCCAAGGGTTCATGTGGCTTCTTCACAAAATGAGGCTACCCACTAAGGACTATCTCAAACATATCAATGTAATTCAAGATGCTACATGTCAATATTGCCATAAGACAGATAAGAACATTAATCACTTATTCCTAGAATGCACAAGTGCTAAAACATATTGGCAGAATTTAGGCATGCTTGAATTCATAAATCATCATTTGCAAGGAACGCATGCTTCTAATTGAGTTCATCAACTTATAACTTGCAAGGACCTTCACTTTCCATACAAAATAAATCCAGCCACATACTTGTCTCTAAATTTATGGAATATTTGGGTAGCACGTAATAATAATTGTTATAGACATTTTACATCCACTGCTTCTACTAAATTAACTACTCAACAAGCAGCCAAATTCACATATTTTGCAGCTAAAAAGCACACTATTAGGAAAAAGAGACAATGGAATCTTAAATGGAAACCTCCAAAATATCCTTTCTATAAATTAAACACTGATGGAGCCCATACTTTGGGCAAATCTGGTATTGGTGGCCTGATACGAAATGTAAATGCTGATTGGATATTAGGATTTGTAGCAGCACTAACAACGGATTCACCATACAGAACTACGTGCTTTGATACAGGGTCTCCAATTAGCTCTCGGGCATAATCTTGTACAACTGGAAGTGGAAGTGGACTCAAAGGATATCATAAGGCTCCTTTGTAACGACCCGACCAGTCGTTTTGAGCACCGGCGCGTCATTCAGCAGTTTGAGGCCATGAGCGACTTCATCTCAGGTATATTGACTTGTGTGTATGGTCAGAATTAAAATTCAGGAAGTTTGGAGTCAAATCTAAATGGAAATTCTCATTTTGAAAGCTTAAAATTGAAGAAATGAACTAGGATTGGAATTTTGAGTAAACGACCTCGGAATTGGGATCCGAAGGTTCCAGCAGGTTCGTATGATGATTTCGGACTTGGGCGTATGCCCGGATTGGGTTTTGGATAACCCGGGAGCGTTTTGGCGCCTATTGTGGAAGATAACATTTTAGAAGAAATTGCATTAGTTTGGTTTAAAATGCATTTCAGTGTTATTGATGTCCGTTTGGAATTCCGAGACTGGGAGTAGCTCCGTATGGTGATTCTGGATTTGGGAGCGTGATCGAAAGTGAATTCGGAGGTCCGTAGGTCATTTGGAGCCGTTTGGCTAAATATAGAAATTTGAAGGTTTTTGAGAAAATTCGACCGGAAGTGGAAATTTTGATATCGGGGTCGGAATGCGATTCCGAAAGTTGGGGCAAGTCCGTAATGTCGAATGTGACTTGTGTGCAAAATTTGAAGTCATTCCTGAATGATTTTGGTAAGGTTTGAGACACTTAGTCTCTTTTAAGGAAGCTTAAGTTGGAAAAGTCAACCGGATATTGACTTATGTGTTAGAGCACTCGAAATGCAAATTTTATGGTTCGGATAGCTTTGTTAGGTGATTTGGGACTTAGGAGTGTGTCCGGAATATTTTTGTGATGACCGGTGTAGAATTAAGCTTGAATCGGCAAAGTTAGTATTTTGGCGAATTCCGGTTGATAGGTAAGATTTTGATCTGAGGTTCGGAATGGAATTCCGAGAGTTGATGTAGCTTCGTTATGTTATTTTAGACTTGTCTGCAAAATTTGAGATCATTCGGACTAGTTTTGACGTGTTTCGACATCGAATGTGAAAATTTGAAGTTTCAAAGTTCATAGGCTTGAATCCGTGGTGAATTTAGTATTTTTGCGTTGTTTTTGGTAATTCGAAGGAACAACTAAGTTTGTGTCATATTATGGGACTTGTTAGTATACTTTGTTGGGATCCCATGAGGCTCGGACAAATTTTGGAAGAGTTTTTGGAAGATTTTTGTCGTTTTGAGCATAAATGTAATGATCTAAAGGTTCATTTTTAGTTCTAGAGATCCAAATTTGATTCCGAGACTTCAGAAATTTTGATAATGAATTATAGGACTGATCTGGAAATTTTGGTCTAATTTCATCAAGTCGCGATTAGGTTTTTGACGCGAAACATGAGTAATTGTTTAACGAGCGAAATTGATATCGCACTGGGCAAATGAGCTCCGAATTGAGTTTCGATTGAAGGGTTGTGTTCGTATTATTATTTGTGATTCAAAGGAACAAGAATCGTCTAATTCCGAGTTCGTATGATGGAGTTAGAGCCATTTTAGTGAAAAATGGCTGTGCTGCAATTTAAATTGGCTGCTGGTGCATTTTTTAGCAGCAGTGAACAGTAACCCGCGGGTGAACAGTACCGCGCGGGTGAACAGTATTTGCGAAAAATCTAGGTAGTGAGTTTATATCCGATTTTGGGTCATTTTTCCACCATTTTCAGTCATTTTGAGAGCTTTTGGACGGGGATTGAAGGGAGTTTCAACTGAGATCGTTTGGAGGTAAGTTTTATGAGTTAAATACATGATTTTATTGAAGAATCATCCTTGAAATCCATGAAAACATAGCCAAATTATAAGAAATTAGGGCTTGAGATTGAAATTCTAAAATGAAGATTTGAGGGGTCATTTGAACTCCTATTTTGGTAAATTTTATATGTACGGACTCGTGGCGAGACGAGGAATCCGGTGATGTGACTTTCGTAATTTTTCGAGAAGTGGGCCCGGGGCTCGGGTTTTGCAAATTTCGTGATTTTCGATATTTTTCGAGTCTTTTCGATTGAGTTATATTCCCTTAGCCTATTGTAATATATTCCTTGTTGTTTTGGCAAGATTCAACGCGCGAGGAGGTCGATTCGAAAGGAAAGGGCATTGCGGAGTAGACTTTTGGCCGTCTTGAGGTGAGTAATAGATGTAAATGTTGTTCTGAGGGTTTGAAACCCCGGACTTTCACATCGTAACGCTATATTGAGGCGTGACACGCACTCCATGGCGAGTGCGGGGTCAGATACTATTGGGAATTGTGACTTGGTCCATCCCGTGTGATGTTTATATTATACTGGTGATTGATACACATACTTCATTGATATTACTGGGCTTGATGCCATGTTTGGGGCCTTGTGCCAATTTGTAAAATCCTTCGAGGATTGATATTACTGCTTAGCATGATTTGCATATCATTTAATTTTAGTCCAAGGTTTTAAATGCTGTTTTGCAAACTCAGCCATAATTCTAAGTGTTGAAAACTTAAATGATATTTTTAAATGTATTCCGGGCTGGGAACTTCTGTTTTGTAAATGCCCAAGGGGCTTATTATATTATTTTCTGGACTGATTATAAAGTGACTTGAAACAGTGGTAACAATGACACTGTGTGATATACTTGAAACAGTGGTAACAATGACACTGTGTGATATACTTGAAACAGTGGTAACAATGAACACTGTGTGATATACTTGAAATAGTGGTAACAATGACACTGGATGATATACTTGAACAGTGGTAACAATGGCACTGTATGATATAAATTGGTCAGGTAACAATGGCTGACCGGTCAGGTAACAATGACTGACCAAGATATTGCGCTTGGGCTGTAGGAGCCCCTCCGGAGTCTGTACACACCCCCAGTGAGCGCCGTCGACGATAAATAAATATGGATGGCTCGGGCTGCACGCCGCAGTGGGTACTGGAATGTACCATCATATGCATTGCATTGCATTCATGTATTTGTATTTATACTGGTGTTTAGCTGCTCAGTTCCATATGTTGCTGTATATTCGGATTGTAGCTTACTTTGTGTATTTACTGGATTTTCTTATCTTCGGACTGTAGTTACTTTTATTACTCACTGGGTCGGAGTACTCACTTTACTCCCTGCACCTTGTGTGCAGATCCAGGGCAGTCTCAGGCTCAGTAGATCCAGTTGATCAGCAGATCCAGCCTCTGGGAGTATCGAGGTAGCTGCACGGCGTTCGCAGCCATTGATCTTCTCCCTCCTATCCTATCTCTTTATTTCCGCATTATCGGACTTTGGATATACCGTGTATTAGGATGATATTCTGTATTCTAGAGGCTCAGATTCGTGACACCGGGTCCTAGTGAGATTATATTGTGTATTTTGTTAAAATCTTCAGTACTTTAATCTTGCTTAATTGATATTTCTTTCCGCTATTTTTGATAAATTGGGTTAAGTGTTGAATAATGGTCGGGCTTGCCTAGTAGTGTGCTGGGCGCCATCACGACCGGGATTTGGGTCGTGACAAGTTGGTATCAGAGCCTAGGTTACTTGGTCTCGCGCGTCATGAGCCGGTTTAGTAGAGTCTCGCGGATCGGTACGGAGACGTCTGTACTTATCCTCGAGAGGTTGCCGAACCTTTAGGAAAACTTCACATTCTTGAATTCTTATCGTGCGTCCTTGATTCAGCTTGAAAAGAAACTTTTGAAATTCCTTCCACGTGATCGTATGCACCAACGGGCGCTCAGTATCAGATGTGTCTTGATGGCTTTGATTCCCCGATCGAGGGGCGAGGTGTAATCTCTTTGAGTTTGAAGTTAGATCAGTCTGGAGGACTTGAGGCCAAATCTTTGCCAATGGCTTGAGCACCGAGGTGCTGATTTTGTGGCAAGTGTTTTGAACTCATATGTTCATTATTGTCCTTGTTAGCCGGAATGGCGGTTGGATATCCACGTGATGAGTATGTTAGTGTTGCGAGGTGTATTTGTACGACTTGGTAGTGGCGAAGAAGCCTACTGGATAGTAGATGAACTGTTAAGTGATTCGTTTCTTATTGTGATTTGTTGAGTAGCCCGAGTTATGGGCGCGTGAAGAATATTTTTCGTGTCTCCTAGTTAGATAAGTCTGGGAGCTGAGATCGCTTTCGTAAATGTATTATGACGAAATCGTTGAGTCAAGGAGACCACCTTGAAGGTCGAAAATATTAAAGGAAGAATATGTTCCTACTTGGTTGAATAGCCCAATAATGGAGGGTTGAAGGGTATTTTCTATGTGTTATGATTCAAATAGGTGCAACGCATGTCCATGTATCAATTTAGATTTATGTAATTGATATGCATTGTGATGCTTTGTCAAGTTGTGGATGTGTTGTTAGGATGGTTTTGGTGATTCTCTGGCAGGTGGATAGGACCAATTACAAAGGAGGCTCTGCCGAAATTTTTGAAAAATTTAGGACTTAAAAAAAAATAAAAAATTGGTCGCCTAGAGAGTGGGCTTAACTGTTGTGTGAGTAAATGCAAGAATTGCAGAAGAGTTAAAATTCCAGATGATTCGTGTTTCCACGAGCTTATGATGGAGTGAGTTTAATCTCACCATGATATTACGACAGCAATAGAGTATATGTGTTGTGATCTATGGCTTCGAGCCAAGTTGGGGAGCTTGCTGTTGATTAGCTGATTGCACGGTTTATTACCTGCGTGAATTCTGGTTATTGGCGTATTGGTGGGTTATTGCAGCTACGGAAAAGGACCATGAGTGGTAATTTGAGTAAATGAATTGTTGGATGCATGCTATGGTTAGCCTTATTGGCTCATGTTCAGACTTGAGGGAAGATTCATGATTTATGCCTCGTATAGGTGCAGGCTTCGAGGGAAGTGATCCCTCTAGGTGCTTTATCGAGAGGGTATTCATATGTTATAAAATTCAGTAGAGTTGGTTGCATTCGGGGCCAAGTCAGAGCTGGGTGGCTCTCAATAGCGGTCCTAGTTAATTCAAGAGGTAAAGTGTGGTGCCTAATGATTTTGAGTCTATAAGTACGGTTAAGAGTCAAGCTTTTGAAGCAGCTTATGAAGAAAGGCACAGAATGTTCTATGATGTTTTGACTTGCGGTGTAGCATTTGAGAGACATGAAATGGTCATGGTATTTGAGACAACATGGTCTCGTGATTTAAGGTCACTCGGGGTGAGTTTGGTTGAAATAAGTTAGGTGTTAAAGGGAGATATTATTATTTCTAAGGCAATCAAGGATAAATTGGAAGGAAGTAGATTGATTAGCCATAGTTGAGTTGGTATACTGGTGTCAGTGATCAGTTCGTTCAGCGTGATCGAGTTATGCATGTGAGGCTTGTCGGCCGCAGTGATTGATGTTATTCTGAAGCATTCTTTTGTTAGGGCCTATTATGAGTAGGCGAATCCCAAAAAGTGTTATGGTGGCTTGGACAACTACTTAGAGATTGACATATTCGACGATTATGAGGATTCGCTTGTATGCTGCTATAGTTCTCCTGAAGTGAGTTAAATGGAAAGTCTTATGTGATGAAGTATTAGCCTATCGGCGGTTCCAGAGTTGTGATGGAAATCGCGTCTATCGTATATTGGCACGTGAGGTGCAGTGAGTGGTATGGAATTTGAAGTAAGGACCAAGGTTGCAGTTTGGTCAATGACTGTGATGTCACGATCTCGGATGAGCAGTATATGAGTTTCAGTGTTTTGAGTAAGATGGGTATTGACGTCAGTATCACCTGAGGTCGGTGTTCTGTGAGAAAGGCTTTGCATCCTGGTTAGGGATTCTTGATCGCTTTTCAGCGTTAGTGCAGCCGGTGGTTTGGATGTGCAGACCCGTTAATTATTTCGGAAGATGGTGGGAGCTTGTCCCACAGGAATATTGTATAAGTGTGACATGTAGTCACTTGATTAATTAGAAATTTAAACCAAGTATGAGGATTTTGGTAATATCATCCATTTGAGAATTTATGCCTGGAGGGCACTCTGTTTATTGGGTTATGGACCTGTGAAAGATTATTGGCCTAGCTTGGCACGATCAGGATCGACTTGAGGTCGGTGGATAGATTTAAATGTGGAAGTGAGCCTTACGTCAGGCCAGTTGTGTTTATTTCAGCAATGCGCTCTTTATGGAAGGATAGTCGCGGTCTTATTTCGTGGTCAGTTAATTCATGTAAAGATATATTGCACCGTATGAGTTGTGAGACGGCTTGGTAAATTCCTTATGTGTTGAGGTTCCGCTCAGCGGTGATGTTATATGAGCAGGATGAGACTTAGATCATGTATCGCACCTCAGTTGTGCTTGAGTTTGTAGCCTAATAGCGCTATATGTTTCCTTGGGAATGATATTATGCACCTTAGTGTGTTTATGACCGATATTCGGTATTTTGATGTGATGAGCTATTCAGCTCGACGTATATCTCCTTATGTGAGTTCTATATGTGGATCGGGTGGCACACCGCCATGGGTATGTTGTTTGGATCGGGTTGCACGCCGCAACAGTGTGATGTTCAGTTCAGTGCCCATATTTGCTTTTGTGTGTTATGTTTCCCTATTTTCTGAGGAAGTCTATGTTAGTGTGCGAGTTGAGTAGTTCCTTCTAGAGTTCGCCTTCCTTTTGTATCGCGTTCGAATTGATAGCATACTAGCACATTGTGGCGTCTTGTGGGATTTTTGATTATGTCTGAGGTGGCTTATTTCCTGAGCAGTTCGTACTGGGTGAGACGAGGTTACTAGATTTGGGGTCAGTGCAAACTGATTATATGAAGTATATTATAGAGCAAAGATCATTCTTTAGTTTGGGACAAGGTAATGGAACTTGTCACGAGTGTAGATCCAATGAATTGTTGATTCAGCAGTTGGTTGTGAATTTCGGCACATCTCTTCAGTCGTATGGGTGTTGAAAAAAAAACTAGAGCAAGACCTGTGTAGATCATGAGATGCAATGGGAGCATCAGATTCGTGGAATTTCGACTATTATGTTTAAAGAATGTTATTGTGGTTCTATGAGTAAAGTGATGCAAAGTGTGAATTCAGCAAAGTTATGCAGTCATGTTTGGGTACAGCGTGTGGAGATTGATATGGTGGTCGTATGATGGAAACAGGCTTGGCAGGGAAATTCAGGATGTTGGAATTGGGCCTAATGGCTTATTTGCTTGAATAAATAAGTATATCTACAGAATTATCGAGCTAATGTGCTCAACGGAGTAGTGGTAGCATGGGAAGGTGCATGATGTGTTAAACAAGTGATTTCAGACTACTTCAGTGTAGTTCTCAGCACGTTCGAGGACGAACGTATGTTTAAGTGGGGGAGATTGTAACGACCCGACCGGTCGTTTTGAGCTCCGGCGCGTCATTCAGCAGTTTGAGGCCATGAGCAGCTTCATCTCAGGTATATTGACTTGTGTGTATGGTCAGAATTAAAATTCAGGAAGTTTGGAGTCAAATCTAAATGGAAATTCTCATTTTGAAAGCTTAAAATTGAAGAAATGAACTAGGATTGGAATTTTGAGTAAACGACCTCGGAATTGGGATCCGAAGGTTCCAGCAGGTTCGTATGATGATTTCGGAGTTGGGCGTATGCCCGGATCGGGTTTTGGATAACCCGGGAGCGTTTTGGCGCCTATTGTGGAAGATAGCATTTTAGAAGAACTTGCATTAGTTTGGTTTAAAATGCATTTCAGTGTTATTGATGTCCGTTTGGAATTCCGAGATCGGGAGTAGCTCCGTATGGTGATTCTGGATTTGGGAGCGCGATCGGAAGTGAATTCGGAGGTCCGTAGGTCATTTTGGAGTCGTTTGGCTAAATATAGAAATTTGAAGGTTTTTGAGAAAATTCGACCGGAAGTGGAAATTTTGATATCGGGGTTGGAATGCGATTCCGAAAGTTGGGGCAAGTCCGTAATGTCGAATGTGACTTGTGTGCAAAATTTGAAGTCATTCCTGAATGATTTTGGTAAGGTTTGAGACACTTAGTCTCTTTTAAGGAAGCTTAAGTTGGAAAAGTCAACCGGATATTGACTTATGTATTAGAGCGCTCGAAATGCAAATTTTATGGTTCGGATAGCTTTGTTAGGTGATTTGGGACTTAGGAGTGTGTCCGGAATATTTTTGTGACGACCGGTGTAGAATTAAGCTTGAATCGGCAAAGTTAGTATTTTGGCGAATTCCAGTTGATAGGTAAGATTTTGATCCGAGGCTCGGAATGGAATTCCGAGAGTTGCTGTAGCTTCGTTATGTTATTTTGGACTTGTCTGCAAAATTTGAGATCATTCGGACTAGTTTTGATGTGTTTCGACATCGGATGTGAAAATTTGAAGTTTCAAAGTTCATAGGCTTGAATCCGTGGTGAATTTAGTATTTTTGCGTTGTTTTTGGTAATTCGAAGGAACAACTAAGTTTGTGTCATATTATGGGACTTGTTAGTATACTTTGTTGGGATCCCATGAGGCTCGGACAAATTTTGGAAGAGTTTTTGGAAGATTTTTGCCGTTTTGAGCATAAATGTAATGATCTAAAGGTTCATTTTTAGTTCTAGAGATCCAAATTTGATTCCGAGACTTCCGGAATTTTGATAATGAATTATAGGACTGATCTGGAAATTTTGGTCTAATTTCATCAAGTCGCGATTAGGTTTTTGACGCGAAAAATGAGTAATTGTTTAACGAGCGAAATGGATATCGCATTGGGCAAATGAGCTCTGAATTGAGTTTCGATTGAAGGGTTGTGTTCGTATTATTATTTGTGACTCACAGGAATAAGAATCGTCTAATTCCGAGTTCGTATGATGGAGTTAGAGCCATTTTAGTGAAAAATGGCTGTGCTGCAATTTAAATTGGCTGCTGGTGCATTTTTTAGCAGCAATGAACAGTAACCCGCACGTGAACAGTACCGCGCGGGTGAACAGTATTTGCGAAAAATCTAGGCAGTGAGTTTATATCCGATTTTGGGTAATTTTTCCACCATTTTCAGTCATTTTGAGAGCTTTTGGACGGGGATTGAAGGGAGTTTCAACTGAGATCGATTGGAGGTAAGTTTTATGAGTTAAATACATGATTTTATTGAAGAATCATCCTTGAAATCCATGAAAACATAGCCAAATTATAAGAAATTAGGGCTTGAGATTGAAATTCTAAAATGAAGATTTGAGGGGTCATTTGAACTCCGATTTTGGTAAATTTTATATGTACGGACTCGTGGCGAGACGAGAAATCTGGTGATGTGACTTTTATAATTTTTTGAGAAGTGGGCCCGGGGCTCGGGTTTTGCAAATTTTGTGATTTTCGATATTTTTCGAGTCTTTTCGATTGAGTTATATTCCCTTAGCCTATTGTAATATATTCCTTGTGGTTTTGGCAAGATTCGACGCGCGAGGAGGTCGATTCGAAAGGAAAGGGCATTGCGGAGTAGACTTTTGGCCGTCTTGAGGTGAGTAATAGATGTAAATGTTGTTCTGAGGGTTTGAAACCCTGGACTTTCACATCTTAACGCTATATTGCGGCGTGACACGCACTCCATGGCGAGTGCGGGGTCGGATACTATTGGGGATTGTGACTTGGTCCATCCCGTGTGATGTTTATACTATACTGGTGATTGATACACATACTTCATTGATATTACTGGGCTTGATGCCATGTTTGGGGCCTTGTGCCGATTTGTAAAATCCTTCGAGGATTGATATTACTGCTTAGCATGATTTGCATATCATTTAATTTCAGTCCAAGGTTTTAAATGTTGTTTTGCAAACTCAACCATAATTCTAAGTGTTGAAAACTTAAATGATATTTTTAAATGTATTCCGGGCTGGGAACTTCTGTTTTGTAAATGCCCAAGGGGCTTATTATATTATTTTCTGGACTGATTATAAAGTGACTTGAAACAGTGGTAACAATGACACTGTGTGATATACTTGAAACAGTGGTAACAATGACACTGTGTGATATACTTGAAACAGTGGTAACAATGACACTGTGTGATATACTTGAAATAGTGGTAACAATGACACTGGATGATATACTTGAACTGTGGTAACAATGGCACTGTATGATATAAATTGGTCAGGTAACAATGACTGACCAAGATATTGCGCTTGGGCTGTAGGAGCCCCTCCGGAGTCTGTACACACCCCCAGTGAGCGTCGTCGACGATAAATAAATATGGATGGCTCGGGCTGCACGCCGCAGTGGGTACTGGAATGTACCATCATATGCATTGCATTGCATTCATGTATTTGTATTTATACTGGTGTTTAGCTGCTCAGTTCCATATGTTGCTGTATATTCGGATTGTAGCTTACTTTGTGTATTTACTGGATTTTCTTATCTTCGGACTGTAGTTACTTTTATTACTCACTGGGTCGGAGTACTCACTTTACTCCCTGCACCTTGTGTGCAGATCCAGGGCAGTCTCAGGCTCAGTAGATCCAGTTGATCAGCAGATCCAGCCTCTGGGAGTATCGAGGTAGCTGCACGGCATTCGCAGCCATTGATCTTCTCCCTCCTATCCTATCTCTTTATTTCCGCATTATCAGACTTTGGATATACCATGTATTAGGATGATATTCTGTATTCTAGAGGCTCAGATTCGTGACACCGGGTCCTAGTGAGATTATATTGTGTATTTTGTTAAATTCTTCAGTACTTTAATCTTGCTTAATTGATATTTCTTTCCGCTATTTTTGATAAATTGGGTTAAGTGTTGAATAATGGTCGGGCTTGCCTAGTAGTGTGTTGGGCGCCATCACGACCGGGATTTGGGTCGTGACATCCTTACCTCTAATAATGTGGCAACTAATAACTTAATTTCTAACTGCAGGTACCTCCTGGACAGGTTGGGTAAACCTACAGTACGGTATGCGTCAGAGAACAAAATAGCGTTGCGGATAAACTAGCAAAGGAAGGCTGCAATTTTGGCATTCAATCGGTGGTGTATTTTTTTGATGGCAGCCCAGATTTTGCATGGGCAGTTTTTGAGCAAGATAAGAGTGTAGTGCAGGAACTTATTTTGGACCACTATAGGCCTCACTCTGATATTTATAATATTGTAAATATGTATTGTAATAGTGGCAATCCTCGGTGTGGTAGTAATATAGTTAGGTATAATACTTTAGCACCCACTACAGGTGCATCAGTATGTAAGAGAATGCAATACAGGCATTCGGCCTCTGTACGCAATCTTTAATATAATCTATGTTTATCTTTTAAACCAAATATATATATATATATAAGTGGAGGATTGTCAATAATGCAATACCCAGAGGTGTATATACAAGTAAATTGTGACAATAGATCAACACCACTAGAGGCGGAGACATGATTTCAAGCTTATGGGTTCGGGATTCTAATCATTTTAAATTACTGAGCTCTAAATTAATAATTTATATATATTCAATAGATTTTTAAGATAAATATAGAGTTCGAACTAAAGCTACTGAATTCGGCCGATCCCGCTCCCGGCACTGTAGCTCCACCCCGAACACCACTCATGTAAAATCAAAATTCGATCATATGATGTATACAATTAGCAATTACTGCTGTTCCAAACATTTATGGCATTACAAAATTAAATGGGCCTTTCTTTTCCTTGCTTGAACAAAATAGAAGAATTAACCCGTATCCGGTCTACTGTTGTTTGAGCCCAGAAAATAGTAGAAGAAGTCCACGTTTCGGCCAATTTATTCGGCCCAGTTAAGTCGAAAGTCCAGTATTGCATTCATTAAGGAAGATTTTTCATAAATCATTGTAGTTTAGAGCTTAATAATTATAATTTGCCTAATTATCATTCGTAACTACTGTTCAGTCGTTACTAACTTGTATCATTTGTTCAGACGCACAATGAATACACCCTGTGTCAATTGTATTCGTTCGCGCAACGAATACAACCTGTATCAACTGTATTCGTTCATGCGTATTCATTCGTGCAACGAATACAATATGTATCAAATGTAACCAATGCGAAATATAAAGGTGTATATAAAGGATACAACTTGTATCAATCATATACAGGGATATATACAAAGGATACAACCTGTATCAGCTGTATTTGTTTGCGCAACGAATACAACTAAGGCAAAATACAGAAAAATAAAATGTTCTTATTGAGATTCGAACTATAGAACTTCACTAGCTAAGTAGGTGTCCTAATCAACTGAGTTATGAGAGTTTGTTGCTCTCTTGTTTCAATTCAAAACAGTTAATCTCTTATTTCATGGATTTCCTATAAAATTCAAATATAGTTATGAATGGTAAATTTGCCGAAAGTATAGATACAAATGATAAATACAGTGTAAATGTTTGATGTGTCGCGTAATTTTTCCTTTATTAAGATACAAAAGGTCTTTCATTTGGCATGTCATACTTTATTCAAATTATTTGCAAAAATATGATACTTTTGGGGGTAGTTTTTAATTTTGACCCCGCTTACTCCATGAGCAAAACTTCAAGGTAAAAACTTTGAACTGTTGTCCATGAAATAAGGAAGGGACAACACTTGTTAAATTTAAAGTTCTATCTATAAAACAAGCGGAGACAAAAATTCACACCATCCACTTTTATAACTGTTCGTGTACTTCACCCTAATTTATTGGAAAAAATTGGCATATAACCAATTCTTAGACCACTAGTTAAGTTTTAGACAATATTTCAAAACTATTCATCGTTTAGCCACTTTTCAATACGAAAATAAAATTTTAACAGAAAAATCCTTAGCTAAAACACTGAAATACTCAATGAATATTTTCTGAAGTTCGAACTTCACATTTCAAAATTGCAAGTAGCTGTCAAGATCTAAAGGACATTTTTGCATTTTCTATGGTGAATATTTTGGATGGCTTAATTGAAGAATGGTTCTGTATGAAGTAAATATCTCCAAGAAAAATTGCACTGTATTGACCAAATTCTTTAAACATTGTAACACATGAAGATTTCATGGTCATTTTACAGAAGTTTCCTGTAATAATATATGAAATCACATAAAACATTTGAATTGTGTTTTTTTTTTTTTTTTTTTTAAAAGGTGACCACCTAGGAATATTTCTCTTGACGATTTAACAAAATCTTCAATAAATCTTACTTAAAGTGGGACCCTAATAATATAATGAATCCAAAATCTGTCAGTGACAGAGGATCCTATCCTATGTTAATTAATATACACCAAATGCTAACAAAGTTAATAATTAGGGGATTAGTATTTAATAAATGCCGTACTATAAGGACCTTAAAATAAGAATTTTAGTAATTCCAAAAGGCGGAAAGTGCACGTGCGTGTTTCTCCCAAGAAGCATGAGATATTTGAGTCAAAGATGCAGTGCACGTGCCTTTTCGGTCAAAGGTCAAAAGCCAGTGTGATTACATTGTACGAGTCTATGGGCATAAAGAGATTTACCATCGCCTTAACTATATTGCTATATACGGATTATTAATTTTTTTTAATATGTTACAACAACTATTTACTTTAAGTTACCATATTATAATTGTTATAAACAGCTATATTAAGTTACCACAACATTTTTCGAAATAAAAATCAAGATATTTGGTTTAAAATTATTTCAGGATTACTTGAATTAAAGGAAATGGTTTCATGTACTGTAAATATCATTTTCAAAAGTGTATACTTTTCCTAATTTTATTTAATGGGAATCTATTTGGATGGATACGAAATTTGAAAAAGAAAAAAAATAATTGAAATATGTGATCTTATTACATAATTACGTATAAAATTATATAAGATCTTAAACAGGTATGCTTTTGCATGTTACTTCATCTTCAGTTCGTTTCTACTTTTTTGCTAGATTTCTTCCACATGGAAGAAAAGTGAACCGTTAATTAACTCTTAATAAATTTTGTCCACAGCTGTTTTTTTTTGGTCCTTAATTTTTCTTTGTTATTGTTTTTGAAGATAAACTTCAAGTTGGATTATATAAATCTGTTTAACGTGTTTAATCCAAGTGGACAATTCCAACTTGATCAAGCTATGTACGATATATGGCGTGTGCCCAAATTCAATTCACCAAATCTTTACTTGTAAGTTTGTAACCTGGTCGGGGTAAGTGTTTTAAAAAAAATAATAATCAGTGCTTAATAAATTAATATTACATCTATATATAATTTCATTCAATTTTTACTCTAATACATCCACGTCCCATGTCACATGATGTTGAGTGTTAGGTAAGGGGTTTGAGAAGGATGGCCTATAATTTTAAAAGTTTTAAATTACAATACTATTACATTTATATGCAAAATATTTATCAATCTTTTTATTGATTTAATACCAATATCATCTATAAATAAGTTTTTTCAAAAGAAAAAAAAAAGTTTTTTCCCAAAGGAGTAATTGGTGGTGTTGATTTCTTTTGGAGAATTCCACTTAAGTCTTTCACGTGAGAAACCACACACCCAACCTATTCAGCCAACGTTTACGGGTTGGAGGGGTTGATGTTGATAGTTTCTTTTTGGCCTTTTTTTTGGTAGTTGGTTCAAACTTGAAACAAAAGCAAGTATATTTAATTACGTAATTAATTTTGGGTTCAAAACCAAAGGGACGTAAAAGGTGCAACTTGGTCCGGGTGGGTCGGCTCGATGGCAAACCCGAGAGGAAGGAGCACATTCATTGGCACGGGGGAACACATTTTCCTAATTCCAAGTATTTTTATTGGATCAACCTCCATTTCTCCTGTAAATTAGGGGCTTCTTATTTTAATTAAACTATACTAACATCTAAGAATTTCATTCTAAAATGTTGAGCTCACTCATGTGTTTCCTGCCGCCAAATTAAAACAAAGAGAGAAATAACAAACAAATAGTAGTAATATTTTTGCCTAATTAATTTTTACCTAGTTAAAATAGAGTAGAATGACTCAATTGTTGTTTTATTTAATTGCTAAGATTCGAACTCGTATATATATTAAATTGTAGTTTTTAATTGCTAAACTATTAGCTCGTAAATAAACCGGTATATGTGTGTGACGACGTGTGGGACGTCCGATGCCAGCAAAGTCTCCTTGGGTTCTGATCACACGAGGATTCCAATCCTATTGGTGGTATTGTTAGTGCACCTAGGAAGTAGCGAATCCTTAGAACAATGGTGTATCGCCGGAAAATTATTCGATAGTGAGTTCTCTGATTATTTTCTTACTGACTGCTCTAATATTACGTGAGATGGAAAAGAGTTTGAGATGTAACTCAACTTGATTATTCCCTAATTAAGGTCATTGGGGTTGAAATAGCTAAATTTACATATTAAAAGAAAAGAAAAGACAATCAAATTAAATATATAATCACAAAAGTAAAACAAGCTATATTATGTTTCCAATATTCTAGAATAATTACGAGATTCTAACATCGCATATGTTGTTTAGGTTTTATTAGCAATAGGGTGAGTATGACTGTATGAGAAATATGTGATAATTGTGAGTAATGTCGATGTAATAATAATTTCTACTTCTTTAGTTCTTTAAAATAAGCTAGTCTATCATAATTATGACTTGCATGCAGCTACAGGAAATGCTGAATCTTGTAATATCCAGTTTGTTTTGATAAAACTTAATTTAAATGACAAAAATCACGTAAAAAATCTTCTAAGTTATTGGTTTTGAATGATCCTCTAGTAGAATGAGCCTAAGACCAATGGCTTGGACTTGGAGACTTGATCTATAAGTCTTGAGATATGATTAGTGAAGAATTAAAAAAATGCATAATATATGAAATATATTTGCAATGTCGAGTATGGAATGTGAGATAGTTAAGTTTAAAGATCGTTTTAACATTTTCTAGTATAAGTAAAATTGAATACTTTTAACTATAACAAAAAATCTCTTTGGTGGATTAATACGTACGCAAAGAATAAATAATATTGCATTCTATATATGGGGATTAGTTCATAAAAAGAGAGTTTGGAACTTGAACATGTAGCTATACAGTAACATGTGATATAGACTTATTGCTTTGAATGCAAGGCACATATTTTAGCTTGCTTGCATTGTAAATAAATGTAACATTGTTTTTGCTTCAGATGAATATATTTTAACTGAGAAATTCAATCTTCTAGTTGGGAGGCACTGTTGTTTCCTATTAGCCTTCCTATTTTCTCCTCTTTTAGTGATTAAATATGCACTGGTTATTTCAGTTATGTTATCCAAAATACAGAAACAGACTCAGAATTTAAAAGTGGCGAAGGTATACTGTTAAATAAAAATTTGAGCAAAGGAAATTTTGGAAGTCGGAATATTCAAAGCCAGACAACACATTAAAAGTTAAGTTATGCCCCCAAATCGATCAATGCATCTGCCTAAGATTTTAATCTTGAGGTGGCAATCAAAATATATACTTGTTACTTAAGATACATACACATATATTTTTCCGTAAAACAGTACAGTTGAATTTATACGTGATTTCTAGACAAGTGAATTAATTTGATCCTAAAATAATAGGAGAATTGAATAAATATGCAATACTTAGCCTTGAGATGAAGATGAAACATCAGAAACAGTAGTTCCGGGAACAGGACTTTCGGCACAACAGTAGTGAAATCAAAAAGCAAGAAGATAAAATTATATAAAGCTTTGAATAGATTATAGCGTAAGTTTGCCAGAAAATTTGTATGCTTTACAATTATAATAAAGCTCATTATTTATAGTTGCACCTAGGGAACAAGGTCCTAGGATCATGCCCTTCTTTAATGCTAATTATATGGGCCATTGAAGAATGTGTAACGGCCTGCATGAATGACGAATTCTCATAACGGGCAATGTACTAAATGTTATAGAATATTCTCCATTAAATACTACCAGGTGGTAGTCATTTATTGCATCTTTATGAGCAACATTCTCTTCGGTAACAGATTGAAACCGTTGTCTTCGGTTTTAGCTGTACGACTCCACGTGTTACTCCCTTATGCAATCACTTAGCATATCATATTTTACCATATACAGATAGTCCACTTGCTTTCCGGTGATATAACTTTGTGTCATTGGGAAGTTGGTAGAAACATTCTTTTTGGCGGGAATTTCACTCACCCCATCTGAAAAGTTTCTAACGGTTGATTAGACGCACGTCTCTCCGTATTTAATGCCCCGAACACATGTAATCCCACAATTCAGCATAACTTTTGCCGTCTATCGAGGTAATTATGGCCACGAGTTTGACCGCCTAAACTTTTACTTATACGCATCAACCTCCTTTATTCACACCTCATAATTCTCCAAACTCTATCAAACTCTCTTCATTCAATTTGTACTTTGTTCTTCAACCTTTTAATCCCTTCATAAGAGAAAAACTTTTCCTTCTTCTCAAACATAGAATGGCATCCTCTTCAAAAAATCTTAGTTCCTCAAAGAATAAAAGCAAAGCCAATGAAGATTCTTCTCCTACAGTGAGTACCATCATCCCCAAAAGTCATGTCACAACTAAAGAATTCTAAGAAATTTTCTTCTGCTAACCCTCGTACATGGGTCGTTGACAGATATCCTTCTTCCATCTGTCCTTCCAGTATTCCTACTATGAAGGAATATTGTCATTGCCAGGATTTAGACATTATCGCTTCTGATCTGGCGGAGGGGGTAACCTTACCCAATAAGGGTTTACGTACTTCTATATGTATCCTTCAATTTGGGGACGTTTTCTCTGAGTGGAGAGATTGACTCCGTCATTGTGGAGTTTTGCCGCTGCTACCAGGTATGTTTGAAACAGGTGAGTCCTTCCGTATGATGGACGATTGCTTGTCTTCGATGCATGTGCCAAGAAACGGGGGAGGAGCTATCCCTAGCTCACGTGATGAACCTTTATTTTCCCAAGATATTCCGTGGGGGGATGATTAACTTCAGCAAGCGAGGCCATCATGCCTACTATCCAGCATGGATAATGATAACGACCATGAGTGGATGGAATAGTTCGTTTCAGTTGCCACCAGTGATATCATCCCGACCTTGGCTCCATCTTTCCTGAAATTATAGAACCGCACTCATAAGTATATACTTTGCTTTTGCTTCTGTTAAAGACCATTCCTCATCATTATTAACTTTTCTTCCTTTATCTGTCTCATTGACTCGGTGGGTTCCTCCTGGGGTTGAGGGCTTGGACCAATGGGTTCAGAAAAGTTTGGACGTTACTACACCTGAAACCCACACATGGAAAGAGTTGTCCCTGAAATATGGGTGGAAGGCCAAAAATCATTGTAAATTGAACTCATCTTGTCTTTACCTTTTCTTATGATAAAGTTGTCTGATTCTTCTCTCTTGTTGAATATAGGTCTCCCCTAGGGCTTAGTTCTCATCCCCGAGGAAAATGTTTTGGCTGATCTTGCTAATGTGGCGAGGCTGCTGCAGAAGGCTTTTCACAGACAGTGTCTTTGGCCCTGCTTTTGGTGCTATAGTTTTTCTCGGAGTCCCCTGTTGATACCCAATTTTTCCTTATGCATTTTATAGATGCAAAATACTTTCAAAATAGCATATATATATATATGCATATATAAATATGCCCAAGCGTTTTAGTATTTTTTTCCTAATTTTTAAAAGATTTTTTAAATCAATTTATTGCCTATTTTAGCAGTACAAAAACTAATAATTATTCCCAAAACTCATCATTTTGGTGAATAACTTATTTTATTCTCATATTTATACCAAAATATAGCTAAAGCAATTTTTACGCATTTTTACAAATTTATTTAGTATTTTAAAGCTAAATTGCATATAATTGCAATTTTAGCCTATCTTAAGATTTAATTATGTTTATAATTACAAAATTGATTCTAGTATTTTTAATTTAATATTTATACATTATTAATTAATTTAGTACTTGTAATTTGTTTTCAGAAGTCATTTTACTATTTTTATAAAAATAAAAGGGAAAAGTGGTTATTTAAATACTAGCCCTATTTCATTTCAATTTTAGCCTAAAATCAGCCCCAATTAACCCCAATTTCAAATTCAAACGGGCCAGCCCAATTCCTAATATGACCCGCCCCTAACCCGCTTATCCAACCCGCCCGGTTTCCCTTTTTGATCCAGGCCGTTGATCATTTCGATCAACGGCCAGAATTTCCCCTTTCCTTTTTAATTCCCAAACACCCCCAACCCTATCCCATTTCTTACCAACTGCCACCTCTGAATCCTCTCATCTCTCAAACTCTCTCGAAGGTTTTTGAAACCCTAATCATCTCCTACTGTCTTCTACCTTCAGCTCACCGGAATCCATGGCCTCTCAGGCCATGGATGGCTTAAACTCATCTCCCTCTGCTCTTAAACACTTGGTGTTCGAAGTTTCGAGGTCTGACCTCAATGGTATCTGTTCAGATCCTCTCCGATTCAAGGTTCTATGGCCTCTCCGGCCTTGCTCCGGCATATCCAAGCATTATGAGCCTATTTCTGATTTATCCGACTCAGATCGAACCTTTTCCAAGCCTTTCTCGCTTTAGGGTTCCTATGAAACCCTAGCTATTCGAGGTTTTCTCTGATTGTTTTCTTAAATCTGTTCTACATCTGTGCTCTACTTGAGTTTTTAAACGTTTGTCCTAATTTTTCTTTCAAAAATCACTTCTTTCTAATTTAGGGTTTTTCTGAAAAGCTTAAAATGTTTCTCTGACTTTTCTTCTTCTTTTCTTTGTATGTATTTGTCTATACTATGTTCTTATGTTTTCTTTTCTACCACGCATGTTCTTCTACTGTGTTCTTATATTTTCCTTTATCATGCATGTTCTTCTACTGTGTTTTGTACCATGCTCGTATGTTTATCTTGCTGTATCTTCCTATATGATCTTTTGCTATGATTTTTCGGTATTTTTGTCTTCTTCTATTGTATATATTTCCTACTGAGTTCTTAAGTTTTGTTTGCCTTATACTGAACTCTATTTAAGTCCATTCTAAAAGGTTTTCTTAAACACGTTTCTTTTACTGTTGTGACTATTCTCTCATTATGCTCCTACGCTCTGTCTGATTCGAATATTATTTGTATTTGCTTGTCTTCTCATAAGATTCTGAAAGGAAATCTCTGAGCCTGTTGCCTCCTCATCTCTGTATTTGACTCGAGTCGGAAACCCTAGAATTTAGGGGTTTCCTCCGAGTTTGGTCATATGGTCAAACTAGGGTTCTATTTGACCCTTGACTCTTTCAGACTTATTTCTGGGTCTATGAACTAAGTGTGAACTTCTTTTGTTTGCACACAATTCTGATTCTCCTACACTAGACTTTTCTGAATAGCATGACAAATTTCTTCATGTTTAATGTGTCCGTATGCTTTTATATATGAGGAATCTTTCTTCAGAATGGTTTTCCAACTTGTGATTGATTTAGAATTCCTTTTAATAGGTTTAATTGATTGGTACAGATTTTCCTTAAGTTGAAATCTTTCCCATCTTTCTGACTTGGTTCATTCATACAAAATCTTCAATTTTCGATTTTCTTGGCTGTTAACTGATTTCCTTTCCTTATTTGCACAAACCGTGTGCTGTCAAGACCGTGTCCTTAAATAGACCTTTATGTATTTACCCCTTTTATGCTGATTTGAAAAAGTGTTTGATGAATCCATTTCCTTAATTAGTTTTGCCCGTTTGAAAGTAGAATCCCTTAATTAGGGGGAAACCTTGTGTAATTGATTTTCAAACTATTTTCTTACCTATTTCTGCTTGCTTTCTACACTGTAAAAGGGCACGACCCTTCTGCAATTTAACAGACCTTCAGTTTAACACTTTTACACTTCATACTTCACCCTTACAACCTCACGATTCTTTTAAGATCATAGCATTCTGACTGCATGTTTGCACTTTGTCTTTGCAAGACTACTGCTTTCTTATACTTGTTTCTTTGAGACTGGTATGTTCTAGTTTTAGCTTCAGCATCATCCCAATGTGTTCACTTATAGCCTTTACGTCCATGTCTACTTTACTGTCTATATAGAGTTGAATGTTTAATTAGCATGTTAATTTCTTACTTGTTTGTGCTATGAATCCCTGTACCGCTATTCCCCTCTATATGATTTGAGTTGTAGTTCATGACATGACAATATGCAAGTTATTGTTCATGTCTGGACTTGATCCTTTAGAGGATCCTGACTCCCAAAACAATGTGTTCTAACAGGCTTGTGGGGTGTGCCAGCACTTCCCATTGCTAGGTATGCCCACTAGCCTGTCCCTATTTCTCTACATTTCCCCTTTCCCCTTTTCAAACTCTGCACTTACACTTACTCTTAGCTTCTAAGCTCTGCCCTTCCTCATGTAAGCCTTGCCTTGGGACCTTGAGTTCCCTCTGAACTTGGATACTTGAGGGCTGACTCTTCCACACTGCACTATATTCTTAATCCTGTATGTGTTTGGGTGTAAGTACTGCCTGGAGTCCATTTGAGGCTCTTAGAGAACTCTGACACATCCAAATAAGAGAAAGGCTTGGGATACTGATCTTTGGAGTTGGTTCATTTCATATTTCAGACCTGGAGTCTGAATTAGGCTCCCCTTGGTTGTACTTTAATTTATGATGTAATTTTGCTTTTCTTATTCATTCTAGGCTGTAATAATTTGTAATAACTATTGGGGCTGTTAGTGAAAAAGGGAGGGTCAATCGTGCATACAAAGGGGTAGATACCATGTTCATAGGGGATTACTATACTTCTGTATTCACTTATCATGCTTTCAGCTTTCGCTTCTGCATCTCATATAGATGCCATGTCTATAGGTTTTTGCACTTCTGCATTTCGTATAGATACCATGTCTATAGGTTTCTGCACTTCTTCATTATATAGAGACCGTGCCTATAGGTTTCTGCACTTCTGCATTATCATATAGATAATATGCCTATATGACTTCCTGCATTTTGCACCTGCATCTGTCACTAGGCAAATGCGTTTATAGGCTTAAACAATCGACTGCATATAGATGACCTGCCTATAGGATTTCTGTACGCCAATGACAGTGTTTTAAATTAACAACGCCTAGAAAATATGTCTATAGGAACTATCAATCAAATCTGAATCGCCTCGCTCGTTTAAATTTAATCTGCAGAACTTGGTAAAAAACTGGCAACCTTCATGTAATTAGTTTATTGCTTTATTTCTGAAACTAATAGATATCATACATATAGGTTTCGCCTAACACCTAGGCAAGCTTTAGGGTAAAATCTATAACTGCGCTAGTCTTTGATAATTACAACCAGCGGGCAGGTCTAATTCAGACTTCTTATCTGAAAATATGTGATAAATCAGCCTGCTTTTACCTTTTAAGTTTAATCAGACCCTAATCAGTACGTGTAAGACATTGTAAAACTATATGCTTTATTTGGTTTAAGGAGGTTTATTTGAGCCGTATCTATTTACATGCTTTCCCAATACTTGCTATATATGTTTTGATTGTCGCCTTAGAATTTTGTCCTTTAAAACTGCAAAACCTCATACCCCTTCCCTTTTAGGATTAGTAGTCCCAAGTATCTCCGGGACTGATAGGAATGTGGCGGGTAATAGCATGCAATAAGTAACGAAACCATTCCGCACTTTAATACCTCAACGGGGTAGAAAAGGGTAGATATGGATATGATGACCACACGATAACATCTCGTGTAGCCCCTCTTTGAGGAGTGATTACCGGATGTTGTGTGGGTGATCCATATTATTTGTAAACCTAGGACTCCCCTCTCCCTTTACTTGTTTATTTTTCAGAATTTTCAAACTGTTTTCCTTAAAAATTCAGCTTCCTTTTGTTTTCTTTAAGCTTTAATCTATTTGCAACCATTACGTGAAAACCCCTTATATTGAAACTTCTATTTGCCTACTTGTTACTTAAAGTCACAATTGTAGCATGGACAAGAACCACACTAGTGGATCCTGAGGGGTGCCTAACACCTTCCTCTCGGGATAATTTCTAGCCCTTACCCAATCTCTGGTTTTCTAGATAAATTCCTTCCTAGTGTCCTAATACACTTTAATCATTAGGTGGCGACTCTCCAATTCAAACCCAATTCCCAAAAGGGAACGAGTTGTCCTCCCAAATGTCCTAAATCGGATTTCGTGAGTAAAAAGGGGCGAGACAACATGGCGACTCTGCTGGGGATATACTTTTAGGCTTTTACCATTTCAAGCTATTACTGTGACTTTACATTTCTTCTGTGCTTTATTTGTTTAATACCTTTAAGCATTTAATTCCCTCTTCTACTGCAAAAACTAACTTGTCTCTTGTTTCTTTCCCTTGTTTCTTTCACTGCTTTCCTTTACTGCACTCCTTTCTTACTATTTTAAATTATTGTAATTATTAATTTATGAACGTGCAAATACGTGACAACTTGTTTTAATTATTACATAAGCATGTTTTCAATATCATATTCCACTCATTCCAAACAAATACCATAGCAACGCTTATAATGAGTGATTGCGCTCTTTCGATATTATCACCCTTTAAATCCGTCAAAGGCATAATTGCGATAAAACCAGTCGATCAACGGTGTAGTCGACGGTTCCGTGCCTTTCCCTCTTGAGTTATCCGCTCAAGGGTACCAGTCTAAAACCCCATAGAAACCTTACTCTGTTTAAACTATGCATGCATCATGGTCAAACCTAGCTGAGTCAGTTATGTTGTCCGCATAATGACTCATTAAGATAGCCTTATCCAAAGTCCACTGGGTTTCCCAAAAACCCAAACGGACACTATCACGTTTTTTGCATTTATTTGGAGAACTAAATGCTTTTATGCCAATTATTGGTATTTAATAGTCGAGTCTGGTGGGGGTAAGGGCCTAACCCTTTTGTATTGAAGAAACATGAGGTACGGAGTCCCCAAATTCGGCATGGTCACAAACATCCATCCGAGGTTGCTAAGCTGGTGGGAGGATCTTCATTCCAGTGATCAGACTCTTGTCCGAAAATACCTAGGAAATCTACCTTCCCTCCTAGAGGTCCAACCCAACAACAAAATCATAGAAGCTGTTACTCTGTTATGGGATTGTGATAGGTCGGTGTTTCGTTTCGGAGAGATTGAGATAACACCCCTGCTAGAGAAAATATGAGGATTGGCTGGTATACCATGGGAGACCCCGGGTTTGTTAATGCCGGAAAATCGCAAGGGTAGAGATTTCCTCAAAATGATGGGCCTAAAGAAGAATCCAGACTTGACATGTTTGAAGGAGTCTTACATTCCCTTTGATTATTTGTATGAAAGGTACGGTCATAGAAAATCCAACCGTACTTATCCGGATGAGTTTGCCCTTACATCGTTGGGGCATATTCACCGAAGGGTCTTTGTCTTCATGTTCTATTTCTTGGGGATGATAGTGTTTCCAATGAAGAAAGCAAGGATCCACACCAGGCTAGCCATGGTCACCAAAACTTTGATGGAGGGAGTTGGGGGACAATCATTTAGCATAGTGCCCATGATCATCGCAGAGATATACCGAGCCCTGGAAAAGTGTCAACAAGGAGCCCCACACTTCGAGGGCTGCAACTTGCTACTCCAACTCTGGCTCATGGAGCATCTCCAAAGGGGTGAATATCGGCAAGAGATTCAGCGTAGAGACTGGGACGATCATATAGCCTTCCATCAACCAAGGCGAATGAGCTACATGCCCAACAGATTTTCTCAACCAGAAGATGCCAAGGGATGGGTGGAGCTGTTTGAAAATCTGACTGAGGATCAAATACAATGGATGTTCGAGTGGTTCCCTACTGAAGAGTTCATCGCCCAATCTAGGGATGCACCATTTCTGATACTGATCGGTTTGAGAGGAACCTACCCTTATGTCCCTCTTCGGGTTATGAGACAAGCTGGTAGGAAACAGGTTATACCAAGGGTCGACAAGATGAGTCACTTCCAGGCCGACTTCCAAGCTAATGACAGTCCTTATAAGTGCCAAGCTCAGCATATGTGGCATTGCAAGATCATCATGGGGAGAGATACTATCGAGCCAGACAGATACCATGCTGGCTGCACCCCATACTATTCAGGATGGTTGGAGGACAATCACAATGGTCTGGGCCAACTTGGGTTTGTTCGAGGTCACAGAATCATCGATGAAAGGGCTGAAGCACAGGTCAAATACAACCAACTACGCAAGATGATTTGGGAATGTGAAAGCGAACATCACGAGATTCAAGAAGCCCACCAAAAGCTGATTGAAGAGTGGAAAGACCTGGCTGTCAATGCCAACAAGCGACTAGGATACTTGGAACAGGGTCTAGTGGAGCTGGAAAGGAAATTCATCAAGAGGATCGAGGACTGCCAGAATGCTGAGGGAAACAAAGGTGAACACCTGGCTAGAGCCTACTTGTTGCTGGGACTTCGCGAGCTGGTGAAGCTGTTCGATGAAGCCAAAAATGCCGAGTCTGGGGAAGGTCCTTCTGGGACCAAATAGATAGGAATTTACCTTTTCGTTTTATGAATGTAATAAGGACAATGGCCATTAGTGACATTTTTATCTTATGTTATTTAGTGTCGTTTTGGGATTCGTCTTATTTTTATCAATAAAATGAGGCATTTAGCATTATAAGTTCTCCAAATCAACTTGTCGCTAGGCCTACCTCGGGAACAACGAGGCTCCCAAATTAGGACACGACTTATATTCTTGCACTACGTGTTTAAATATCGCAACGTTTCTTTTCATAATCCTCACTGACTTGTTACCTTTTTGTTTTTATTTTTTATTTATTCCCCTCCCCAAGGTTAGTTCGTGCACTCTGGCATCATCATTATATTCCACAAGATCCAAGGGCCCTCCACCCACTCCTCCTCCTAGCCCCGTCAGAAATAGGAACAAAGGAAAGATGGAAGATTTGAACAAAACCAAAAAGGAAAACTCAACTGAACGGGTAGAGGTCACTCATGGCACTCTGATTCCTAAGGAAAGTGCATCCCAGCTTAAACAAAAGCTGCTGAAATTCCAAGAAGAACTTGATCAGGTCCGGAACTTGGCAAGCTTATCATTTTCCCTCACCACCCCAGATGTCAATTTTCCTAACACTCAGAACCCTACACCTCCACAAAACATCCCAAAACCACAAAACCATCCCACTCCTCACCACCACTGCAACACCTGTCATACTTCCAACAATACTCCACTGCTCATCCCAGAACCGATGAACTCCACAAATGACCATTTCCACACTCATAACACCCCCATCTACGTGGAAACCATGCCACACTCCACCCAACACATTTCAAGCACACCCGAGTCTAATGATAAGGACTCACTCATCAGGAGTCTGGCTGAAGAGCTTAAGAAGTTGACTAGCCGAATTTAGGGCGTCGAAGGAAGCAAAGGAATTGAGGGGCTAAACTATGAAGATCTCTGCATACCACCCGATGTTGAACTGCCCAAGGGATACAAACCTCCGAAATTCTAGATGTTCGATATTACAGGAGATCCGAGAGTTCATTTGAGAACATACTGCGACAAGCTAGTCAGAGTAGGAAAGGATGAAAGGATCCGCATGAAACTTTTCATGAGGAGTCTGAAGGGAGATGCTCTGTCTTAGTACATTAGCCAAGATCCGAAGAAGTGGCCGAACTGGGTAAGCATGGCGTCCGATTTCATGGACAGGTTCAGGTTCAACACAGAAAATGCGCCAAATGTGTTCTACATCCATAACCTAAAGAAGAAATCCGCAGAGACATTCCGCGAGTATGCTATTCACTGGAGATCAGAAGCTACTAAGGTCAGACCGGCTTTAAAAGAAGAACAAATGAACAGGTTTTTCGTCCGAGCTCAAGACCCACAGTACAATGAAAGGTTGATGCTGATTGAAAGCCAAAAAATTTCCGACATCATCAAGCTAGGTGAGAGGATCGAGGAAGGCATCAATAGTGGTATGGTCACAAACTTTGAGGCTTTGCAGGCTACCAAGAAGGCTCTACAGTCTGGTGGCACGACCAAGAAAAGAGACGTGAGCGCCATGATGGTTGCACAGAGAACCAAGTCCCCTATCAAATACCAAACCTACCCGATGCCTCCACTCACATATCAACCTACCCCAAATTACCAAGCACCCTCGTCCTCTTACCAAACTCCACCACCTACTTACCAATCACCTCCACCTCCCACATATCAACATACTTCACCCAGATATTCCCAACCCGCACATTTATACCAAGCCTACAATACTCAACCCTCTTACTATCAATCACCTCCCACTCGCCAAAACTTTCCTAGATCCCGACCAAATTTCGACCGCAGACCTCCCAAACAATATACCGTCATTGCCAAACCAATTGACCAGCTGTATGAAAGGCTCAAAGTTGCTGGTTATATCACCCCCATCCCCGCTATAACTCCTGAGAACCCTTCCTAATGGGTAAATCCTAATAAATCCTGTGCATACTATTCCGGCATGAAAAGGCATACCATTAATGAATGCCGCTCTCTGAAATATAAAATCCAAGCACTGATTGATAACAAGATTATTGTGGCAAAGGAGCCCGCTTCAAATGTCCGCAATAACCCTTTACTAAACCACACGGGTGAAGGCGTTTACATGATTGAAATAGAGGATGACTGGGACCCCAAGGGGTCAATAGGCTTGATCCAAGGCGACGATTCAGCCTTCTGGGGACGCTGAGGTGAACATGTCCATACCACTTGAGTTTGAAACACCATCCTCTATAAATACGCTAGCACCGATCGAGGTCGAGTTTGGCCCCCGGGCAAATGTACCTAAACCATTTGAAGTTGCGGTCTTGCCTTCCAAAATACAAGCTCTGTTCGGAGTAAAGGTGCCCATTCCAGTAGCAATGTCGGCTATAATGCCATTCCATACAAATTCCATACCTTGGGACTACACAGCCGAGGCAAGAAGGAAAGGGAAAGCCAAATCCGGAGAAGCAGTCGCGACACAGGGTATGACAAGAACCGACAGAGTATACACCCCGGTACATTTGGCTGAATCAAGCAAGCAGGCCTCTGGACGGCCAACCATCACTAAAGCTGGGCCTGATGATCTCTGGAGAAAAATACAAGCAAAAGAGTACTCAGTCATTGATCAGTTGAACAAAACACCGACACAAATCTCTATCCTAGCTTTGCTGCAAAGCTCCGATGCACATAGGAACGCCTTGTTGAAGGTGTTGAGTGAGGCATATGTATCGAGCAACATAACTGGAGGAGAAATGACAAACATGGTAGGGAAGGTATTGGAGAGTCACAAGATCACTTTTCAAGAAGATGAGTTGCCACCAGAAGGGTTGAGTCACAACAAGGCACTGCACATCACTATGCAATGCGAGGATTATTTCATCACTAGAATCTTGATTGACGCTGGGTCCAGCCTCAACATTTGTCCGTTGGTAACACTCAAGACATTGGGAAAGGGGCTGCATGAGATCAAGGACGGGGCCATCAATGTCAAAGCTTTTGACGGTTCCCAAAGGTCCACTATTGGGGAAATTAACTTGTGTTTGCAGATGGGGCCTACTTGGTTTGATGTTGAATTTCAAGTAATAGATGTGCCAGCATCTTACAACTTGCTGTTGGGACGGTCATGGATTCATGCCGCTAGGGCTGTAGCGTCAACACTACATCAGGCGGTGAAATTTGAGTGGAACCACCAAGAGGTGATCATTCACGGCAACGGTAGCAATCCCATATACAGTCCCAAACCATCCCAGCGATTGGAGGAAGGAGAAAGATAGGCGGGGAAACCTATCACCACATCGAGCGAGTCAACGCCGTTGACAAAGACAAATGGTGGGACAACAAAATTGAAAGCATATTGAACTGGAGTGGATATGAGCCTGGCAAGGGATTTGGCAAGAACCTCCAAGGAATCGCCAAGCCGATCAAACTGAAGAAACATGGCACCACTTTCGGTCTGGGATACGAGTATACTTGGAAGGAATTCAACAACTGGTCGCCACTATGGCGTGGCCCTTACTACCCACTAGAGCAGTCGATACCCTATTTAGAACAGACTTTCCAGCTAGCCGATGTTATATATGGGTCAGAAGAAGAGGAAGCACTAGCAGCAATGAGGAATTTATGCATAGAAGATGATGACATGGATTGCTGTGTCATTTTCAAGGAGGAGGGGGAGGAAGGCCCTTCTATACAAGCCGTAAGCCGAGGAGCATGCCTCAACAATTGGACCGTCGGAACCACCAGAGCCCAAAAAGCCTCGGGGTAGCAAGCATTACTATTACTTATCTTGATGAACCAATGACTGTGACATGCAACGAGACAACGCAACAAACATACATAGATTTAGAGGAAGATAACATACCAGAAGAGATTGTTAAAGAGGTTGAAAATTTTGAGAACATACTTAAGTCCAACCTGGATGAGACCGAGATTGTTAACCTGGGAGATGTAGAGAACGTCAAAGAAATGAGAATCAGTGTCCACTTATCGCCATCAGAAAAGAAGGAATACACAGAATTTCTAAAGGAATATGAAGACATATTCGCTTGGTCGTATGATTACATGACTGGTCTGAGTACATCTATTGTGGCTCACAAACTACTAACTGATCTGACATGTCCACCGGTAAAGCAGAAACTCAGAAAGTTCAAGCCTGACATGAGTTTGAAAATCAAGCAAGAAGTCACTAAGCAAGTCAAAACTAAGGTTCTCAGGGTAGTAGAATATCCGACATGGTTAGTCAACATCGTGCCAATGCCGAAGAAGGATGGGAAGGTCAGAGTCTGTGTCGACTACCAGGATCTCAACTGGGCCAGTCCAAAAGAAGACTTCCCCTTGTCAAACATACACATCCTGATTGACAATTGCGCCAAGCATGAGTTACAGTCATTCGTGGATTATTTTGCTGGGTATCATCAGATCTGGATGGATGAAGAAGACGCTAAGAAAATGTCTTTCATTACACCGTGGGGAATGTACTGTTACAAGATGATGCCGTTCGGGTTAAAGAATGCTGGGGCCACCTACATGAGGGCCATGACTACCATTTTCCATGATATGATACATAAAGAGATCGAAGTGTATGTAGATGATGTCATCATCAAATACAAGAAAGCCACTAATCACATAGAAGATTTGAGGAGGTTCTTCAATAGACTAAGAAGGTACAACTTGAAGCTGAATCCCGCGAAATGTGCATTTGGGGTTCCTGCCAGAAAACTACTTGGGTTCATTGTGAGTCGCCAAGGAATAGAACTGGATCCATCAAAGGTCAAGCTATTCAAGAATTGCCACCACCAAAGAACAAGAAAAAAGTAATGAGTTTCTTGGGGAGACTCAACTACATCAGCCGGTTCATAGCTCAATCTACTGTCATCTGTGAGCCAATTTTTAAGATATTGAAGAAGGACGCCGCTACCAAATAGACTGATGACTAACAGAGGGCCTTCGACAAAATCAAGGAGTACCTATCCACACTACCAGTTTTGGTCCTGCCCGAGCTGGGTAGACCCCTATTACTCTACCTTGTAGTGCTAGAAGGAGCGTTCGGTTGTGTTTTTGGGCAACATGATGAAACGAGGAGGAAGGAGTAGGCCATCTACTATCTTAGCAAGAAGTTCACCCCTTACGAGGCCCGATATTCTCTGTTAGAATGCACCTGTTGTGCTCTGACTTGGGTAGCTCAGAAGTTGAGGCACTATTTCTGTGCCTATACCACGTATCTCATATCAAGGATGGATCCGTTGAAGTACATCTTTCAGAAGCCCATGCCCACGGGCAAGCTAGCCAAATGGCAAATCCTACTGAGTGAATTCGATATTGTCTACGTAACTTAAAAAGCAATCAAGGGACAGGCTTAGGCAGATCATCTTGCCGAGAATCCCGTGGATGGAGAATACGAATCCTTAAAGACGTATTTTCCTGATGAAGAGATATCATTCATAGGAGAAAACATTGCAGAATCCTATGACGGTTGAAGAATGTTTTTTCGATGGAGCAACAAATTTCAAAGGAGTTGGCATTGGAGCAGTCCTAGTGTCAGAAACTGGTCAGCATTATTCGGTGTCTGCCAAACTCAGATTCCCTTGCACCAACAACATGGCTGAGTACGAGGCCTGCATCTTGGGACTCAAGATGGCCATTGACATGAACATTCAAGAGTTGCTAGTGATAGGGGATTCAAACTTGCTTATACATCAGGTCCGAGAAGAATGAGCGACCAAGAACTCCAAGATACTCCCTTATTTGCATCACATACATGAGTTGAGAAAGAGGTTCACAAAGACAGAGTTCCAGCATGTCCCTAGAGTCCAAAATGAGTTTGCCAATGCATTTGCTACCCTATCATCCATGATACAACATCCAGATAAGAACTTTAGTGATCCCATTCCGGTAAAGATCCATAATCAGCCAACTTACTGTGCTCATGTCAAAGAAGAAGCAGATGGAAAGCCTTGGTTTCATGATATCAAGGAATAGTTGGCAAAAAGGGGAATACCCAGAGCTCGCAAACGCTATTCAGAAGCACATGCTTCGGAGGTTATCCAACAATTTCTTTCACAGCGTAGGAATCCTGTACAAAAAGACTCCTGATTTGGGATTGCTAAGGTGTGTCGACGCAAAGGAAGTATCTAAATTACTAGAAGAAATCCATGCTGGGACCTGCGGGCCACATATGAATGGCTTTGTCTTAGCCAAGAAGATACTCCGAGCTGGTTATTTTTGGATGACTATGGAAACGGACTACATCCAGTATGTCTGGAAGTACCACTGCTGTAAGATATATGCAGATATGATAAAGGTGCCTCCAAGCGAGCTTAATGCAACAAGCTCACCATGGCCGTTCGCTGCTTGGGGGAATGGATGTTATCGGACCAATCGAGTCTGCCTCACCAAATAGGCACAGGTTCATCCCAATGGCAATTGATTATTTTACCAAATGGGTTGAAGCAACATCGTACAAAGCAGTGACTTAGAAAGTTGTGGTAGACTTTGTCTGCGACCGTATCGTTTGTTGGTTCGGAATTCTAGAATCAATCATTACTGATAATGGTTCCAATCTCAACAATGATTTGATGAAAGCCATGTGTGAAACCTTCAGGATCAAACATAAGAATTCTACAGCCTACAGACCTCAGATGAACGGAGCCGTAGAGGCCGCCAATAAGAATATCAAGAAGATACTAAGGAAAATGATAGAGAAACATAAGCAGTGGCACGAGAAGTTATTATTTGCTTTATTGGGGTATCGCACCACAGTCCGCACATCAACCGGGGTGACTCCCTATATGTTGGTTTATGGTACAGAGGCGGTCATTCCTGCCAAGATAGAAATTCCTTCCTTGAGGATCATACAGGAAGTAGAACTCGACAATGCAGAATAGGTGAAGAGTCGTTATGAGCAGCTAGCTCTTATAGATGGAAAGAGAATGAATGCAGTTTGCCACGGTCAGCTTTATCATAACAGAATGTCCAAAGCCTTCAACAAAAGAGTCAAGCCAAGACAATTCACACCGGGCAGCTGGTGCTAAAGAAGATTTTCCCATATTAGGACGAGGCCAAAGGGAAGTTCTCTCCCAACTGGTAGTGTCCGTACATGGTCCACCGGGTTCTGACAGGAGGAGCCCTCATACTTGCAGAAATGGACGGAGAAGTCTGGCCAAAACCAATTAATTCAGATGTAGTCAAGCGTTACTATGTGTAATCTTTATGCTTTCCTATATGATATAATTTGAACTACGCATGACCTGATTCCCCTTTAAGAGGGGATACGTAGGCAGCCCTATGGGTTCGGTCACAATTCAATAAGATTTTCATTTCCCACGCAATTGGAAACTGGAGCAGAATTTTGAGGAGGACCCTCAAAATTCCGAAGTGATTTCAGCCATTTGCCGCAAGCAGCCATTAGAAGCAGCAACCTAGTAAACTGGGGCAGAATTTTGAGGAGGACCCTCAAAATTCCGGAGCAAGAGAAGTTGTAATGTCTTGAACCACATCGCAGTCGCACTTGAGTGGCAAAATCATCAAATATACTATACACTCACAAAACTCACATTGCTCAGAAATACAACTCTCAGAACCGTTGCACTTACTCACAGCTACTATCCGCACGCAGTGTCCCCAGCAGACACAATATCCCCAGTAGTCGCAATATCGCAATCTGCTATCAGCTAAGAAAACTCTATTGCCATTTGCCATTTTACTTCCTGCATAAGGCTACCATTCTGCCTTCCGAGGTTAAGCTCTACTTCCATCTGCATTCTCTACATTGCATAAGGCTACCATTCTGCCTTCCGAGACTAAGCTCTATCTCCATCTGCATTCTCTGCATTGCATAAGGCTACCATTCTGCCTTCCGAGGTTAAGCTCTACCTCCATCTCGCATGGCTGAAATATCGCTGCTTCATTTATACCTTGCATCGACTGAAAGATCGCCGCTTTATTTATATCTGCATGGCTGAAATATCGCCGCTTCATTTATACCTTGCATGGCTGAAATATCGCCACTTCATTTACATCTGCATGGCTGAAATATCGCCGCTTCATTTATACCTTGCATCAGCTGAAAGATCGCCGCTTTATTTACATCTGCATGGCTAAAATATCGCCACTTATTGCATTTCATCGGCTGAAATATCAGCGCTTCATTTATACCTCACATCGACTGAAAGATCGCCACTTATTGCATGTCATCGGCTAAAAGATCCCCGCTTCATTTATACCTCGCATCGGCTGAAAGATCGCCACTTATTGCATGTCATCGGCTAAAAGATCCCCGCTTCATTTATACCTCGCATCGGCTGAAAGATCGTCACTTATTGCATTTCATCGGCTGAAAGATCGCCGCTTCATTTATACCTTGCATCGGCTGAAATATTGCCACTTATTGCATTTCATTGGCTGAAAGATCACCCCCTATTACATCTCATGGGTTGAAAGATCGCCAAATTATCCAAAGGCGTCATTGTTCAGAGGCACCATTTTCATAGTCCGAGAACGCCATTTCATGGCCTGAGGACCCCTTTTATCTTTTGCATATCATTATTCAAAGGCATCATGGTTCGGAGACATCATTCTCATATCCCGAGAACATCATTTCATGGCCCGCGAATCCTTTATTATACGCTTCATGGCCCAGGACATCATGGTCCAAGGACATCATCTTAACCGTCCAAAGACAGCATTCATGGTCCAACGGGAACTTGCATCATGTTTAAATTTACGCACACATACACTTGTGTTGCTTATTTGCAGGTAAACCGTCTAGCAACATCCGTCTCAGTAGGAGCGACCCCGCTCCAGTTCCCACAGCTCTACTAGACTTTAACCATCCATCCCAACCCGAATATCTCGTCCGTTCTTGAAAAATCTCCATCAGCATATTCCGCCAACGAATCTTGAACTACATATGGCCTGATTCCTGTAAGACCAAGGATATCTAGACAGCTCAGGAACCAGAGCACGGTCCACCTCTTCAAACCATTTCGTTCGGTCAAATTGGCTATCACATCTTTACCCGACAACTTTTTCATCCTTCCCGGGTAAAGAGGGGCAGCTGTTGATACCCAATTTTCCCTATGTATTTTATATATGCAAAATACTTTCAAAATAGCATATATATGCATATATAAGTATGCCCAAGCATTTTAGTATTTTTTCCTAATTTTTAAAAGATTTTTTAAATCAATTTATTGCCCATTTTAGCAGTACAAAAATTAATAATTATTCCCAAAATCGTCATTTTGGTAAATAAATTATTTTATTCTGACATTTATACCAAAATATAGCTAAGATAATTTTTACGTATTTTTACAAATTTATTTAGTATTTTAAAGCTAAATTGCATATAATTGCAATTTAGCCTATCTTAAGATTTAATTACGTTTATAATTATAAAATTGATTCTAGTATTTTTAATTTAATATTTATACATTATTAATTAATTTAGTACTTTTAATTTGTTTTCAGAAATCTTTTTTACTATTTTTATAAAAATAAAAGGGAAAAGTGGTTATTTAAATACTAGCCCTATTTCATTTCAATTATAGCCTAAAATCATCCCCAATTAACCCCAATTTCAAATTCAAACGGGGCAGCCACATTCTTAAAATGACCCGCCCCTAACCCGCTTATCCAACCCGCCCGGTTTCCCCTTTTGATCCAGGCCGTTGTTCATTTCGATCAACGGCCGGAATTTCCCCTTTCCTTTTTAATTCCCAAACACCCCCCAACCCTATCCCATTTCTCACCAACCGCCGCCTCTGAATCCTCTCATCTCTCAAACTCTCTCGAAGGTTCTTGAAACCCTAATCATCTCCTATTGTCTTCTACCTTCAGCTCACCGGAATCCATGGCCTCTCAGGCCATGGATGACTTAAACTCATCTCTCTTTGCTCTTAAACACTTGGTGTTCAAAGTTTCGAGGTCTAACCTCAATGGTGTCCGTTCAAATCCTCTCCGATTCGAGGTTCTATGGCCTCTCCGGCCTTGCTTCGGCATATCCAAGCATTATGAGCCTATTTCTGATTTATCCGACTCAGATCGGACCTTTTCCAAGCCTTTCTCACTTTAGGGTTCCTCTGAAACCCTAGCTATTCGAGGTTTTCTCTGATTGTTTTCTTAAATCTGTTCTACATCTGTGCTCTACTTGAGTTTTTAAACGTTTGTCCTAATGTTTTTTTTCAAAAATCACTTCTTTCCGATTTAGGGTTTTTCTGAAAAGCTTAAAATGTTTCTCTGACTTTTCTTCTTCTTTTGTTTGTGTGTATTTGTCTATACTATGTTCTTATGTTTTCTTTTCTACCACGCATGTTTTTCAACTGTGTTCTTATGTTTTCCTTTATCATGCATGTTCTTCTGTGCTTTGTTTTTCTACTGTGTTTTGTACCATGCTCGCATGTTTATCTTGCTGTATCTTCCTATATGATCTTTTTCTATGATTTTCCGGTATTTTTGTGTTCTTCTACTGTATGTATTTCCTACTGAGTTCTTAAGTTTTGTTTGCCTTCTACTGAACTCTGTTTAAGTCCCTTCTAAAAGGTTTTCTTAAACACGTTTCTTTTAGTGTTGTGACTATTCTCTCATTATGCTCCTACGCTCTGTCTACTTCGAATATTATTTGTATTTGCTTGTCTTCTCATGAGATTCTAAAAGGAAATCTCTGAGCTTGTTGCCTCCTCATCTCTGTATTTGACTCGAGTCGGAAACCCTAGAATTTGGGGGTTTCCTCCGAGTTTGGTCATATGATCAAACTAGGGTTCTGTTTGAGGACCCTTGACTCTTTCAGACTTATTTCTGGGTCTATACACTAAGTGTGAACTTCTTTTGTTTGCACACCATTCTGATTCTCCCACACTAGACTCTTCTGAATAGCATGACAAATTTCTTCATGTTTAACGTGTCTGTATGCTTTTATATATGAGGAATCTTTCTTCAGAATGGTTTTCCAACTTGTGATTGATTCAGAATTCCTTTTAATAGGTCTAATTGATTGGTACTGATTTTCCTTAAGTTGAAATCTTTCCCATCCTTCTGACTTGGTTCATTCATACAAAATCTTCAATTTTCGCTTTTCTTGGCTGTTAACTGATTTCCTTTCCTTTTTTGCACAAACCGTGTGCTATCAAGACTGTGTCCTTAAATAGACATTTATGTATTTACCCCTTTTATGCTAATTTGAAAAGTGTTTGATGAATCCATTTCCTTAATTAGTTTTGCCCGTTTGAAATTAGAATCCCTTAATTAGGGGGAAACCTTGTGTAATTGATTTTCAAACTATTTTCTTACCTATTTCTGCTTGCTTTCTACACTATAAAAGGGCACGACCCTTCTGCACTTTAATAGACCTTCAGTTCAACACTTTTACACTTCATACTTCACCCTTACAACCTCACGATTCTTTTCTAAGATCATAGCATTCCGACTGCCTATTTGCACTTTGGCTTTGCAAGACTACTGCTTTCTTTCACTTGTTTCTTTGAGACTAGTATGTTCTAGTTTTAGCTTCAGCATCATCCCAATGTGTTCACTTATAGACTTTACGTCCATGTCTACTTTATTGTCTATATAGAGTTGAATGTTTAATTAGCTTGTTAATTTCTTTTACTTGTTTCTGCTATGAATCCCTGTACCCCTATTCCCCTCTATGTGATTTGAGTTGTAGTTCATGACATGACAATATGCAAGTTATTGTTCATGTCTAGACTTGATCCCTTAGAGGATTCTGACTCCCAAAACAATGTGTTCTAACAGGCTTATGGGGTGTGCCAGCACTTCCCATTGCTAGGTATGCCCACTAGCCTATCCCTGTTTCTCTACCACTTCCCCTTTCCCCTTTTCAAACTCTGCACTTACACTTACTCTTAGCTTCTAAGCTCTGCCCCCCTCCTGTAAGCCTTGCCTTGGGACCTTGAGTTCCCTCTGAACTTGGATACTTGAGGGCTGGCTCTTCCACACTGCACTATGTTCTTAATCCTGTATGTGTTTGGGTGTAAGCACTGCCCGGAGTCCATTTGAGGCTCTTAGGGAACTATGACACATCCAAATAAGAGAAAGGCTTGGGATCCTGATCTTTGGAGTTGGTTCATATCATATTTTAGACCTGGAGTCTGAATTAGGCTCCCCTTGGTTGTACTTTAATTTCTGATGTAATTTTGCTTTTCTTATTCATTCTGGGCTGTAATAATTTGTAATAACTATTGGGGCTGTTAGTGAAAAAGGGAGGGTCAATCATGCATGCAAAGGGGTAGATACCATGTTCATAGGGGATTACTATACTTCTGCATTCACGTATCCTACTTTTAGATTTCGCTTCTGCATCTCATATATATACCATATCTATAGGTTTTTGCACTTCTGCATTTCATATAGATACCATGTCTATAGGTTTCTGCACTTCTGCATTACATAGAAACCATGTCTACAGGTTTCTGCACTTCTACATTATATAGAGACCGTGTCTATAGGTTTTTGCACTTCTACATTATATAGAGACAGTGTCTATAGGTTTCTGCACTTTTTCATTATCATATAGATAATATGCCTATAGGACTTCCTGTATTTTGCACCTGCATCTGTCACTAGGCAAATGAGTTTATAGGCATAAACAATCGACTGCATATAGATGACCTGCCTATAGGATTCCTGTACGCCAATGACAGTGTTTTAAATTAACAATGCCTAGAAAATATGCCTATAGGAACTATCAATCAAATTTGAATCTCCTCGCTCGTTTTAAGTTTAATCTGCAGAACTTGGTAAAAAACTGGCAACCTTCCTATAATCAGTTTATTGCTTTATTTCTGAAACTAATAGACATCATGCCTATAGGTTTCGCTTAACACCTAGGCAAGCTTTAGGGTAAAAGCTATAAATATGCTAGTCTTTGATAATTACAACCAGCGGGCAGGTCTAATTCGGACTTCTTATATAAAAATATGTGATAAAGCAGCCTGCTTTTACCTTTTAAGTTTTATCAGACCCTAATCAGTACGTGTAAGACATGCTAAAACTATATGCTTTCTTTGGTTTAAGGAGGTTTATTTGAGCCGTATATGTTTACATGCTTTCCCAATACTTGCTATATATGTTTTGATTGTCGCCTTAGAATTTTGTCCTTTAAAACTGCAAAACCTCATACCCCTTCCCTTTTAAGATTAGTAGTCTCATGTACCTCCGGGACTGATAGGAATGGGGCGGGTAATAGCATGCAATAAGTAACGAAATCATTCCGCGCTTTAATACCTTAACGGGATGGGAAATGATAGATATGGATATGATGACCACACGATAACATCTCGTGTAGCCCCTCTTTGAGGAGTGGTTACCGGATGTTGTGTGGGGTGATCCATATTATTTGTAAACCTAGGACTCCCCTCTCCCTTTACTTGTGTATTTTTCAGAATTTTCAAACTGTTTTCCTCAAAAATTCAGCTTCCTTTTGTTTTCTTTAAACTTTAATCTATTTGCAATGATTACGTGAAAACCCTTTATATTGAAACTTCTATTTGCCTACTTGTTACTTAAAGTCACAATTTTAGCATGGCCGGGAACCACACTAGTGGATCCTGAGGGGTGCCTAACACCTTCCCCTCGAGATAATTTCTAGCCCTTACCCAATCTCTGGTTTTCTAGATCAATTCCTTCCTAGTGTCCTAATGCACTTTAATCATTAGGTGGCGACTCTCCAATTCAAACCTAATTCCCAAAAGGGAACGAGCTGTCCTCCCAAATGTCCTAAACCCGATTTCGCGAGAAAAAGGGGGCGTGACATCCCCGGCCGGAGAACAAGCAACCAAAAAGAAGGCATTCCTCCGTGGCCGGGGGAAAGAATAAGAGGGCGAATAATGCTGCCCCCGAGTCATCTCCGGAAGTCGTGGTGACGAGCCCTCCGCCAGGGCCGGTCATAGATACCGTGATGATTGATGATGATGGAGAAGCTAGCGAGGATAGGGCTTCTCCACATAGAAGACAACGACCTTCCTCAACTTTACAGACTACTCAATCTATTGAGTTAGTTACACCAATCGAGGACAATGCCTCAACGCTCTAGGGGGAGTTTGAAATTGTGGAAAATACCAACTCCCATTTACGGATCCCAGTCACTGCGCCCGGTATTTTGGGGCTGATTACCGGGTCCCTTTCGTCTTCAGTTGACGAGCAACCAACAACCAGCACTGCGTTTGCCGCAGCTGCTTCTCACTCTTCAATGCCATCAGTTTCATCTCCTTCTTCACCAACTTTTCCACCAACAACTACTACATTATCTCCACTGGCTGTATCTGTCCAAGAAGAGGATCTTTCTCTCCCCTAGTCCCTGGTTCATGGAAATTTGGGGCAAAATTATGCTACTCCTTCAGAAGATCCGCAAAAGAGGAGGAGCATTACTATCTCGATCTCTACTGGATGCAACTTGTTGTCCCATCTAGTGGAACTTGCTAACTATCTGAAGCCTTTGGCTTCAAAAAAAGATTGGGAAAAGATATAGGCTCTCTCAAGAGAGTGCTTGTTGAACAATGCTATGCACAACGCCGCAGTGGTACACTCTTCATTTCCTTTGTCATTTCTCTTGTCTTTAATTTAGTAATATCTTGAGTTCGCATTTCTTGTTTCACAGGCCAATTTCCTTGCTTCCAAGGGCCTCCAGAGGTTGATTCAGGAAAAAAAAAAACTTACCTCCAGGCGAGATCAACTTTTAGTCGAGCGGGACCAAATTATTGCTCGCCTCTCAGAACTGGGAGCCAAAGCTGCTGAGGCTGTTGTGTTGGAAGCTCATTTGCAGCAAAACGAGCAAGAATTGGAGACCCTTAGCCAAGAGATCACCCCATTGAGGGTTCAATTTGAAGAGGCCAGGGCCAAATGGGATAAAGTCCATAGTTGATCCATTCTCGCTCATCCGATTGCGAGACTGCCTCCGCTGAGAGATTGACCAACTTGGAGGAAACCTTGGACTCCAAAACTTAAGAGCTTGCTGCTGCCAATTTGAAATATTCCCTATTGGAGGAGAAGTATAAGAAGACCATTGAGCATAATAGAAATTTCAGCTCTACTGTCCGCGAACTCGACGTTAGCCTCAAGTCCATTAGATCCGCCCGGAGGAAACCTTTCTACCGAGGTTTACCAACTTAAAGAAGAACTCAAGCGCCAAGCAACTTCCCTCGTTGTTGAAAAAACATATGTTATGTGCAACATGAGGTGAGAAACCCTGGAATAGGCTAAAGCGGGTGTCATTGACTTTGACGCCAAAATCGCTAAAGCCCATGGGCTAGAGTTAGCTGCTAAAAGGGGTCTCCCGACAAGGCCTGATGCTTCCGGTTCTTCTGGTTCCAATTCAAAATCCTCGGGAATTGAAGAGGAACTGGATGACGAAGATGTTAAAGGCCATATTGATGAGGGTCAAGATATTGAGCCAACTACGGATCTATCCACTTCCCTTGGGGGCGCGAATGCTTCTGTTCTTCCGGGTTCCGGAGATGCAGCAGTTTAGATTTTCATTTCTTTTCCCAACTTTTGTACCTATGTCGTTTTGGCACATTTATTGTGAATAAAAACATCTTTTGCTCAAGTATTGCATGAGTCTTTCTGCATTCTTTTCTTTGAACAATTATGGAAGTTTTAATCTTTGAGTTCTTTCTTGCTTAAGTGTTTTGCGAAAGTTTTACTGTTTGCGTCTAATTATACAAGGCTTTTGGGTGTATTTTCCCCTGAAAGCATTTGGATTTCGGGCACAAGTTCTTCCGAAATCAACCCTTTCTGATGAGGTTTTTCATAAGAGAGGGTCCTCTATGTTTACGGTGCTATTGAAGAGGGCGTCTCATGTTCATTATGACACTAACATTTGAAGTACTTGTTTAATTTTCAAATGACAAAATCAATTTATCGTTCAAACAAGAAACAAGATAGAGATAAAAGAACTTTACTTTATTTCTTCCATTTTCAAAAAGTACATAAGCATTCGTTATGCTAAAAAGAAATTGCCATTTATTATGGCTAACTTATACAACTTGTTTCTACGGGGCTGGCTGCGCAGTCTCCGGTCCCGATGACACAACTATATTTTCGGTATTCGTATTCTAGTCGACGTGGCAGTCATTGTTGTCGTATCCTCATATCATTCCCTCCAGTGTTTGAATGCGAATTGGAACACTGGAAGTTTTGCACCTTCGAGGACTCTACTAATGAATTACTAGATAATCTTCAATTCAGTAACAAACTTCACTTCCCCTTAGGAATTTATGATATCGAGTCAAAGACTATCCCCTAGTGGTTTGCACTTGTGAATGGTCGGGTAACCTTTGCTCTATAGCAAACTTAACTTCTCGGTGAGAATTTTGCTATCGAGCCAAAGATTATCTAACTGCTCCGAAGTGGTTCTTCGCTTGTGTGACTTGCTATTAAAAGGTCTTATTGCCGCAGTTGAAACCTTCTTCGTAGTATGCTTTCTGTTACACCCTGCAATATTATGTCGATATTTCGTCCTGCAGTATTACATTACGATAATGTTATGCTTCGCAGTATCAAATTACGACAATGTTGCACCCTGTAGTATTGTACGTTGAATTGGTTGTAAGATAATTGACATCAGTCCAAGGCAAAAATTATTTAGAGATTATAAGGATTATGCTATTTCAAACAAGTGATGAATAAATTCGTGAATTTGAGAGGGGAAGCAAGTCAAAGAAAATGAATTTTCGTCCAAGTTTGGCATGTTGGGATAAAATACGGGCCGAGCAATAATACCTGATATTTATGGACTAGTGCCATACAAGGTGTAGACATGTGATTTTTGACCCTCCCCAAGATTTTTATATTTTAGCATGTAAATATTTAATTTAGGATTAATATTGCTATTTCAACTAAGTTTGACTCTTTTATTTTATTTTATTACAAGAAAATGAAAATTACAAAAAATAATTTCATTAATGTTTTGTAGTCATTTTTAGTCTTGAAAAATACCAAAAATTGTTTTGTTTTAACAGTCAGTCTTATTTTAATAGTTATTTTACTTAAGTAGGATTAATTAATAAATGAGATCGTATTTTTAGTCTCGTTCGCGGGAAAAGAATAAAACTTGGGTTCGAGCAACCCATTTTTAGGTCTAATTTTTGGACCTAGTCCATAATTCCTAGGTCCATACCCCCTAACATAAAAAAAAACCTATAAAACAATTAGACTCTAAGACCCTAAGGACAATCAGTCATTTCCATCAGATGGGACAAAGCCTAAATCCCAAAAATCAGCTAACCTAAAAAGGAAGGGGCGCCGTTTTTTGGGCCCCCCAAACCATCATCTTCTTCAGAAGCAAAAGAACCAGAACAAAAATCCATCGGCTGAAAATGCACGCTAGAGGGAGAGACATCAAACCCGCCACTGAACACCAAATGACCCACCCCCTGTATTGTCATCTTCTTCACAAAAAATACATACACACATGACCCCAAACTCCAGCTGAAAATAGCCTCGACACTGCCGCAAAACCACTTACAAATACAGCCAAAAGAGGCCCTAAAAAACAGTTTAGAAACCTTCGCAAGGCTACCATCCTTCACCCCCAACAAGTAGTCCTCCATACCGTTTCAATGGCTACAAAGAGAGCCGAGTTCGAGTTGGGATAGTCGAGGTTCGTGGAGGTCTCCGACGAGCTTGACTCCAGTCCAATTCCTTTTTTTTATTTCATTCAATTTCTTGAGGAGTTGTTTCGAGTCTTTGCAAGAGAAAGGGAAGGATGTTAAAGCTGTAAATGAGGTATACCATATCTGTTCTTTGTTTTGTTGTTGAAATGGACATTTTAAATTAATCTTAGTAGTATTGGTTTTGTGGTTTAAACTATGCTATTCTTTTAATTGCTCAATCTCTATTATTGTTAGTACTATGAGATGACTGACTTTTTGGGAGTACTATGACGTTTTACAATAATGGGAGTACTATGACATTTTACAAACCAAAATTAGTCACACGGTTTACAACCGTGTTATTACAATAATGTATAAATTGTTAGTATTGGTTTGTAAAAGTTTTGGGGCTGGACTCATTTTGTTTCAGTGGTTTTGGATTGATTTTTATCATGTTAGTTTTAATAAAATTGAGGTGTGCCATACAATACCTAGTCTATGACCCTCACAAATGCTATAATTTGGATATTAAAATGAACTTCGTAGTTTGCTTTAGGCGCGTCAATTATATAACTATTACAGTTATTATTAAAATCCGGGTGCACATTTGATGTGGCTCGGTTCTAATTTCCAACAAGGTTAAATAGAACGTGTCGTGAATCACGGGTGCATTTCATGTAGCGTGACTTGCGATATGTTTTAAATAACCTTGAAACAATTCCTTGAATAAACAAAAGTGCGTTTAAAGTTAAAAATGCATAGGTTTAAAAGTGTTTTAAAATCAGATAAAATAGGCCAATAATAATAGTTGAGCGACCGTGCTAGAACCACAGAACCCGAAAATGCCTAACACCTTCTCCCGGGTTAACAGAATTTCTTACCTGAATTTCTATGTTCGCAGACCATAAATAAGAGTCAAGCTTCCTCGATTCGAGATTTAACCGATGACTTGGGACACCATAAACTATCCCAAGTGGCAACTCTGAATTTTAAATAAAATAATCCTGTTTCGATTGTCACTTAAATTGGGAAAAACTCTCTTATACCCTCCCGGGGGTAGGAAAAAGCAGGCGTGACAGCTCTGGCGACTTTGCTGGGGAAAAGAACCTAGAACCTCTTGTTCAGGGTTCAGAATTCGAGCTTATAATATTTGTTATAGTTGGCTTTATTTATTATCTGATTTTTACATGTTTGAGCCTAATGTGCTAAACGTCACTTTTTACCGCTTTGATATTGTTTGAACTGTATATAAACTGTTACGAAACCCTCCTCTCTCCGAGTCTTCTAAATCATCTGGGAAGTGTGCACTTTGTGTGACTTCTCTTCTGTTAGATTCATATCCCAATTTTAGAATGAGGTTCGGAGAAGTTGCAAAGCCGGTGAAGCTTCTGTATTCCCGGTACGCTGCTCCCCCTCGGCTCGAGATGTCCGCTCGGTTAAGCCAGGTCTAGAACAAATAAACCCAGGTTTTTAAACCTAGAATAACATAACCTCATGCCGAATCCCTAGTAGGAACGTTTGTTGCATCACATGCATTTGACTTTGGGGACTTAACACAGGGGTTGAGTCCGTCTAGGACATGTGTACCCAAAATAACAGACCATCCTGATGCATCCTATGTGCTACATGTTGCAATCTTCAAGGGTAAAAAGGTCATTTGGCAGACCAACGATAGTTGAGGGCAAATGAAAAAGAAAAAAAAAAGAAAAAAGGGTAAAGTGTGAAAAATAAAGCAAGTAGGGCCCAATTATGTTTTCTTTCACATTTTTGTTTAGAAAAGACAAAAAAATGAAAAATTCAAAAAAAAAAAAGATTTTGCACCTTTTCATCATTTTCCGAAAATAAAAAAATAAAAAAAAGGGAAAAGAAAATCCAAAAAGAGTTTACATGTTTCATCATTTTCAAAAAAAAAAACATATTTCTCTCTAAATTAGTTTTTTTAATTCTCGCCCGTATCCAATCTGCTCGAACTACGCATACCTGATTCTCGTCTTTCAAGGCGTGATACGTAGGCAACCCACATAGGGTCCAGTCTTCCTAGCGAGTCTTAGGTTCTTGGTTTCGCGGGGTCTTAGCCAAATCTTACATTTTTAGCCACATAGGTTAATTTTAGAAAAATAGTCACAATCATGTCTTGCATGTGTCTAGTGGGGAATATTGTTGTCTCACCTAGTGTTGGTTTCAGTTTTCTCATACAAGTGTGGATCTACTTATCGGAGTTTGAGCATGGTAGATACCCCAGGATCACTGCATTCAGGAGCTGCCTGAGGAGCCCTTTTATGTTTTTGAGTCTATTGTTCATGTTTTACTTTCTAGTCCTGTATATTAGTATTAAGTCATTTAGTTGATGCTAGAGTCTGTCATTGTCTAGTTAAGTTTGTCGAGTCTTTTGTTATTATTTCCTATTTTGTATTTGAAAAATGTATTATAAATCAAAAATTCAAAAGTTTGATTTGTATGATGGGCACGGAGATCCTGTGGCCCATTTGAGAGGTTACTGTAGTAAGATGAGAGGTGCCGGTGAGAAAGACAAATTATTGATGGCTTATTTCAGTCAGAGTCTGAGTGGGCAGCTCTGGAGTGGTATACCCGCCAAGACGCTAGCAGGTGGTACACATGGGACGATATGGCTCAGGCCTTTGCCCGACACTTTCAGTACAATAAAGAAATTGTCCCAGATCGCATGTCCCTCACCAAGATGGAAAAGAAGCCTAATGAAAGCTTTAGGGAATACGGGCTCAGATGGAGAGAGCAAGCTGCCAGAGTCAATCCCCCAATGGAAGAAAAAGAGATGGTCAAGTACTTTCTTCAAGCTCAAGAGCCAACTTACTTTGGGTATTTGATCTCGGCTGTGGGTAGGCCTTTTAATGATGTGGTAAAAATGGGAGAAGATGGGCTGAAATCTAGCAAGATCATGAGTTATTCTGCTTTAAAATCCACAACACAAGCAATTCAGAATGACACAGGAAGCTTGTTGGGTCAGAGGAACATGATGATGTTGCCATAGTTGTTTCAGAGTCACGACATGGTCCAAAGGGTCCGCCTCACCAATATATCTAGCCTCAACCCCAACCCCAAACCTATTCCCGAGCTCTACATAATCCACCTTAGTATTATCCTCCGAACAATGTCCGGTCATCTGTCCAACCACCAGGTCACTCCTTATGGCGAGCGCCAACACCGCATAATGCATTCTTGCCTTCGCAACATTTTCGAGCACCCAACAACCCTAGAAAACATGGTCAGGGAGGGGAACAAAGGCAAAGAAATAGTTTCACGCCAATCGGGGAGTCCTACACAAGCTTGTTTGAAAAGTTATAGCATTCTCGCTTGATTGAGCCGCTCCTTGGCTATACTCCAGACCCATATGCAAAAGGTTTTGATCCTACTGTATGATGCATGTATCACTCTATCATCCAAGGGCATAGCATTGAAGATTGTTGTGCTTTGAAAAGGGAAATAGAAAGAATGATTCAAGAAGGGATAATTGTGATCCAGGACAGTGACACCCAAAATATCACACAGAATCCTTTACCTGCACATGATGATGCACACTTTGTGGGGATGATGTGTGGCGACGGGAGTATGAGAATCCTCTTGGGAGCTTGCTAACTGAAGTTAATGATGTTGAAATTGGTAATGGTCTTGGTGATATTGATGTGGAACCCAGTGGCTAAGATGCCAAGCTTGGTAATTGGAAAGACGCTCCTTTCTTGGTTAGCTGAAGAAGAGTGTTGGTGGTTTATTTTGTTATCATTTTTGTTGTCTGGGTTATTTTCAGGGTTGTAATCCGGATATTATATTGTGACTCAAACCCTTCTATCCTTTTATTTTCCCTAATTTGTTTAGTCGTAGTAGCTCGTTTAGTGTTGTCTGGTTTTGTTCTAGGGTTGTAACACTAGCTCGTTTTACTTGTTTTGTTGTTCAAACCCTTTCACCATCTGTCTAATGTAATTTTCTGTTTTCTGTTATTTCTAGTCTGTGTTTGTTTAGTTCTCTTTCCCTTTTATAGTTCTTTTCCTACTGACTCTAGTGACATGACATGCACGCGTAATTCTCAGTCTGGTCTTAAAAGTTAGTTGAGTCATGAATCTATGAAACAATTTGAAGATGATAAGGACATTTGAGGGAAATAAGTAAAGGCATTTTGAGATCATTTCAAGCCCGAATTATGTGAAACTGGGGCAGATAGAACATAAAGAAACACTATTGAAACGCATCCTGCCGCATCAAGTTGAAGCTAAAGGCAAGCTTGCCCCAAATTGGTAGGGGCCGTTCGTAGTAACGAGAGTGTTGTCCAATGGTACTTTGTAATTAATAGATGTAGAAGGAAAATGTGTGGATATGGTTATCAATTTTGATGCAGTTAAAAAATATTATGTATAATTTCTTTGGTTTGTTTAATTGTGTTGTTTGTGAAAGTACAAGAAGGGGGGGGGGGGTTGAATTGTAGCCTTTTTAAATTTCTAGTCGATTACTCTTCAGACCTAGTCGACTTATGCGGAGACATCCTGTATAGAACTATTAGTCCTTTCGATTTAAATAAGTGTTAATCGCAATAAACAGTAAAGGAACAAAATATAATATAAGAGAGATAAAGTAAATGACACCAGGAATTTTATACTGGTTCGGAACCAATGTGGTATCCTAATCCACTCCTCTTGGGTTGCAAGAGTGTTGTCTTTTAGAGCTCTTCGTAAATTGAATTGAGTGCAGCCTTTGAGATTTTTAGCGATCACCACCAACGCTGACAGGGTTGGTTTTCACTCGCTCACCAACAACGACCCTTTGGTTTTCACTCGCTCACCAAAGAAACGAATAATGACACAACCTCTAGGATACACTGCCTCTCCAATATTTTTCTGTCTCTCTTCTCTCTTTTGGGTACACAGTAAATCTACTAAAGTGAATTACAATGCTTGTTAAGAGTAGAATAAAGAACTTGTAGTTGGATAGACAATTGTATAGAAGGTTGCGTGTCTTCTTCTTTCCCAGGCTCTCATTTTTATAGTCTTCAATAGCTTCTGACGTTGGGCTTGATTTTGCTGATCCCTTGATTTATCCAATCAGAAGATTTTCTCCTTTGATTGAGTAGATACCAATGTGACTTCCTGATGAAGTGTCTTGCTAATGGATTCAAATATATTTCCAATTTGCTGATATTCTGGACTCCATGCCGTAAGCTCATTTGATTTCTTTCCTTGTGAAGTAGACAATATTATTGTGTATCCACAAAATGAGATCTTCCCATTTGAAGTGTTGTCAACAAATGCACTAGTATATATTGAATTTTTCTTCCTTGAAAGAGCTTGGTGATTCTCTGCCTTTGATCTTGGAGATATAATTTCTTACTATAATAGTGTAGTAAGAATATTCCATATGTAGTAGATCTTGTCCAATACTTTAGGAAGCATTCTTCCATAATTCTCCAATGTTCCTTCAGTAGGTCTTGAAAAATAATCTCTTTCCATAAAATAGATTGTACTATACCCATAATATATTTTCTTTCCATAGAAAATATATTCTTCTCCCATTATATTGAAAATATTCCTTTCTTGATCTTGGAAAATAATATCTTTCCATAACATAAATTGTACTGCATCCATAATATATTTTCTTTCCATAGAAAAATATATTCTTCCTTGGTCTTGTAGTATCTTTTCCATGTAATATCTTCCTTCCATAAAATAATAGATCTTCTCCATGATTTTAGCAACTTTCCTTTCAAGATGTTGAAAAGCTTTCCATCCATAAGTTCCATAGATTCTTCTTCTGATATTGTAGTAAGCCATTCAATATTTGAAATTTCACTTTCAAATATTATTCCTTTTAGATTAAATCTCTGAAAATAATCTTCCTTGATGAATTCTTCACATGATATTCTCTTTCCCATATTTGTTTGGATCTTTACCAATATTTTCTTTCTTGTACAAGAATAATATTACCACAAGTAAATGTTCTTTGATTAATAGTTATTTTGGTTTATTATCATCAAAGTTAATATGTGAAACCTTGAAGCTAACAATCTCCCCCTTTTTGATGATGGCAAACCATTGAGTACAAAATAAGAAAATTTAATCAAAGACTTAATTAAAGTACAATAAAGATTACTTCCCTGAAATGTCGAGCTCTCTCTTTCATGCATAGACGTCATGCCACGTAAAGGCTCCCCCTTACTCTAAGCGTTCCTTCGTCATGCTCCCCCTGTCTCCGTACATTCTACCTTTTTCGAACTTTTGTACACATTATTTTCTCCCCCTTTTGGCATCATCAAAAGGGTGAAGGGAATATGCAAGTAAAGTATAACTATAATTTATAATCATCCAGGGAGTTATAGAAAACATGTAGTAATGATTTCCTTTAAAAGCCGTAAGCAGAAAGAAAAATCTAACAAAATTTTAAGCTAGTTAACAGCTTTTAATCCGACCAAAATATCCAAAGTATTAACCCAAAGCTAAAAAATATTGAACTGTCGTTGTAGGTAGACAAAAAGAATTCTAGACCACAGAAGAACATCATTTCACATAATTGAAAGCTTAGCAGAGATTAAAAAAGACTCACAGAATACTTGATTTTTCAAAACATCATTTAGCATATAAGACAGTGTAATCGCACATAGTCACTTGAAAAACGCTCGATGAATTAAAAAGATTAAGAAACTTTTGATATCCTAACATGTTAAACTTTCAAGAGAAATTTTAGCAAAGACTTAAGACTCTTAGAAAGATTACATCATATTAATGCATACAAGAGTCAAGAAATGGTCATATATTTATATCACCAAAAAGAAGGATATGAGATCATTCTCATGAAAGTCGTTATCCTTTTAATGACATGAGAATATTAAAAATCTCCATCCCATTTTTATTTCATTCCACTTTGTTGCCTGCAAGGTTTGCATCTGAAAATGTTCTACTAAATCAAAGCAATTAGTTCTTGCATACAGTACCCCATGATTTAGAATCAACCAAAGATCTTTTGTTGCACTATAAAGAAATATTATGGGATCAGGTATACCAAAACATTTGTCATAAAAATGCAATAGAGAGCTGGTCATACCTTGGTACTTTAATCGATCGTTGGACTTACTCATTTTCTCCTTGCTTCGCATTATTTGGAATGTGAAGATAAGGTAAATTCTTCATTATACTCATTTCCATCTCGATCATCTACTAGAGGCTTAAAAATGCTTGACATGCTTTCTGTTAGTATTACAAAAAATATGCTCTTGTAAATACATCTTTGGAAAGAATAATCGTCAGATGATAAACATGAATTTATTTCGAATGGTAACTGGTCTTAGTCACATGAAAGTGATTAAAAAAACTTTCAATTCCAGAGAGAGGCTAGAGAATAATGTTATGCAGTTTTCAAACCATTTAAAAATATTTCAACATCCATAAAAATACTTTACAAACTTTGTAATAAGCACATGAAAAATGATATTCTAACAAAACTTTCAAGGAAGAAACAGACCTTCTTATTGTGAAACATTGGGCTACACATAATTTTTACGACCTTACCAGTCTTATCCGCTTTAGATATCTATGATTGTAGCTCATTTGCTTGGTACTGAATTTTCATACTGTTGATTCTTTCAGCTTCGCTCAACAAATCTTGTATTACTAGAATCCAGCACTCATCGTTTAATACTTCTTCATGACTGTCTAGTTCAACTAGTATAGATGTGTCACTAGCAATTTATTTCAAGCTATCCACTGTAATTCTCCATCCTTATTCACAAATTGCTAAGATAAATATTAGTATACAGAAAAACGTGCATGATGAGATTTCTTTAAAACTAATGAATAAGAAATATGCCAAGAGTCTTACCAAGACAGTTACAACCAAAGGAAATAAGATAACCAAAAAATTGATTTTTCTTCCTTCCCATAGCTTAGACAGAATTTCATTCAAGATAAGATCCAATGTAAATATTAAAGCACATATAAGCCAGTGATGACAATTTATGCAAAAATGATGCTTTCTTTTCAAGTCTGCATTCAATTCAGGCACCAAACTAAATAAGAGAAGAATCATGTATGACAAAAAAATTATCGAACAAATACTTTAACTTACATCTATAATCATCATTTTCTTATTAAGAAATGTAACCTAAGCAAAAGTATAGATAAACATCAATAGAAACATATACATGTATCTTCCAAGCTTTTGAGTCTTAGGAATGGTCGAGTATCTCTATATGTGCACAAGTTACCGAGGCATCAAGGTTAAACAATCTTCTCAAAAATGAATGAAATTTTGAAACTTTCACTAAAAGAATGAATATAAGAAGTAATTCTCTTCACAAGTTATTTTAAGCTCACAACTACATGAAAGGAATACATGCATGCATACTTGCTTATCCTAATGCTTATACAAATGGCATGGTTCATGCAAGATATTCATTCTTATTCAAATCTATAAGTCACAGATAATATTAACACCAAACATAATAGTAGTATGTTGCATCTAGTCTACTCAAGCAATATGTAGTTGTACATAACAAAAAATGTTACTAAAAATGTATCACCTTATAAAGCATCCGAAGGAATTCGAATAACCTTTAGTGATACCAATCACTTAAGCTTTACCATCACATGTAATAGTTCCTTCATCATTTGTAGAGTATGTATGAACGTTGAAGCATTTTTAAGCATATGCCTTGACCAGCCATTATGCAAATTTCATTTATTCCTTTATATGACTGGACTCAGAATTCCTGCAAAATAGATTAATTTATTTTTGGTACCCAAATCTTTTTGGGTCCTTCATGTTTAGTAGAATAAATAATTCGATATGCATGTAATTGTTTTGGTCTCCAAACATAAATTTTGGCATAATTACATGCAAATATTTTATGTCCAGAATTGCCACAATAGTGGCATGTAATATGAGAATAAGAGTGTTTACCTGCAACTGCCTTATTAGTTGACTTGGAGATTTCCTCAGTCAACTTGTTCAAAGTAGGACATTTACCAGTAGATCCCTTTTCAGTCGACTTATAGCTGTTAAGCCAAGGAGACGACTTTGATCGATCAAAGTAGTGGCTGGAGGATTTGTGCAAGCTGCTTATTTGTTTGCGAAGCTCAAAATTTTCTTCTTGTAGTAAGTTTTTCTCCACCAGATATTCTTTAAGTTGAGTATCCCACTCATTCTTTTCATTTTTTAACTTGTTATATTCTTCAAGTTGGATCTCCCAATTCTTTTTCTCCTTCCTCAACTTATTATATTCATTTAGAACTTTCTTACAGCCATTGAGAACCAATTCGATATCATCCTTCAATTCATCACATTTATCGCAATACGTAATAGGAGTGGGGCATACCTTGTTAATTTCTCCCACTGCCATGAAACATTGATTCTCCATTCTTTCGTGATTGTTTTCTTCTTCATATTTGTTCTCGTCGCTCCAAGATTTGTGATTATTTTTCTTGAGATCACAATCCAGAATAGCATTAAAGCAGGCCTCGTCAGTTTCTTCTTTTTTCTTGAGACATATGTTTGTCATTTCTTCTTGATCATCCTCGTCACTCCAAGTTGAGATTCTATGATTTTTTTGCTTGATGTTGGGATATTTTAATTTCATATGTCCAGGTTTACCACATTTGTAGCAACATATGTTCTCTTGTTGTTGAACCTCATTCTTCTGATTCTTTTGATGATTCTGGATGGATTGAGATTTTCTATTCTGCTTCTTTCTACTCTTCCCTTTTCTTGTCCTGGGTATCATGGCCAAGTCTTCTTGATCTTCACCATTTTCAGATTCTTCAAGAGTTGATGTGGATTCAATTTCCTTAACTTTGTTGGCGTCCCCGTGGATATTTTCCAATATGTCCCATATATCTTTAGCAGTCTCACAGGTGGATATTCTCTTATATTCTTCTTCTTCACTAATCGCACAATAGAGCATGTTGATTGCTCTAGCATTTGTTTATATAATATCCAACTTTTCTTTTGTGTAGTCAAATATGGATGCCCTTTTTACAAGCTTCTTTCCATCATTATTGTTCGGAATAAGTCTTGGTCCATTCTGAATAACTAGCCAGGCTCGATAATCTATTGATTGGACATAAGCCTTCATTCTTTCTTTCCAATGGCTATAGCATTGACTATTGAAGTACGGTGGCCTTCTTTTTGAGTATCCCTCTTGAATTACGGTTTCAATAATTTGATGACCTGCCATGGATCTTTTCTCACTTGCTGTTAAGCAAAAAATAAAGATATGAGACCAACTCTGATACCAATTGAAAGTACAAGGGGGGAGGGGTGAATTGTTGCCTTTTTAAATTTCTAGTCGATTACTCTTCAGACCTAGTCGACTTATGCGGAGACATCCTGTACAGAACTGTTAGTCCTTTCGATTTAAACAAGTGTTAATCGCAATAAACAGTAAAGTAATAGAATATAATATAAAAGCGATAAAGTAAATGACACTAGGAATTTTATACTGGTTCGGAACCAATGTGGTATCCTAATACAGTCCTCTTGGGTTGCAAGAGTGTTGTCTTTTAGAGCTCTTCGTAAATTGAATTGAGTACAGCCTTTGTGATTTTCAGCGATCACCACCAACGCTGACAGGGTTGGTTTTCACTCACTCACCAACAACGACCCTTTGGTTTCGCTCGCTCACCAAAGAAACGAACAATGACACAACCTCTAGGACACACTGCTTCTCCAATATTTTTCTGTCTCTCTTCTCTCTTTTGGGTACACAGTAAATCTACTGTAACGACCCGACCAGTTGTTTTGCGTTTTTACACTTTTATCGCCAATTTTCAGGCATGACTTGCCCCATGTGATGTATTATGACTTATGTAAATTGTTGGTTTTGGTTTTCAGGGTAATCGGAATGAATTTGGAAGAAAACAGTTCTCAGTTAAAGCTTGAAATTCGAAAGGTTTGACCAAGATTTGACTTGTTTGTATATGATCTAGGATTAGAATTTTTATGGTTGGGTTAGCTCCGTTAGGTGATTTTGGACTTAGGAGCGTGATCGGAATGCATTTTGGAGGTCCGTGGAAGGTTTAGGCTTGAATTGTAGTACCTTCGTTGTGTCATTTGGGATGTGTATGCAAAATTTGAGGTCATTCAGACGAGATTTGATAGACTTTTTGATCAAAAACATAATTTAAGAGTTCTTGGAGTTCTTAGGCTTGAATCCTATGTTAAATTGGTGATTTAATGTTGTTGTGAGCGTTCCGAAGTTTTGAACAAGTTTGAACGATGTCATGGGATGTGTTGGTACAATTGGTTTGAAGTTCCGGGGGTTCCGGGTAGGTTCCGGGATGTTTTAGGCCGAAAATCATAGCTGTAGCAGGTCCAGAAGGGTTGCAGGCCTCGGAACCCACCAGTGCGGTCTGCACTAAAAGAAGTGCATCCGCGGTAGGTGATGTGCGGACCGCACAAAAAGAAGTACATCTGCAGTAGGTGTTGTGCGGACCGCACAAAATGCAATGCGGCTGTAATGGGAAACATTTCACTTGTCCTACTTCGGAAGCTCATATCCTTTGATATACAAGGAATTTAGAGATAATTCAAAAACTAAATCGTGTCTAGTTTCTATAAAGGTAAAGATATCACAATATGGACATCTGTAGCGAAAGTTATGGCCAAAATACTAAAGCCTGTCACTGTAGATGAAAACCTGTGCGGCTGCAGTCGTTTTTGTGCGGACCACACTAGTTTTGTGTGGACCGCGGTCGTTTTTGTGTGGTCCGCAGAGGTGGAAATCTGTGGGGTACTCTATAAATAAGAGGTTTTGGGTTTTATTTAATATTTTGACCTAGAGAGCTCGTATTTTGGCATTTTTTCGAAGGTTTTTCAAGAAATTCATCGGGGTAAGTGATTCTAACTCAGATTTCTCTAGAATACATGAATCTATCATTGAATTCATCATTTAATTCGTGATTTGGGATGGAATTTGGGAAGAAAAGTTGTGGAATCTTCCAAAAATATAAAATGATAATTTGAAGGACCAAATGGTACCGAAATTGGATAATTTTGGTATGGTTAGACTCGTGAGGGTATGAGGATTCTGAAAATGTAAATTTTACCCGATTTCGAGATGTGGGCCCGGGGCTTGGGTTTTGGTAATTTCGGGAATCGTGCCCTTTGTTGATTGTTTTCGCTTGGACTTTGTTCCCTTAAGATATTGTGACGTATTCGTTCTGATTTTGGATAGATTCGACGCGCGTGGAGGCCGATTTGAGGGGCAAAGGCGTCGCGAGCTAGAGATTTAGCCGGTTCGAGCTGAGTAATGATTGTAAATGATGCTCTGAGGGTTTGAAACCCGGATCGCACATCGTAGTGCTATATTGAGGTGAGGCATATGCTTGATGACGAGCATGGGGTCGTGCACTATTGTGGATCATGACTTGGTCCGTTTCGATTGATGATTTTACCGCGTATTTGACTGAAACTTATTTGCTATCATCATGATTTGGGTTGATTGCCATATTTGGGATTTGTGCCAACTATTTAAACCCTTTGGGGATTTTTATTACTATTTCCTCACTGTTTTGACTTATTACTTGAACTCAGTCATGTTATTTTCCACTGTATTACTACTCAGCCATCTTTACTCAGTTTTTGAGACTGAAATGATATTTTTAAATGATGTTTTGGCTGAGAAATACTGTTTTATTATTGTTCGAGGGGCTTGTGATGATTTTCGGACTGAGTAAGGCCGAGGGCCTAGTTGTGAGGACACACTAATACTGCTATAAGGTCGAAGGCTTGAGATACATATATACGCCACGAGGTGGCTTAAGTGATATGAGGTCGAGGGCCTAGATTTGATGCCACGAGATGGCTTGTTATTGCGCTTGGGCCGTAAGGTGCCCCTCCTGGAGTCTATACACCCCCCCAGTGAGCGCGAGTACCCATTGTGATGTGAGATTGAGCCCGAGGGGCTAGTATTGTTCTGAAATTTGAGCCCGAGAGGCTGGTACTGTTCTGAGATGTTGTCCGAGGGGCGGATTTGTTGATACTGTGCCTGAGGGGCAAATTTCTATTTGTTTACTTACCTGTCAATTACTTGTTTTACTTGTTGAGAAAGGGATTTTCACTTGAATTGTCACTATTTTTGCTGTTTTAAGTGATTTTACTGCTTCAGTATGGAATGCCTTGTGTTTTACGTAATTTCTTACTTTCAGTCATTATTTATATTTGTTACTCATTGAGTTGGAGTACTCACTTTACTCCCTGCACCTTGTGTGCAGATTCAGGTATTTATACACCCGGTAACGGGTTTTGGCTGATCAGAGGCAGAGTCATCGGAATTTAGCAAGGTAGCTACCAGCGTTCGTAGCACTGCTTCTCTTTCTCTCTTCATTCATTAGTCTGTATTTGTACACTCAGACTTTCAGTTGTATTTATACCCTAGTAGATGCTCGTGACTTGTGACACCCCGATTAGGGCTGTGTCGGGTTAGATTTTCTTTTCACATTGTTATCGATATTTCCATTATTCAGTATTGTTAAATCATGTTTAGACTATTTTTATGTTGATTAACTACTTTAAAAGTTGAATTGGGTTTAATTGGCTAGCCTTGTCTACACGAGAGGCGCCATCACGATCGGGTTCGGGGTTAGGGTCGTGACAAGTTGGTATCAGAGCCTAGGTTACATAGGTCTCATGAGTCATGAGTAGGTTTAGTAGAGTCTTGCGGATCGGTACAGAAACGTCTGTATTTATCCTCGAGAGGCTGCAGAACCTTTAAGAAAAAAAGCCTTCACATTCTTGAATTCTTATCGTGTGTCCTTGATTTAGCTTGAGACGTAACTCTTGAATTCCTTCCACGCGTTCGTATGCACGCATGAGCGCTCAGTATCAGATGTGCATCGATGGCTTGAGATTCCCTGATCACGGGGCGAGATGTGATCTCTGTGAGTTGATGTTGGGCCAGTCTGGAGGACTTGAGGTCGGATCTTTGCCTATGGCTTGAGAACCGAGGTGCTAATTGTGTTAGCAAGTGTTTTTGAACTTATATGTTGGGTATTGTCCCTATTAGTAGAAGTGACAACTAGATGGCTATGTGATGAGTATGTTAGTACTGCGAGATGTATCCATATGATTGGAAGCGATGAGAAGGGTCTGTTGGAGGATAGAAGAACTATTTAGGTGCTTGATTTCCATCTTGATTCAAGGTATAGCCTCAAGTTATGGACCTGTGAAGAATCTTTTCATGTTTCCAAGTTGGGAATGAAGTAAATTTCATGTTGCGCTATGAGTTCAGACTTAGGAAGATTAAGTGACTATGTAAAGTTTATGACGGTGGAAGGTATGCGGAAAAGTTAGTTCGAGGCGAAGCAGGTGGGTTATCTCTTACGGAGTGTTTGGAAGTTTGTGCGATCTTTATGTTGTCTGATAGAAGATCTAGCGAAAGATATGTGCTGTAATTTATATTGGGTCGCTTAAGAGAGTGGGTTTAACTGTTGCGAGAGTGAATGCGAGATTTGTAGAAGATTTAAGGTACATGATGATCTTTGTTTTCCCAAGCTTACAAAGGATTTGAGTTTAACCTCACTATGGTATTATGGCAGCAATAGAGTATATGCGTTATGAGTTATTGAGTGTGTTTTGATCTATGGCTTCGGGCCAAGTGGGGGAATCTGCTATTGATTAGGCGATTGCACAGTTAGGTGCTATGGTGAATCAGTTATGGCTTGCGGAAATTGAGACCGAGGATGGCTCGAGTAAAGAAAAAATTCTTAACAAAGGATATAATATACTTCATAGGTGTGTGAGAATCACAGAATGTCTTGAGTTATTATTGGTAAAGGATGCTCGGTGCATAGTGCAGGAAGTTGCTTGGTTGTAATGGAATGATGTCACATTTTGCGGTGTCGGAGTGCTAATGAGGCACAGGTTGATTGGTTCGTTTGATCAAACTAATTGCATTTTGAGTAGAGTGAATAACTCGTGGGAGTGGTTCTAATGTGTTCAAGATTCTACATGTAACAATAGGGTAAGTTAAAGTTTTATATGTGGTTAGAGACTGAGTTTTCATTGGAAGATGTCAAGACTTGTGGTGTTTTCTATATTAATTGTGGGATTCTATGTATCAGTATCAGGAGGTAACGGATTTAGATTCGCAGGAAGTTCTTCAGAGTAAAGTATTTCGAATGTGGTGCTTTTGGGAATATTTAAAAGAGTATTCAGCGGCTTATGAGTCTTAGACAGAGTGGTTTTATGCTTGGGTCTCATGTGGTAATCCTGGGTTTAAGGAATTTTAGTGCTACAGCAAGAGGGAATATCAAGTTGAAGATGAATCAGAAGGAAACTTAGATAGATGGGATAGCTTGATAGTAGACCAGACTGGTATGGTAAGGATATGATTAGTTCCTTGTGTGTGTTCAAGGTAATGAGTTCTTACAGGTATTTTGTGGCAATGCTCTTAGGTTTTGATGGCTTGCATAGCTTGGTCGAGTTAGAAGGATTGAGTCCTGGCGGGTCTGATTTGTGCATGGGAACTCGGAGAGTTCTTGATGGTTTTACCGCGGTTTAGAGATGCATATTTTCTATGGGCATGCAGAGCATGGGATGTATAGTGATTTTCTTCTAGATGGGACCAATGGGAAGTTATTGACTAGTTGAGTACGTAGATGTTTGTGGCTCGGGAGGAAGATAAAGTTCTCAGGTTATCCTAGGATGGTATGGTATATACGGTATATTGTGGAGGACTTAGATTTGCATGTGTAAGGTCACAGATCAGTTCTAAAAGGAAGGTGACAACTCTTACGCAGCGGGCAGTTTCAGACAATTAGAGAAATGAGCTTAAGATAATTAGAGAAAGGGTCTTCGGATGATGAAGGAAATGGTATTGCTAATTTGGGGTAATTTGATGAGGGTATATGTTAAAAAAAGCAATGTGATTAAGTTGATGGTACTTCAGTGGTATTACAACACTTTCTTATTAGATCGACTGCTGATATTCGAGTTTGCTTGGTGGCGCAGAAGAATTTTAGAGTATCTCTCGTGGAATGATTGGATATTATAGGTGTGGTATGTATTCGTACGGCAAAAATAGGATCGGATATGGTGATTCATGTGCCATATGGATTTGGAGACAGGGAGTTCCCATATTCAGACTATGTTGTGATTGTGGGTCGCGTGAATTGGCACTGCTTAGTGACTATCAGGGTTTGGAGACCTGAGCAGATCTTTTGTTGCTTGGTATGTTAGATTTGGATGTGATATTGGGTTCAGACTGGTTGTCTCCGTGTTGTGTCATTCTTGACTATTGCGCTAAGGCAACGCTGGTGGCTATGCCGAGAATGCCACGGATTGAGTGGCGAGGTTCAACGGCTTATGTCCTAGTAGAGTGGTTTTATATTTCGAAGACCCAGCAGACGATTGGAAAGGATTGTCCTTCTTATTTGGGCTTTCATGATGAATGTCAGTGTAGAGGCCTCTACCATCGATTCAGTCCGGTGGTGATGGACTTTTCTTTTGTGTTTCTTATGGCCGGGCATGTCGTCAGTCAGGGTGGTTGATTTCGGTATTGATTTGATGCCGGGCACCGTATCGTATGGCACTGATAGAGTTAAAGGAGTGGAAGGAGCAGCTTCAGGATTTCCTTGATAAGGAGTTCGTTGGCAGGCCAATGTGGATGCGTGTTCTAACTTGAGTCGGCTTGGTTGGCTCCGAAATGTATTGTTGAGGGATGTGTTGATTCGATTGTTATTGAGTTTATTAGTAATCTGGGGAGATCTATGAGTTACCTTTCAGTGTTGTGAGGCATTATGATTTGTTGGTTATGGGCACATATGGTGTGGTTCTATTGGGGTTTCATAGTGGAAGTCGAGCGGGGAGAGTAACTGGGTACTACGCGGTGGATAGCATATCGGTTATATCCTTTCGGATTGTGAGGTTTTAAGTATTTGCTTTTCCGTGGTTATGATGATTTACTTTGGTTCTAGACATCAATTGCACGTGGTCGTCAATTTCGAGCAGAGTGACTAGAGGTGTTTCATGTGGAGCAGTGTTTGGATAGGATCGCACATTGCAGCGAAGTTATGTGGAGGTATGACCTTGCGGGTTGGATTCGTGTGTTATGTTCCAATGTTGTGAGATGGGTTCTCAACCTTGTGTTGTGGTGATACTGGTGAGATTGAGGTACAACTCTTTCATTTGAGTCATTTTCATGATTTGAGTATGTTCAGACTGTTGCATATTGGTGCGCGTATTGCACAAGTTACCTGTATTGATGTGTCATGTCACCAGAGTAGTATGTTGGATTAGATGAGATCGTTGGGATCATTAATAGATATGAACGGGTTCAATTTCAGCATGTTAGAAGGATAATATCGATGTTCGGCTCAGAAATTTGCTATGGTCTTTACCAAAGGAGAAGTGGCTTCAGGAATGGTTGATCTAAGAAATGGTTGTGGCTTACTATGTGTTTCATTTTTCATTGGCCGTATATGAAAGTGTTGGAATAAGATTTTAGTTGATAAGAGGTTTTCTACCGGTATTCGGTTGTTGTAGGCAGCTGTTATGAATAGAAGTTATCGATACAAGCGTTTGAGTTATGTGGTTTATCATGAAATGGCGTCCGAGGTTGCAGGTATGGTTGGTTATAGCTGGTTCGGGCTTATTCACAGTATAAATGTGAGATTCTGATCGTATTGAGGATTTTAGAAGTGGAGATGTGGTTCTATGGTTTATGGGCTAGATTGGGTTGTGAAATTTCAGTTACAATGTGTTATTAGACCTATATGAGATAGGGTAATATGGGATCACCCCCGGGTATGTGCATGGTAAGATTATTTAGCGATTGGTTGGCTTTTGGAACAACTCGGGTCACGTTCGAGGACGAACGTATGTTTAAGTGGGGGAGGATGTAACGACTCGACCGGTCGTTTTGAGCTTTTGCACTTTAATCGCTAGTTTTCGAGCATGACTTGCCCCGTGTGATGTATTATGACTTATGTAAATCATTGGTTTTGGTTTTCAGGGTAATCAGAATGAATTTGGAAAAAAACAGTTCTCAATTGAAGCTTGAAATTCGAAAGGTTTGACCAAGAATTGACTTGTTTGTATATGATCTCGGATCGGAATTTTTATGGTTGGGTTAGCTCCGTTAGGTGATTTGGGACTTAGGAGCGTGATCGGAATGCATTTTGGAGGTCCGTGGAAGGTTTAGGCTTGAATTGGCGAAATTGAGAATTCGGCGTTTTCCGATTGATAGGCGAGATTTTGATGTAGGGGTCGGAATGGAATTCCGAGAGTTGCAGTAGCTTCGTTGTGTCATTTCGGATGTGTGTGCATAATTTCAGGTCATTCGGACGAGATTTGATAGACTTTTTGATCGAAAGCATAATTTAAGAGTTCTTGGAGTTCTTAGGCTTGAATCCTATGTTAAATTGGTGATTTGATGTTGTTGTGAGCGTTCCGAGGTTTTGAACAAGTTTGAACAATGTCATGGGATGTGTTGGTACAATTGGTTTGAAGTTCCGGGGGTTCCAGGATGTTTTAGGCCGAAAATCATAGCTATAGCAGGTCCAGAAGGGTTGCAGGCCTTGGAACCCACCAGCGCGGTCCGCACAAAAAGAAGTGCGTCCGCGGTAGGTGCTGTGCGGACCGCACAAAATGCAGTGCAACCGCGGTGGGGAATATTTCACTGGTCCTACTTCAGAAGCTCATATCTTTTGATGTACAAAGAATTTTGAGATACTTCAAAAATGATAGTTTTAGCCCTTCGTGTCTAGTTTCCAGAAAGGTAAAGATATCACAATTTGGACATTTGTAGAGAAAATTAAGGCCACAATACTAAAGCCTGTCACTGCAGATGAAAACCTGTGCGGCAGAAGTCGTTTTTGTGCGGACCGCACTGGGTTTGTGCGGACCGCGGTCGTTTTTGTGCGGTCTGCAGAGGTGGAGATCTGTAGGGTACTCTATAAATACGAGGTTTTGGGTTTTAATTAACATTTTGACCTAGAGAGCTCTAATTTTGGCGATTTTTGAAGGTTTTTCAAGAAATTCATTGGGGTAAGTGATTCTAACTCAGATTTGGCTAGAATACATGAATCTATCATTGAGTTCATCATTTAATTCGTGATTTGGGATGGAATTTGGGAAGAAAAGTTGTGGAATCTTCCAAAAATATAAAATGATGATTTGAAGGACCAAATGGTACCGAAGTTGGATAATTTTGGTATGGTTAGACTCGTGAGGGTATGAGGATTCTGAAAATGTAAATTTTACCCGATTTCGAGATGTGGGCCCGGGGCTCGGGTTTTGGTAATTTTGGGAATCGTGACCTTTGTTGATTGTTTTCGCTTGGGCTTTGTTCCCTTAGGATATTGTGACGTATTCGTTCTGATTTTGGATAGATTCGACGCGCGTGGAGGCCGATTTGAGGGGCAAAGGCGTCGCGAGCTAGAGATTTAGCCGGTTCGAGCTAAGTAATGATTGTAAATGATGCTCTGAGGGTTTGAAACCCCGAATCGCACATCGTAGTGCTATATTGAGGTGAGGCACACGCTTGATGATGAACATGGGGTCGTGCACTATTGGGGATCGTGACTTGGTCCGTCCCGATTGATGATTTTACCGCGTATTTGAGTGAAACTTATTTGTTATCATCATGATTTCGGCTGATTGCCCTATTTGGGCTTTGTGCCAACTATTTGAACCTTTCGGGGATTTTTATTACTATTTCCTCACTGTTTTGACTTATTACTTGAACTCAGTCATGTAATTTTCCACGGTATTACTACTCAGCCATCTTTACTCAGTTTTTGAGACTTAAATGATATTTTAAATTGATGTTTTGGTCTGAGAAATACTGTTTTACTATTGCCCGAGGGGCTTGTGATGATTTTTGGACTGAGTAAGGCCGAGGGACTAGTTGTGAGGATACACTGATACTTCTATGAGGCCGAGGGCCTGAAATACATATATACGCCATGAGGTGGCTTGAGTGATATGAGGCCGAGGGCCTAGATTTGATACTACGAGATGACTTGTTATTGCACTTGGGCCGTAAACGGCCCCGCCTGGAGTTTGTACACCCCCAGTGAGCGCGGATACCCATTGTGATGTGAGATTGAGCCCGAGGGGCTGGTATTGTTTTGCGATTTGAGCCCGAGGGGCTGGTACTGTTATGAGATGTTGCCCGAGGGACAAATTTGTATTTGTTTACTTACCTGTCAATTACTTGTTTTACTTGTTGAAAAAGGGATTTTCACTTGAATTGTCACTGTTTTTGCTGTTTTAAGTGATTTTACTGCTTCAGTATGGAATGCCTTGTGTTTTACGGATTTCTTACTTTCAGTCATTATTTATATTTGTTACTCACTGAGTTGGAGTACTCACTTTACTCCCTGCACCTTGTGTGCAAGAATATTCCACACGTAATCTTGTCCAAAACTTTAGGAAGCATTCTTCCATAATTCTCCAGTGTTCCTTTAGTAGGTCTTGAAAAATAATCTCTTTCCATAAAATAGATTGTACTATACCCATAATATATTTTCTTTCCATAGAAAATATATTCTTCTCCCATTATATTGAAAATATTCCTTTCTTGATCTTGAAAAATAATATCTTTCCATAATATAAATTGTACTACATCTATAATATATTTTCTTTCCATAGAAAATATATTCTTCCTTGGTCTTGTAGTATCTTTTCCATGTAGTATCTTCCTTCCATAAAATAATAGATCTTCTCCATGATTTTAGTAACTTTCCTTTCAAGATATTGAAAATCTTTCCATCCATAAGTTCCATAGATTCTTCTTCTGATATTGTAGTAAGCCATTCAATATTTGAAATTTCACTTTCAAATATTATTCCTTCTAGATTAAATCTCTGAAAATAATCTTCCTTGATGAATTCTTCACATGATATTCTCTTTCCCATATTTGTTTGGATCTTTACCAATATTTTCTTTCTTGTACAAGAATAAAATTACCACAAGTAAATGTTCTTTGATTAATAGTTATTTTGGTTTGTTATCATCAAAATTAATATGTGAAACCTTGAAGCTAACAGTTTGTATTTGGCATGCCTTGAAGATTGAAATGACGAAGGCATTTTATTCTGCTACCTAAACATTTTATCCTTTGTTATCTCTTTGAGCCTTATTTATTTTCTTTCATATCCCTCTTTTGAAATCAGAAGCAGAGTTTAGAAATATGATACAGAAAAAAAGGAGAGAAAAGAAAAAAAAAAGAAGAGAAAAAGAGAGAGAAAATGGAAAAAGAGTAAAGAGAAGAAAAGAAAAGAAAAAAGAGAAAAAGAAAAAGAAAGAGAGAGAAAAGTACAAAAACAAAGCAATTCCTTTGTCATGAACTACGTTCGACCTGATTCCTTTTAAGGATACGTAGGCAGCCTCATGGTTCGGTCCCATCAAAATAAAAATTCAAAAGTCCCCAAACAAAGAAATTGGGGCAGGAGTTGTAGTTGGTGTAAGAGATTTGATTCCAAAGGCTGTTATTTTGAGCCCTTTTAAGATGTTTTGAGCCCTTTTAAGATGTTTTTGAGCCTTATGATACCCTATCTTCCTAATCCTATCCAAAAGCCTACATTACAGTCCAAGTAAAGACCTTCCGATCAATCTTTGAGTAGTGCCAAGTCAAGCGAGTTAGAGGTATGATTCACATCAGGGGCAACACTCCATTCTACACAAGGAAAGCAAAAATGAGAGTCTTATTGGTGAAAACCTTCACAGGCATCATAAGGTTTGATGGTGAAAATCCTTCAGGCACTACAAGTCGAATAAGGACCATGAATCAGATGGGATAATTGGAGCACTGAATCCCAGTTTCCGGGCAAAGAGGTATAACAAGAGTTGAACATCAGACTTGCTTGACAGATTAGGCCACTTAATACAAAGGTGCATGTCATGGTCATTAGAGTTGGTATCCACATCTTTTAAGTTTCTACTTCGTAATTTTTTCATTAGGTATCATCTCTTTCCATTATCCCTTAATCTGTTCCTTTTGCTTTGTTTACTTCCTCTTCCTGAGTCTGTTTGGTCAGAACAAGTGAGAAATGACTTTAAAATTTGCCACCAGCTTTTCAATTGCACAAAGTGGAGTCTGGCTAGCACATCAAAGCAACATAAGTCAGGAAAGAATAGTTTGTGCACTGAGTTGGTAGCAATCAACGTGCTTTGGGATTCATGTGAAATACAAAGGTTCGGTAAATGTCAGTTCATGATCAATGCAACCGATAGAGGGCATTGGTTCTGAATGGAGCAGAGGTATTTTCTGTGATAAGAGTGATAGAGAAATTGGTTAGTCAATAAGCAAGCAATGTCTTTCAAGGTGAAATCAAAGTTATCATAGCAAGTGAAGGAGCAATCGCCCTCAAAGTCAAGGCCACAAACCAACCACCATGTTTAAACTCACAAGTTTTCTTTGTTTGAAATAGGGACGAAAGCTATGTTCATATCAAAGCTTAGAAGCTTGAATTTTCAAGTGTAATGCCCCAATTCTACTTACGCAAAGGCTATTGAGAAGATCACACATCACCCCTAGGAGAAACACTTCCGAGTCTGGGTTTTCAAGTTATATTTTGTTTTAGAAGACACGCTTCCTAATTTGAGATTCCACCCCTAGGAGACACACTTCCTAGTTTTGGGCATTTAAATTCATCCCTAGGAGACGCACGTCCTAGTTGGAGTCATTAAAGTTTTACCCGTTAGGAGACGCACTTCCTAGTATGGGTATTTTAGGTTATATGTTGTTTTAGGAGACACACTTCCTAAATTGAAGTTCCACCCCTAGGAGATGCACTTCCTAGTCTGGGTTTTTCAGGATATACTCTTAGGAGACGCATCCTAAATTGAGATTTATCACTAGGAGACGCACTTCCTGGTGTGAGTCGTACAAGTTTTACCTCTAGGAGACACACTTGCTAGTCTTGGTCATTTAAATTCACCCCTAGGAGACGCACGTCCTAGTTGGAGTCATAGAAATTTTACCCGTTAGGAGACTTACTTCCTAGTAGGGATCTTTCAGATTATACTTTTTAGGAGACACACTTCTTAGCTTTGGTCACTTAAATTCATTCCTAGGAGACGCACTTCCTAGTTTGAGTCATTGATGTTCCACCCATATGAGACACACTTCCTAGTCTGGGTCTTTTAGGTTATATGTTTATTTTAGGAGACGCACGTCCTAAATTGAAGTTCCACCCATAGTAGACACACTTCCTAGTCTGGGTTTTTCAGAATATACTCTTAGGAGACGCACTTCCTAAATTGAGATTTTTCCTTAGGAGACGCACTTCCTAGCTTGAGTCATTAAAGTTTTACCCCTAGGAGACACAATTCCTAGTTTGGGTATTTCAAGTTATATTAGGAGACACACTTCCTACATTGAGATTTTACCCCTAGGAGACGCACTTCCTAGTTTGAGTCATTAAAGTTTCACCCCTAGGAGACGCACTTCCTAGTCTAGGTTTTTCAGGATATACTTTTAGGAGACGCACTTCCTAAATTGAGATTTTACCACTAGGAGACACACTTCCTATTTGGTTCATTTAAGTTCATTCATAGGAGATGGACTTCCTAGTTTGAGTCATCGAAGTTTCACCCATAGGAGACGCACTTCCTAAATTGAGAGTTCATTCATAGGAGACGCACTTCCTAGTTTGAGTCAATGAAGTTTCACCACTAGGAGACACACTTCCTATTTGGTTCATTTAAGTTCATTCATACGAGACACACTTCTTAGTTTGATACATGGAAGTTCCAACCCTAGGAGACGCACTTCCTGGTCTGGGTTTTTCAGGTTATATTTTTGTTTTAGGAGACACACTTCCTAAATTGAGATTTCACCCCTGGAAGACGCACTTCCCAATTTGAGTCATTTAAGTTCGTCCCTATGAGACGCACTTCCAAGTCTGGTTCATTGAAGTTTTACCTGTAGGAGACGCACTTCCTAATCAAGGTCATTCAAGTTATTCTTTTAGGAGACGCACTTTCTAAAATTGAGAGATCGTTCATAAGAGACGTACTTCCTAGTTTGGTTCATTCAGGTTTTATTTTTAGCAGAAGCATTTGCTAGTCAAATTTTCTTGGTTTTACTCATGGGAGATGCACATCCTAGTCGAGTCTCTAGTTTACTCTCCTTATTGCATCAATAGTATAAGTGGTTTACAATTTGCTAACAACTCATAAATCTTCCTAGTGCAAACTGGGGCAAAAGGTTTCTTTTTTTGTCTGTTTTGTTGTAATCAGGCGCCCAACTGGAGAACAAGGGAAGACAACACGAGTTTCAAGAATAGAAAGCAATTCAAGTTCAGCAATCAGGAGCCTACTTGGAGAACAAGGGAAAACAAGTCAAGTTTCGAGGGAAAGCAGTTTAAAAAAAATAGTGCAAGTGTTGAAAATCAGGAGCCCACCTGGAGAACAAGGAGAAGCAGTTCAAGTCTCAAGAAAAAACAGTGCAAATGCTGGTAATCAGGCACCCACCTGGAGAACAAAGGGAAAACAGTAATGTTCAAAGGAAGATGGTTCAAGATCAGCAATCAGGAGCCCACCTAGAGAACACGGGAAAACGAGTCAAGTTTCGAGGGAAAAGTAGTGCAAGTGTTGGAAATCAGGCACCCACCTGGAGAACAAAGGAAAAGCAGCAATGTTCAAAGGAAGACGGTTAAAGTTTTGGCAATCAGACGCCCATCTGGAGAGCAAGGGAATACAGTTAAAGTTTTGGCAATCAGGAGCCCACCTGGAGAGTAAGGGAATACAGTTAACGTTATGGCAATCAAGCGCCCACCTGGAGAGCAAGAGAATACAGTTAAAGTTTTAGCAGTCAGGCGCCCACCTGACAAACAAGGAAAAATAATTCAAGTTTCAGAGGAAAGGAATACAATTCAAATATTGGTAATCAGGCACCCACTTGGAGAACAAAGGGAAAGCATCAATGTTCAAAGGAAGACGTTTCAAGTTCAGCAATCAGGAGCCTGCCTAGAGAACAAGGGAGAACAACTCAAGTTTCAAAGGAAAACAGTGCTAGTTCAGCAATCAGGCGCCCACCTGGAGAGTAAGGTAAAATGGTGCAAGTTTCAAAGGAAAACAGTTCCAAATAGCAAGAGAAGATAGTTCAAGTTCAGCAATCAAGAACCTACCTGGAGAACAAGGGAAAATGAGTCAAGTTTAGAGGGAAAAGCAGTGCAAGTGTTGGAAATCAGGCACCCACCTGGAGAACAAAGGGAAAGCAGCAATGTTCAAGGGAATATAGTTAAAGTTTTGGCAGTCAGGCGACCCACCTGGAGAGCAAGGAAATACAGTTCAAGTTTTGGCAATCAAGTGCCCACCTGGAAAGCAGGGGAATACAGTTCAAGTTTTGGCAATCAGGCATCCGCCTGGAGAATAAGGAAAGCAGTTCAAGTTTCAAAGGAAGACAACATGGGTTTCAAGGGAAAACAGTTTAAGGTAACAAAGGGAATAAAATTCAAGTTTTGGTAATCAGGCACCCGCTTGGAAAACAAGGGAATACATTTCAAATATTGGCAATCAGGCGCCACCTGGAGAATAAGGGAATTCACTTCAGGATGCAATTCAAGTCAACAACAAAAGAAGCTCGCGGCAAGAATGCGAGCCAATAGTTCGAGATGATCAACGGAAGTTAGTCACAATTCAGAATAAAAAAAAGAAAGGTAAGAAGTGAATCCAAATGCAAAAGTTGATGAAAGATGTGAGCTGCTCAAGACATGACTGAAGTCACAAGCATGGTATGTCCGGTTTTGATCCGAAAAGCTGAAGAAGAATGAACTAGCACCTGCAACTAGCAAGCGTCAAGGTTCAAATCCAAAGACTGCATGAAGAACCATTCAAGACTCAAGATCAAGCTTCAGAAGACTTATAGATAGGAATCTTGTAACTCATAGTTGACAGGCTTATTTAGTCTTTTTCATTTTTTGATTTTTGATGTAATAACAGGACCGCGGACCGGAACCTCGGCGAAACGGCACCTCGACTGACTCTCCACCTCAGTATACTCCATCACCTCCTTCACTTCTGAACTACACGTGGCCTGATTCCTTTATAGCCAGGGATATGTAGGCAACTCAGATGCCAGGGCTCTGTCACATTCTCCTTCCTCTTAGTTTTTGGTCTCTTTAAATAAGGGTCGGGTCAAAAAACCTGTCTAGTCGTTCTTTGTCTGAAAATTCTTTGCGTTTCTAGTCAAAGAGGGGCAGCTGTAGACATGTGATTTTTGACCCTCCCCAAGATTTTTATATTTTAGCATGTAAATATTTAATTTAGGCTTAATATCGCTATTTCAACTAATTTTGACTCTTTTGCTTTATTTTATTACAAGAAAATAAAAATTACAAAAAATAGTTTCATTAATATTTTGTAGTCATTTTTAATCTTGAAAAATACTAAAAATAGTTTTGGTTTAACAGTCAATGTTATTTTAATAGTTATTTTACTTAAGTATGATTAATTAATAAATGAGATCGTAATTTTAGTCTCGTTCGCGGGGAAATAATAAAACTTGGGTTCGAGCAACCCATTTTTAGGCCTAATTTTTGGACCTAGCCCATAATTCCCAAGCCCATAATTCCTAGGCCCATAACCCATAACCTAAAAACACCTTATAAAACAATTAGACTCTAAGACCCTAAGGACAATCCGCCGTTTCCATCAGATGGGACAAAACCTAAATCTTAAAAATCAGCTAACCTAAAAAGGAAGGGCACCGTTTTTTGGCAGAAAATACACGACCCCCCAAGCCATTATCTTCTTCAGAAGCAAAAGAACCAGAACAAAAATCCATCGGTTGAAAATACACGCTAGAGGGAGAGCCATCAAATCCGCCGCTAAACACCAAACGACCCACCCCCTGTATTGTCATCTTCTTCACAAAAAACACATACACACACGACCCCAAACTCCAGCTAAAAACAACCTCGACGCTGCCGCAAAACCACTTACAAATACAGCCAAAAACGGCCCTAAAAACAGTTCAGAAACCTCCGCAAGGCTACCGTCCTTCACCCCAACAAGCAGTCCACCATACTGTTTCAATGGCTACAAAGCGAGCGAGTTCGAGTTGGGATAGTCGAGGTTCGTGGAGGTCTCCGGTGAGCTTGACTCCAGTCCAATTCCTTTTTCTTTATTTCATTCAATTTCTTAAGGAGCTGTTTCGAGTCTTTGCAAGAGAAAGGGAAGGATGTTAAAGCTGTAAATGAGGTATACCATATCTGTTCTTTGTTTTGTTGTTGAAATGGACATTTTAAATTAATCTTAGTAGTATTGGTTTTGTGGTTTAAACTACGATGTTCTTTTAATTGCTCAATCTCTGTTATTGTTAGTACTATGAGATGACTGACGTTTTGGGAGTACTATGACGTTTTACAAACCAAAATTAGTCACACGTTTTACAGCCATATTATTACAATAATGTATAAATTGTTAGTATTGGTTTGTAAAAGTTTTGGGGCTGGACTCAATTTGTTTCAGTGGTTTTGGATTGATTTTTATGATGTTAGTTTTAACGGAAAAGGGTTAAAAATACCCCTAAATTATTGGAAAAGGTTTAAAATACCCTTCATCCACCTATTGGGCTAAAAATACCCTTCCATCCACCTTTTTGGTTCACTTATGCCCTTTGACCGTTAGACCAATGCTGAATTAAAAATAATAATTATTTAAATTTTACGTGGCAACTTCTTATTGGCCAAAATTAAAATATCTAACCCATTAGAAAGACCCACCCATATTTACCAGTTTTTCGTACTAACCAGCTTCAAACACTAAATCGACCCAAAAAAAGGTTTAACTAAAAAAAAGAGGCCCCACTTCTATCAAACTCGATGGAATAAAAGCTCCATAGAAGTTGCAACGAACATATAGACGCAAATTTACTATGTGATTTTCTTTTTCTTGTTATGGCATCCAGTTTTTATATGATAGACACAAATTGCATTATATTCAAGATGAGTTTTATTTAATCATTTTCACATAACACAAAAATCTCAAAGTGATTGTTTGGAAGATATCATAAATACTTGGACTACCTCTATTTCCATCCCACATTATTGTCAAGAAACTCATTGGCTCATTCACGCTAGGCTTTTCTTGTTTGTTTAATTTGTTCACGAACTTTTATTTGATGATAATGTTATACATATGATTAATCAAGAAAATGTACACATGTAAATCCATGGGTTAGATGGAAGTGGGGCATCTTTTTTTATTTGAACTTTTTATTCGGGTCAGGTTAGTATTTGAGGCGGGTTAGTCCGAGAAACGGCTAGATATGGGTGGGTCTTTTTAATAGGTTAGATCTCTTTTAATTTCGACCAATAAGAAGTTTCCATGTGAAAGTTAAATAATTATTTTTTAAATTCAATATTGACCTAATGGTCAAAGGGCATAATTGAACCAAAAAGGTGGATGGAAGGGTATTTTTAGCCAAATAGGTAGATGGAGGGTATTTTTAGACCTATTTCAATAGTTCAAGGATATTTTTGACCTTTCTCCGTAGTTTTAATAAAATTGAGGTGTGTCATACAATCACCTAGTCTATGCCCCTCACAAATGTTATAATTTAGATATTAAAATGAACTTCGTAGTTTGCTTTAGGCGCGTCAATTATATAATTATCACGATTATTATTAAAATCCGGGTGCACATTTCATGTGACTCGGTTCTAATTTCCAACAAGTTTAAATAGAACATGTCGTGAATCACGGGTGTATTTCATGTAGCGTGGCTTGCGATATGTTTTAAATAACCTTGAAACAATTCCTTGAATAAATAAAAGCAGGTTTAAAGTTAAAAATTCATAGGTTTAAAAGTATTTTAAAATCAGATAAAATAGGCCAATAATAATAGTTGAGCGACCGTGCTAGAACCACAGAACCCGATAATGCCTAACACCTTCTCCCGGGTTAACAGAATTCCTTACCCGGATTTTTGTGTTCGCAGACCTTAAATAAGAGTCAACCTTCCTTGATTCGGAATTTAACCGGTGACTTGGGACACCATAAACTATCCCAAGTGGTGACTCTGAATTTTAAATAAAATAATCTCATTTCGATTGTCACTTAAATTGGAAAAAACTCCCTTATACCCTCCCGGGGGTAGGAAAAAGGAGGTGTGACGCAAGGTACCACATGACCATGATAGTAAGGTGTATAAGATATGTGAGAAATGAATAGTATTTTACGTAATTTGAGATAATTCTTAATTATACGGGTAATTGGTTAATTATTGGGTAATGAAATATTATCCAATTAATTAAAGAACTAATTGGATAAAGATAGAGAAAGAGTAATTGGTGATGCATCTCTATTTCTAATGCTAACCTCTGCCCATTTTGAACATAAAGGACAACGTTACAATTCCAACAAGAATTATTAGCACCTTAGCAACGTAAAATTTTGCGGTTCTAAAGGAATACAGTGCAACCTTTTCGAAGAATATCATATTGATTTTTCTCTACTCCAAGTATATTAAGGCTATTCTGTCTTTCTTTTGGCATGATTCATACAATGAAAACAAAACGTGCAAATGCACAACTTCCATAAATGACTTTATTCATAGAAATACTAGAGATGCTTATGTTCTTGATTCTCCATGTGTCATATTATTCTATCATCTGTTCATGGGTCTCAGAAAAATACGTAAGTTGAAAAAGTTTACTTTATGATATTATTCAAAGGCATAATGGTCTTATGACACTCTAAGAGATTTTATTGACGCACTTCTCATGCATTGCATTCATGTACATTGACCCATGACCAAATGGAGTTATATACGCATATATATGTATATTATATGTATATGAAACATGGGAAAAGGTAACAACATTATACACGCACCACCACCTGATCAGCTAGTATACGTTGATGATTTGCCCACAGTGACCGAGATGATATGATGGGATGCCCTCAGAGGCTTGATGATGTTATGAACACATATACCCATGCACGGCATGACATTTATACGCATATAGATGACATTATAAAAATGAAACGATTTACAGAGCTATGCAAACGTACATGTCGAGTCTTTTACTCCATGTCTCTCTCATGTCTACATTCCTTACATACTCGGTACATTATTTGTACTGATGTCCCTTTTGCCTGGGGACACTGCGTTTCATGCCCGCAAGTCCCGATAGACAGGTCGAGAGTCCTCCAAGTAGGCTATCAGCTTAGTAGAAGTTGTTGGTGCGCTCCATTTGCTTCAGATTTTCTTGTTTGGTTAGTATGATTTAGATGTGTATTTTTAGAGGCTTGTAGACAAATGTCATGTACGTAAAAGTTTGTATGGCCTTGTTGGCCTATGTTCAGTGTACGAGTGGTTATTCTTGCCTTATAAGCCCGTATGTCTTATGTATAAGTTGGTATCTGCATTCTACTTATCTCACGACAGCCTTCCGGCTCAGTTATCCATCATAGTATGAGATGAAAAGATACATTATGTTCGTACTCGGTTGAGTAAGGTATCGGGTGCCCGTCGTGGCCCATCGGTTTGGTTCGTGACACTTTCCGTTGCTGCCTCGTTAAAAACCTTGTCAGAAAAACTCAATTGGGACAAAAGTGGACGAAGGGAAAAAGAGTGCAGCACATACTTTCGATATAGGTGATGTTCATCAGCAATAATATCTCTTGAGATGTGCCACATTCCTGTTGCTTGGCAGCTTTTCTCCATCCTGATTCTCCAACTCATATGAACCTTTCCCGGTGACAGCTAAAACTCGGTAGGAGCCTTCCCATGTTGGACCTAGCTTCCATGTGTTGAGTTCCTGGGTATTTTGAGTTACTTTCCTTAGAATCAAGTCTCCCACTTTGAAATAACGGAGGTTGACTTTTCCATTATAATATCTTTCTATTCTCTGCTTTTGGGCCGCCATTCTTATATGCGCCAAGTCCCTGTGCTCATCGAGTAACCCCAAGTTGACTAACATTGCTTTATTGTTTGCCTCTTCACTTGCCTGGAAATATCTCAATGTAGGTTCCCCTACTTCAATCGCGATTAAGGCTTCTGCTCCGTACACAATGGAGAGAGGAGTTTCTCCTATGCTCGATTTGGCCATCGTTTGGTATGCCCATAGTACTACAGGCAGTTCCTCAATCTATTTACCTTTAGTTGCTTCCAAACTATTTTTGAGATTTGTATAATCACTTTGTTCGTTGATTCTGCTTGACCATTTGCGCTCAGGGTGAAGATGTGATTCTTTTGATTTTCAAGTCTTCAAGGAACTTTGTGATCTTTGTGCCTATAAACTGTGGCCCATTATAGCAGGTTATCTCTTTTGGTATTCCAAATCTGCAAATTATATTTTCCATAAGAAATCCACCACCTCACATTCGTCAGTCTTCTGATAAGGACCCGCTTCAACCCAGTTAGAAAAATAGTTAGTAAAAATTAAAAGAAATCTTACCTTACCAGGGGCCGGTGTCTGTGGTCCAACGATATCCATTCCCCACTTCATGAATGGCCATGGAGATAGAATTGAGTGCAATGGTTATGTTGGTTGATGTACCAGTGATGCATATCGTTGACACTTATCGAATTTTTGTACGAAAGCTTTGGTGTCTTGTTCCATTCGGGGCCAATAATATCGCGCCCTTACCAGTTTTAGTACTAAGGAGTCTGTGTCCGAGTGATTTCCACATATCCCTTCATGGACTTCTCGTATAACATAATTAGCTTCGGAGGCTCCCAAGTATCGGGATAGCGGGGCCTTGGAAAGTTTTGCTGTATAGTTGGCCTCCTTTGAAGCTATATCTTCCTGCTTTGGTGCATATCGCCTGTGATGCAGTAGAGTCTTCGGGTCACGTGTTCGAGATAATCAATGATTTCATTCCTCCAGTCCCAGACCAAATTAGTCGTATTCATCTCATAGTAGCTATCTGTGTCCAGAACCGAGTGCATGAGCTGTACTACCATCGCGGAATCTGATCCTTTCATTTTCGTTGATGAACCGAGGTTAGCTAATGCATCCGCTTCTGCATTGTTTTCCCTCGGGATATGCATAATTTACCACTTCCGGATTCAATCAAGTAGAGCTTGAACCTTTACTACGTATTGTTGCATGCACTCCTCTTTGGTTTCGAAGATCTCTTGACTTGGTTTACCACCAGCTGGGAGTCGGGTTTGATTTCTATGATCTTGAAATCTAGTCCCCGTGCCAATTCGAGTCTTGCAATCAAAGCTTCATACTCTGCTTCATTGTTAGTCAAAGGGACCGTTCTTATGGCCTGCCTTAGGGTTTCTCTTGAAGGAGTGGTTAACACTATGCCAAGTCCGGCCCCCTTTACGTTGGAAGCTCTATCCGTAAATAAGGTCCAAACTCCCGATGTCGATTCTGACGCCATCACTGCTTCTTTGGTTGCCAGAGGCAACAATCCCGGATTGAAATTGGCCACAAAGTCGTCCAAAACTTGTGACTTAATCACAGTCCTATGTTTATATTCTATTTCATTTTCACTCATTTCGACGGCCCATTTTGCCAACCTACCTAAGAGTTCGGGCTTATGAAGGATATTCCGCAAGGAAAAGGTGGTCACCACAACACTCGGGTGACATTGGATGTAAGGCCTCAACTTCTGAGCGGCGACTACGAGTGCTAAGGCCAGCTTCTCCAAATGCGGGTAGCGAGTTTCTACTCTCGTTAAAATTTTACTAATGTAATAAATGAGAGATTGCGTACCTTGTTCCCCACAGACTAAAATGGTGCTTACCGCTATTTCTGAGACTACTAGGTAGATTAACAATTTTTCACCTTCCTCCGGCTTTGATAATAATCGAGGGCTTGACAAGTACCTTTTCAAATCCCTCAAAGCTTGCTGGCATTCCAGGGTCCATTCAAAGTTGTTTTTCTTTTTGAGCTGTGCGAAAAAATGGTGGCATTTCTCTGATGACCGAGAAACGAATGTGCTCAAAGCGACCAATCTCCTTGTGAGCCTTTGAACTTCTTTTACGCTTGATAACTGGTCCGGAATGTCTTCGATGACTTTGATCTTATCGGGGTTTACCTCAATCCCCTTTTGTGACACTAGAAATTCTAAGAATTTGCCGGAGCTGACCCCGAATGCGCACTTCTCGGGGTTAAGCTTCATGTTATGCTTCCTTAGGATATCAAATGTTTCTTGCAAATGCTTAAGATGATCACATGCATTCAACGACTTAACAAGCATATCATCTATATAAACTTCCATGGTTTTGCCTATCTATTTTTCAAACATCTTATTTACGAACCGCTGATAATCCTCCCGCGTTCTTTAGCCCGAAGGGCATCACATTATAGCAATATGTGCCAAAATTCGTTATGAATGAAGTATTTTCCTGATCCTCCTAGTTCATCTTAATTTGATAATCATTTGATCGATGTTTGGCAGTAGGAACGAATCCTTTGGAAATGCCTTATTCAAGTCCTTATAGTCTAAATAGATGCAGAATTTATTGTTCTTCTTAGGAGCTACTACTATATTAGTTAGCCAGTCCGGATACTTTACCTTTCGGATCGAACCGATATTAAGTAGGCGAGTTACCTCTTCTTTGACTAATTTATTTATGGCCTCTACAATAGGGCGTTTCTTTTGTCTTATCGGAGGGATGCTGGGATCTAAGCTTAACTTGTGTATGGCCACTTCCGTCTGGATACCTATCATATCCGCATGCGACCACGCAAAATAATCGGCATTAAATTTAAGAAATTCAATAAATCTAGACTTGAGCTCGGGCTGTTGTCCTGTCCCCAAGTGGAATTTTCTCTCCAAGAACTTTTCAAACAATGTGGCTTGCTCAAGCTCTTCCGATGTGGACTTTGTTGTGTCCATCACTTTTGGTACCTGGAAATACTTTAGAACATGATAGTATTCCGACGCCTTTTCCCACTAGTTAACTTCACTTGATTCGGGATTAGGCACCGGTTCCTATAATTGCTATGCCGCATGCTCCTTCCCTTTGCTACTGGAGACCGAAATCACATTCATCTCCCTTTCCGTCTGTTGATTGACTTTAATCTATTTAATCCCCTCAAGAGTTGGGAATTTCAGCAACTGATAATACGTTGAAGGCACGACTTTCATCTTGTGCAACCACGATCTTCCTAGAATAATGTTGTAACCCATATCACCATCCACAACCTCGAAAAGGGTCGTCTTCATCACTCCCTCGGCATCTGTGGGCAGCAGGATCTCTCCTCAGGTTGTCACGCTTGTGAGGTTGAATTCGGCGAGGAGTTTGGTGGCCGGAATGATGCTTCCGGTAAGTTTGGCTTGTTCTAATACCCTCCATTGTACAATATTGGCCGAACTCCCAGGATCCACCAAAAGTCCAGAACACATTTGATTTTAAAATCTAATACATTTAAAAAAATTACCAATGTGTCGTTGTGCGGTATGCATCTTCCTCCATGAAAGTGATGTCGTCCTCAGCGACTTTCCGGAGCCTCTTGCCGTGGGTTATTGTTACCTTCGTCATTTTTTGTTGCCGAGAAGGTAACCCCGTTAATTTCATTCCCCTCGAAAATCATGCTGATCGTCTGGTGTGGGGCATCAATTCGTCCTTTTGAGGGCTCCGTGTTATTACGATTGCGGTCGTAATTGTTTTTGGCCCGGTCACTTAACAATTCCCTGAGATGGTCATTTTTCAGAAGTGTCGCCACCTCTTCACGCAGATGTTGGTTGTCCCTAGTTCGGTGGTTATTCGTCCCGTGGTATTCACACTACAAATTAGGATCCCTCTGGTTGGAATCGGACCTCATCAGCTTCGGGAACCGTGCATCTTTAATGTTCCTCATAGTCGATACCAACTCCACCACAGTGACATTGAATTTGTATTTTGAAAGTATGGGATAGGAAGGATCTCGAGAACCTGATGGTTTCTTGTCCTACGGAGATCTGTTATTTCAGTCGTGATCAGTTCTTCTATCAGTATCCAACCTGTCCGCCGTCCGAAAATCTCTATTGCCTCATTCGGCCCGTTTGTTTACCGTGAAAATGGTAACAACAATTAAATTTGTAAATGGGATTCTAAAAATACGTGATCTATTTTTATGCTAGTTGTTAGAGCAGATGATGCTAGGAATATGAAGTTTAACGATGAAATATAAGCTAAAACGAGGCAGTAATCAAACTGAGGGGCTTACTGCCATGGCTTCGGACTGGTCGATGGAGGACCTCGGGGTCGATACCTGGGTTCGATCTCGAGCTATCGGGGGTAGTCGGGAATGGGATAACAATTAATATATGATTAAACAAGGCTCTTTATGGCCAATACCAAGCAATAAATGAATATCACATGGGAGAGTAGTAAGTGCTAAAGTGGCAAGTTTAAAGAGAAGAAAGAGGGAGAGATATTATTGATATTGTGTAGAATAGTTGGAGCTCTGCCTTATAGTGTTAACGACTCCCTTTTTTATAAGAGGGGGGAAGCCCAAACTTAGTACAAGATACGTTGTGTGATAAAAGAAATGGGATGGGACAACCAGCTAGCTTTATGACGTATGCATGGGCCGATGTTGAGCCGCTCAAATAGACTTAATCGACAATGGATGCATTCTTCGGGGTCTTCCCATGTTCATCGGGATTTTGGTCGATGTTATCCTTAGCTAGGTGTCGATAGATTTTAAGGGAAGTGACTGGCTCAAGGTTCCGGGCCTCCGGGGTGACCCTTTGAAGCATTTTGCCACTGAGAAATCGGCCCTCCGATTTCACCGTGCACACCATTCATAGGGAAAAAACCGGCCCCTCGAAGATCGTCTATCTTTGTCGAAATCACCTTTTGATTTTTCTTTATTCTTTTCCCGACCTTTAGCCAGCGCCGGGAAGCCAAGATGATCATCCTCAATCTTTATCTTTGACTCGTACCGATTGTGAATATCCGCCCAAGTCATCACTTGGAATTCGAGCAAGCCTTCCTTCAACTTCCGGAAAGCATCGGAACTTCTCGGATTCAAACCCTTGGTGAATGCATCAGCCACCCACTCATCTGGGGACAACCGGGAGTAACATCCTTTTCTTTTGGAATCGGGTTACAAATTCCCGCAGCAACTCAGACTCTCCTTGTAAAATTCTGAATATGTCGGCCTTCCGGGCCTACTCCTTTCTGGCCCCGGTATGAGCCTTAATGAAAGAATCTGCGAGCATATTAAAGGAATCTATGGAATGCTCGGGTAACAGCGAATACCACATCAAGGATCCCCTCGTGAGAGTCTCTCCTAATTTTTTTAGTAAAATATATTTGATCTCGTGAGGACCTAAATCGCTCCCCTTCACCGCTGTTGTATAGGTGGTAATATGCTCCTGAGGGTTCGAGGTCCTATCATATTTTGACACGTCAGCATTTTAAACTGCTTCGGGATAACTTCTGGTGTCGCGCTTGGTTTGTACGCAACTGAGTATACTTCTTTGAGTTCGGCCCTTTCAGAACTAGTGGTGCACTCGGGATTTGGTCCATGCAGGCTTTCACTTCCCTCATAAACAGTATGAGTTCGCTTTTGAAGGGTTCACTCTTGTTGTTATGACTAGATTCGCTCCTCCCGGCCCCATCGGAGCTAACCTCTCCCCTCGGGGCGGTGTTATCATGTCACGACCCCGGTTTGCCCTTCGTAAACCATTGTGACGGCACCTAGTCTCTACGACTAGGTAAGCCTAAATTACGGAAGAAAAACCAAAATTTGCGAAAGTAAAAAAATTTAAAACAGGAATAAAGTAATAATAGTGTTTAACTGTGCCACTCGACACACACCATGTTTAACTCTCAATACCAATACGTAAATCTAAGACCCGAAAACCCACGAATTACAAGCTAAGATCAATACTACATAGCTCTAACTCCAGAATGTCTAATAAGAATAGAAATATACAGAAGGGCTAAATACTAAAAGCAGGAATAGAAAGGGACTTCTCGATCTGCGGACGCAGCAGATGTACCTCGAAGTCTCTAGAACAATCGCCTCCTCAAGGATGATAGGCCTGAGTAGCAGTACCTGGATCTGCACAATAAAAACATGCGTAGAAGGGGCATAAGTACACCACAACGGTACTCAGTAAGTGTCAAGCCTAACCTCGGTTGGGTAGTGACGAGGAAAGGTCAGTGCCCTGCTGAGATTAAATAAATATAAAGATGACCGGATACAGTAATCAATACAATTGAAAATCTACTGTAAGAATCTATACAGGTTAATAAGAGTACAATAACGAAACAGAAATAAAGACAAACACCCGGAAATACCACTCACAACAAGGATGATAACCGGGGATCTCTTGGTATCCCGAGGATCTCTTGGTATCCTCAATATATGCTAGGGACCTCTTGGTATTCCGAAGATCTCTTGGTATCCTCAATATATGCTAGGGATCTCTTGGTATCCCGAGGGTCTCTTGGTATCCTCAATATATGTTAGGGATCTCTTGGTATCCCACACATCAGTACAGGGGATCTCCCGAGATGCCGTCCCGTAGTCCCAAAGGAAAAACACACAGCAACAACACAAGAATACCCAATTAAGCTAAATTTCGTACCAAGTAAACAGTTAATTCTAGTCTAACATGCTTCACGTAATGCAATTAAGGCAGTTTAAGCAAATAGGCAATTAAGTCAAATAAACATGCTTTTCTAAACTAGCAACATGCTAAATTCACAAGTAGGATAAAACAGGAAACAGAACTCAACTGAAATACTTAAGGAAAAATCGGATTTTCAACAATTAGCTCAAGTACGCACTCGTCACCTAACGTACAAGGCATATCAATTATCAAATATATCATATCCTAAGGGGAATGTCCCCCACACAAGGTTGACAAGCCACTTACCTCGAACCAGCTCAAAATCGACCTGACACCACGTTTTTGCCATGAGTACTCGAAACTATGTAAAATGACCAAAATGCCCCTCGGGCCCACGTCTCGGAATCAGGTGAAATTTACATTTTCAGAAAACTCGTACTCTTACGAGTCTATACATAACAAGAACACTGAAATCGGAGTCCAAATGGCCCCTCAAATCCTCATTTAAAAGCCTCTTAAACTTAAGCCCTAATTAACTATTTTTTCCAAATTTCTCATCACTAATTAGGTATTTAATCACATAAAAATGAGTTATAAAGTCAAGGATGTTACCTCCAAATGATTCCCATCGAATCTTTCTTCTATCCCCTTCAAAGAGCTCCAAAAACGATTAGAAATGATGGAAATAAACCCCCAAGTCGCGGAACCCCTTTTAACATAATGTGCAGCAGTTTCCGCATCTGCGGTCATGGGACCGCATCTGCGGACCACATGTCGCATCTGCGACTTGCACTTAACGAGCCAGCTTCCGCATCTACAACTCTAAATTTGCGGATGCGGTATCGCTTCTGCGATAATTCTACCATTTCTGCGGTTCCTGAAGAAAAGACCAAAATCCGCTTCTGCGGCCCCCTAGCCGCTTCTGCGGCCCCCTAGCCGCTTCTGCGGCCCCCTAGCCGCTTCTGCGGCCCCCTAGCCGCTTCTGCGGCGCCGCATTTGCGGTCCCCAAACTGCAAATGCGAAAATACCAGAAGCAGCAAAAATACAGCAGCTGCAACATCTCCTCAACTCCTCGTTAACTATCCGAAATCACCCCGAGACCCCCGAGATCTCAACCAAAAGCACAAACATCACCTAATACCTTATTCAAACTTGTACCAATCCTTAAAACACTTAAAACAACCTCGAAACCTCGAATTAACCAAGGATTTAAGCCTAAGAACTCCAAATTTCCTCAAAATACGTTTTCGATCAAAAAGTCTATCAAACCTCGTCCGAATGACCTGAAATTTTGCACACACGTCATATTAAACAATACAGAGCTACTCCAACTTCTGGAATTCCATTCCGACCTTCGGATCAAAATCTCACTATCGAACCGGAAACTTCAAAAATTTAACTTTCAGCATTTCAAGCCTAAATTAGCTACGGACCTCCAAAACACAATCTGAACACGCTCCTAACCCCGAAATCACCCAACGGAGCTAAAGGAACCATCAGATTTCCATTTCGAGGCCATCTTCACACTGTTCCAACTACGGCCAACTTTCCAACACTTAAGCTCTTATTTAGGGACTAAGTGTCTCAGAACTCTCTGAAACCCAAAACCGAACATCCCAGCAAATAGAAATAGCATAAATAAACTTGGGGAAAGTAGTTAATAGGGGATCGGGGCGTGAATTCTTATGACGACCGGCCAGATCGTCACATCCTTCTACACTTAAACATTCATTCATTCTCGAACAAACATAGAGACATACCTGGAGTAGTGAAAAGATGAGGGTAACGGCTGTGCATATCCTGCTCGGTCTCCTAGGTCGCCTCCCTGACTGGCTGACCCCACCACTAAACCTTCACTAATGCAATGTTCTTTGACCTCAGCTTTCTGACATGCCTGTCCAATATTGCCACTGGCTCCTCAACATAAGATAGATCCTTGTCCAACTGGACTGAACTGAAATCCAAAACGTGCGACATGTCACCGTGATACCTCCGAAGCATCGAAACATAAAATACCGGATGAACTCCGGCCAAGCTGGGAGGTAAGGCAAGCTCATAAGCAACCTCTCCAACACGCCTCAATATCTCAAAAGGGTCAATAAATCTCGGACTCAACTTTCCTTTCTTCCCGAATCTCATGACGCCCTTCATAGGCAAAACCCGAAGCAGAACCCGCTCTCCAACCATATAGGAAACATCACAAACCTTCTGGTCCGCGTAACTCTTTTGTCTGGACTGGGCTGTACTTAGTCTATCCTGAATCACCTTAACCTTCTATAAAGCATCCTGTACCAAGTCTGTGCCCAATAGTATAGCCTCACCCGGCTCAAACTAACCCCACCAGGGATCTACACCGTTTCCCATATAAAGCCTCATACTGTGCCATCTGAATGCTGGACTGATAGCTGTTGTTATAAGCAAACTCTGCCAATGGCAAGACCTGATCCCAAGACCCTCCTAACTCAATCACACAGCATATCCCTAAGAATCTGAATAGTGCGCTCAGACTGTCCGTCCATCTGAGGATGGAATGCTATACTCAACTCCATCCGAGTACCCAACTCATGCTGAACGTCCCTCCAAAACCGTGATGTGAACTGAGTACCTCTATCTGAAATGATGGAAACCAGAATACCATGCAGACAAACAATCTCCCGGATATAAATCTCCGCCAACCGCTCCGAAGAATAAGTAGTATACACAGGAATGAAATGAGCGGACTTGGTCAGTCAATCCACAATCACCCAAATAGCATCAAACTTTCTCAAAGTCTATGGGATCCCAACTATAAAGTCCATGGTGATCCGCTCCCACTTCCACTCCGGAATCTCTATCTGCTGAAGCAACCCACCTAGTCTCTGGTGCTCATACTTCAGCTGCTGATAGTTAAGTCATCGAGCTACGAATCCAACTATATCTTTCTTCATCCGCCTCCACCAATAGTGCTGTCTCAAATCCTAATACATCTTCGCGACACTCGGATGAATGGAATACCGTGAGCTATGGGCCTCCTCCAGAATCAACTCCCGAATCCCATCAACATTAGGTACACAAATCTGACCCTGCATCCTCAATACCCCATCATCACCAATAGTCACATCTCTGGTATCACTGTGCTGAACCTTGTCCTTGAGGACAAGCAAATGAGGGTCATCATACTGCCACTCCTTGATACAGTCAAATAAAGACGACCGAGAAATCATGCAAGCTAGAACCCGACTGGGCTCCGAAAGATCCAATCTCACAAACTGGCTGGCTAAGGCCTGAACATCCATCGCCATAGGCCTCTCCGATGCTGGTAGATAAGCCAAACTCCTCAAACTCTTTGTCTGGCGACTCAAAGCATCGGCCACCATATTGGCCTTGCTCGGGTGATACAAAATAGTGATATCATAGTCCTTTAGCAACTCTAACCACCTCCTCTGGCACAAATTTAGATTATTTTGCTTGAACAGGTGCTGCAAGCTTCGATGGTCAGTATAAATCTCATAGGGAACACCATATAAGTAATGACACCAAATCTTCAGGGCGTGAACAATGGCAACTAACTTAAGGTCGTGAACAGGGCAGTTCTTCTCATGTATCTTCAACTGTCTGGACGCGTAGGCAATCACCCTACCATCCTGCATCAACATCGCACCGAGGACAATCCTCGAGGCATCACAATAGACCGTATAAGACCCCGAACCTGTAGGCAATATCAAAACTGGGGCTGTAGTCAAAGATATCTTGAGCTTCTGAAAGCTCGCCTCACACTCCTTCGTCCACTGAAATGGAGCACCCTTCTGGGTCAACCTAGTCATAGGGGCTGCAATTGATGAAAACCCCTCCACAAAATGACGGTAGTAACCTGCCAAACCAAGGAAACTGCGGATCTCAATAGTTGAGGATGGTTTGGGACAACTCTGCACGACCTCTATCTTTTTCGGATCCACCTAAATACCCTCACTCGATACCACGTGGCCTAAGAATGCCACTGAATCCAACCAAAACTCACATTTTGAGAACATAGCATATAATTTCTTATCTCTCAAAGTATGAAGCACAGTCCTCAGGTGTTGCTCATATCTTCCCAACTTCGGGAAAACACCAGGATATCATCAATAAAGAGAATGACGAATGAGTCAAGATACGGCCGGAACACACTGTGCATCAAATGCATAAAGGCTGATGGGGCATTGGTCAGCCCAAATGACATGACAAGGAACTCTTAATGACTATACCGAGTCCTGAAAGAAGTCTTTGAAAAGGCTTTGAAGAAATGAGAAAGACTTTGAAAAGGTCACCGATTTGAGTCGGAGAGGTCAGAACCAGGCTCAAAATACCATGGTAAGCCGGAGCAAGGCCGGCGATGACTCTGGAACCTTGAATTGGCAGAGGTCTGGGTGCAAACCTTCGAGGCGTGTAAGAGCAACATAAGGTAGATATAAGACTCCCATAGCCCTGGAAGCCATGGATTCCGGTGGCCTTCAAGGTGGAAGCGGTGAGAGGTGGCTAGGGTTCTGAGAAGACTCGAGTGAGTTTGTGAGAGTGCAGGGTTTCAGAGGCAGTTGGGGTTGTGAAATGGCTAGGGTTGGGGGGAGGTCGGGATTAAAAAAGGAAAGGGTATTTGGTGGCCGTTGATCATTTTGATTAACGGCCTAGATAAATTGAGTAGGTGGGGTGGTTTAACAGGGTTGGGTTTGGGTCGGTTCAAACAGGGATTGGGTCAGGGTATTGGGTTTAAAATTGGGTTCAATTGGAGGTTCAAATAAGGCTAAAATTGAAATAAACGGGACTAACATTTAAATAGCCATTTTTCCCTTATTTATTTTATAAAAAATAATAAAATAATTTCTGAAAATACATTAAAGGTACTAAAATGATTAATAATATGTAATTATCAAATTAAAAATACTGGAATCATTTTTATAATTATGAAAATAATTAAATCTTAAAATAGGCTAATATCGCAATTATACGCAGTTTAGCTTTAAAAATAATAAACAAATTTGTAAAAATATGAAAAAATTATGTACGCTATATTTTAATATAAATATGAGAATCCAATAAGTGAATCACCCAAAATGATAATTTTGGGGATAATTATTGGGTTTTTCTTGATAAAATAGGGCAATAAATAGATTTAAAAATCTATAAAAATTAAGAGAAAAATAGTAAACCTTGGGACATACTTATATATGCATATACATGCTATTTGGAAAGTATTTTGCATATAAAACTATACAAGAAAAAATTGGGTATCAACAGTAGGCCTAGCAACAAATAAATTTGGAGAACTTCAAATTCCAATAAATGCTTCATTTCATAATATAAAAAAAGTCAAATCCCAAAACGACACTAATATAATGATAAAATAAGTCACTAATGGCACTTGGACTTATTCCATTTTAGAAAAAGCAAGTAAATCTAATCTATTTGGTCCCAGAAGGACATTCCCCAGATTCGATCTTCCAGACCCCATCATACAAATCTCCCAGCTCGCGTAGTCCCAGTAGCAAGTAAGCTTTGGCCAGATGTCCCCTTCAGCTCCTTCAGCATTCTAGTAGTTTTCAATCCTCTTTATGACTTTGCCCTCCAGCTCCACTATTCCTCGCTCCAGATATTCCAGTTTCCTGTTGGAAGTGATTGTCATTTCTTTCCACTCCTCGATCAACCTCGCGTTCCTCTCATGTATTTCCCGATGCTCATTCTCAGAGTCGTGGACCCTTTTGTGCAGCCTGTTGTATTTGACTTGAGCTTCACCTTCCTCGTCTATGATTCTATTCCCTCGACCAGCTCCCGATGTCACCATTCATTTTAGATTGTCCTCCAACCATGCCGGGTAGAGAGGCTCGCACCCTGCATGATATCTGTCTGGCTCAATAGCGCTTTTCTCCATAATGATTTTGCAGTGCCACGTGCTGAGCTTGGCACTTGTAAGGGACGTCGTCATCTTGGAAGTCTTCCCTAAAATGACACATTTTGACAACCCTTTTACAACCTATTTTATGCCTGCTTGCCTCATAACTCACATAGGGACATATGGATATATCCCTCTCAAGCCGATCAGCACCAAGTGTGTAGAATCCCTGGACCTGATAATAAACTCGTCTGTTGGGAACCATTCAACCATCCACTGCACCTGTTCCTCGGTCAGATTGTCGAAGAACTCTACCCATTTTCTGGCGCTTTCCGGCTGAGCAAATCTGTCTGGAATGTAGGTCATCTGCTTAGGGTGATGGAAGGCAATGTGGTCGTTCCAAGCCCTTCACGGAAATTCTTGATGATAGCGACCCTTTTGGAGATGCTCTAGCAACCATAACTGCAGCAATAAATTACAACCCTCGAAATGCTTGACCCCTCTCTAACAGCGCTCCAGAGCCCTGTAGATGTTGGCTATGATCATGGGGACTATGGTATATGTCTGCCCATTAATTCCTTCCATCAGAGTCTTGGCGACCATGGCCAACCTAGTGTGGATTCTTCCCTTTTTCATTGGGAACACTATCAGGCCTAGAAAGTACACAATGAACATGAACACTCTGCGGTGGATGTGACCCAGTGAAGCGAGGGAGATCTCATCATGGTAAGTGCGGAAAGACTTGCTATGGCCATACCTCTGGTACAGATATTCGAAAGATATGTAGGAATCCTTCAAGCACACTAGGCCGACATTCTTTTTCAGCCCCATTATCTTCAAAAATTCCCTGACCGTACGATTTTCTAGTACCAAAAGCCCAGTACTGTCGCAAGTCAACCCTGCAAGTCCTCCTATTTCCTCTAGAAGCGGTGTCATCTCTATGTCACCGAAACGGAACACAGCTCTTCCACTATCCTAGAATAAGATGGCAGCCTCGATCAATTTGTTGTTTGGTTCAATATATAGCAAGGAAGGCAGGTTACCCAGGTACTTTTTCACATGTTTCTTGTCACTTGAGGAAAGGTCCTCCCACCAATCTAGCAGCAATGGTAGGATGTTGCTAACCATACCGAATCTGGGGACCTCGTACCTCATTTTCTGCAAAACAAAAGGGTTAGACCTTACCCCCACCGGACTCGACTATTTATACATTTATGATCAACATACCGGCATTTAGTTCTCCAAATTAATGCACAGAACGTGGTTGTGTCTGTTGGGATTATGGAAAACCCGATGGACTTTGGATAAGGCTTATCTTAAATGATCATTATGTGGAAAACATAACTGATCCCACTAGGCTGGTACCCTCAAGTGGACAACTCGGGGGGAAGGCACGGAACCGTCGACGCACCGCTGATCGACTGGTTTTACCGCAAATAAGCCTTTCCAAATTTAAGGGTAGTAAATAGGAAGAGCGCAACCACTCACTAAAGCGTTGCTATAGGATTTGAGACACACGAGTGGAATATGATGCGGAGCATGATTTATGTAGCAATTAATAATATTTAGTCAAGTATTTTCACGTAGGAAAAATAAATACAACATTTGAATAATTGAAATACAGTTATAGGAAAAAGAAAACAAAGAGACAAGTCAGTTTCAGGGCAATAAAGAAATCATAAATGCTTGAAAAATAGACAGTTAAATTCAAATAAGGGAGAAGGGTACGGGATAAACATGCTTGAACTAATTTGTAAAAGACAAGTTCGTCATGGTAAGAGCCTAAAAGATATCCCCAGCAGAGTCGCCATGCTGTCACACCCCCTTTTTCCCTCCTCGCGGGGAGAGGTCCGGGTTTTGACATTCATGGGGTGTAATGACTCATTTCCTTTTGGGAATTGGGTATTTGGAGAGTCGCCACATAATGGATTACGGTGCATTAGGGCACTTCGAGTAATTAACTCTTGGATTGGTTTGCATTACCATAGATTAGGATAAAGGCTCGAAGTAACCTCGAAGGGAAGGTATTAGGCACCCCTCTTGGTTCACAACTGTGGGTCCCGGCCGAACTTATATTCACAAATTAGTCCATATAAACAATTGAATTAAATAGGTTGCAAGTAAAGCACGTTGGATAACAAGATAAAGATTTGGACAAGTTGTAAAAAATAGGAGGTTTAAATAAAAGAGAGTTTTGATAAAGGAGGGGTCCTAGGTTGGTTATCCTATAGGATCACCCCACACAATGTCCGGTAAACACTCCTCAATGAGGGGATACACATAATATTAGCGCGTAGTCATCATATCCCATAGCTACCCTTCCCATCCCCTTATTCGTCATGCAAAGCGAGTGTTTGGTCAACGATTTCTATTGTGTGCTGCTTCCCGTCGCTTCTTAATTATCCTGGAGGGAGTTAGGACCTCTACCTATAGGTGGTTATAGCCGGACCCCTAAGGTTTTAAAAAGGTGAAAATTCTAAGGCGACAATCAAAATACTTAGGACTTTCAGCACATAAATGGGAGCAATTAGAGGCTCATAATTTCCTCGTCAAACAACATAAACAGCACGACTCAAGCACAGTTAAGGGCTTTTATTAGACAGTGTCCTAAGGCAAGATATCTAGGTGAATATGCAGAAACAAACAACTTATTTTTTTAGAAACTCAGGAGTAGTTACCCTAGCAGTTGCCTATGGATTTTTAAAAGCCTGTTAAGATTAGAAAAATATTAAGCAATAGAAACAGTTTTCAGAAATGCAGATTTGAAGACGCCCTAAAGGCTTGCCTATACGTGGAGTATTGATTAGAACGCTATTATAGTGAAACAAAGCAGGTTTTGAATCGGATTTCTGTAACACCTATAGGCATGATATCTAATGTGATTAAGGCGGTTTTAAAGAACTTGTTTCAAGAAATATGGAATACTTAATTAAACCAATTCAGAAATGAACTAAGCGTGGACTATGGTGAATTATTCAGACTAGCTTAGATTAACAGGCAGGAATTCGAGTATGATTTCCTATAGGCATGATATCTACGTTTGATACTGATTATAAGAAAACTTGCAGGCATGGAAACATACATGACACTTGTTCTATCAGAATCTGAATTAAGTCTTATAGGCATGACATCTATTAGTTAATATAATTTTAAGACATTGAAGGCATGATTACTTGGAACCTATATGCATGGTTTCAAAAAAAAAGGGTAAAGCCCTATAAGCATGATATCTACTTGATAAAGCAATCAGATTAAATATAAAATCCTATGAATATGATTTCTACCCGTATTACCCCATAAAGCATGCATCTACCCATCCCTTTCACTAAATACCCCAATATTTGTTTACAAGTTATTACAGACCAATGAATGAATTACATAAGTAAATAAAAAAAAGCTATTCTATAGGGAGCCTTCAATTAGGCCCAAGATTTCCAAAGCCTCCAATGTCCTCAAATGCCTCAATTCCATAGACAATTTCAGAGTCTAGGTGCATCAAAGTTCCCTAAGGATCTCAAGGATCCCGGGCAGTGCTTACACCTAGACTTAGTAACCAAAACTTGAACAAGTGCAGTATGAAAGGGCCAGCCGCAGTATGCCAGAGTTCAGAGGATTCTCAAGAGGATCCCAAGGCAGTACATATACTAGAGGGGGCAGAACTTATTGGCTAAGAGTAGAGTGAAAGTGATTGACACAAGTTTAGTGGAAAAACTGTATTAAAAAGGAAGTTTGTTTGAAAATGACTTAGTAAAACACAGAGACAGTTTGAAAAAAGATTGAAGAAATAAACAGAAGCCCAAACCCAACACCTTTAAAACATGGTTCACACACAGCCAAGAGTCACATCACCAAGTCAGGTTCAGTAGTCACAAACAGGGGTCAAGGGGTTTGGGGATACATAGGACACATAATTAAGCAAAGATCTAGGAATTGGTATAGACATGCTCAGAAGCAGCTGACCAGACATAGGTCACGGAATCAGACATGAAGAACAAAATCACATAGGGGTGATAGGGATTTGGGGATTCATGTAGCATATGATGGTAAGTACACAACAAGTAAGAGATAACTGGTAAGACATGCTCAGAAACACACATAAGGGGGAAATATACTGATCCCAAGGCAGGGGAATAACATGCTAATAATGTAACCATCAGCTACAAGTTTCACAATAAAACCACAAATAGAAGCAAACTAGAAACAAAACAAATTGAAGCAATAAGAAAATCATATTGTTGTTGGAACTTTGAATTGAAACTAGAACATACCAATAAAGAGGATAGGAAGCAGAGTGAAAGGACAAGAGAACACAATGGTTAGCCTTGGATTGCAGCCGGCTAACTTAGAGTAGTAGCAAGTAGTACACAAGATAGCAGGAAGTTTAAGTGTGAGAGATAGTTTTGAACCAAGAGTTCGTGTGTTGTGCTAATGAAAGACTAGGGTCTTTATAGTTTGAAAGTAGGTAGTTAAATAAGGTAAAAATCAAAGTCCATTAGCAATTAAGGAACTCAGAATCAATTAGTCAGGAAATCAAGGTAAGTACTCCCTTTAATTGAGGAGTTAACCTCAAACGGTAATAGACAACGAATAAGGAAAGAAATCGTATAAGGCTAAACATGCTAATTAAGGAAATATTTTTTGCATAGTACAAGTACACAATATGTAATAGAAGCCAGGTTCAGCACACATAAATCAAGGAAAGACTTGAGCAATCAATTAACAGCCTAATTGACCATAGAATAAGGTCAGAAAAACATTCTACAAGGTAAAAATCAGTAAAATAATCATGCGGAATCAGTGAAAGATCAATCACAAAGATTCAAGGATACAAGAATAGGAGGTAACACTAATTTATCACCACTCTATAAGAACAAACACATGGTAAGCAAAATCAGAACCCTAAGAGGTCGAGTAGGACAAGAATCATACATAAAATTAGGGATTCATGTAGAGTATAGTCTGAATTAGTAAGCTAAGAATGATACAGGTAGGAGAAGTGAAGAATCAGAAACATTGGTAAACTAGATAAGGCAAAATCACACAATAGGCAGGGATAACCACAATTAGGAACCATAACAAACAGACGTAGGGCAAAAAATTACAGAATCATAGAAACAAACAAGTTTACTGAACATGTTATCAAAACAAAACCTAGAAACCCAAGGTTGAGGCTAAGAAGTTAGGGTTTTCAACATAGACGAGTTGAAAAAGGAGTAAAAACATAGAATCGTTCGAGATACGCAAAGAATAGAAGTTAAAACATGAAGAATCGATTTAAACAAAGTGTAGAAGAAGTTCCGAAAAAACCCTAACTTTAAAAGAAAGTAAAACAACTTGAAACCGATGATTTTTGCAAAAGAGGTTCGAGAACAGTGTAAAACATAGAAGGAGCAGACTTGAATCGTTTAAAAATAGCCCAGATCTAAGAGATACAAACGAAAATTAGGGTTTCAAAAGAAACCCAAATAGAGATGGAAGAACCTGCTTAGAACTTCAAAGATCATAACCAATATAGTGTGATTTTGCTCAAAATCACACCAGAGAAGTCATGAACAGCCAAAACAACAACCCTAGACATAAGTCGGTGTGGCCCAGGGCCTTTGAAGGCCTCAGAGAAGATGAGCAAGGCAATGGATGAGCCATTGGAGGCTTGGGGTGGAAGGGTGGTCGCCGGAGAAGACCGGAGAAGGGAGGTGGTTGAAAATGATTTAGGGTTAGGCTGATAGAAGAGAGGAGATGACAGTATCTGAAGGCAGCGGGCTGTAGGGAATGACTAGGGTTACGGGGTGTTAGGAGTTAAAAAATGAAGGAAATGATACGGGCCGTTGATCTGAAAGATCAACGGCCATGATCTAACGGGTTCTGGGTCGGGTAAGTGTGTATAAGGTATGGGTCGAGTAATTGGGTATGAAATTGGGCTGGGGTTGGGTTCAATTTAGGCTATAATTGAATGCCAAATCTGGCTATAATTTAAATAGCCAATTTTTCCCTATTTAATTTATAATAAGTAATAAACAATTTTTGGAAAATAATTTTCTATACCGAAATGATTTAAAATATATAATTATCATTTTAAAAATATAGGGGCCAATTTTACACATGTAAAAATAATTATACATTAAATGGGCAATATTGTAATTATATGCAATTTTAGCTTAAAATACCAAATGCAATTATAAAAAAATGCATAAAAAATATTTTAACCATATTTTGAAATAAGTATAGAAATTAAATGAATAAATCATCATAACAATAATTTGGGAAAAAATTATTGGGGATTTTATGAATAAAAGGGAAGGAAATAAATCAATTTAAATCCTTAAAATTATGGGGAAAATTATAAAAATATTGTGCATGCTTATACATGCATATATATGTTATTTCAAAGGTATTTATGCATATAAAAATATATAGAAAAAAATTGGGTATCAACAATACTCAGAACAAGAATGAATCGACTATGACGAAACCTTCGCTCCAGTAGCTCGCTTGGAGTCTATACGAATTCTTCTGGCATATGCATCATTTAAAGGATTTAGGTTATTTTAGATGGATGTCAAAAATGCCTTTTTGAATGGATTTATTGAGGAAGAAGTATACGTGAAACAACCGCCTGGGTTTGTAGATTAAAAGTTTCCCTACCATGTATATAAGCTCACTAAGGCACTATATGGACTAAAGCAAGCTCCACGTGCTTGGTATGATAGACTTAGTTCTTTTCTTGTTGGCCATGAATTCACAAGAGGTAAAGTAGACACTACCTTGTTTATTAAAAGGTCATCAAAAGGTAATCTCATTATTCAGATTTATGTTGATGATATTATATTTGGTCGTGCTAACCCTCTTATGTGCAAGGAATTTTCAAATCTTATGCAAAGCAAATTCGAAATGAGCATGATGGGAGAGCTAACATTCTTCCTTGGACTCCAAATTCAACAATCTGAAGAAGGAACCTTTATATGTCAGACCAAACACACAACGGAACTGATTCAAAAATTTGGCATGAGCAATGCAAAATCCATTGGCACACCAATGAGTCCTTCAACAAATCTAGACAAAGATGAACAGGGAATCCCTGTTGATGAAACTAAATATCGTGGAATGATTGGATCATTATTGTATCTGACGGCAAGTCGAAGAGAATTATTCGATATCTCATTGGGACTGTATCTCATGGACTATGGTATCCTCGCTCTAACTCTTTTAAACTAGAAGGTTTTTCAGATGCTGACCTTGCAGGTGATAAAGAAGATAGAAAAGCACAAGTGGTACATGTCAATTACTTGGAAAGGCATTGATATCCTGGAACAGTAAAAAAACAAGCATTAGTTGCATTATCCACCACTAAAGCTGAATACATTGCCATTGGACAATGTTGCGCACAATTACTGTGGATGTCCCATCAACTGGGTGACTATGAACTTTCGTTTAAACCTATACAAATTTTTTGTGATAATTCAAGTGCTATTTGTCTTTCAAAAAATCCTCTGCATCATTCTAGAGCAAAGCATATACTCCCTCCGTTCCAATTTATGCGAACCTATTTGACTGGGCACGAGTTTAAGTAAAAATTGAAGACTTTTGGAATTTGTGGTCCTAAACAAGTTCAAATGGGCCCCAGAGAATTTGTGTGGTTATAAAAGCTTCTCATTAAGGGTAAAGTTGTAACTTTAAGCTAAATTGTTACCAAATTTAGAAAGGGTTCATTCTTTTTGGAACGAACCAAAAAGGAAATAGGTTCACATAAACTGGAACAGAGGGAGTAGATATTAAGCATCACTTTATTAGAGATCATGTTCTTAAGGGAGACGTAGAAATATCTTTTATTGGAACTACTGATCAGTTAGCAGATATTTTTACTAAGACATTATTAGAGGATAGATTTTGTGCTTTAAGAAAATTACTTGGCATTACTTGCTTAACTAATAACCTATAGGACCTATGTGTACTGCAGTTACTTTTACAGGTGTAATGATTGTCCTTTACTCATGCATTAATTACGACTCTGTTTTCCCCTCTCTTTTTCTATTCTTTCACATCAGTTCGTCGTTCTAAGTTGGAAAGCCAATCATCGTGTCCCTTTAACTGACGCCTTTTCCTTTTCTATACTCAATTGTCAGAAGGTTTTCTTCTTAAGGCGGAGAACCCTTTTCAGTCACTTTCCTCTCTATCATCTAGAAAACCCTTCTCCAAAGCTCCGATCAAACCTCTTTTCCTTCATTGGCCAAACAACCTAGAAATCCCTCTGCTTCCACCAGAAAAAGTACCCGCTCCAAAGTAAAACCTCCTTCTATGCCCCCAAAACAAGTAGACCTAGGGTCCGACCACTTTGAGGATTTGCTTCTTCGCAGGGAGATTTCTCTGACCACTCTCAAACCTTAGGAGAAAAAGCCCTAGGAAAACGACCCATGGAATACCCCCTGTTTCTTCTACCCCAAAGAAATCCAAGATTGATCTATCTGGCTCTCTAGAATCTGACCTGAAATTCTAGGATTCTCCAAATAGGGATTTCTTCATTGCTCTGAAGGACAAGCCCATTGTTCATGGAAGGGTAGTCGACCTTGATGACATGGAAGCCCTAAATTGTAAGGTCAAAAACCTTTTTGTTCATCAAGGATGGGCTAAGTTCCTCTCTATTCATCCGCCTAAGGTCTATGAATCCCTGGTAAAGATATTTTATGCTAATCTCTGTTCTAGTAAACCTGACAGAATAGAATCCTTAGTGTTAGGTAAGCGCATTGTTCTAGATTGTGCCCTGTTTGATTCGTTCTTTCAGTGTCGATGTTCTGATTTTCCTATGCTTTTCGAAATCACCTAACCCGATGATTTTGAAATTTCTTTTGACCAAGCCAAACAGTGTATTGCTGAATGTCCCTCTGACTCCCTTCCCAACCAGTTAGGTCCCAGTGATGTCAGTTTCGAAACTCAAGTCCTGGCCTACATTATAGCAACTACTCTACTTCCCCGCACTGGTTCCTTTTCAACCTTCTCTCAAAGAGACACTTTTTTAGTATACTGTCTTGTGACCAAACTCAAAGTCAAATTGTCCTCCTGGGTCATCAGTTTCATTATTGAAAGTGCTGAAGATCCCACCAGTCTACCCTATGGCATGGCCATCACTCACATTCTGGAAGTTCACCAAATTTCCCTGTCCAACTATCCCTTCATCACTGTTTCAAAGTGTTACAATTCTAGAGTCTTTGCTAGTATGGGTTATATGAGTGTGAAGGGCTCCTGGGTTAAGAAGCACGAAGGTGAAGCAAAGCATGCTTCTATAGAGCCCAAACCTAAACCCTCTGTCTCTCATCCCAGCCCTGGTGATTCTGGCCTTAGTGAAAAGCTTCGTGTCATTGACACTCAACTCTCTGAAATAAAAAAATCTCCTCACATCTACTCAGTCTACTGTTGGTGACATTCATGTCATCTCCAAGTAAACAGGGTTTGATGTGTCAAAGATTAGAGTTGTTGCTCTCAGAGTTAGGGAGAATGCTGTCAAAGCTTTCAGGGAGATTCATGACAGGTTGGATGGAGTGAGCATCTCAGCCAATGCTAGCTTTGAACAATTGAAGGAGGCCATCTGCAACACTCTTACTTACTTTCTGCGTCGTTAATATGGTTGCTTAAGACAATTTTTTTGTTGTGTTGTTTTTGGGCTGTTATCTCAACCATTGGACAATTTCTACTGTTTAATGCTATCTATTCTGTTTAGTTCTTGGTTTGTTCCCTCTTTGCTGATACCAAAAAGGGGGAGAATAGTATATGTTGTATCTGTACATGTATAGTTGACTATGTGGCAAAAGTAGCATCATGGCAGGAGTAGCATCATGACAGGAGTCGACTCCAACCATGGACTAGTCAACTGCATGAACTGAGGGGTGTGCCATGAACCTGTCAACTGCATACATTGAGGGGGAGTAAAACATAGGGAAGTCAACTGGTGTTTATACATATATACTATTTTGTCATCATCAAAAGGGGGAGATTGTTAGATCTAATTTTAATGATGCAAATAATATATTTATGCAGGAAATCAATTACAGAAGATCAAGGAATCAAGGAGCTACTACAAGATTGCTGAAGTCAATCTGGATGTTTAAGGAAAGAAATCAAACAGCAAAGAGTACGAATCAGTCAGCAAAGATCATGGACAGCTGCGATGGAAAGGATCAAGCAAGCCTAAACTTAAGGCATCAATCAAGGCCAGCACATTCAATTCGGAAGATTGAAGTAGTCAAAAAGCATCGAAGATTCTGTAAGAAGATTAGCTAAGCGGCTAATTTGGAAGGACCAACAATCAAGGAGTAAACCCTCATCATTAACATCTGTAGAAGGAAAGCTGTCAATTTCCTCTAATCAAGGAAGAGCAACGACAAGCAATCTTATTCTTGGAAAGAATCAATCTCTTTCCAAGGATCAAATCTCTTGGGTTGTCAAGTCTCGTCAGCAAACGGTTTTCACCAAAGTATTTATACTCAGCATCAAGCCTTAGACAAATATACTTTGATCAAACCAAAAATCTTCTCTTTATTCTACTACAAACAAATATTGTAGTTCTCTAAGATCTGTTATGTAACAAGTTAGAGAAAAAAGGAGAGTACAACACTGGTGAGGCATTGTATCAAAAGAGACGAGTGTTAGAGGAACTGAGCTATCACGTCATTTCCATTGTACTCGAAGAAACGCATTTACTAAAGAGAACTCCCTTGCAACCCAAGGGGACTGGACTAGGATTCACATTGACTCCGAACCAGTATAAAATTTCGGTGTCTTTAATTCCTGCACTTACTTTCTGTGTTTTATATTCTGATATTATAACTGTTAGGTTTTTGCATCTAGTCAACTAATTGAGAAACCAGTCAACTAATAGAGATTACGTTTAAAAATATACAATCCCCCCCCCCCTTCTTGTACTTTCATCGGGAATTAATAATATTTAGACAATTGTTAACCAAAAAAAAAATGTTTAGACAATTATGCAAGTCAAAGGTCCGTTCATAATATAGGATTGTAAACATTTTGCAAGAAAAATATATTTCAGAAAAATGAGGATATTTTTTTAGACTAATGTAAATGAGAGGAACGTATACAAATCCAACATGGAATTAATTCCTAAAACAAAAAAATCTGAGTATATTTTGCCCAAACCACTCTTTAATGCTATTAAAAGGGGTGAAAGTTGAAAGTTTTAGATTCTATTGAATTTGTTATGGCATTAAAGGATTATGTTCCGCCGCTATGAATAGTTAACTAAATCTCCATTTTCAGGAAATTAAATATATGAGTGAAATTTCTTTAACTTAGAAAAAACTCTCAATGTAGTGATAAAAGAAGTTTAAAAAAAAAATTAAAAGTCATAATTCGTTTTTTAGTAGTAAACTAGTAATTATGATATCAGTTTAGCATGTTTTGAATCCGTATCTAATACGGTCTTGGATGACCTGTGGACTGGTACGTAAAGTATTATGTATTTACGTTAGATTCGAGAAAGATCACATATTCAATCCTAATAAAAATATAATAATTATAATAATTATTTCTTCGGTTGAACTCGTAACTTATTCACATACAAAATAATTTTACGTTGTTCCAAGATAGTCTTCGAATTGAGGTCACCTTAATATTGGTACAGGTCGTACAAGTGGATTGTTTAAGGCATGTTACCAAAGGACGTATAAGGTGCTGAGACCTGCAACTACAACTTGCCAATGATTCATCTGTATATGGCCAAACAAGTAAATTTTTATTTAAAATTCTTTTATTCTCTCATTTCTGTCTTAATTAATAGTAACTTATTAGGCTGAAACCTTTGCTTGTTTCTAGGGATTTAATTAATGGTGCGGAAGTCATCGACGTTATATTTGTCCTTTAGCCATCCGTGAGAATGAAATTTTTGGATGCAAATGGCAGTAACCAAATCTCCACGTTGCATGAGATACCTAACTACTACCAAAGAACACGTAAATATGGATTCATTCGTTAGAAAAACGGTGCCATGTAAAATAATACCGTCACAGCTTTTTCAGCCTCAGTCCTAATTAAGGGGTTATGTTTGTTGGTATTCATATTTATCTTTCGCTATTTGCCTAGTGGCACAAATTATTTCGTATTTATTCAAAATTTTGGAAATAATTACACTTAATTAAATAGTAAATTTCGATTTGAGTAGTTCAAGAGATCCCTAGCCTATATTGAGGATACCAAGAGATCCTCGAGATACCAAGAGATCCCTAGCATATATTGAGGATACCAAGAGATCCTCGGGATACCAAGAGATCCCCGGTTATAATCCTTGTTATGAGTGGTATTTTCTGGTGTGTGTCTTTATTTCTGTTTCATTATTGTACTCTTATTAACCTATATAGATTCTTACTATAGATTTTCAATTGTACTACTTACCTTATCCTATCATCTTTATATTTATTTAATCTCAGTAGGGCCCTGACCTTTCCTCGTCACTACCCAATCGAGGTTAGGCTTGGCACTTACTAAGTACCGTTGTGATGTACTCATGCCCCTTCTGTGCATGTTTTTCATGTGCAGATCCAGGTACCGCTGCTCAGGCCTATCATCCTTGAGGAGGCGACTGTTCTAGAGACTTTAAGGTACATCTGCCACGTCCGCAGACCGAGAAGTCCCTTTCTATTCCTGCTTTTAGTATTTAGATCTTCTGTATAATTTATGTTCTTATTAGATATTCCGGAGTTAGAGCTATGTAGTATTGATCTTAGCTTGTGATTCATGGGTTTCCGGGTCTTGGATTTACGTATTGGTATTGAGAGTTAAACATGGTGTATGTCGAGTGGCACATTTAAACACTATTATTACTTTATTCTTGTTTTAAATTGTTTTACTTCCTCAAATTTTGGTTTTTCTTCCGTAATTTAGGCTTACCTAGTAGTAGAGACTAGATGTCGTCACGATGGTTCACAGAGGGCGAACCGGGGTCGTAAAAAGTTGGTATCAGAGCTCTAGGTTCATAGGAGTCATAGATCACAAGCCGGTTTATTAGAGTCTCGCTGATCGGTACGAAGACGTCTGTACTTATCTACGAGAGGCTGTGTAACTGTTAGGAAAATTCCACTTCATTTGATTTCCTTGTCGTGTGATATTTTGACATCACAATTCTAAACTTCTGTCTTCTATTCTCTCACAGATGGTGAGGACACGTGTTACCCGAGATGATCAGGCACCCGCGTCCCCTACTGCAGCCCTCAGAGGACGGGGCTGAGGTAGAGGCCGAGGACGCGCATGTGGTGCAGCCAGGGCACCTGTACGAGCTGCCGCCGAGGTACCACCAGCTGATCCAGCTGGAGTCCAGGCACATAACACGCCTACTGCTACTACTACTCCAGCTCTTCAGGAGACTTTGGCACAGTTCATAAGCATGTACACCACTTTGGCTCAGGCAGGGTTGCTTCCCCTTGTTGTAACTACATCACAGGCTAGGGGAGGAGCACAGACTCCCACCGCCCATACTCCTAAGCAGCGAGTGCATGTTCAGCAGGTCCTTGAGATTATCCCTGTGCCACCTGCAGTGCTAGTTCAACCCGAGGACAGGGCAGCGGCTTCCGAGAATGAGTAGTTGAAGCTTGAGAGGTTCAAGAAATACAAGCCCCATGTATTCAGTGGTCTAGCATCGGACGATGCTCTAGGATTTCTTGATGAGTATTACCGCATTCTTCGTACCATGGGTATCTCAAGATCGAGCGGGGTTTCTTTCACTATCTTCCAGCTTTGAGGAGCCGCCTATGAGTGGTGGCGCACCTATGAGTTAGATAGTCCAGATGAGTCTGCTTCACTGACTTGGACTTAGTTTTCAGATATGTTCCTGAGGGAGTATGTCCCTCAGAGCCTCAGGGACGCATGGCATGCAAAGTTTGAGCATTTGCACCAGGGTGCTTTGACTGTTTCAGAGTATGCTGTCTGTTACACCTGTTTGGCTAGGCATGCACCAGCCTTGGTTTCTACTGTTCGCGAGAGAGTTCGCCGATTTATTGAGGGCCTTATTCCCAGCATCAGATCTAGCATGGCTCGTTAGTTGGAAATGGATATTTCTTATCAGCAGGTGGTGAGCATTGCTAGGAGGATTGAGGGTATGCATGCTAGGGTGAGAGAGGAGAGGGAGGCCAAGAGGTCTCGAGAGTCGGGCCATTATTATGGTGCCCGTACCCTAGCTGTAGGTCATCATGGTAGGGTTTATGTCAGTCGCCCCGTTCATTCAGCTCTTCCAGCAGCCAGTAGTTCTCCAGCTCCTCCTAGGCCCCAGGAGCCTTATTATGTACCTCCGGTTTCTAGCGCGCCTCATGCGCGGGGTGCTTTCAAAGGTCAGTCCAGCAGACCTGGCCCTAGCCAGTCGCAGCTACCATGTCCTCCCAGAGCTTATGTTGTGTGTGGTGACACACGCCACGTGATGAGGGATTGCCCTAGACTTGGGAGGAGTGCACCTCCAAAGACTTCTCAGCCACAGCGTGCCCCGCAGAGTTCTCAGGCTGTGATTACAGCTCCAGTTGCTACCCCACCTGCTCAGCCAGCTAGAGGTGGAAGTCAGGGAGGTAGAGGTCGCCCTCGAGAGGGAGGTCAAGCCAGATACTATGCCCTTCCTGCCCGTACCGAGGTTGTTGCCTCCGATTCTGTCATGACAGGTATTATATTGATTTGCCCCAGAGATGCATCATATTTATTCGATCCAGGCTCTACTTACTCTTATGTGTCTTCTTATTTTTCTCTGCATTTGGGTGTGTCTCGGGATTCTTTGAATTCCCCTGTTTATGTTTCTACTCCTATGGGAGATTCTCTTATTGTGGACCGCGTTTATCGGTCGTGTTTGGTTGCTCTTAGTGGTTTTAAGACTAGAACTGATCTATTGTTACTCAACATGGTAGATTTTGACATGATCTTGGGCATGGACTGGTTGTCACCCTATTATGCTATTGTTGATTTTCACGCCAAAACCGTGACGCTGGCTATGCCAGGTGTACCGCGTGTTGAGTGGAGGGGTACTTTAGATCACACTCCTAGTAGAGTTATTTCTTTTCCTAAAGCTCAGCATATGATTGAGAAGGGGTGTAACGTGTATTTAGCTTATGTGATAGATGTCAGTATTGATACCCCTTCAGTTGATTCAGTCCCAGTAGTACAGGATTTTCCCGACGTGTTTCTAGCTGATCATCCAGGCATGCTGCCTGATAGAGATATTGATTTTGGCATTGATCTGTTGTCGAGCACTCAGCCTATTTCTATTCTTCCGTATCGTATGGCTCCTCCTGAGTTGAAGGAGTTGAAGGATCAGTTGTAGGAATTGCTTGATAAGGGTTTTATTCGGCCTAGTGTATCACCTTGGGGTGCTCCTATCTTGTTTGTGAAGAAAAAAGATGGTTATATGCGTATGTGTATTGATTATCACCAGTTGAACAAAGTGACAGTGAAGAACCGTTATCCTTTGCCTTGTATTGATGATCTGTTTGACCAGCTATAGGGCGCACGAGTGTTTTCTAAGATTGATTTGCGCTCGGGTTCTTCTGAAACCCTAACCCTTCGAGGTTTCTCCGATCTCTTTAGATCTGTTGTGTATCTGTGCTCTCTTTGAGTTTTCAAACGATCTCCCTAACTTTTCTTTCAAAAATTACTTTTCAAAGTCTTTCTTTTACTATTTAGGGTTTTTTGAAAATGCTTAAGTGTTTCTCTGACTTTTTTTTCTTTTTCTTTTGTGTGTATTTTCCTCTAATGTGTTCTATGTTTCCCTTCTACCATGTATGTTCTTCTACTGTGCTTTCTATGTTCCGTTCTTGTATGTTCTTCTACTGTGCTTTCTATACTATGCTCTTATATGCTTTTCTACTATGTCCTGCTATTTTCTTCTACTATGTTCTAGTATGTTTCGCCTACTGTATTCTTCTACCGTGTTCTTAAGTGTTCTTATTATTTTTCTTCTATTGAACTTTGTTTCTTTTAAAAGGATCTTCTTAAGCATGCTTTCTTCTACAGTTCTTATCGGTCACTTCTCATCATATTTCGAATTAGTTTCTTTACTCTGTTTGACTTGAACCCCTCTACTGTATTTACATACTATGCATGAGTTCTGTTGCTGGAAGAAGCATGTTAGAAGTTTTAGTTCTTTTCTGAAACCTCTAAACATGTTTCGATTCGACTACTTGTCTCCTCATCTCTGCATTTGATTCAAGGTGGAAACCCTAGAATTTGGGGGTTCTGTCGAGGTTTGATTGAACTAGGGTTTTATTTTAGAACCCTAAACTCTTTCAGACTGACTTTGAGTCTCTGAACTGAGTTTGGACATCTTTGTTTTCATACAATGCTGAACTTTTGCTAAACTCTTCTACATTGGATTTTTTCTACTGATTTACATGAGAGTCTTTTTTCATGCTCACATGCTCCTTATATATGATGAATTTCCTCTAAATGGTTTTCAAATTTGCAATTAGTGCAAACTTCCTTCTGAATGTGGCTCGATTGATTTCTTTCCATTGTTTGTTGATTCTCCATGTTACTAAGCCTAAGTTAAAACCTTTCTTCATCTTTTCTGACTCGGTTCATTTATGCAAAATCTCGGACTCTTTTGATTTACTGTTTGTTAATTGATTTGCTTACCTTATTTGCACAAACCGTGTATTTCAAAACCTTGTCCTTAAATAACTTTTTATGTATTTGCCCCTGATTGCATGTTGTGCACAAAGTGCTTACTCAATTTCTTTCCTTAAATGGTTTTCACCCGTTTGAATCTGAATCCCTTAATTAAGGGAAGCTTTATGTAATTGATTGACAATCAGTTCCTTAACTGTTTTTCTTGCCTTATTTCTGCCTGATTTGTTTACACTATAAAAGGCACGAGCCTTTTCACACACTACAACATCAGAATCCTTCTAAACTCACACTCTCTTAATAATATTCTCTTCTTGACTGCACTGTGGCCTGTTTTACAAGACTTACTGCTTTCCTTTACTTGTTTCCCTAAAAACTGGTATGTCTTGATTTAATTCTTAGCACCACAACAATGTGTAACTACTTCTTTTGTATCCATGTTCATCTGTTATTTCTGTATATCTCAGCACTTAAATTAGCATGCTGATTTCCTTATGTGTGTTTTGTTATGAACCCCCATTCCTCTATCACCCATATGTGTTTTGAGTGGTGACTTAGGCATGGCAATGTAAGTTGTTGTCCATGAATTAAGTTTGAACCATTGGGGTCTTGACCTCTAAGCAAACAGGCCAGAGAGTGTGCCAGCATCTCCCATTGCTGGGTATGCCCTTCAGCCCGTTTTTCTGTTGCCTCTAACAACTTCCATTCCCCTATATCCTTATGTGTAATGATGTGAGCTGCTACCCTTTTTTTCTTTTCCCCTTTTCAGAATCCTACTTCTACACTTGCACTCTCTCTTAGTCCCTAAGTTCTGCCCCCTCTAGTGAGCCTTGCCTTGGGACCTCGAGCTCCCTTTGAACTTGGACACCTGAGGGCTGGCCCTTCCACACTGTACCATGGCTTAATCCATGATACATTTGGGTGTAAGCACTGCCCGGAGTTCATATGAGACTCTTAAGGAACTCTGACACGCCCCAAATAGGAGAAAGGCTTTGAATATGATCTCTTGGAGTTGATTTACTTCATACTTCAGACTGGAAGTCTGAATCAGGCTCTCTTTGGTTGTCTTTTTAATTTCTGATGTATTTTTTTTCTCTACTTTACTTTTTCTGGGTTGTAATAATTTTGTAATAAAACTCTCGGGGATGGTTAGTGAAAAAGGGGGGGATAACTATGTATGTAAAAGGGGTAGATATCCTGATCATAGGGAATTTCTGATCTCTGCATATCACATAGATATCCTGCCTATAGGAATTATGCACTTTCATATGTAGATATTATGCCTATAAGGAATTTTGCACCCATATAGATATCCTGCCTATAGGTTTCTGAAATTCTGCATTCATATGGATATCCTGCCTATAGTTAAATTTCTGCGTCTCTCATATAGATACCATGCTCATAGTTAACTGTAAATCCGAATCCTGCATATGCATCTGTCACTAGGCAAACCTGTTTATAGGGCTTAAATAACTAACTGCATTTAGATATCATGTTGCTTACAGCATTTAGATGCCATGCCTATAGGATTTCTGCACTCTTGTTATGTCAGTAAAAAGGTTTAAAATCAACAATGCCTAGAAAGTATGCCTATAGGAATAAATAACCAAGTCCGAAACGTCTTACTCGCCTACAAATCTAAAATCATTGTCTAACGTCTACAGAATTTATGATCTTTTGTCAAAACTCGTCTTTCCTAAATAACTGTCAACCTTTTTCTAAAATCAGTATACTTCATCTTTTCTGAAATCAGTAGATATCATGCCTATAGCTTTTCGTCTAACACTTAGGCAAGCCATAGGACAGTTTATGAACTGAATCAGACTTTTATCATCTACAACCAGCAGGCAGGCCTGATTCGAGCTTCTTATCTAAACTATGTAATAAATCAATCTGCCTCCACCGTTTTAGTTTTAATCAGACCCTAAATAGTACATGCAAGTCATGCTATATTATGTGCTTTCTTTGGTTTAAAGGAGGTCTATTTGAGCCCTTTTATTTGTTTATATGCCTCCCCAAACTTGTTATATGTGTTTTGTTTGTCGCCTTAGTGTTTTACCTTTTGAAACCACAAATAAGCCCAATACCTCCTCCCTCTAGGATTAGTAGTCCCAAGTGCCTCCGGGGCTGATAGGATTGGGGCGGGTAATAGCATGCAATAAGTAAACGAGACCATTCCGCGCTTTAATACCTTAACGGGGTGGGAAAGGGTAGACATGGATATGATGACCACGCTATAACATCACGTGTAGCCCCTTACTGAGGAGTGATTACCGGATGTTATGTGGGATGATCCATATTATTAATAAACCTAGGACCCCCCTTCCCTTTGTTTTTTTTGTTTCTTTTAAATCTTTTTAAACCATTTCTTTTAAGAAAATCAACTCTTTTTAGTTCCTTTTTCTTACTTTTGTTTATTTGTAATCATTACGTGAAACTCCCCTCTTGTTTGAAGCCTTTATTTGCCTATGTGTTATTTGCACTTAAGTCACAACAACAGTTTGGCCAGGAACCACACTAGTGGATCCTGAGGGGTGCCTAACACCTTCCCCTTGGGATAATTTCAAGCCATTACCCAATATCTGGTTACTCAAAACAAACCCCTTCTAGTGTCCTAATGCACTTTAATCATTAGGTGGCGACTCTTCAATTCAAAACCCAATTCCCAAACGGGAACGAGTTGTCTCCCAAATGTCATAAACCCGATTTCGCGAGAAAAAGGGGGCGCGACACCTACCTCGGGCACAACGAGGCTCCCAAATTAGGATACGAGTTTACATTTCGTGATATGTATTTAAATACTGCAAACATTTCAGAATCCTCACTAATTTGTTACCTTTTTGTTTTTTGCTTATTATTATTTCCATCCCCTTAGGTTGGTTCACTTATACTGGCCTTATCAGCGTATCACACCAGATCTAGCGGCCCTCCACCTCCTCATCTTCCAAGCAACACAAAAAGCAGAGGGAAAGCAAAGATGGACGACTTAAGTGGGATCCGAAAGGAAAATGCTGAGAATGCAGAGATTTCAGATGGTCGTAGTACTCCGGCTCCGAATGACCTAGTTTTGAGGCTGAAACAAAAGATACTAGAACTACAAGGAGAACTTGAGCAGGTTCGTAATTTGGCAAACTTGTCGCTCACCCTCAATGTCCCTGATATCCACCAACAAAATGCAAAGAACCAGACTCCTCCTCAGAACTAACAACCACAAAATCCTCCCGCACCAAATCAATACGCAACTCCACCCCAGAATATCAATCCACTGCCAATACCAACTCCACCATAACATCATCACCAACCAATTCAGTACCCACCAAACACCACTTACCACACACCCCAAAATACACCACCACTCATTACCGATCCATAAAACTCCACCAATGACCACCACTATACCCAAGTCCCTGGCACCCATCAGAGCAACCCCATATACATAGAAACTATACCACATTCCACCCAACCAATCTCCTGTGCACCAAAATCCTCCGAGAAGGACCTGCTCATTAAAAACATGGCCGAAGAACTCAAGAAGCTAACAAGCCGAGTTCAAGGTGTTTAGGTCGACAGGGGAATAGAAGGATTAAACTATGAAGATCTGTGCATACAGCCAGATATGGAATTGCCAGAGGGGTACAAACCTCCTAAGTTCGAGATGTTTGATGGCGCAGGTGATCCCAAGGTTCATTTAAGGACCTATTATGACAAGCTTGTCGGGGTCAGGAAAGATGAAAAGATCCGGATGAAGCTCTTTATGAGGAGCCTTATTGGGGATGCTTTGTCTTGGTATATCAGCCATAATCCCAAGAAATGGGCTAATTGGGTAAGCATGGCGTCAGATTTCATGGACCGGTTCAGGTTCAACATAGAAAATGCACCTGATGTCTTTTACATTCAGAATCTCAAGAAGAAACCTACTGAAACTTTCCGCGAGTACGCTACTCATTGGATGTCGAAAGCATCTAAGGTCAGGCCCGCTTTGGATGAAGAACAGACGAATAAATTTTTCGTTAGGGCACAAGATCCACAAATATTACGAGAGGTTGATGGTCATCGAAAATCACAAATTCTCTGATATCATCAAGCTCGGAGAAATGATCAAGGAAGGAATCAAGAGCGGGATGGTAACAAATTTTGAGGCACTGTAGGCCATAAATAAAGCATTACAATCAGGCAACATATCAAAAAAGAAAGGGGTTGGAACAGTAATGGTGGGTCGGGGCCCAAAATCTCCAATTGTATACCAAACACCTCCACCCACATACCAAACTCCTCCACCTACATATCAATCCCCTCCACCCACATACCAAGCATCACCACTTACATATCAGCCTTCATCTCCCAGATATTCCTAGCCAGCCACTGTCCATCACACCTATAATTCTCAACCATCCCACTTCCAATCACCACCAGCTCGCCAAAATTATCCAAGACCAAGACCCAACTTCGACCGAAAGCCACCCAGACAATACACCGCCATTGTTGAGCCTATCGACCAACTGTACGAAAGGTTGAAAGCTGCAAGCTACGTCACTCATGTCCCGCTGTGGCATTAGAAAATTCATCCCAATGGGTCAATCCAAACAAAACCTGTGCATACCATTCTGGTATGAAAGGGCACACCACTACTGAGTGCCGAACATTGAAGGATAAGATCCAGACGCTCATTGACAACAAGGTCATACCAGCAAAAGAAGTCGCGCCCAATGTCCGCAACAATCCCCTCCCTGATCACAGAGGCGATGGTATACATGCTATAGAAACAAATGAAGAATGGGACCCTGAGGGGTCGATTGGGCTTATCCGGGAAGGCGATGACTTTAAAATTGCAGTCACACTTACTCCCATTTTAGTACAGACTTAGTCGCCTATTGGTGTTGAGGTAACAACATTAGTTCCATTCGAGGTAGAAATAGCTCCACCGACAGCCACCTCCGCTCCATTTGAAGTATAAGTGGTCACACCTTTTACTGTGACGGTGTCAACTATGCCCCCATTCAACTCAAAGGCGATACCCTGAGATTATGTTGCCGAGGCTCGATGGAAAGGGAAAGCCAAGGTAGAAGAATCTGACGTTGCGCAAGGGATGACTAGAACTGGAACAGTCTATACACCTAAACACCTGGGAGGTTCGAGTAAGGAGGCCACTACTAGGTAGCCTATCATTGAGACTGGGCCAGATGACCTGTGGAGGAAAGTGCAGGCAAAAGAATATTCTGTCATTGACCATCTAAACAAAACCCCAGCTCAGATATCTATCTTGTCACTACTACAGAATTCAGAGGCACACAAGAACGCATTGATGAAAGTACTAAGCGAGGCTTATGTATCCAATAACATCACTAGTGGATAAATGGCCAATATGGTCAGTCAAGTGCTGGAGAGCCATCAGATTATCTTCCATGAAGATGAGTTACCGCCCAAAGGTTTGAATCACAATCGAGCACTGCACATCACAGTATAGTTTGAAGACAAGTTCATTGCCAGGGTCCTGGTTGATGGAGGTTCGAGCCTAAATATTTGTCCATTGGACACTCTGAAGAGGTTGGACAAAGGTTTCCATGAAATACGAATAGGAAGCATGAATGTAAAGGCTTTCGATGGGTCCTAGAGGGCCACGATTGGGGAAATCAACCTTTGCTTGCAGATGGGGCCAACTTGGTTCGACGTTGAGTTCTAAGTGCTTGACATACCAGCCTCATATAATCTTTTGTTGGGCCGTCCATGGATCCATGCAGCTAGAGTCGTGCCTTCTACACTACATCAAGCCGTGAAGTTTGAATGGAACCGCCAGGAGGTAATCTTTCACGGAGATGGAAGTAACCCCATCTACACCAGTCAGATCATCCCGGCCATTGGACATAGAAGAAGGCTAGGAGGGGAAACCTATCATCACATCGAACGGGTCAATGACGTCGAGAAGGATAAGTGGTGGAGTAACAAAATAGAAAGCATACTAGCATGGTCCAGATATAAACTCGACGAAGGGTTGGGAAAGAACCTCTAAGGTATCACTAAGCCGATACAACTGAAAAATCACGGTACCACTTTTGGGCTCGGATACCAGTACATATGGAAAGAGTACAGGGAGTGGTCGCCTCCATGGCATGGACCATATTACCCTCTTGAGAAGCCAATACCACGCCTGGAATAAGCTTTCCACCAGTCCGACACAATATGGGGAACCACGGAAGAAGAAGCACTAGCTGGGTTGAAGGATCTGTTCTTGGAAGACGAGGACATGGATTGTTGTGCAATAATTGAGGAGGAGGAGGAGGAGGAAGAAGGCCTCACTATTCAGATCGTGGCAAAGGGATCTGTTCTCAGAAACTGGACCGCCACACCATCCTGAGCCCGCCGAGTCCCTGGGTAGCTTGGCAATTACTTCTATAGTCGTTCTAGGCATTTAAGATTTCCAGTAATTTTGTTTTAAGATTTCCTTGTTTCAAAATAAACGCTCGATTCATCAAGCCAAGCTTTGTTTGAACAATTTTTTCAGTTTTAATCAAATGCATTTATCCTTTAATATTATTCATTACTATTTTTACACTTTTCCCTTCTATAGTGTTATTATTACTTTTCCTGATGAACCAGTAACTATGACATGTAATAAGGCAATGCAACATGAGAATAGTGACTCAGAGGAAGAGGATGAGATACCCGAGGAAATTGTTAGGGAGATTGAGAATTTTGAGAACAAGTCTAAGTCCAATCTAGACAAACAGAACCAATAAATTTGGGAAACACTGAGACCGTCAAGGAGACCCGCATCAGCATTCACTTGTCACCAACAGAAAAGGAAGAGCACATTCGTTTCCTAAAGGAATATGATGACATCTTCGCATGTTCATATGACGATATGACCGGTTTGAGCACATCTATAGTGGCTCACAAGTTGCCTACTAATCCCATGTATCCGCCAGTCAAGTAGAAACTCAGAAAATTCAAACCAGACATGAGTTTGAAAATCAAGGAGGAAGTTACGAAGCAGTTCAAAGACAAAGTTCTCACTGTAGTTGAGTACCCAAACTGGTTAGTTAACATTGTGCCAATTCCAAAGAAAGACGGGAAGGTCAGGGTATGTGTTGATTATCGGGATTTAAACAGAGCAAGTCCTAAGGACGATTTTCCACTACCAAATATAAATATCCTGATCGATAACTGCGCCAATAATGAACTCCAATCTTTTGTAGATTGCTTCACGGATTATCATCAGATCTGGATGGATGAAGAAGATGCAGAGAAGACAACTTTTATTATTCCATGTGGTGTATATTGTTATAAAATGATGCCATTCGGTTTGAAGAATGTTGGGGCCACTTAAATGAGAGCCATGACAACCATCTTCCATGACATGACACATAAATAAATAAAGGTGTATGTGGACGATGTCATTATCAAATCCAAGAGGGCCACAGATCATATAGCAGACTTGAGGAAGTTCTTCAACAGGCTAAGGAGGTACAATTTGAAATTAAACCCCGCAAAGTGTGCATTCGGGATTCCCGCAGGAAAGTTATTGGGATTCATTGTCAGTCACCGAGGGATCGAGCTTGATTCATCTAAAGTCAAAGTTATTCAGGATTTACCACCACCTAAGAGCAAAAAGGACGTAATGAGCTTCCTAGGGCGGCTCAACTGCATCAGTCGATTCATAGCACAGTCCACAGTCATATGTGAACCCATCTTCAAGATGCTAAGAAAGGATGCCCAAACAAGTTGGACCAAGGATTGTCAGAAAGCTTTTGACAAGAGCAAGGAATAGTTGTCCACACCACCAGTTCTGGTCCCGCTAGAACCAGGACAACCTTTGCTACTCTATCTATATGTATTGGATGGAGCTTTCGGATGTGTTCTGGGACAACATGACGAGACGGGAAGAAAGGAGCATGCCATATATTACTTGAGCAAGAATTTCACACCCTATGAAGCACGATATTCCCTACTTGAGTGCACTTGTTGTGCTTTGACCTGGACAGCCCAGAAATTGAGGCATTACTCTGGGCCTACACTACATACCTCATATCTAGGATGGATCCTCTGAAGTATATATTCCATAAACCCATGCCAACTGGGAAGTTGACTAAGTGGAAAATACTACTAAGTGAGTTCGATATCATTTATATAACTCAAAAGGAGGTCAAGGGACAAGCATTGGCAGATCACCTCGCTGAAAATCTGGTGGGAGGAGAATACGAACCCTTGAAAACGTATTTTCCTGATGAATAAGTATCATTTGTAGGAGAAGACATTACTGAAGCGTATGACGGTTGGAGGATGTTCTTTGATGGAGCTGCAAATTTCAGATGAGTGGGTATTGGAGCAATTTTGGTATAAAAAATGGGTCAACATTATCCTATATCTGCTAAACTCAGATTTTCCTACACCAACAACATGGCAGAGTATAAAGCCTGTATACTATGGCTCAACATGGCAGTCGACATGAACATTCAGGAGTTGTTGGTAATCGATAATTCAGATTTTCTTGTGCACCAGGTACAAGGAGAGTGGGCCACCAAGAATTCCAAGATATTGTCATATCTGCACCACGTGCAGGAATTGAGAAAGAGGTTTACAAAGGTAGAATTCTGACATGTGCCTAGAATTTAGAATGAGTTTGCTGATGCATTAGCCACTTTGTCATCCATGATACAACATCCAGATAAGAACTATATTGATCCCATTCCAGGGAGGATCCATAATCAGCCGGCATATTGTGCTCATGTCGAGGAAGAAGCAGATGGAAAGCCTTGGTTCCATGACGTCAAAAAATACTTGTCAAAAGGAGAATACCCGGAGCATGCAAATCACACTCAGAAACGCATGCTCCGGAGATTGTCAAATCACTTCTTCCACAACGGAGGTAACTTGTACAGAAGAACTCCTGATTTGGGGTTATTTAGGTGTGTTGACGCGAAGGAAGCTTCTAAGTTACTTGAAGAGATACATGCTGGGATTTGTGGTCCGCACATGAATGGTTTCGTTCTGGATAAGAAGATACTCAGGGCAGGTTACTTTTGGATGACCATAGAAACGGATTGCATTCAGTATGTCCGCAAATGCTTTCGATGTCAAGTGCATGCCGATATGATAAAAGTGTCGCCGAACGAACTCAATGCAACAAGATCACCTTAGCCATTCGCCGCCTGGGGGATGGATGTTATTGGTCCGATTGAGCCTACCGCTTCAAATAGACATAGGTTTATTCTGGTAGCCACTGATTACTTCATAAAATGGGTAGAAGCTGCATCGCACAAAGTTGTAACCAAGAGAGTCGTCGCAGATTTTATCAAGGATCGTATTGTCTGTTAATTCGGAGTTCCCGAGTCCATTATTACTGACAATGCCTCCAATCTCAACAGTGATCTAATGAAAGCTATATGTGAAGCTTTCAAAATCAAGCACAAGAATTCCACAGCCTACAGACCTCAGATGAACGGAGCCGTAGAAGCCGCCAACAAAAACATTAAGAAGATACTAAGGAAAATGGTAGAGAACCACAAGCAGTGGCATGAAAAGTTACCTTTTGCTTTGTTGGGGTACCACAACATAGTTCACACATCAGCCGGAGCAACGCCCTACATGCTGGTTTATGGTACCGAGGTTGTCTTCCCAGCCGAGGTGGAGATTCCTTCTTTAAGAGTCATACAGGAAGCTGAATTTAGTGATGCAGAGTGGATAAGGAGCCGATATGAACAATTGGCCCTTATCGATGGAAAGAGGATGAATGCAGTATGTCACGGCCAACTCTATCGGAACAAAATGTCCAAAGCTTTCAACAAAAGAGTCAAACCAAGACGGTTCGCACCAGGGCAGCTGGTACTGAAGAAAATCTTCCCACATCAAGATGAAGCCAAAGGGAAATTCTCTCCCAACTGGCAAGGTCCGTACATAGTTCACAGAGTACTAACAGGAGGAGAACTCATACTTGCAGAAATGGACAGAGAAGTCTGGCCAAAACCGATCAATTCAGACGCGGTCAAGAGATACTATGCTTAGATACTTTACGCTTCCTCGTTTGATGTAATTGAACTATGCTTGACCTGATTCCCATTTAAGAGGGGATACGTAGGCAGCCTTATGGGTTCAGTCATATTATAATAAAATTTTCATTTCTCCCAAAATCAAAAACTGGGGCAGAATTTTGAGGAGAGTCCTCAAAATTCCAGAGCGAGTCCAGCCAGTGCCATCGCATGCCAGGAAATCAGTAACCAGTTAAGAACTGGGGCAGAATTTTGACAAGGATTCTCAAAATTCCAGAGAAGGTTCAGCAGGGTCCATCGTCCGTAAATAGTCAAAAAATCATCTACCAAACTGGGGCAAAATTTTGAAGAGGACCCTCAAAATTCCAATAAAAGATAGTTGCAATGCCTTCGAAATGTGTCACGGTCACTAGTTCATCAAAATTACTTGATATATCAATACGTTTCTAAAACAATTCTATTTTTCAAATATTGTATATTTTCGAAAACTCTATTTCCATAATAGTCAAGGGTCACCCAAGGGAACTCGAAAGGCTTTCAGAACGAAGCAGAGCAAGGCCACCTGATGAAGCAAGAACCAATCTCCCCTCACAAAACTTACAATTTTTCTTTGAACGCAGGCACATTTAACGTAACGATAGCACTCGTGAAACATGTGTACACAAATATAATTCACTATCTATCAGGCCATCAGACATCGAATACATCTCCAGCTAAGAAATACACTGCTCTTACCTACTATTCACTCTTTGCATGGACTAATCCCTATCCCCCCACATTTTGCATGAGGCTAATCCATGCCTCCCTACTTGCATGAGGCTGATCCTTGCCTCCATATTTGTATAAGGCTAATCCCTTCCTCTATATTTGCATGAGGCTAATCCCTGCCTCTCCATTTACATGAGTCTAATCCTTGACTCCATATTTGCATGAGGCTAATCCCTATCTCCCTACTTCCATGAGTCTAATCCTTGACTCCCTATTTGCATGAGGCTAATCCCTGCCTCCATATTTGCATGAGATTAATCCCTGCCTCTATATTTGCATGAGGATAATCCTTGCCTCCCTATTTGCATGAGTCTAATCCCTGACTCCACATTTGCATGAGGCTAATCCTAGCCTCCCTATTTGCATGAGCCTAATCCCCGACTCTGTATTCTCATGAGGCTAATCCATGCCTTTATATTTGCATGAGGCTAATCCTTGCCTCCCTATTTGCATGAGTCTAATCCCCGACTCCATATTCGTATGAGGCTAATCCCTGCCTCTATATTTGCATGTGGTTAATCATTTCCTCCTTATTTGCATGAATCTAATCCCTGACTCCACATTTGCATGAGGCTAATCATTGCATCCCTATTTGCATAAGTTTAATCCCTGACTCCCTACCTGCTTGAGGCTAATCCTTGCCTCCACATTTGCATGAGGCTAATCCTTGACTCCATATCTGCATGAGGCTAATCCATGCCTCCCTATTTCCATGAGGCTAATCCTTGCCTCCACATTTGCATGGGACCAAACACTGTCCATCTTTGCACAAATATTGTTCTATTTCGAGTACTATCTATTTGCTTTTCAAATCGGGCTAAGCTCTGCCCTCCATTTCATAAGACTAATCATTGTCTTGATAATATCATATTATTGCAAATCATAGGCTGAAATATCTCCAATCTATCCGAAGGAATCATAGTCTAAAGGCATCATCCTCGTAGCCAGAAGACACCATTCCATGGCCTGAGGATCCCTTAATCTTGCATATCATTATTCAAAGGCGTCATGCTTCAGAGGCACCATTTTCATGGCCCGAGAACACCATTTCATGGCCTGCGAATCCCTCACTAAACAATTCATGGCCTAGGATGTCATGGTCCAAGGACGTCATCTTTAACCGTCCGAAGACAACCTTCATGGTCCAAAGGGAGTCTTCATCATGTTTAAATTTTCGCAGACACATTTGTAGCATCTTTTATCTGCATGTAACTAGTAAGCAACCACTATCCTAGCAGGAGAAATCTCACTCTCATTCCCTCCAACTATCCTGAGCCTTAACCGCTCACCGTAGCCGCTTCCGCACCTCGTGTCCGTTCTTGCAATAATTTCATCGACATACTCTACGGGTGAATCCAGAACTACACATGGCCTGATTTCTGTAAAACCAGGGATATGTAGGCAACTCAAAAACCGGATTCCGGTCTCTGTCTTTCAAAACATCTCGTTCGGTCAAAATTGACCATCATTTCTTTACCCGAAAACTCTTTCATCTTTCTCGAGTAAAGAAAGGCAGCTGTTGATACCCAATTTTTCCTATATATTTTTATATGCATAAATACCTTTGAAATAACATATATATGCATATATAAGCATACACAAAGTTTTTATAATTTTTCCCATAATTTTAAGGATTTAAATTGATTTATTTCCTTCCCTTTTATTCATAAAATCCCTAATAATTATTTTCCAAATTATTATTATTATGATTTATTCATTTAATTTCTATACTTATTCCAAAATATGGTTAATATATTTTTTAAGCATTTTTTATAATTGCATTTGGTATTTTAAGCTAAAATTGCATATAATTGCAATATTAGCCCATTTAATGTATAATTCTTTTTAGATGTGTAAAATTGGCCCCTATATTTTTAAAATGATAATTACATATTTTAAATCATTTCCGTATAGAAAATTATTTTCCAAAAATTGTTTATTACTTATTATAAATTAAATAGGGAAAATTGGCTATTTAAATTATAGCTAGATTTGGCTTTCAATTATAGCCTAAATTGAACCCAACCCCAGCTCAATTTCATACCCAATGACCCGATACAGATCCTATACACATTTACCCGACCTAGAACCCGTTAGATCATGGCCATTGATCTTTCAGATCAACGGCCCATATCATTTCCTTTCTTTTTTAACTCCGAACACCCCTAACCCTAGTCATTCTCTACAGCCCGCCACCTTCAGATGCTCTCCTCTCCTCTCTTCTATCAGCCTAACCCTAAATCCTTTTCAACTGCCTCCCTTCTCCGGTCTTCTCTGGCGATCACCCTTCAACCCCAAGCCTCCAATGGCTCTTCCATTGCCTTGCTCATCTTCTTTGAGGACTGCAAGGGACCCTAGGCCACGCCGACTTGTGTCTAGGGTTGTTGTGTTGGCTGTTCATGGCCTCTCCGGTGTGATTTTGAGCAAAATCACACTATATTGGTTACAATCTTTGAAGTTCTAAGCAGGTTCTTCCATCTCTATTTGGGTTTCTTTTGAAACCCTAATTTTTGTTTGTATCTCTTAGATCTGGGCTATTTTAAACGATTCAAGTCTGCTCCTTCTATGTTTTACACTATTCTCAAACCTCTTTTGCAAAAATCATCGATTTCAAGCTGTTTTACATAATGTGTACTTGTACATATTGTGTTCAGCCTTATGTAATTTGCATCTATTACATATTGTGTACTTGTACTATGCAGAAAATATTTCCTTAATTAGCATGTTCAGTCTTATATGATTTCTTTCCTTATTCGTTATTTATTACCGTTTGAGGTTAACTCCTCAATTAAAGGGAGTACTTACCTTGATTTCCTGACTAATTGATTCTGAGTTCCTTAATTGCTAATGGACTTTGCTTTTTACCTTATTTAACTACCTACTTTCAAACTATAAAGACCTAGTCTTTCATTAGCACAACACACGAACTCTTGGTTCAAAACTATCTCTCACACTTAAACTTCCTGCTATCTTGTGTACTACTTTCTACTACTCTAAGTTAGCCGGTTGCAATCCAAGGCTAACCATTGTGTTCTCTTGTCCTTTCACTCTGCTTACTATCCTCTTTACTGGTATGTTCTAGTTTCAATTCATAGTTCTAACAACAATATGATTTTCTTATTGCTTCAATTCATTTTGTTTCTAGTTTGCTTCTATTTGTGGTTTTATTGTGAAACTTGTAGTTGATGGTTACATTATTAGCATGTTATTCCCCTGCCTTGGGATCAGTATATTTCCCCCCTTATGTGTGTTTCTGAGCATGTCTTACCAGTTATCTCTTACTTGTTGTGTATTTACCATCATATTCTCCATGAATCCCTAAATCCCTATCACCCCCTATGTGATTTTGTTCTTCATGTCTGATTCTGTGACCTATGTATGGTCAGCTACTTCTGAGCATGTCTATACCAATTCCTAGATCTTTGCTTAATTATGTGTCCTATGTATCCCCAAACCCCTTGACACATGTTTGTGACTACTGAACCTGACTTGGTGTTGTGACTCCTGGCTGTGTGTGAACCATGTTTTAAAGGTGTTGGGTGTGGTCTTCTGTTTATATCTTCAATCTCTTTTCAAACAGTCTCTGTGTTTTACTAAGTCATTTTCAAACAAACTTCCTTTTTAATATAGTTTTTCCACTAAACTTGTGTCAATTACTTTCACACTACTCTTAGTCAATAAGTTATGCCCCCTCCAGTATGTGTACTTCTTGGGATCCTCTTGAGAACCCTCTGAACTCTGGCATACTGAGGCTGGCCCTTCCACACTGCACTTGTTCAATTTTTGGTTACTAAGTCTAGGTGTAAGCACTGCCCGGGATCTTTGAGATCCTTAGGGAACTTTGATTCACCTAGACTCTGAAATTGTCTATGGAATTAAGGCATTTGAGGCCATTGGAGGCTTTGGAAATCTTGGACCTAATTGAAGGCTCCCTATAGAATATCTTCTTGTTTTCTTACTTACTTATGTAATTCATTCATTGGTCTGTAATAACTTGTAAACAATATTGGGGTATTTAGTGAAAGGGATGGGTAGTTGCATGCTTTATGGAGTAATACGGGTAGAAATCATGTTCATAGGATTTTATATTTAATCTTATTGCTTTAACAAGTAGAAATCATGCTTATAGGGCTTTACCCTTTTTTTTTGGAAACCATGCCTATAGGTTCCAAGTAATCATGCCTCAAATGTCATAAAATCAGATTAACTAATAGATGTCATGCCTATAGGACTTAACTCAGATTCTGGTAGAACAAGTGTCATGTATGTTCTCATGCCTGCAAGTTTTCTTATAATCAGTATCAAACGTACATATCATACCTATAGGAAATCATACTCGAATTCTTGCCTGTTAATCTAAGCTAGTCTGAATAATTCACCATAGTCCACGCTTAGTTCATTTCTGAATTGGTTTAATTAAGTAGCGAAAATACATAAAATGCCCATCAAACTTGTTCGGAAAAATCATTTACACACCTTAACTGTACGGGCGACCTACATCCCCTCTATTCTTGTTTGGGGTGAATTTAATATCCCATTGGTAACACATAGTCAGTCTTGTGATGGGATGTGTAGTACACGCGCGCCACGTGTCAAAAGCCCCTTTATTTTTCCCCCACTTATTTCGTTACCTTTTTTGAACTCTTTTTTCTGTGTCATCCTCATCACCATCTACACCACCATGGAAGATCCAACACTTTCAGCTTTAAAAAGTAGGGGAAAATTCCTCGTCGAAAAAAATGAAGCCGGCAAATCCCAAACTTTTCAGTCAGTTAAAATCCTTCAAGCTTCGGCAAAATTTATGTCCAAACAGGCCAGATTGTATTATTTATTCATTTTTTTTCAACGAAATATTACAAGAAATAAATCAGAAAGACAGGATTTTTTGTAGCTAGTACAAGTATATATAGATATATATATATATATATATATATATATATATATATATATATATATATATATATATATATATATATATATGGGTGTGGAAAGTACACGTGGTATTTTCCTATTGCTGAAAGGTGGTGAAGAGTATTTCTATTCTAGTAAAGAAAAAGTAGAAGAGAAAACAAGAAAAAAGAAAAAAAGTAGAGGGATGGAGGCAGATACAATGGCGGAAAATGGAGATACAGTAGTATCTTGGATGGAAAAAGGAAAATGGTTACAGGAAGAAGAAAAGGTAGAGAGAAAAAACAAAAAGGGAAAAAAATAAGAAATGAAGAAGTAAAAGAAAAAGGGACGCACACGGTAAATATATATGTCTATTTTAAGTCCTTTCCCTCTTACACGCGAGTTTGGGAGAGTGAAACTACTTCCTTTGCCACGTCACCATTTATGGTGATATTAAATTCACCTCAAATAAAAATAAAGGGGACATAGGTCGCCCGTAAAGTTAATGTGTGTAAATAATTTTTCCGGACAAGTTTGATGGGTAACTTATGAATTTTCTCAATTAAGTATTCCATATTTCCTGAAACAAGTTCTTTAAAACTGCCTTAATCTCATTAGATATCATGCCTATATGTGTTACAGAAATCCATTTCAAAACCTGCTTTGTTTCACTATACTAGTTTGCTAATCAATACTCCGCATATAGGAAAGCCTTTAGGGCGTCTTCAAAACTGCATTTCTGAAAACTGTTTCTATTGTTTAATGTTTTTCTGATCTTAACAGGCTTTTAAAAATTCATAGGCAAATGCTAGGGTCACTACTCCTAAGTTTCTAAAAAAATAAGTTGTTTGATTCTGCATATTCACTTAGATATTCTGCCTTAGGACACTGTCTAATAAAAGCTCTTAACTGTGCTTGAGTCGTTCTGTTTATGTGCTTGTTTGAGGAGGAAATTATGAGCCTCTAATTGCTCCAATTTATGTGTTGAAAGTTCTAAGTGTTTTGATTGTCGCCTTAGAATTTTCACCTTTTTAAAACCTTAGGGGTCCGTCTAGAACCACCTATAGCTAGAGGTCCTAACTCCCTCCAGAACCATTAAGAAGGAATGGGCAGCAGCACGCAATAGAAATCATTGACCAAACACTCGCTTTGTATGACCAATAAGGGGATGGGAAGGGTAGATATGGGATATGATGACTACGCGCTAATATCACATGTAGCCCCTTATTGAGGAGTGTTTACCGGATATTGTGCGGGGTGATCCTATAGGATAACCAACCTAAGACCCCTCCTTCATCAAAACTCTCTTTTATTTAAACCTTTGATTTTTTTACAACTTGTCCAAATCTTTATCTTATTATCCAACGTGATTTACTTGCAACCTATTTAATTCAACTGTTTGTATGGACTAATTTGTGAATATAAATTCAGATGGGACCCATAGTTGTGGACCAAGAGGGGTTCCTAACACCTTCTCCTCGAGGTTACTTCGAGCCCTTACCCTAATCTCTAGTAATGCAAACCAATCCAAGAGTTAATTACTCTAGGTGACCTAATGCACCGTAATCCTTAGGTGGCGACTCTCCAAATACCCAATTCCCAAAAGAAAATGAGTCATTACACCCCATGAATGTCGAAACCCATACCTCTCCCCACGAGGAGGAATAAAAGGGGCGCGACAAGTATCCTTGAGCAACTAGTCTGGCTTTATTCCTTACGTCCTTTCCATCCTCGTTCAATTTGTTTTTGAAGACCCACTTTGTTCCGATTACAGAAATATTTTCAGGTTTGGGTATCAGATTCCGCACCTGATTTTTACCAAACTGATCTAACTCTTCCTGTATTACTTGAACCCAACTTGAATCTTTTAGAGCTTCCTTTATCTTCTTTGGTTCAACTTGAGAGCTTAATGCAACATTTGCGTTTTTTAGAGCTCCTCTGATCTTCATTCCTTCATTTGGATCCCCTATGATGAATTTTTGAGAATATTCAGGCTCGCTTCTCCATTCATTTGGACGTACTACATTAGTAGTCGACTCGATTGGATGATCTGGTACACTGCTACTGATTTCATTAGTTGGCTCTATTGTAGCAGATATATCAGTCGACTCTTGAGATTTGCTTGTCTCTTGAATTTCTTGAGCTTGATATTCATCACCTGCAGTAATTCCTTTCTCGACCAAGGGATTATTTTCATGGAATATAACATGTACAGATTCTTCCACACATAATGTGCATTTATTATAGACTCTAAAAGATCTACTATTTAATGAGTAGCCCGAAAAAATACCTTCATCACTCCTTGGGTTATGAAAGTAACTGATATTGGGACATTTACCTTTCGATAATTCATAGGGAGTCTTCTTCAGAATGGGCCTTATGAGACATCGGTTGAGAATGTGACATGTTGTACTTACACCTTCTGCCCAAAAATGATTTGGCAGTGAATGATCTAGTAATATGGTTCTTGCCATATCTTGGAGGGTTCTGTTTTTTCTTTCTACAACCCCATTCTGCTGTGGTGATCGTGGTGCAGAGAAATTATGAGTGTATCCCTAATCATTATAGAAATCTTCAAATGCTCTACTTTCAAATTCTCCTCCATGATCACTCTAAATTGTTGTGATCAGACATCCCTTTTCTCTTTCAATCTTTTTGCAGAAAACTTCAAAATTTCTTAATGTTTCATCCTTATGAGATAAGAAGATTACCCAAGTGAAACGCGAATAATTATCAACAATAATAAAAGCATATCTTTTTCCTCATATACTAGCAGTTCTAGTAGGCCCAAATAAGTCCATATGAAGCAATTGCAAGGGTTTAGAAGTAGATACAATATCTTTATTTTTGAAAGAGTTTCTGGCCTACTTACCAATTTGACATGCATCACAGATATGAGTTCTAGAAAAATTCAGTTTAGGTAGGCCAACAACTAACTCATGTTTGGACAATTTTTCTATCAAATGCATGCTAGCATGACCAAGTTTCCTATGCCATAACCATGGATCATCAAACATGGACGTTAAGCAAATATGACCATCTATATTTTCAAAACTATCAAGGATATAAACATTTCCATATCTTTTTCCAGGAAGGATTGTTTTACCTGATTCGTCTTCAATAGCACATCCTGTTTTCTTAAAATTTATCTCATATCTTGAGTCGCATAGTTGACTTATGCTCAAGAGATTGTAGTAGAGTCTACCGACGAGATAAACTTTAGTGATGTCACAGTTGTTATTGAAGGGAATTGTTCCCGTAGCAATTATTTTACCTATTGAGTCATCCCCAAACTTAACGCTTCCTCCATCAATTTTTGTAACTTCTTGAACAGGTTTTTGTCGCCTGTCATGTGACTGGAACATGCACTGTCTAGATACCATTTTTCTTTGCGGCTTATTCTGTGGTGTTCCTGCAAAACAAAGTGATTACTTTCTTTTAGGTACCTAAGCTTTCTTGGGTCCTGGAGGGTTAGTATTGCTAGATTCAGAATTGTTTTTTGGTTTTCAAACCCATCCTGAAACATTTGCTTTATGAAAGTGACAAAAAGAATATTTGTGCCCACTTTTGTTACAGTAGTGACACGTAACTTCTAACCCACCTTTAGGTCTTTCATTAGTGTTAGTACTAGTGGACTTTGTTCTAGCTGGTCCCTTTCCAATTGACTTGTAAGTCGTCTGGTTTGACCTGATAGAACTGTGACTGGTAGATTTGAGCATACCATTAAGTTGCATTTGCAATTCCTCAAACTCTTCTTGAAGTACTTCTTTTTAAATTTCAAATACTTCAGGTTTGAGTTTCCAGTCTTTAACTTCTTTATTTAGTCTCTTAAGCTCATTCATCATTTTTTGAGACTCTTTCAAGTTAAATTAAGAATATCCTGCAATTCATTGCATCTTTCACAGTTATAAGATCTTACCTTACTTGTTTCACCTCGTGCCATGAAACAGTTTTCATTTTCGTCATCTGAAGTGTCCTCATATGTCTAGCATCCTGAGGATTTGGTCATTTCAACTTCCAGAATCGTCATGAAGCAAAGATTTGCTATCTCTTCGTGGTCTGAACTGTCCTCATCACTCCAGCTTCCAAAATATTTGTTCTTATTAAAGCCTCTAGATATTTTTCTTTTTAGTTCTGGGCATTCAGCTTGAATGTTTCCAAATCTTCCACACTCATAGCATTTTCTATCATTCTTATCTTGTTCGTTGTATTGCCTAGATCGTCTTGGCGGAATTCTTCCTTTCTTTGTATTTCTGAATCTTCTCATTAAGCCATCCATGTTTCTCGATAGCATAACAATCTGTTCTTGTAGAGCTTCAGGATCATCATCAATTTTGCTTTCAGCTATTTCAGTTGAAGCCTTGAATGCCACTATTTTCTTTTTTCTTCTTGACTAGTCTTCTTGAGATGTGTCTTTTCAAAGGCTATGAGTTCTCCCCATAGTTCATCATATGATAATTTGTTTAGATCCTGAGATTCAAGTGTGACTACTTTCGTAGTTCATCACTAGTATATGGTTTGCCAAATGCCTTTAGATCGCTTATTATTTTGCTGAACCTAGCAAACATCTCTTCAATAGATTCTCCTTCTTTCATTGAGAAGAGTTCGTAATCATGAACCAACATGTTGATGTGTGTTTCCTTTACTTTGCTAATTCCTTCGTATGTAACCTCAAGCTTGTCCCATATTTCTTTGGTTGTGTCACAGCTAGAGATTTTCTCATATTCTTCACCACTTATAGTATTGTGAAGCAGATTTCTCGCTTTATTGTTAACTTGTACCACTTCCATTTTCTCTTTTATATATGAATCTATATCTTCAGGATCATCAAGTGGTGGGGTAGCAGCTGACAAGGGATAGTTTCCCTTTTTGATGACTCTCCAAACTTTAACGTCATAAGCCTTGGCAAAGATCTCCATACGGACTTTCCAGTGAGAAAAATATTGTCCATTTGAAGTATGGTGGTCTAACTTGTGAAGTTCCTTCCTGGAAGAGAGCTCCTATGATAATTTGATTTGCCATGATCTTTTCTCATAAGCTGTTAAGCAAAAGTAGAATGTGAGCTTTGCTCTGATACCAATTGAAAGTACAAGAGGGGGTGAATTGTATATTTTAAACTTAATCTCTATTAGTTGACTGGTTTCTCAATTAGTCGACTAGATGCAAAAACCTAACAGTTATAATAGCAGAATATAAAACACAGAAAGTAAGTGCAGGAATTAAAAACACCGAAATTTTATACTGGTTCAGATTCAATGTGAATCTTAGTCCAGTCCCCTTGGGTTGCAACGGAGTTCTCTTTAATAAATGTGTTTATTCGAGTACAATGGAAATGACGTGATAACTCAGTTCCTATAACACTCGTCTCTTTTGATACAATGTCTCACCAGTGTTGTACTCTCATTTTTCTCTTACTTGTTACACAACAGATCTTAGAGAAATATAATGTTTGTTTGCAGTAGAATAAAGAGAGGATTTTTGGTTCGATCAAAGTATATTTGTCTAAGGCTTGATGCTGAGTATAAATACTTTGGTGAAGACCGCTTGCTGACGAGACATGACAACCCAAGAGATTTGATCATTGGAAAGAGATTGATTCTTTCCAAGAATAAGATTGCTTGTCGTTGCTATTCCTTGATGAGAGGAAATTGACAGACTTTCCTTCTACAGATGTTAACAATGAGGGTTTACTCCTTGATTGTTGGTCCTTCCAAAATTAGCCGCTCAGCTAATATTCTTACAGAATCTTCAATGCTTTTTGACTGCTTCAATCTTCCGGATAGAATGTGCTAGCCTTGATTGATGCCTTAAGTTTAGGCTTGCTTGATTCTTTCCAGCGCAGTTGATTGAATGGAATAAAATTTTCGAAGTTCTATATGTGAAAATCATAGTAGCAGTTAATTGTTGATATGATGCATGTCATGGTAACCAAGGATATTTTATATAAATTGTCATATGCATATTTATGTGTTAACTATCTTCAATCTGTCCTGCCGCTTTAAACATTTTCTTTTACTTGGATGAATATTTTTTTCCTTTTGGATTTTTACACTTGCATATAGTACCAAAAAAAGGAATAAAAAATAAAATAAAATTGGTCATACTGATTAAAAGCATAAATCATCTTGAAGAAAACAAGAAATACTTCATATCTTTATCTATGTTGATTAATTAGTACTTCTTTGATATTTGGAAAACTATCCAGCTATTTGAAAGTATACTTCATAATTTATGGTCGTATCATTTGAAAGCAAACAATGATTAGTATGATTACTAGAAGAGGTATTTTTGAGTATCCATGACCTACTTGATGCTTGCTACTGACTTACCATTTTTAAGTATTTTATATGAATGATGCACAAGCTACAACTAGTAAATTGTTACCTATAATGTCGCTTTTCAGGTAATATAAATACTAAATTTATGTATTAGTATTATATGTGTGTTGTTACCTATATGATGTACTTTTGATAAATTTATTCACTAATTGCTTGGTTGAATTGAGTGAATGAAAGTCATGGCGTTAAATCAAATCCAATAGGTAGGATATACCCCGAAAACAACAATATTTTTGAGAGAGACTCAATAAATATTATGACAATGATTTTATGATCCTTTTAAACTCTTATAGAATTTAGAAGAAATATTCTGACTACAAACGGTTGTATTTCATATAGATGCTACAAATAATTAATAAATATTTACACTAATTTGAGATTTGTACACTTATTTAAGAAAGCAAATTTGATTTGCTAAGTTGCAAATTAGTTGTGTATAACTTTATTGGCATGTGATTGAAATTAAGGCTTGAGATTAAACTATTATGCCATTGATTGAGGGTAAGACATGGGGATCAAGTCCTGATGCTCCATAATGATAAGAGTTGGGTTTGAGTCCCAATTTATTATGGCCTAACATACCTTTATATTGGTAAGACATTGGGTTTGAGTCCCAATGTACCATATTGATGATATAATGATGACTAAAGAAAAATAATATATTTTTCATGAAAAGACATGAAAATTGTCCCATTTGTTCCATTCTTGAAGTGAATGTGATAACAATGCATAATAAGTTTCAATGAAGACAATTGGTTGAACAATGAACGTGGGCGTTCCAAATATCAAAATAATAATAATCATCACTATGATTATAAAAGGAGAACAATAAGGGTTCTCAAAATAGTCCTTCAAAATGTGAAGGCAATGCTTACCATCAAATTGGTATGAAAATAATAAAGCACGTCGCTGATTATGATCCATTCCTTGAAGAGAATGTGACTTATGATAAGCATTGAGAATGCAAACCCATTCCTAAAGTTGAATGTGGCAATATGTGATAAAAGCAATGAATAAAGACATGCAATTCATGATTATATGAATACCACACAACTCACCTCTAAGGGAGGTTTGAGTAAAATAAAGAGAATAAATATTATTGTGTGGTTACATGAATATGTCATTGGTCGCGTACATGTGATATGCCAAATATTATTTTGTCATGCCTTATAAAAGTTATTAAAGGCAAAATTAAAGCAAGAAATGATTTTGCTTATGATGATTTTGACCATGACAATTTATTATGATATAATTTTCTCCGTGAAGGAGACATTTACCATATGAATGGTATGATAAAAGATTTTGTAGTACAAAAGTTGTTAAGAACTTCGGAATAACTAATTTGTTACTACCCCGATGAATAAACTTATTCATGACATTGATATTGTAAAGTCTCAAAAGAAACTTTTTGAGTTTCAAATATATAAGTCAAAGTGATTGGCATATTGAGACTATAAATGAAAGGAAGATTGAATATCTTCATATTTCTATAATCATACCGGGTAAATATGAAAGGTTACCCGATCTTCTTTCTATTTGTACTACACAAATATAAGCATGATGCTGGAATCATATGCCACAAGTAAACTAGAGATTTACTAAAATAAATATTAATTGGCATGACCGGTTGACCATATCGGTTCAATTATGATGCGAAAAATTAATTAAGAATTACATTGACACATATTGAAGAATAGAAGATTCTTCAAGAATTCTCTTGTGCTGCTTATTCTCATGATATACCAGTTAAAGGTTGGGATTGAATCCTTTGATTTCTGGAAGGAATAAAAGGTGATATATATATATGGGCCCAGTCACCTGCCATGTGGACTGTTTACTATAATATGATTTTAATAGATGCATCTATTTTATGGTCACATGTGCATTTGTTATCAACTTGCAGTTTGGTTTTTGCAAGATTGCTTGCTCAAATTATTAGAGCACAATTCCAGAATATAAATTATGATGATTTATCTTAATAATATTGGTTTAAATCCAAGTTGGTTTAGCAGAAATTGTATGCCTCCAATTATAGCTAAATCATTGGTTATGAGAACAAAACTCCCAAAAACGAAATTTGGTATGAGATTTATTATTTAATATACAGCAGCACTTGTACGCATCTAGCCAAGTTATAAAAAAATTTCCCTATCACAATCGGTTCAGGGTCAGGAACCAAATAATTTCTATATAGAAATATGGATGTGCTATATGATTTAATTATGCCACCAAAATGCACAAAGATGAGTTCCCAAAGATGGTTGGGAAATGTGTTGGTGATTCCAACATTAGGGGTAGAAAATGGGCAGCTGAGAAAGTGATACGTGAAATGAATTATTATGAATACATATAGATCCTTGTACAAGAAAATATAAACTTGAAGTTCAAGTGATAATTCATTTAAAAATTATTGCCAGACGCATTTGCTGACCCAAAGCTAAATGTCATAGTTCAGCTGCTAATGCTCTAAATAGAATAAAGTCCATGAGGGACAGAGTCTATGGCACGCATGAAGTGTAACAGACCAATCGGTTCCAAAGATAAAACTCCTTGAAGAAGGAGAGGGGCAAATATTCAAAATGGTCATAATAAGGAGGCAAGTGCCCTAGAAGAGCACCACGACATAACACTTCATAAGACCTCATGGGAGAGGCTCAGGTACCTGAAAATAATGAAATAAAGAGATCTCAATAAGTTATGTCTTTATTGGGTAATAATGGAACCGACATAAAATGATTGTCGACGATATTGTTAATATAATGTAGCGCTCAATATGATTAATATTGACGAGGATCTTGAGATCAAATCTGTCATGAAATTTGGACGGATAAAAGATTGGCCAAATAAAAAATACGCAATGAAATTGACTTCACTTGAAAAATGTGAAGTTGGACGGATAGTCCAACACCTGAAAGTATAAAGTCAATTGAGGTATAAATGTGTTCTTGTGCGAAAGGTTCAAGTCGATAGACATAAAGACGACTTGTGGCACAAGAAAATTAGTAAATATCCTCACATTGATTATATGGAGACATGTTCTCTTATAGTGGATATAGTCACTTCAGGTTTTAATCTGGCAATATATGAAAAACTTGATATGCGTATAGTGGATATCATTGAAAGATTTAAATTGTCTTGGAGCATATTAAGGTTTCCAAGAAATTTATTAAATAAAGCTTCAAAAATCCTTATACGGATTGAAACAATCAGGGCCCATGTGGTATAATCGCCCGAGAGAATACTTGTTGAAAGAAGGGTATAAGAATAATTCAATTTGTCCTTGTGTCCTTATAAAAGGATATGGATTTGAATTTGTTATAATCGCCATGTATGTTGATGATTCAAATATCATTAGAACTCCCGGAGAGCTTCCTAAAGCAGTAGACTGTTTAAAGAAAGAATTTGAAATGAAAGATCTTGGAAAGACAAAATTTTGTCTTGGTCGATGGAATTATTGTCCTTCAATCAGCATACACTAAAAAGATTTTAAAGAGCTTCTATGTGGATAAAACACATCCATTAAGTACCCTGATGGTTGTGAGATTACTCGATATAAATAAAGATCCACTCTGACCTCATGAAAATAATGAAGAGCTTCTTGGTCCTAAAGTACCATATCTTAATGCAATTGGTGCGCTAATATATCTTGCTAACACTACTAGGCATGACATAACTTTTTCAGTTAATGTCTTAGCAAGATATAGCTCCGCTCAAGGAGAAATTGGAATGAAATCAAGCACATATTGCGTTATCTAAGGGGGATTACCGGTGTGGGTTTATTTTATGGCAATGATTGCAATACCGATCTTATTGGTTATGTCGATGTGGGGTATTTATCTGACACACACAAGGAATGATCTCAAACATGTTATGTGTTTACATGTGTGGCACTGTCATATCTTGGCGATCGACTAAGCAATCAATCGTGGCTACTTCTTTTAATCATGCTGAGATAATTGCTATTCATGAAGCAAGTCGAGAATGTGTATGGTTGAGGTCTACTATACATCTTATTCGAGACAAATGTGGTTTGAAGTGTGATAAACTACCCAAAGTTTTGTATGAAGAAAATACAACATGCATAGCTCAATTAAAGGGAGGATTCATAAAGGAGTTAGGACAAAGCACATTTCACCTAAATTATTGTTCACACATGATCTTCAAAAGAATGGTGATATTAATGTGCAACGGATCCGTTCAAGTGATAATATGACTGATTTGTTCACCAAATATCTACCGGCGTCAACCTTCAAGAAACTAGTGTACAAGATTGGGATACGAAGGCTCAACAATGTGAACTGATGATCTCATCAGGGGGAGTTAATACGCGTTGTACTCTTTTTTCCTTACAAGGTTTTGTCCCATTGGGTTTTCCTTGCAAGGTTTTTAACGAGGCAACCAAAAGTCGTATTTCTAAATATGTGTACTCTTTTTCCTTCATTAGAATTTTTTTTCCCATAGGGTTTTTTTCTAATAAGGTTTTAACGAGGCACATTATTTATGGACATCCAAGGGGGAGTGTTATGATAAAAATCAAAATATGGTGGATGTCTACTCTTCCTCCATGATCTTTCTCTCAAATGGTTAATGACATATTCAATGACATATTTTCTATGTTCAATGACATATTCCATGACATATTTTCTTCACTTTTCATGCCTATATAAAGGCCTTGTAATAGATAGAAAAATATACACAATTGAAGAAAAAAAATCTCTTCCTTTTTCTCTATTTCTTTCTTGTTCATGTTTTACTAAATTGTCTTTATTTCTTATTCATGTTTTACTAAATTGCTTTTATTTCATAACAAATAACATGTATTTGTAAAATAAATAAATACATACGTTTTGCTAAACTTTCACTATCAAAGGAATTATAAAAAATTCCAAAATGTTGGCCAATATAGATATGGTTTGTTTGGACGTTTTGGTTCCCTTTGAATGTGACATTCCAGGGAGACAAGACCCTACAAGTGGAATTATATATGGTATTGCCTTTTGTTATACTTGTGGATTTTAGAGAATGAATAAAGTCGTTCCAGTTTAAAAAAAAAAAGTCGTTATAGATTCAATAGATAAGTGATTTTTCAGTTTCAATCTTTTTGAATAGCTAAAACATAAAAGTAGTTAGTTATATAAGTACCAACGATAATCAATGAAATCAATCTATGTAATTTTAATGATTAAATCATGCCAAACAATTCAAATGAAATATAGTTTAAGCATTAATTGTTTGAACTCTTCACGAATTTTTCGACAATTTCCCATGCGATAGGCATTTTTTGATGTTTAAATCTAACTAAGAAGCAATTGAAAGTGCTGTTATTTATTCGAAATATTCAATAACTTGATTTATAATAATAAAGTCGATTTTTTATATATTATTTTATGTGTTGTTCTCTTATTTACCGGTGCAATTGTTAAATCCGCCCAATTCTCCCTTCATATATGGTTATCTGATGCCATGGAGGGCCTACTCGTTGATAAAAGATTACTCCCATTCAGTGTTTAAAATTAAACCTAATCATATTAATTTATTATAATTAAGTGATAATATATCTTAAGTAACTGTAACTAAATGAAAGAAGTCTCTATGCAAATATATTACACATTTATAGGCTTGATGTAAACATCAGATGTGAATATATTTTATCTTAATTTTCTAAAACGACATTATTTAGGACCAAAATAGTTTAGTTAAGACAACGCTTACTTTAGCGGGGAGTAGTTGAAAAATGAAACAAAGAAGAAAGAGAATCGAAACTTAAAATTACCATTTCGAATTGATTAAACTATTAAGTCACTCTCGGGTCCTATATAAATGATATTCTAGCCTTATTAATTAGGTCCAAAGCGAGTGATTTTTATTGCTATTGCTTATTTTTTTTCTTCAAAATTACGCTTGTCTAATAATGATTGAATAAAATTATAAATTCGTTGTATTTGTAACGACCTGACTGGTCGTTCTGAGCATCTGCACTTCGCCCGGTAGTTTGAGGCCTCGGAATGGAGTTTCGTCGGTTTCGTTAGCTCCGTTGAGTGATTTTGGATTTAGAAGCGCGTCCGGATTATAATTTGGAGGTCCATAGTCGAATTAGTCTTGGATTGGCGAAAGTTGGATCTTTGGGAAGTTTAACCGGGAATGGACTTTTTGATATTGGAGCCGGATTCCGATTCCAGAAGTTGGAGTAAGTGCATAATGTCAAATGTGACTTGTGCGCAAAATTTGAGGTCAATTGGATGTGATTTGATAGGTTTCGCCATCGGTTATAAAAGTTGAAGTTTCAAAGTTCATTAATTTTGACTTGAGGTGCGATTCGTCGTTTCGAGGTTGTTATGCGTGATTTGAAGCTTCTAGTAAGTTCGTTTCGTCATATGGATCTTGTCTGCAAAATTTGGCGCCATTTGGAGTTGATTTGATATGGTTCGGAAGTTTGGTTGTGATTCTAGAAGTTCTTGAAGTTTCCTTTGATCTCCATGTGTTTTGGCATCCGTTTTCATCATTCTGGAGGTTATTTTGATGTTTTGATCGCTCGAGCGAGTTTGTGTTTTATTTTTAGACTTGTGTGGGTATTTGGTTTGGAACCTCGGGGGCTCGGGTGAGTTTCAGATTGGTTTCTGATTGTTTTTGTTCAAATTTTAAGTGATGGTTTTGGTTTAATCGCATTTGCGATGTTTTGGTCGCAAATGCGGCTATCGCAATTGCGAAGCAGCCTCGCATTTGCGAACCTGGGCTGCTGGGCAGGAATTCGCTTTTGCGAAGAATTCCTCGCATTTGCGAAGGCTCCCTTTTTGCATTTGCGAAGCATTTGGTCGCAAATGCGAACTTAGCAGAAAGCCTCTTGTTTTGCTTTTGCGATGTTTTGTCGGCATTTGCGGAGGTAGCATTTGCGAACCCCTTTGCTAAATGCTGACAACGCCGAGTCTTAGCTTTATTTATGTTATATTTTGAACCCTAACTTCGATGGGAGACGATTTTGTGAAGATATTTTCATGCCAAATCATTCGGTAAGTACTTCTAATTAATTCGCAATTACATTTCATGATTATATATAAGATTTAACATCAAATTCATGAGAAATCTAGGGAAAAATCTAGGGATTTTGTCAAAGTTTTAAAAAATAAAAATTTTGGGATTCGACAATCGAATAGGACTCGGATTTGAAAATAAAATACGTATTTTAACTCGTGAGGCTATGGGTGGTCAAAACCTACCCTTGGACCCCGGTTTTGACCGGGCGGGCCCAGAATTTGACTTTTGTTGACTTTTTAGAAATTGAATAAAAATCACAGCTTTATTAATCGAGATTGTTTTCCCTTGCATTATGTGATGTATTTAAGTCGTCTTTGGCTAGATTAAGCCGAGCGGAGGTGAATTTGTAAAGAAAAAGCTAAATTGAGTATTGAGTTAGCCGAATTGCGGTAAGTATCTTGCCTAACTTTGTTGAGGAAATTTTTCCTACTATTTGTCATTGTTTGCTACATGCGGGGATGATACATATATGAGGTGACGAACATATATGTATGTGTCGGGGTTAACCATGCTCGGGGGTAGATTATATTATAATTGTGACTTACAGAATTACGTGACCTTCTTGTTTCATGCCTTACTTGACTCATAGATACTAAAATCATAGTATTAAATGTTAGGAACTAAGACTTGGCTTGTTATGACTTGATTAACTTTGATGGAAATCCTGAGAACACTATGCACAACATTAATACATTGCTACAACCAATATTCTTGAGATACTACACTATATACTTGTGTAATGGATCATTTGTGAGAATTGTTGGAATATCTGAATAATGAGGTTCTTGCGGATTATTGAACTATTATTGCCTTGAAATTTGTGATTGGGATTCATTTGGAATATTCGTTTCAATACTATCCTTGATATTATTTACGCTTCTTGTCTTGTTTGTCATTGATATACATATGCCTGGTAAGGAAGAGTGTAAAGCACGAAGGGTGATGTCATACCATTATTTATACATTATCATGTGAGGGAGAGTGTAAAGTACGAAAGGTGATGTCGTGCCATATTATTGAGGGTAAAAGCACAAAGTGTGATGTCGTGCCATATTATTGAGGGTGAAAGCACGAAGGGTGATACCGCGCCATATTATTGAGAGTAAAAGCACGAAAGGTGATGCCGTTCCATATTATTGAGAGTAAAAGCACGAAGGGTGATGCCGTGCCATATCATTTGTGAGTAAAAGCACGAAGAGTGATGTCGTGCTATTGCATTTATATTATCATGCTTTTGTGTTATTGCGAGTTCATGGCATGAAGAGTGTTTCCATGCAAGTGAGGACGAGGGACATTGATTATGTTGTGATATCCTTTTCTTGCAGATATCTCCATGTCTTTACCTTGAATTGTTCTTGTTGTACTTATGGTTCTTATGTGACTTGTCATTACTGTTCTGTCTTTATTCTCTATCTCAATTGTTGTTGTGTTGCCCATGCCTTCTATTTGCTTAAATTGTAAATATCATGCCTACTTCCTGTTGTTATAATTGCATCCATGTCATATTTGTTTTGTTGCACTTAGGTACAGGTCTTCTTCCATGTTAGTCATTAATGTCTCTACTTATTAACTTATAAAGATCATGTGTCCCCTTTCTTATTTGTTATATATATCTTCATACCTTCGCCATACCAGTTAGTTGAAGTTACATTCCTTTTTCCTAATTGTTGTCATTACCTCTATATTTTCCGCCTAGTATGTTACTGATGCCCTTATGTACATTCTCGTTTGTTATTGCTACTTACATATTTCATACTTTGTCATTTCTATTATCGGCATTTCTGCTATTAGGTTGGTACTGTTTACGCATATATGATGAGGATGAGATAAATGCACGAAGGGTGTTGTCGTGCCGTTGTATTTAATGTCTTGAGTATTTATCTCACACTATGAAAGTTTGGAGGTGATTATTGTGGTTCATTGGGTTTCGCTTTAGAGAAAAGATTGGTCGAGATATTGGAAACTGTTGAATTGTGATCTCTTCTAGTACTCTGTTATTGCTTTGTACATTCATTTCGTATGCTCTATTCTGTTATACCGTAGTATAGTTCTATTGTCAGTTTATATTACAAATTTTATCAGTGAGAATCGTTTGACTAAAAAGCCTCGTCACTACTTCGAGGAGGTTAGACAAAATACTTGCTAGGTACATGGGGCCGGTTGTACTCATACTACACTTCTGCACCTTGCGTGCAGACTTTTGGAGCGGAGCTGCTGGTGATCTTGGGAGCTGACCCTGAAGGTGATCGTGCATTCCAGATACAGCTGCCACTTGTCCTTGGTAGCTTTAGATTTTGTTAATCTGTTTATGTAGCTTTCAAACATATCGTGTAATTATTTGTATCAGTTTTGTAAATTCTAAGTCTTAGAAGCTAATGATTTGTACTACCAGCTCTTGGGCTAATGTGTAAAAGTTCAGATAATTCCTTACTATTCTTCCTATAATTTCATTTGGTTTGGTATTGTAGTTTACCTAGCTGGTCGAGTTTGGTGCTATTACGACTAGTGAAGGAAGTTTTTTTTATATATATATATATATAAAAAGTCTTTCTAACATTTTCTAGATTTTCCTATGCATAGATTAAAGAGGAGAGATAAACGATCTTTTAGTCAAATAATCTTCTTAATTAATTAATGCTATTACGTAGATTTTTTAATGAATATTTTATCTTAAAGTTTAGGAGTTTGGATTTTAGGAGAGAGCAAGACAATCGGCATGAAAGACAAGTGTGAGAAGAAGGATGACATACTTCGTAATGAATCGGAAAAACGTTAAAAATGTGAGATGAGTTCAAACACTACTTCAACAGTTCAACGCCTCCAATATTTCGAGTTGAGGTCCACAACTTATTTTAAACCCTTCATGAATTTTAAATTCACTTCTCATTTCCTAAAAATAGAAAAATGATGAATAGCTATAAACTTTTTGTGCATTTGAATGGCTAAAACTATATGAAAGCATAAGTCATGAGTCAACGTACTAGCTAAACAAGATTCTATAAGGGATCGTTTGGTAGGGGTATAAAACAATAATGAATAGGATATATTAATAATATTGGGATTAGTAATGATGAAATTAGTTATGCAAGGATTAATTAGGTTGAAATTATTACTTATCGATTGTTTGGTTTGGTGTATTATTTCTTATATATGTTGAGCAGTTCTATCTTTATACATGCTTATTCATATATTAAAAATTATGGTATTGCTAATGTTGTGGTTTACTATGTATAAGAATAGTATTGAATAGAGGGTATAACTAATAAAAGTATTAGTTATACATAGCTTGAAAACATTACCAAATGAGGGATTAACAATATCAAAGCTAATATATATATATATATATATATATATATATATATATATATATATATATATATATATATATATATATATATATCCTACCAAACGACCCCTAGTAGGATACAACAATAATTACGCTTCAATCCAAAGCAAATTGAGTTTAATTACATGAATTTTTTACTTTTTATGAAAATGTGTTTGGACATACGTTTTCAAAATATATTTCCCAGCCTTATTTTGGAAAAACATGTATATAAGTTTTGGGATTTTGGCCCAAAGTCAGCAATTGGGGTGATTTTGGGATTTGAGATTTTGCCAAAATATGGGCAAAATTTATGGCAAAATATGAGTTTGCCAAATAAATCCCAAATTTATTTTGATAAAACTCATGGCCAAACGGGTCGTTAGTTACTTGGTTTGTGTTTTCAAAATGAGGCATGAAACTTTTATATTTTCTTTTATAAAAAGAAAATCGTAACCTCAAAAGTAATTAAGAAATACTGCCGCTTTTTTTTCCTCACGTTACATTAACCTTTCCAAAATATCTAATGAAAAAAAAAACTTTGCCAGCCTTTTTAACCCTGGAATTTTACTTCCCGATGAAATATATATTATCCACCAGCCCGGTTTTTTCGCGACTTTGTTTCAGACATATTTTCTTCTGCGCAGTGCAAAAAGTCACAGCCTCCCTTCCTCCCCTATTTTACTATTCCTGTCATTATATTATGTTAGTTTATGTTTGTCTATATATTAACAGTGTAAATAGTTATTACATTATCATAAGAAAAGTTAATTTACGATAATATATAACTGTGCTTATCTAATTTGATATGGTAACTTAAAAAGAGTATTGAATCTAAAATAATCTTTTAAATTGCACAAATAATAAAGTTTTGTATTTAGTCGCATGCACTAGGCGTATAAAAAATTTTACATTATCATTTTAAATTTACATCATATATTTGATTTAATTAATAATATCAGATTATACTCTATTTTTAGGTTATCATATTACCTATGCTATGCTATTTTTGTAATATAACTTAATGTGATGGTGTAAAAACTTTATATATTGTCGATACACAAAATTTAAACTCTAACATTTTACACTACCCTAGTGTATAAATTACAGTAAACTCTTAGGGGTCCTTTGGTTAGGAAAAAAAGTTATTGCAGGATTAATTAATCCTGAATTAATTATTCCGGAATTATTATTTCATCATCTCATTAAAATAAAAATAATACTATAATTCTAGAATAATTCATTTCAAAATTAATTATACTATAATTTTAATCCAAACAAACGTAAGATAATTCATTTTAAATTTAATTTTAAAATAATTTTAATTATCCTTTATCCCTCGTACTAAACGACCCCTTAAACTACAGCCCCATGAGATTATTAAGATAATTACCAGCTCCTTTTTCTTTTTTCTTTTTTCTTTTTAAAACAATCTTTCCCTTGAAAAAATTTGTTATAGTGGTAAATGAAACCGCTATTCCCTCCTATTATATACCTCCACCTGCTCTAATCTCCTCTATTCTCTTTCTATCTTTAATCTTCTCCATTTTTCTCAAACCTCTTAACTTTTGTCCTTAACTAAATATTGCTAGTTGTTCACATCTACTGCAGCTTTAATTTCTTTGGCTTTGCTTCTCTTTATTTTGCATGCTTTTTAATCACTTCTTTTGAATCTTTTTCACAACCCCTTTTGTCCCTTCTAGTCAAAGAAGAAGTAGAATGTGTCCACACACATATATACATAAATCCAAAATAATTTGATATTTCTTGGAACTTTTTATATAAGTGGAGTTTTTGTTCTTTTTATTGGGGTTTTTGTGAACTTAAAAAGCTTTCAAATGGCTCCAGATAATAATAACTGGTTATCTTTTTCTTTGTCTTCAATGGAAATGCTCAACTCTTCTTCTTCTCAGTCTTCTAATATGCTTCAATCTGCCGACTCAAATCATTACTATTTTGCTGATAATAACTTCTTTCCCCACGGTAAACATGCAATGTTTTTCCTTTTTTCTTTATAAATCTGGTCTGCTGTGTGAGGTGGAGGGCAGGGTTTGAGCCGTGAAAATACTTGTTGCAGAAACGCAGTTTAAGATTGCATGCGTACAATAGACCCTAGTAGTCCGGTTTGTCCGGCGAAAACTTTGTGAATCGAGTTGCCCTTTAAATTTGGTATTTAAAATTTATTGTCAGTTTTTCGCTCGAACTAAGACATTTGATTAAGGATAAAAGATTTGATCGATATTTCCTCACTCCCTAGTGGTGCATACCATGTTTTCTTTCAATTTTTCAGAGCTGTCAAACATTTTTGAAGATAAAGAAAAGACAAGAAAAAATATATGTTGAAATCATAAATAGAAGTTTGAATGAAGTACTTCTCCGGAATTTCTGTTTGGATGCTGAGGAATTAAAAGTAGGAAAAAGACAAGATAATTGCAACCGTGTGGTCTTAATTCGGTTACTGGCTATTTTTGTCAAAGATCTTTCATCACTCTATTAACAGAATAATAATTTCCCAAAAAATTAAAAACGCCACTTTGCTTAGCTATGATATTGTTTTTTAGTTTCCATTAATTATTCTTGCATTTAACATTTCTACTATAAAACCAGCTAAGAATTTTTTTTAGCTTAATGTGTTACCATTTTCTTTTGTAGGGTGGACGAACCAAAAATCTCAAGTAATGTATTCAGAAGGTGAAAAACAAACTATAAATGATGAGTCATTGATTTTTTATTCACAAATACACAACCAGCAACCGCCGCCGAAGCTTGAGGATTTTCTCGGCGGCGAAACGACGGAGACTCAAGATTCGTCGTTGACTCACATGTATGACCACGGTGGCTCAGTCGCCGGTGCCGGTTACTTCAACGGTGGTTTCCAAACATTTTCGGCTAACTCGGGTTCAGAAGTTGATGACTCACAGGTTATGGGTACTGAGTTTGGTACTGAGTCAAGTAACGAGTTGGATTATTCACAGTGTCCTACTGGTGCTTTGTCTTTGGCTGTTAAAACTACTACTACTACCTCGGAAAAAGCTATTGTTGCTGTTGATTCTGAGGGTTGTAAGAAAATTACTGATACTTTTGGTCAAAGGACTTCCATTTACAGAGGTGTAACAAGGTAAATTTTCCATTAACATTAGTAACGTTTGTGGGGAGGTAAAGTTGTTTCCCTATAATCTATAGGTTACGGTTAGAGCTGTGTCTGGAAGCAGCCACTAATGTTCAAGGGCGGAGGGAGAATAAAATCTTCGGTCAAATCCAGTAATTTTGGTCCAAACTAATTTATATTCAAAAATTCATTAAATATATATAAATTATTAATTTAGAACCTAATAACTTAAAATATTTGAAATTCCGAACTCATAATTTCAAATTCTTGCTCCGCCTCTATTTGCATTAGGACAGAAGTGTCTGCATTTATTTTGTACATTGATAATGATGCTGGTAAAAATTATGCGGTAAATATTAAAAGTTGATTTGTTTTTAAGCAGACATAGATGGACAGGAAGGTACGAAGCGCATCTATGGGATAATAGCTGTAGAAGAGAGGGTCAAGCTAGAAAAGGGCGTCAAGGTAAATTTCTTTCGACGTGTAAAAAATTTACCCCTTTTGCCGTACAAAATTTACCTTGTTACGCATCTAAATTTTGCAATGAAATGGGCGACCTTATCAATCAATAAAGTGGCTAAAATCATGAGATATTAGCTAAATGATTTTTCTATTTATATTTAAGTCTTGGTAGACATTATTTACCAATGTTCTCCAGGAATTATTCATTTTCTTTACCTTATTTTTTATCTGGTAGCTAAATTATCACACCTCTTCCTCACAGAGTACACATACTCAGCTAGTCTGAAGTCTGAACTGTAGCTAGCTTCTAATTCCTCCTATTGCTTTTAACTTTTGCTTCTGTCTTTTTTTTTTGTTGCTTTTTTCTCTTTACTTTCATGGTCAAAGACGCTCTTTAGTTTGACCATTTAGGCTCCTATAATGAAAATTTATACTCCCTCCGTTCAATTTATGTAAACCCGATTGAGCACAGAGTTTAAGAAAAGAGATAAGACTTTTGAACTTCGATGTAAAGTGAGACACATATATTTTATGTGGCTATAAATCATTGTATAAAAGTAAATTGTTTCCAAATAGGGAAAGATGTCATTCTTTTTTGTACGAATTAAAAAGGAAATAGGTTCACATAAATTGAAACGAAGGGAGTAGTATTTAAATTTGTATTTTCCTATTACTACCTGCTGTGTTTTTCCTTTCGGTCATTGATTATCTTGATGTTGTAATTAGAAAAATCTTACACTGTCAATCTACTACAACAACAACACAACATACCCCGTGTAATCCCACATAGTGGGATTTGGGGAGGGTAGTGCTAGCTGCGGATGCACTATATAATTTTCGAATTCAACTGAACCTAGTACTTTCGATGCGGAGCATAAATTTATGTGTAAAAGATCACAAAAATTGCAATAAATAGTAGATACGAACTCATATCACAAAAATTCTATTGATAATATTAAAACATTTATGTTGTGTACATATCTTTAAACTCGGAGAATTTCAATGAAGTGCCCACCATTTGTTATGGATTCACAAACCTGTAGGCTTTATATAGGTAAATATGTAGTGCTGATCATATATTTAAGGTGGACCTATAAATAGTGTATTTGACAGCTCTAATAGTTTGACATCTACATGTTAGCATTTGGTAATTTTCTTAAACCTACTTGGTACTTCACTGGCTTTTGTAATTTCACATGGTATTAAGAAAAGTAATTATTTAATTAATATTTTAAGCAGTAACGCGTCTTAATTTTTTTTCCGTCATTTTAAGTGCAAAATTGAAAATTCCCCAGACATAGTTAATTATAAACATAGTGGGAACAACTTGTTTACCTTTTTCTTGGTCTGGGCAAGACATGTCACTATCTTGCTCATCCACATATAGAAATTCAAATGTTTAAAGCTTCTATGAGCATGCCTCTTGCTTTTCTTTTCTGTTTTTTCTGTGTTTTACACTTTTTATACCCTAAATTCTTGACTTATTGCCAGTTGATTTCTAATGATTATTATCTCACCTTTTTTCTTCTTCTTTTAATTGCCATGGTTCATTTCTTGCCATACTCAAAATTCTGGATTTCATCTACAGTGTACTTGGGTAAGTTGTCTCAATTTTACATCTTTTCAAAGTTTAGCACAAAATATAGATCATTAACATTTGGAATCTATAATATGAATATGATAGGTGGATATGACAAGGAGGACAAAGCAGCAAGAGCTTATGATTTAGCAGCTCTAAAATATTGGGGTCCAACAGCCACCACCAATTTTCCTGTAATATACTATGCATCTTTATCAATTTTCCTTATTTTTTATATTATCAAGTTACCTAAAAGATAATTACAAACAACTATTTCGTAGAACTAATAACTTGGAAAATGAGGAAAGGAATATTACATGCTTCGACAAGTTAAGATACACTAATTTATTAGTGTAAAAGTTCTTTATGCTTTCAGGGAACATTTGGTAGGATGTATTAGGAAAATAATACATATATTAGCTTTGGTACTATTAATCCCTTATTTTGGTAGTATTTTTCAACCCATGTATAACTAATACACCCTATTTTCTTATACATAGCAAACTATGAAATAATACATAGATAAGCTTGTATAAAGACAAAACTGCCCTTAATACACCAAATCAAACAGTCAGCAAGAAATAATCTCAGCATAACTAATCCCAACATTACTAATACCGTCTATTCAGTACTGTTCTTATATACCCACCTACCAAACGACCCGAGTGTATATAAGTCAAAGTCCATTGTTCTTATAGTCTGTTCAATTGTTGAATGGAATTATGCATAACATAACTGTGAAAATAAGTTCAACTGGGCTGATATCTTTTTCAGGTTTCCAATTATACCAAAGAATTAGAGGATATGAAGAACATGACCAAGCAAGAATTCATTGCCTCCCTAAGAAGGTGTGCAAACTTTACCATTTTCCATATTATTATCATATTGCTTCTCTATGGTATAATGTTGCTTTAATAATTTTCTCTAGCTGTCAATTATTCTCATAAAAATTTCTTCCGTGAATATCAGGAAAAGTAGTGGTTTCTCAAGAGGAGCTTCTATTTATCGGGGCGTGACAAGGTTTGAATTTTATCGAAGCAATTAAGTACTGCTCATTCGTCTTGGAATATAATATCTAATCGCGTCCTAGATAGAGTGAGATCAATATTCTTCCAGTTTCATGAGTTGTGTTGACGAACTTTTGCAGGCATCACCAACAAGGTCGTTGGCAAGCGAGAATTGGCCGTGTTGCAGGGAACAAGGATCTGTATTTAGGAACATTTGGTAACTACAATTTCCTTGATTGCACTGTTTCTTGTTTTGAAGGGGAGCCTTGGAGTAACGGTCAAGTTGTCTCCGTGTGACCTATAAGTCAAGGGTTCAATCCGTGGAATCAGCCACTGATGCTTGCATCAGGTAGGCTGCCTACATCACATCCCCTTGGGGTGTGGCCGCTCCCCGGACCTTGCGTGAACGCTGGATGCTTTATGTATCGGATTGCGCTTCTTTCAGGGTGACTTGTTTTATTCAAATGACATTTTAATTAACTTTGTCTGAATTATTGCAGCTACTGAGGAGGAAGCAGCAGAAGCATATGACATAGCAGCAATAAAATTCAGGGGAGTGAATGCAGTGACCAATTTCGAAATGAATCGATATGATGTCGAGGCCATTATGAAAAGCGCGCTCCCTATAGGCGGAGCAGCAAAGCGGTTGAAGATCTCACTCGAATCGGAGCAGAAACCATCGTTGAACAATAACTACCACCAGCAGACTCAATGCAGTAGTGTCAACAGCAGTAGCATCAATTTCGGGCCAATTAACCCTGTTTCCGCCATCCCTTGTGGAGTACCATACGATGCGAACCAACCCTTTTACCATCACAGCTTCTTCCCCCACCTCCAGTACTCCAACAACGACGGTCCTTCTGATACTTCTGGTGCGATGACTAATATGATAGCTGCAATGCCATTACTGCAATCACCGGCCGAGATCTTCATCTGGCCTCATCAGTCCTATTGATCTTGCAAGGCAAGATAAGCTCGGATAGCAACAACAACAAGAACAGACCCAGTGGATTCTCACTTGGATAAGTTCGGGTAGCGTGCTCTGCAAATTCCTTTAGGCTAATTTAAATTAACCTCTTTGCCGTCATGTATTCGTTCTAAGCTGACCCTATTTCTAACTTGCTAAAGTGTTAGCATTGGCTGAAAAATTTCATGAAAAGTTGAAGATGAATAGCTTTTGTTTTTTTACTTAATAGGTAGAAGGTGAAAATATTGTAAAGTATCTTTTCTTCAACAGCTGCAGTAGTAGATGCATGTTGACAGGTACTTAATTAGGGTTTGGGGGTACGTAGTGCACTCTTGTGGGAAAATTTTGTTTTTGTTGCTTCCTCATCTTCCCGAGTTGCTCTTAGTACAGCATATTATTTTGTTGAATTTTGTGCGGATCAAATTGACAAAAAAAGAAAAGAAATGATATATAACAGTCTTTATATTTTGGAATTGGCCATGTTATTCTTATTTGTCGCGAGAAAATGTTACATTTATTTTTTCTGCTTGCTTAGGTGAGAGGTACTAAGATGGGTGTAGGAAGTTCTCGAGTTGGATCTCTCATTTTGTTTGTTCGTTGGAATCTTATTCTGTCAAAATCTTTTGGGAGGCCTTGGTGGTGTCATATTATTTAAAATAGTTTAGAAAGCTATTCCTACAAGGAAAGGCCTCATTTCTTTCATCTTGTTGGTCTCTTTTCATATTCAAAAAAGGAAGGCCCCGCTTTAAAGCAAGTCGCCTAGGTTATTTTTAGTTTTATATAGCAGAATTCTCCTTTGACTCCATGATCGTGATTTGATCATCATTAGGTAGTGCGAAAGCACGCCTTATGGCGAAAGATGAGCATTGCGCCCGATTAAGACAACAGTCACTCGCTCTAAGCTGAGCCAGTGTTGGGGTTGGGTTGGTTGATCGCCCAAAAAATGATTCTTATCCCATCCACTTGCTGGTGTCCTTTCAGGTTAGGAACTCTTAGCTAACTTATTGGAAAGAGACTACTCTCATATCTCTCCTGGGAGTAGAGTCAGAAGAAGAGCTAAAAATTTGAGTTGAATTCAGCTCAATCTAATAGCCTACCTATTGGGCAATGGAAAGTTACATTTCTTCTGCTAATTAGTGTTTAGGGATTTTTACCTATATGTACTACATTGAAACTTATTTACCTTCATTGTTTAGGTTTTAACTTAATTACAAGTTGATATACAATTTACCAATTATATGCAAATTAGTATTAATGAGTATCCCTTTGTATTAGAAATTGAGTAGGGAATTCCCCTTTTCTCTCTCTCTCTCTTAGTATTCTTATATTAATATCTTCATGAGGAATAACTGAAGAAATAATACTAGTGTAAAGTGAAAAAAATTGAGAACATTAGTACCTAGTAAAATTCTTGCTTCAGATCCTATGAAAACGAGGAAGTAAATAAGAAAGAAATTAATTCTGATAAAGAGAATCATTATAGTTATCACTCTTTTAGCTTTTTTGAATCAATAAACAAAATAGAATTAATTAGAAGCGAGTAGATTGAATTGGAAACTATGTTAATACGTTAAAAACTCCAATGACAGCCATTAAAATGCTTCGAAGTTTGAATTCGAAAATCAATTTTACGAAATTATTTTTTGTTTGGATTGGGTGTTGTTGCAAATGATTGAGAATATCTGTTGGAGTTTATATCTCAATTTTGAGACAATTTGGTGAAGATTCGAGGTGGTTTTGGTTGAAATTTCAGATTGAAACTCGAAAAAGAATAAATAAAATGTATATAAATTGTATGTAAATTGTAGTTTTTGACCGGATTCTGTACCAAAAATGTCTATTTAAGTTGTAGATAAATTGTAGACTTTGACTGAATTTTAATGTATTTTGTAAAAAAAAAAACGTTTGTCACTTCTTGTAAATATGAAAACTTAGACAAAACCGGGTAAATAAGTTTAAAATCTTGTATATACACAAAAAAAAGTCCCATTAGTTTATGATTCCTGGCTACAGAATCCTCTTGTCATTAGTTTATTTGTAACAAGTTATAGTATGAAGTTGTTCTAAATACTGGAAAATGTTGGTCTTTATAAATAAATTTGAGCTTTTGAAATCCAAATCATAATTAACAAAAATTTCTATTTCATTTGGAACCAAGATTCGAAACTAGTCATTATCTCCAAATATAATGCAAAAAGGTTTCGAATTTTATGATTTCGTTTGTTTTTCTTTTTGTGATTTGTGGTGTATTTTCCTCCTTTTATCCCCCGGCTTCAAAAAAACGGCATGTGTTACTATTTAAAGGTCCAACAAGTTTTTCTTTGATTATTTCTTTGCAAATAGTTTTTTAAATATTTTAAATTATTTATTATTATAACTTATAGTACTTTTTATGTAGTTTCAAGGGCCGTTTCATAACAGCATCACTTTTCAAGTTGTTTTAAAGGATTTGAACCCCAAGTTTTAATTCTTTAAAATGTATATCCACTTTATGATTAGTGCTAATTAAGCTAATTTCCATTATAAAATATTAGGAACCAACCCTAAAGTTATAAAAAATACGCTTTGGTCCAACGAATAATTACTGAAAATTCTTTAAAAATGAAAAAAAAAAAACAGCTGCCCCCCCCCCCTCCACAACTCTTATCTTTTTTGAAGATTTTCTTTCGCTTTTTAAAAAAGATAAATAAAAATACCAAAATAATATGCTAATTAACCATTTCTAGGAAAATATAAAAATCACTAAAGAATAACAAATTTACTAGTTTACCAAAATTAAATGAAACATATTCTTTGTTAATTTTTTTTTTCTTTCTTTTCTTTTTTGCAAATAAAACAAGACTAGTGCATCCTAAAAATGTGATTCTTTTTTGTAGCTTTTAATTTTTCCTAATAAAACCTAGTAAACCTATTAAATATATTCTTGGGGTCAACTACCACAAAAAAAAAAAAAATGGCCAAAGGTACTACAAGTTCAACGATATGTATCAAGATATATATAGTAATAGGTTCATTCTTTTTAATACGAATGGAGTAATTTCTGATTGAGAACAAGGTTAAATGAATGTCAACAATTAAAAACCTTTTTTTCCAAAATAATTCCTTCTTTTTTTTCTTATTCTTTCTTCTTTGTTAAAATGACAAGTTGTTTAGGACCAATGTATGCCACGTTATTTGCAAATTGGCAGGCTATGACTTTGGCTATGCGAAATGAGCTCTCAACCTTAAACTCATAATTAAGCATAAGGGAAGGATGGAGAACCCTTTTCACAATTATTCCAAATTTTGTCATTTCTAATTGAAGTTTCCAACAAGAAATCTTGATTTTTTTTGGTTTCAACTTTGAGTTTTTAATTGTTTTTCTCCTGTTTGAAACTCTTCCTCTTCTTTAGATATTGGTTCTTTTGTGGATAAAGAATGGAAGGATCAAGAATTGACAAGATGAAATTTTGAGTTTTTTTGTTCTCATTTCCATTTTTTATTTCTCTGTTTTTAAATTATTCTTCCTCTTCTTAAGCTATTGTTGTTTTATTTGTGGAAAAGAGGAAGGATCAAGAATTAAACAAGATGTTACAAAGAGCTGCAAGTAATGCATATTCATGGTGGGCAGCTAGCCACATTAGGACCAAGCAATCCAAATGGCTTGAACAGAGCCTTCAAGGTACAAATATTTACATGAAAAAAATCAAGGAAAATGCATTATAATAATTTTTTGGATACCACAAAATCAAAAATATTGGGGAGGTTGAAAATATTCTAGAGTATGCAATAGCATTTGGTGATGAGTACAAAGGTCAAATATGATAGGAGATCAAGGTTCAAACTCAGTCGAGAGAAAAAATGGTGATTTCTTTCTAGGAAAAATTACATTGTATAGTCGAAAAAATAATAGTCAAAAAAATGTATAAAACTTATATATTTTTTGTATATATATATACACAAACTGTATGTTATATACAAAAACTTATACAAATTTTATACACTTTTTCGGCTCCAGATATAAATAGTTTATGGCGCGGGCTAAAAGTAAATACCCCTTCTTTGTGTCTATCTAATCCTTGAGGAGTAAAGTTATCTAATATTTGTATTGGTAGGAGGTAACATGTTCTCAATAGTACAGTCGATATGCACATAAAATTATTGGCTCGAACACCACCACAATAAAAAGAACCACAAAAAAGGAGAGAATATCATACATGTGTCTTTATGTACTATGCTTGGATTTCAGCCCACAATAAGGCTAAGATCTTTTAACCGGAAATAGTTACCTAATACTAAAATTTGGTGAAATTAATACTCACTTCATGCACTTTTACTTGTCCATTATACTAAAAAGGATATCAACTTTATTTATCCATTTTGAGAAAAGAAGAATAATTTACTATTTTATACCTATTTTACCCTTATTATTAAGTAATACTAATCATTTTCAATTTATTTCTCAACATATTATAATTAGGGGTGATATAGTAAAATTATAATTCTATTAATTGCTTCTTAAGGAATGTGCCAAGTCAGACAAGTAAAAATAGACGGAGGAAGTATTATGCAATAAATGTCCAATTTCCTCTTTTCTTATATAGTGATGCATGTCTTGTTCCACTTTCACTCAATTTCAAACCCGGAAGAAATCCCCTAAGATAAATAATTATGAAAACTATATTGCATCCCCTTTAGGAGAAGGTGGAGTAAGTGTATATTTGTCTCTTGTGTGCCCTCTACTACATTGTTCATGTGCAAAGTTTGATATGTCCTCTCTTGCTTATTTCAACAACAACAACGATCCAGTAAAATCTCACAAGTGAGGTCTGGGGAGAATAGTGTGTACGCAGGCCTTCCCTCTCTTGCTTATTTAGTTTGTTATATTTCTCTTGCTTATATACAAGTGTTTCTCCTGTTGAGTATGAAAAACAAGTCTGATATATTTATATGGCATAAATAGATATGCAAGAGAAGGTGGAAAGTGTGGTTAAGCTCATTGAAGAGGATGGAGATTCATTTGCAAAAAGGGCAGAAATGTACTACAAGAAAAGGCCAGAGCTGATCAACTTTGTGGAAGAATCATATCGTGCTTATCGCGCTTTGGCTGAACGATATGACCATTTATCAAAGGAATTACAGGCTGCTAACACCACCATTGCTGCTGTTTTCCCTGAACAAATTCAACTAGCAATGGAGGAGGAGGACGAATATGGCGCCCCGAAAATACCATTGAGTTCCTCACAAATTCCAACATCAAGTGGATCAAATGTACCTAAGGTTCCAAAGGCTCCAATAAAACAGTTGAAAGGTCTAATAACAACAGCTTCAAAGAAATTACAAGGCAAGAAATCATCCAAAAAAGAAGATGCAAGTAAAAATGTCCCAAAATCAGGTTTAACCAAGAGTGAAGCTCTTGAAGAAATCGACAAGCTTCAAAAGGATATTTTGGCTTTGCAAACTGTGAAAGAGTTTGTAAAGAGTTCATATGAAAGTGGTCTAGCAAAGTATAAGGGAATTGAAAGCCAAATCATGGAAAAGCAACAAAAGATATGTAAACTTGAGGATGAATTTGGTGAGGGTCCGGTTATTGAGGATAATGATGCCCGTACGTTGATGGCTGAAGCAGCACTAAAATCATGTCAAGAAACATTGGCTCAGCTCCAGGAGAAACAAGAAAGATCAACAAGAGAAGCAAGCAAGGAATTCGAAAAGATTGAAAATGCTAGTAAGAAACTGAAGTCTCTCGAGCATAAGTATATTGGTGATCAGATCGACGAAACAAAGGCACCTGAAAAAGATGAGACTGCTAAAGCAACAGCTGAATCTCAGAGCCTAAGCCAAGAATTAAGCAAGGAGATCGAGTCATTGCAGGAAAAGATTAAGGAGCAATTCGATACAAGCTCTATGTCATCTCTAACAGTGACACAACTGGCAGAGAAGATCGACGAGCTTGTGAATGAAGTAGTCAGCCTTGAAACAGCAGTTTCAGCTCAAACTGTTTTAATCGACAGATTAAGATCAGAAGCCGATGACCTCCAATCACAAATTCAGATTTTGGAAGAGGATAAGGCAGCTCCTACAGAGGATAATAAACACAATCTGAAAATCAGCATGGTAGCATTGGAGGATAAGTTGCATGGTATCCGAAACCTGAACCAAGATGTTGCTTATCAAAACAGTAGCTTTCAAACTTACTTTGACACAGCCCGTACGAGTCTTGACTATTTAGCTGAGAAATTGAATAGTGTGAAACCAGATGAGGAGCTCCAAGACGAAGAGGAATCCGTTGTTAAAATCAAGTCTCAAGAAGATCCAGCAAAACAGCAAGTTCAACAAAGTGCAAGTGAAGCTCCCAAGAACTTAAGTACCCCGAAAACAGAAGATAAAGAAGTTAGAAAAGAAGTATCTCCTAGCACAATTGTCAGTAATAAAGAAGGGGAAGGTATAGAATCTCAAGTTGAAAAAGCTGATGAGAAAGTCTCAACTCAATCAGAAAATGCTGCTCATGAGATACAACCACATGAAAACGAGGAGAAGGGCGACGAGCCTAACTGGCAGCAGCTGCTGTCAAGCCAGTTGGAGGATAGGGAAAAGACTCTCTTAGCAGAATATACAACGGTTCTCAGGAATTATAAGGAAGTCAAGAGGAAGCTTAGCGACAAGGAGAAGAAAGATAGGGACACTGAATTCGAAGTCACACTGCAGATGAGAGAACTTAAAAGTGCTGTTGCAAAGAGGGATGAAGAGATAAATAACCTACGCGGGAAGTTGGACCTTCTACAAGGAAATGTTAACGAAAGCAAAGAATTGAAGGAAGAAGATCAGCAAGCATCTGAGCCCAAGGATGTTCAAGAAATAGAAGACAAAGATAATCATAATGATAATGCAAAGATGATTATGGTTGATCAACATGCATCTCTCTCGCCTATTGAGGAAAAGTTCCGGATGGATATTGATGCTATAATGGACGGAAACTTGGACTTCTGGCTAAGATTCAGTTCAACATTTCATCAGATACAAAAATTCAAGACAACAGTCCAAGATTTACAGAGTGAAATATCAAAACTAAGAGACAAAGAGACAGAAGAGAACAACACCAAAACAGATATGAAATCAGAAATCAGGCCTATATATAAACACATGAGGGAAATTCAAAATGAGCTAGCAGTGTGGTTAGAACAAAGTGTGTCATTGAAAGATGAAATGAAACGTAGGTCCTCATCGTTGTGCAGTATTCAGGAGGAAATTACAAAAGCATTAAAGGAAGGAGCTGAAGAAGATGAGATCAGATTTAGTAGTCATCAAGCTGCAAAGTTCCAAGGTGAAGTCTTGAATATGAAACAAGATAACAACAAGGTAAGAGAGGAACTAGAAAGTGGTGTAGATCATATAACTACACTTCAAGAAGATGTTGAAAAGACGGTGACAAAGTTAGAGCAAGAGTTTGGACTTGCTGCTGGAAATCAACAACAAGCTAATAACTCAACTAGCGGATCATCAATTCCTTTAAGATCATTCATCTTTGGAACTAAACCAAAGAAGCAGAGGCGTTCGGTCTTTTCCACCTTCCAAAACAATAGGAAAGCCCTGTGGGCAGGGACACCTTTGTAGATCTTGTTTTTTCATCTTCCCTTTACTTTTATTTAATTTTTGGTCTCATTCTTTCCCATTTTCTTGTTTGTTCATATTTGGGAAGTTTTTCGAGATTGTATGTATGTCATGTTGTATTGATGGTGTAAAAAGGTAAAAAAAAATTTCCTGCAGCTTTCTTCAGTTGCCTATGTTGCATGTCATTAGTTCTGTGAACTAAGGTTGCAGCATCAAAATTTTTAGTTGAAACTGAGAGTCAGTCTACTAGCTACCCTCTTAATAAGTATGTAGCCGTTCAAATTTTTGTAAACTATCAGAGACTACACCAATTACCATTTTTCTTTTTCTTCTTTTTTGTTCTTCCAGTCTCTTTTACACTACCAACTTTCCTTCAACCTTTATTTAGAATATAGGTTGATGAATTCAATTGGATTTGTTCATAATTCTTTGTGATTTTAATTAGTTAAAGTGCATTTTTTTTCTGATTTGATTATGGCTCCAAAATTGTAATGGCTTGCAAATTTGCCTTGAATATTTGTGGAGTACTAATTTTAAAACGACATAAATCGAAGACATTAAACACATAAAAAATAAAAATTAGCATAAAGGTAGACGATCTGAAGGAAAGTATATCGAAATTGACCTATGCTTTATCACCGACTTATCTGATAAAAGCGCACTTTACTCAACAATAAAAAGTTTAAGAACTTATTGAAAGGAACTAATTTCAGTTCGTTGATCGATTTGGTTATCTATATATATCAAAAGTTTATTATACCGAACTGAATTAAACTGATCTAATTGACCAAGTATTTTCCTTCTCTCCCTGACCTGTGAAATAAGATTGAGCCCATGTTCTTCTCAAGTGGTAGACGTATATCAATTTTTGGCAAGAGGGTCTATTCTAGTCCAAACAATTGCTCATCAATTCATTATATTGAGCAATGTGCACCTAAATAACTGCTCTAATCCCATCAAACTCTAATAAAGTAGTACCTCCAACCTTGTTTACACCTCAAACTTCCTCCACGTAGGAATCTTATTTATATAATAATCGCGTGATTATAATCAACATACTTTATGATAATATTTCATGACTGCATTTGTAGAATCAACTTCATCAATCAAACTTGGTAAGGCCTATTGCACCAATTGTGTCCAGATAGGATACTGCTGCTGATCAGCAACTTCATCAGAATATCTATCATTTATGATGGTCAACAAATTTGCGCTAGATCTATCATATTATTATCAATAGCTCTCCTTGATCTGCCTCTAAAAGGATTGACCTTTTAGAATTTTCTTGATTGATCTTCTAAAAGGTCAATCAAGAAAATTTCCATTCACTAGCTGTCATTTGGTATTTTATGATCATTTCTACCACAACCAAAGGAAACACACTCTTTACAGCAATTCATTTCAGCGGTTCAGGAAACTGCTAAACATAGTAAAATATCTCTGGCCTAAGATGCTCTCTGTATAATGGTCATGACAGGACTAATACCAAATTGTAATACATATTGCGCAAGAACAGTAATTCTCGTGTGGTAACATAAATATATCTATAGATAAAGGGGTCAGCCTTTAATTTTAACACTGGAGGCACGAAAGCTAACCTAATATCAGCAAATATACTGTAAAGGCACACTCAACCCTGGCACATGCAATCGGGAGCAGGATACGTATACAGAGATTGATTAGGTTTGCGAAGTCTGATCTGCCCTTTTCGGTTCTTGTGTCCTTCCACAACTGCCTCTTTGAACTCTGGCCAACTCAGGGTTTTATTCAGGAAAAGCTGGCCTAATAAGGCCATCTTAGGCCTTATTGTCTTCAGATTATAGTACGTTCGATGCCCCACCTGTTGATTTCAAGTTGATTAGCCGGTGCATATTGGATTCAAATAAATATCAAACAAGATTCGTGTTGTGGATATAAAGTCCAAGGGGATCTGAGCTACGTGATAATCAAATAGGATATCCTTATAGAGATTCTAGTCTTTCCAACGAAAATGAAAAAACTCAAATGACTAGACCTAATATTATGAAGTAAATTCTGAAAAGCAGTACAGCAGCTAAATTGCAACTCAATAATTAGAAGTGCAGGTGATTACCATTGCATTGTGCATATTTCCTGGGGACGCGGAAATGAAAATATCACTGTGCATGCTGACATAATAATCAACCGCAGCCAGTAAGGAAGCCTTCCCTTTAATAAGAGCTCTTTCATCTGAAGAAGCAAGGCTCTTTTTGTCTTCCATCAGTGGAAACAAACTTCTCAGGGTTGAGATACGAGCTTCCCCACCATAAACCTGGAAACATTGACATAGAAAGAGTAATTTTAGAAAACAAAAGTATAGGCTTAAGATAATCTTGCACCTCAAACAGCACGGAAAATTTTGAGAAGTAGAACAAATAGAGAGCGAAGTGGCGACCTTATGGGAGGCAAGATATAACCGAGTGCTGTTGTCAAATCCCAAAGCTGCCAGCAGTAATCCAATTTCTTCTGGGGTCAACGGGCACCGTCCTTGACTTCTCAACTCTTCATCAGTAAATTGAGAGTTTAGGACTCTTCCCTGCCAGATCACTTGCCTGTATTTGGCTAATGCCAGTTTTTCAGCCTTTCCACCACCAAAATCACACGCTGAATGTGCAGCCATATCCTGGAAAGATAACAAGGTTACATTGTGGACAGAGGGCAAGATTTGAAAGCTCATAACTAAACAATGTAATAACGGGAAAAAAATAAGTGGATCAGAGAAGGACATATGATATTCACTTTAACAGGTTTCAAGGACAACAAACTCTATCTGGAAATGATAAGACTAGTTATTTGATCAGGAGATACTGCAGGATCCGCAAGTTAAAACTTCCAATTAACTACAGGCAGATAATCATTTAATGCAAGGAGCAGAATTTTTACTATAATCCCGATAACTAACTGACCAAAGAAGAGTGTTTACCTTGTCAAAGCGAAGGTGAAGAACAACAAACTTCCCTGCTCCTTGTTTGTACTTCTCACTAACCTCTCTAAGGTAGTTACGACCAACCATATTGCCTTTGGAAGAAGGATCTCTGAGGCGATTGATAAGGACATCTCCAAGATTTCTTACGTGAGGAACAAATACTAATGCTTGAAAGTTTACTTTACATCGAAGGTGTTGGAGGTACTTAGGCAAGTTGTCAAATGTCAATCGGTGAGAAAATGGTGCTATGGCAGCAATCCCATAACTGAATCATTCAGAAAAAGAAAATTTATTTTAATGAGCGACTTCAAAATTCTAGCCAAAAGCCATGAATACAGAATAGCTATATGTTCAGAAGAAACATGTTTATACTAAGAAATAAATCAAACACAGGCACTATTTGCCAAATTGCTCATGTAAACTTTACATAAGGTCACAATCCGGGTCATAATAACTAACTAAAGTAACTCACATGAAGGAAATATGCAACCATCTGTTCTTAGGTATTATAACTGAAAGGCATTGCGTCTAGCATGACAAAAAATATAAGTGCAGCTAGTGCTATGTTGTAGTAGAATTTTAGAAGCTTTTTTTCTGAAAATCCAAAAACTCTTGAATACTTCCGGTATGTAGAAATTATACTTTTGGCAATTAGTGTCATATCTAGCATGTCAAAAACAATACAAATGCTAATGCTAGATTGTAGACCTTGTGAAGCATTTTTTTATTAACTCAAAAGCATTGCAAATACTCTTAAGTAATTAGACCTTCTACTTTTGATTTGTTATCCTGCTTTATTGAGAAATTGAACTCATAGGTAGCTATCAAATAAATTCAACAGAACATTTTTAATACAAAAATCAATCTTGTGACCTACCTCTGCAGGACAGGCAATACATTGTCCAAATACCAGTTTGTCGAAGCATGAACTGGTGCTGTCTTGATTCTGGTATGTCGAACAGCAGTTGCATAATACTCTCGTGTGCTCCAAGAGAATTCATCGGGCAGCTCTTTAACTATTACTATATCGTCTTTCAATACATTGATGAAATGACCGACATCAAAGATATCCTTGAATGTACTGCAGGAAGTAGCAGATAACTTGTATTATGTACTTGTGGAAGGATGCAGGTACCCAGTGGAATAGCCGAGGTGAGTGCAAGGTGGCCGGGACACCACCGTTATTAAGGAAAAAACCTTGTATTATGTATTTAAAAAACGAAAATAAATAATCAATGTAGCAATATATTACAACCTTGAATCTTGCCAAACAGGATTTACTTCCAAATGAGGGATCACTAGTGTAGCATTCAGGATCTTGGCAACAACAACTGCATCACAGATCTTGTTCAAGAAGTACACATGTTAGTAATCATCTTATAACACTTGTTAAGAAACGGTATCCATGGCACAAACATTCCTATAATAAGCATTTCTCATATATATTGCCCCCATAAACAGAGAACACTTATGATACGCACCGCCATCCTTTGTTGATTTAATCCTCCATCAAGGAACACTTGAATATATCCTTCAGATTTTTCAGGTAGTGCTGCATATGTTTAAGTAACAGTGAATCAGAAATAAAAGAGTAAATGAAATATCACGTTGATGCTACGAAATGAAAGAATGCTGCACAGAGATCCTTGAAACGACACATGAAAGTTGAAGTGCGTTAGAACTGATCCAGAGACACTCACTAGAGGCGATGACAGATTCACTACAGGGTTTCCATCCTTGGTAGGGCAAAGGCATCCATAGGTCAGACTGTTCTTCAGATGACTAAATGGAAAAGAAGAACCCAATAAGAGATCCTTCTACCATTCTCTGGGCAACATGAGTAAAATTTGGAGGAACAAATGAATGCAACGAATAGTCTTACGCACAGTTTGGCGTTGTAGAGCACTCTTCAGAAGACGTGAGTGCCTGGGTTTTGGAGCATTCCATTCCTGCGGATGCAAACTGGATTACGGATATAAATTTTGCCTCAAGAATCGAACTTTGATAGATGGTGCAAGTAAAATCCTGTAGTGACAACCAAAAGTATGTACTTGCAGGCACAAATTGACTGTATTCCCAAGTTGTCAAAGTTTTATTCAATGCAGATAAGGAATTAAGAGAAAGGAATCTACTTTTCACATAGGCTGTTTATGTTGCGGAAGCCAAATGTATATAGTGTGAATAAGTCACAACTACTATACCAAAATTATGACAGCCACCAAATAATAAATAAGACAATAAAGCAACAATAAAGGGAACACCAGAATTTACGAGGTTCGGCTAATTTTGCCTACTCCTCGGACACAACCAATATTTTATTTCACTCCAAAAATACAAGTGAAATAATACTAAAGAGAGAAGATACAAATGCCTTAAACAGATGAGAAGGCAAATGAGAGGTGTGTTTCAATCCTAAACATTAGGCCTTCTTTTATAGGGGAAAAATCCCCCCCAAACTTAACTCCCAACCAATGTGGGACTTTGGCATTTTGCCAAACTTCAACAAATCTCCACCTTGGCAAAATTCCACATTTTCAATTCTCTCTCAATAACAAATTTTGGTTGTGTCTTCATCTTCAATCTTCAGTGTTCAACAATGTTGATCAAATCCAAACAATGTTGAAACTTGACCGCAGTCACCACCTTTGTCAGCATATCAGCAGGATTCTCTGTAGTATGAATTTTCTTCACCGTGACTCCACCTTTTTCTATGACTTCTCGTACGAAATGATACCGAACATCAATGTGCTTCGTCCTTGCATGATAAACTTGGTTCTTCGCTAATTGAATAGCACTTTGACTATCACAAAAAATTGTGATACCTTTTTGTTCAACACCAAGCTCCTTTAGCAATCCTTGAAGCCAAATTGCCTCTTTCACAGCATCTGTAATAGCCATGTACTCTGCCTCTGTTGTAGACAAAGCAACTGTTGACTGCAAAGTAGACTTCCAACTAACTGGTGCCTTTGCAAAAGTAAACACATAACCAGTAGTTGATCTTCGTTTGTCCATATCACCCGCAAAATCTGAGTCACAATATCCAACTACAGACTGATTGTCTTCCTGCTCAAAAACTAACCCGACATCTACAGTATTATGAATATACCGTAGAATCCACTTCACAGCTTGTCAATGCTCCTTCCCTGGATTGTGCATATATCTGCTAATAACTCCAACAGCTTGTGAAATGTCAGGCCTTGTGCAAACCATTGCATACATCAAGCTACCAACAACATTTGCGTATGGTACCTTTGACATATACTCTCGTTCAGCTTCATCCATTGGCGACATAGTAGTACTTAGCTTAAAATGGGAAGCAAGTGGAGTACTAACTGGCTTAGTCTTGTCATCTATGCCAAAACGTTGAAGTACTCTCTTCAAATATTCCTTTTGAGATAAACAGAGTTTCTTTGAACGTCTATCTCTAATTATCTCCATGCCAAGAATTTTCTTTGCCTCACCCAAATCCTTCATCTCGAACTCCTTCTTCAGTTGAATCTTCAACTTATCAATTTCTTCCAAATTCTTGGAAGCTATCAACATATCATCAACATATAGGAGAAGATATACAAAGGAACCATCTTTAAGCTTGTGCAAATACACACAATGATCGTATTTGCTTCTCTTGTACCCTTGCCGCAACATAAACTCGTCAAATCGCTTGTACCATTGTCTAGAAGATTGTTTCAATCCGTACAACGATTTTTCAAGTTTGCACACCATATTTTCTTTTCCAGCAACTTTGAATCCTTCTGGCTGAGTCATGTAGATTTCCTCCTCCAAGTTTCCATGTAAAAACGCAGTTTTTACATCCATCTGAACTAGTTCCAAATCCAATTGTGCTACCAAAGCCAACATAATTCTAATGGAGGAATGTTTTACAACTGGAGAAAACACTTCATTGTAATCAATTCCCTCCTTTTGAGCATATCCTTTGGCCACCAATCTTGCTTTGTAGCGAACATCTAATTGGTTAGGAAATCCTTCTTTCTTTGCAAATACCCATTTGCACCCAATTGCTTTCTTTCCCTTCGGGAGATTGGCCAATCTCCATGTATGATTCTGATGAAGGGACTGTATTTCATCATTCATGGCAATCCTCCACTTATCTTCTTCTGAACTTTGGACAGCGTCTTTATAAGTAGTAGGAACATCATCAGCTACAATTGAGGTTGCACAAGCAACCGTCTCTATGAGACGAACAGGTTTCGTTATTGTTCTTTTTGGCCTGCTGGTTGCTATTGATTCAAGTTGTTGTTGAGATTCCTGAGTTGGAATCTCCTCTACTGGCTCTCCTTCCAGAGGGTAATCTTCATTTGTTTCCTCCTCTGCTTCTTGTGTAGGAAAAATAAATTTTCCCTCAAACTCCACCTGCTTAGAAGCACCTTCATTTTGTTTGGTATCTTCTGTTACCTTATTTACCATAGCAAATTCATCAAAGGTAACATCTCTGCTGAATATTACTTTCTTTGTCATAGGACACCATAAGCGATATCCTTTGACTCCAGAAGTAATTCCCATAAAAATAGCCTTCTTTGCCCTTGGATCCAATTTTGACTCCGTCACATGATAATATGCAGTTGAGCCAAACACGTGCAAAGAGTTATAATCTACAGCAGGTTTTCCGTACCATTTTTCAAATGGTGTTTTGCCATCAATAGCAGCAGATGGTAGACGATTAATGAGGTGGCATGCATATGTAATTGCCTCAGCCCAAAATTCTTTGCCCAAGCCAGCATTGGACAACATACACCGTACCTTCTCCAGCAAGGTCCGGTTCATACGTTCTGCCACTCCATTCTGTTGTGGTGTATGTCTAACAGTGAAGTGTCGGATGATGCCATCATTTTCACAGACCTTATTGAAATGATCATTTTTGTATTCACCTCCATTGTCTGTGCGAATACACTTGATTCTCCTGCCTGTCTGATTCTCCACCATCGTCTTCCATTTGAGAAAAATTCCCAACACTTCATCTTTGCTCTTCATTGTATACACCCATACTCTTCGGGAAAAATCATCAACAAAGGTTACAAAATAGTGCTTCCCACCCAATGAAGGTGTTTTGGAAGGACCCCAAACATCAGAGTGTACATAATCCAAAATGCCTTTAGTATTATGGATCGCTGTACCAAATTTAACCCTTGTCTGTTTCCCTTTAACACAATGCTCACAAAACTCCAAGTTGCAAGCCTTTACTCCTTTTAACAATCCTTGATCTGATAGAGTTTTCAAGGATTTTCCTCCAGCATGTCCCAAGCGCATGTGCCATAGCTTGGTTGCTTCTGCCTCTTTGTCGTCACTGGATGTTACTGTCGCTGTCCCAATAATTGTACTGCCACGATAGCGGTACATATTATTATTCTTCCGATTAGCCTTCATTACCACTAGTGCACCGGAGCATACTCTCATCACTCCATTTTCTGCAATGATTTTGAACCCTTTTGATTCTAGGGCTCCCACAGAGATGAGATTCTTCTTCAAATCCGGTACATATCGAACATCTATCAATGTTCTGATCATTCCATCATGGTTCCTTAATCGTATTGAACCAATGCCATATGAGGTAAGAGGGCTGTTATCCGCTGTGTGGATGACTCCATATTCTCCTTCTTGAAATTCCACGAACCAGTCCCTGTTGGGACACATATGATAGCTACAAGCCGAGTCCATCAACCATATGTCTGATGATGTTGATGACTCTGTTGTAACTAATGAGAAGTCTGAATCATCACAATCAGCTACATTTGAATCCATAATAGCCTTTCCATTGTTATGTTTGGCCTTATTCTTCAACTTCGGACAGTCTTTCTTCCAGTGCCCTTTTTCTCGACAAAAGGCACATTCATCTTTGCTGGGTCTGGATCTTGACTTGGATCTTCCCTTCTTTGTCCTCGTTTGATTTTGAGGACGACCCCTCACAAATAGTGCTTCTCCTTCTCCGCCCTTCTGTTTTTCTCGCTTTCTTTGTTCATAGCTGTACAAAGCTGAACAAACTTCTCTGAGAGAAATTTCGTCATTTCCATGGAGTAGAGTAGTTTCAAGGTGCTCGTACTCATCAGGAAGTGACGCCAACAACATTAAGGCCAAGTCACCATCATCATAAGTTGTATCCATATTTTGCAAATCTGTGACCAACTTATTGAAACTGGTGATATGTTCATTCATCGTGGTACCAGGAACATAGGTGAAGTGAAACAGTCTCTTCTTCATGTACAATTTATTTTGACTGTTTTTCTTCAAAAATTTATCCTCCAGTGCTTTCCATAATTTACTTGCAGAAGTTTCCTTTGTGTATGGATATTTCTGCTCTCTAGCAAGGTAGGATCGAATGGTACCGCAAGCAACACGGTTGATAATTCTCCAATCTTCTTCTCCAATAACATCTGGTTTCTTTTCTTCAATGGCCAGATCTAGCCCTTGTTGAAAAAGGACATCTAGAACCTCGCCTTGCCACATCCCAAAATGTCCGGACCCGTCAAAAATTTCTACCGCAAATTTCGCATTTGACACAATTCTTGTCATAAGCGAAGATGCCAATGATGACGTATTGTTGACACTTGATGTAGATTCTTCTTGTTTATTGTCCCCCATATTTGACACAAATATTATTTAATAGCTGACGACACAAATCAAGATTATTTCCTTTCTGATGTAGAAGATCAGACTAAGCTGCAACTACAGAGCATACTCAGACAGAACCTTGACTCAGTTACCAAGATAAATCTTTTCTGATGTGGAAGATCAGACTATGCTGCAACCACAGAGCATACTTAGACAGTACCTTGGCTCTGATACCAATTGTTGCGGAAGCCAAATGTATATAGTGTGAATAAGTCACAACTACTATACCAAAATTATGACAGCCACCAAATAATAAATAAGACAATAAAGCAACAATAAAGGGAACACCAGAATTTACGAGGTTCGGCTAATTTTGCCTACTCCTCGGACACAACCAATATTTTATTTCACTCCAAAAATACAAGTGAAATAATACTAAAGAGAGAAGATACAAATGCCTTAAACAGATGAGAAGGCAAATGAGAGGTGTGTTTCAATCCTAAACATTAGGCCTTCTTTTATAGGGGAAAAATCCCCCCCAAACTTAACTCCCAACCAATGTGGGACTTTGGCATTTTGCCAAACTTCAACAAATCTCCACCTTGGCAAAATTCCACATTTTCAATTCTCTCTCAATAACAAATTTTGGTTGTGTCTTCATCTTCAATCTTCAGTGTTCAACAATGTTGATCAAATCCAAACAATGTTGAAACTTGACCGCAGTCACCACCTTTGTCAGCATATCAGCAGGATTCTCTGTAGTATGAATTTTCTTCACCGTGACTCCACCTTCTTCTATGATTTCTCGTACGAAATGATACCGAACATCAATGTGCTTCGTCCTTGCATGATAAACTTGGTTCTTCGCTAATTGAATAGCACTTTGACTATCACAAAAAATTGTGATACCTTTTTGTTCAACACCAAGCTCCTTTAGCAATCCTTGAAGCCAAATTGCCTCTTTCACAGCATTCGAACAGGAGTATGGTGAACTTACTTAAATGCTATACCTCACTGTGAACAACATCTAAGACAGTATTTATCTGACCAAACGACTGTCTTTTATTTTAACAACTAATGATGATCGAGCCAACAACTCCAACTTAGAGAACTCATATTTTACGGCGGACTAAACAATTCTTCTCTATGGTTCTACAGTTAGACAGACTGGCATTGTGCATTCCTAATTACCAGACAAATACCATCTTCATGCACAGAATAAGAAGATGGCGTATAAATGGTCCAAGCCAACGTATCCAACTTAACAAACCCTTCTTTATAAAAGAAAAGACAAGTTTGTAAAACAATGCCAGATTCCAAGATTATGACATAACAATATTTCTTCTGCCAGTTTCTTAGGGGTTAAAACTGAAAGATACTGCTAGGCATCAAGCAAATCTACCGAACAAAAATCATCAGTCATTCATATGCAAGACACTAAACCGGAAGTTTCTACATTGCCGAATCCAAATATTTCCGGATTATCCTTACTTCTGAAGCTTTGTAAGTTTGACTCGCTAAAATTTTTTGATTTGCACCGGGTGTCCGAGTCTCTTCGAGCCCCGACTATTCCCGGGGGTGCACAGGCCCTCGGCAAGGAATTTCCCGCAAGTGCACCACGGTTAATTCAGGTTTTACCCAGTCCGATGGCCCTCAGAAATTGTTTGCACCCAGTGGGTTTCGAACTTGAGACCTTGAAAGGGAGCAAACCCCAAGGCTCAAGTCAATTGCCGCCAGGCCAACCCCTGAGGGTACTATAGTTTGACTCGCTAAAATTGACTAGCACACTTTCTGGTTTCAACATCACTGTTCATCCAACCACTTCCCCTTCTACACCCAAAGATTAAATGTGACACACCTAGTTTTTACAATTTAACCCTTTCAATTGATCCTCCAAAGAATCTTATCTTACTCAGATACCATTTTCACTTCAAATATGGTACTATATTTTATGCTTTTCCGCTTTTCTATCCATCCCCAGGAATCAGTTTGCTTTATTCCCAACATACCTTAATGAAGCCAAAAGGTGAAAAAGAAAACAGCACAACGTAGAAGGAAAAAGGACATTGAAGAGAGAGCACAATTAAAGATTGATATATGGGCATTTGCACCAACACAAAAAAAAACATCACAATAACAACACTTCAATCCCAAACTTCTACGAGTAAGCCGTACTAACGCTCAGTATCTTTTCCTTTTTCTTTTTTGGCGTAACTGAGAAATTCTGAGCATCTATAGGTTACGGGTTCGAGTTGTCTCCGTGTGACCTATAGGTCACGAGTTCGAGCCGTGGAAGCTGCCACTTTTGCTTGCGTTGGTATAAGCTGCTTACATTACACCCCTTGGAGTGCGGCCCGGTAAGCTGCTTAAATTACACCCCTTGAAGTGCGGCCCTTCCGTGAACCCTGTACGAACGCGGGATGCCTTGTGCACGGAGTTGCCCTTTTGGAGAAATTCCTAGGATCAGCTTGCGCACGATTCGAAACTTGGGTCACCCTTCTCCACTTAAAACTAGCTTTTTGTCCGCGGCAGGGTTCAGACTCGTGACATGCACACCTACACATCCACCACTAGCTCTCAGACGGGAGTCAATTGACACTCCTTTGCGAAAAAATTGCACAATGTGGATAGGTTAATATTTTTATTTTTATGCATATACGATATGTTGAACCCCGGTTTTTTTTTTGTTGTGTTTACTTTTTTTATATTTTGAATCGAAAACATGGCTCCGCCACTGAACCAAAGTCTTCAGGGCAGCAATTCTCACTATTTATTCTGTTCCATTTAGACTTGTTTCATTACAATACTCGGTAATTTGTCTAACACAATAGGTTCCATACATTTTATAGTGACATAAAGGCAGAAAAATTACAGAGTGAGATACAACAGGAAACATACCGAGAAAATGGAAGGCGAGGCATGGCTCAAAGGAGTGAAAAGACTGGGAAAGAAAATGGGCAAAAGTAGCAGAAAAACACCAGCCATTGTCCCACTTCTATGGCTGCTGCGATGATAGAGCCTCATACTTTGGCTGTGAAGCCGCTTTAACAGCAGTATTCGCTCAACCCCTGATCAATAACAGTAGAATCTAATCTAATGAATAACAGATTTTTCCAAAAAGCCTTGATTTTGGAGGAATATATATAATTAAAAGGGGAGACATTATGATTATTCGCCATGTCACGGGTGCACCCTTCTCCATATATATCAAGTACATATACTTAGCATATAAAACCAATTCGTACATTGTAGAGAAAATCAAGAGATAATAATTCGATTAGTAGTAGTACTCACTCTAGCCCATTTTACATGACATACTATTTTTTAAATCTGTTTAGAAATAATTTAATTTTTAATTTTTCGATAATAATTCATAGCCATATAAATGTCAATGAGATGTTTAGACCTAAAGTTTAAAAAGTCACTTCATTTTCAATCAAATATTGTCATTTAAATTGGGATGATTTATGAATTCGAATCAATCTAATAGTCAAAGGCTGATGTAACCAGGAGCGGAGCTAAAATTGTAAAAATGGCCTGGGATAGTTACTTTTTAACATGATATTTAGTTTTTATCCAGTATTTTTAATGTTGAGTAAAAATAATCACTACTATATTAAAATTAGTATCCAAAGATGGTTTTACCCTTTTTCATGAGTGTTGTGTAAATATTAAGGACATGGTGTCCTTAACATTTACACTGCATATATGAAGTTAAGGACATGATGTCCTAAAGTTTAACAAAGAAAGGTGTAAATACATGACACTTTGTCCTTAATATTTACACAACATTTATGAAGTTAAGGAATATTTACACAATATTCATAAAGTTAAGGACACTATGTCCTTAATATTTACACAGCACACGTGAAGTTAACGACACCATGCCCTTAACATTTACATTACACATATGAAGTTAAGGACATGAGGCCCTTCAGTTTAACAATAGAAGGTGCAAATACAAGTTAAGGACATTATGTCCTTAACATTTACACTGCACACATGAAGTTAAGGACGTCGTGTCCTTAATATTTACACTGCACGTACGAAGTTAAGGACATGATGTCCTAGAATTTAACAACGGAAGGTGCAAATATAGGACACTTTGTCCTTAATATTTACACAGCATTCATGAAGTTAAGGACACCATGTCCTTAATATTTTCACAACACTCATGTCTAGCACAGGGGGGATTTTCGTCCGGGCGGATAAAATTTATTAAGCACTGGCTAAAGAGTAAATACATTTTAAACAGTGGCTAAAAAATAAAAACATCTCTAATTAGTGGCTAACTGTGCACTTCTCTCGCTAGAAATTTTAACCTTATGGGTTCTACATTTTAGAAAGACGATTTCAAGTGTTAGTGATTGGGTTCTAAATTTTATATTTTTACATATTTAATGAATTTTAAACATCAAATATATTGTTTAAGCAAAAATTACTGGGTTCAGTCGAACCTATAATTTGGCTTGTGCCTCCACCCCTAGATGCAATATTGCAGCATCGATTTTATCCGAACTCAATATTTTCGACGCGAAACATAAATTTATGCATAAAAAATTATTATTTTTTCAACAAAAGACTTACTATTGTAACAACAATAAATGTGAACCAAAAAATACGTAATTTGATTTTTACTAATAAAAGCTTCCACTATTGTAGGTGATCAAAACCCCACCTATAATTTTATAATTATGGGGTTGAGTTATCAAAGGAGCGAGTAATAGCTCCAATAAAGAAGAATGAAACAAACACGATATGATATCCAATTCATAAACTGATAGTGAAAGAAAGCACCATCAAATAAGGAAGAGTTGTTAATATTTCTTCATAAATTGGTACGCTTCATTGTAAGCACTTCTCCGTGCCGACACGGCTTTGCACACACCTCCACTAAAAATTACCTTATAAAATATTTATATTTATATCTATATCTATATACTATATTAAAAGCACGAAATCCCTTAGCGAAATGTCGTTCACATTTTTTACTCTTTTAAAATAAATTTCACATTGAACAAAATAGTAATTCAAATTATTTCCTAATATTTAGGACTTAGTTCCTTAATTAAATTGTGTATCAAGTCCTAATATTTAGGAATTCAAATCAATTAAGATCTTACCTTATTTAAATTATTTTTGCATTAAAATTTATTTATATAATTGTAATCATTCCATATTAAGTTTTTAATACGTAGGATTTTAACATCAACTAAAATTCTATTAATTAAACGCTTTAATAAACTCACCCAACACATGTACGTTCAATGATGGTAAGAAAATATAGGGGAACATCACGGAAACCATTTGGGTTAATTGATTTTTTTACTTTAAAACTAATTTAAATTTAAATTACCTTATATGAATTATTCTTTATTTTAGTAACGTGACATAATTGTCATTTTTTCATGTTATAATTCAAAATTTAAAATTTGGCATAAATAAAAATCTAATGAGTTACTGTCACAATAAAATTAAATAATTAAGTCTTTGAATTAATTATTAGCAAAAAAATATAATCCAACTATTTTTCAAATGCATCATCTAACTAGAATTAATTTTTTAGTTGACAAAAAACTTTGATATACAAATTTGTTTCCACAAGATCAAGAAAATTGACGGTGAAAAAAATAGTAAAGAACGAATATCAATTATAATATTGCACTAAGAGTAAAATTGATTAAAATACAAACTAATTAATAAGAATAAAATAGTAGACATGATTATCTACTATTTGAATTAAATCATTCCTTATTAGAACAATATACGAACTCCAATATTTAGGTACTTAGATTATATTGCAAAATATTTAATTAAATTTAAATATAGATAAACTAATATTAATTAAGATTTGAAAGGGTGGGAAGGAGTTTCCACGTTTTAAAAGCTTGGACGAAATTATAGCGATATTTAAATATTTGAAGTTTGAGCTAATAAGGATTTGAATCAAGAAAAATAAATTTTTGCTTTAAGGTTGAGAACCAATGGTTAGTGTTTAACCCAAAAAATAATTTTCAAGGTCAGAGCAATAATTTTATATGACGGGCCACAAGCAACTGATTCAATCCGAAAGATATAAAATTTTGTTAATACAACGTGATAGAGAAGTGAGAAATAAATTCAATGACAAATAATATAATAAAAATAAAGCAGAGAAGAAAGAATTCTTATTGAATGATCCTTGATAGGATAATGAGCCGAACAGAGCTTGAAGGGCCGAATTATGGCTAGCTTGAGAGCAATATGCTATAAATTACAATGTATACAATTGTAGAGAAGAAAATTAGATTCCCCTGATGGTGGTAAAAGTATGTCTATTTATAGGGCTAAATCTAAGTAACTAGTCTCCTTGAATTATGGGTCCATTATGAGCATTTATTCAATCCATCCATTACTTTTGGAAGACTTGTAACAGCTGTGTAAATGCTGAAATTCCGTAACTGATGAGTTAATTCCGTAATTGATGAGTCAATCTCGTGCCTGTTGAGTCAATCCTATGCATGTTGAGTCAATCCCATGCATGTTGAGTCAATCTCGTAATTGATTGCCTTGTTCTGACCGTTACAATCATTTATTGCATTTATTAATAATTGATTTGTAACTGATAGTGTAATGATGGTAAATCCCATATAATCCGGGATTAATTTATTCCTTCCTCATTTGTAATTATGAGATATTCTCCCACGCCTGATCTGGGCTATTTCATGATGATTAGTTCCGGGGCTAACATGCACGGTATGAGTATGTTCGGTCCCGGGGGTATTTCACATTTCATCTTTACATGTCATTTTTCACTTTTCTTCAAACTTTATTGATACGTGTCGCCATTTAATAGACCCACATGACGAGTCTAATTTTTACTAATACAGTTAGTTCTTAAATTAATTAACTAATTAGTAATTAAAAGTATCCAATCCAGTTTTTTTTTTCAAATTTATATAAGTAAAATTATTTTTTTAAGTTGAACTCTTAGGCTACATAGATTTATTTCTATAAAAAAAAAAAAGTTGGTAGTGAGATATCAGAAAATAGAGCAAATTTAGTAATAGTATTAAAAAGTCAAATTGATAAAAATACAAATTTGAAGCAATATGGATGAAATATTAGTAGATAAAATTTATTTTAAATATGAGTTAATATTTATAATTATCTTTTTGTTTCTTTTCACATTCATTTCAACAAATGATAGCTCCTTATATATTTTTGTATATTAAGTTATTTTTGAAAAGATATTAACTCAACAATTATTCTTAGACTTTGCACCATCATTTATCAATTGTTTTGTGAGCTATAGGGCCAACCTTTTCATTCTCAAAATCTCTAAGATACCAAAAGATTCAACTTTTCAATTTATTTTATTTAACAAATCTTTAAAGAACCATAAAAGTATTTTTTTTTTTGATTTATTTGTTTTAGTATTAGGTAATAGAAATGCGAATAATTTTAAAATCACAATAAGACATCTAAAATTTTTGATGGAGCAAGATTTCTTTCATTAAGTTTGCCAAATGAGATCGATATTCATCATTTTAAAGAACATACCCTTCTTCATTAATTTTTATTTAATAACTCAAACACATAATGTGATTTTTTTAAACTGAATACCCATTAATATAAATTCACGCGCAAAGTGCGTACTCTAAGACTAGTCTTATTAAATTCCTCTAGTCATTTTTCCATTTAATACTCCCCCCGGTCCAAAATAAGTGATTTTTTAGTTGTTTTCACACATATTGAGAAACTAGTCATAGAGTACGCGCTTTGCGCGTGTACTCTATAGTCATGAATATATAACTTTTAAATATTGCATATCCATATTAACCAATGTGCATGTGTTATTAAAAACAATTATAGAAAGAAAAAAAAAACAAGGTCCTAAAAATGATGGATGTTAATCCTATTTAGCTAGCTTAAAAGAAAAATCATGTCCTACATAAATTCTCATATACTTTATTATGATTTCTCGCTTTGTCCCCACCCATCGAAGTTATTTAATTGTCTTCTTAATGTTTGAATTAATTAGCATATGCTTAATATAAATAAATAAAATGATAAGATCGTGTATATGTATATATATCTATATATCTTTATCTCCTCTTATATTAGATTATTTGAACCTCAAGAACAATTGTCAAGTTTTCTTTCAAAAGTTATTTGTAAATTTGAAAAATAATATGATGAAGTTGAAAAATAATTAAATTGAATATTTTTAATCAGCTAATTAAGAACTTAATTATATAGCTATTTTAATATCAAAATTTTGCTGCCTTTGTTAGTTTTCAAATTATGGTCGGGCTATTCTATTATAAGTTTAGCCGTTTCCTTCCATTAATTATATGCACATCCTCTTAGAAAATATAATACGTAAACATTCATATTTTTAGTATTATAATATTATAATATTGTATATGGTAAATGTAATTGATTTTGATATATACTTAGATTTTTTTGTGTAGTCGTTCAAATAAGGAAAACTTTAATAAGTAAAGTTTTAGTTGACTTCAAAATACTAAATATTAGGGAAATAATTAAATGACTATTTTGTCTAGTGTGAACTTTATTTTAAAAGGGTAAAAAAGACGAACGACATTTCACTAAGGGCCTTCGTGCTTTTAATATAGTATAGATTTACCTTTTAACATTAATTAGCAATGAAATTGACCGTATTAACATTTACTATCTCTTCACATAAACACTCCTAATACATACTCCAACATTAATTACTCCAAGGGCAATGTAGGAAAAAAATAATTAATTCATTCTTGAAATCTGAAAAAAATTACTTATTTTGGACCACAAGAAAAAAACCAAAAAATCACTTATTTTGGACCGGAGGGAGTACTAAATAGTACTGGTAGTTTTGGATAGGGGCGGATATAGCATTATCGATACGAGTTTAATTTAACCTATAACTTTCAACGCGAAACAAAATTTTATGCGTAAAAATTCGCTTAACTTGTATTAAATTGTAGATATTAACCCATAATTTCAAATGTATAATAGTTTAATGCGTAAAATATTAAAAGTTGAATCCAAAGGGATCGTCTGGTTCATCCCGGGATTGTTTGACCCAAAATATAGATCTTGGTTCTACCAATTAGATTTAAATAATGAAGAGTCAATCTTAGCTAATAATAATATCTAAAAGATAAGGTTATCAGTTTTGTGACATATAGTAATATGTATATTGACCGAATGGTAATGAATGTGAGCACTAGTAACAATATTCAATGATCCAAAAAGATGGAAGATAACATTAAATAGTAATAAACAACAACAAATGATATTTAAGTAAATAGAAATGTGTGAGTCACCCGAAAATGGGTGATATTTGTGAATATTCTTCCTGACAATGACGAATGATTGATGAGCCTTAGAACACTCAGGTTATTCTTGGATCGGGTGGAAAAGCTAGACATGAATCTTAGTGAAATGGTTGTTTAATTTTTGTATGCTTGTAATATGACTAGATTCTCTCTATAAAGTCAATGGAGTTTCTTACAAATGAATATCTCATGCCCCATATCATTGTGTCTCTTTCTATCTATAGGGAACATACTCCTAGAAACCTTAATAGTACAGGTGCAGAAAATATGCACTAGAATATTCTCTTTAGTGTCCTATCTTGAAACGAACTGTTATAACTCTGTATAGGATGCTCGACCTCGACCTTGATCTACGACGGCTTCTCGACCTTGATCATTGCTGACTCTTCGACCGCAACCTTCATCATTTCTAGAATTACCAACCTTGGGCAGGTCTTCATTAAAATCGTATTGGCAGTCTATGAATGCCTTCTTAATTTTAACATGGTTAGATCATTTTAGAGATAACTTTTGACCCATACAGGGATAAAATTTACGATTAACTTTATTCTATGTTTGGTTTAGGAATTAGCTAATCCCGGAATAACTTTTACACTAAAATTATAGGATTAGCTATCCCATATAGAAAGTGGGATAGCTAATCCTATGAGATATTCTATCATTGTACCAAACAATCCCATAGAGTTTAAATCATATTCCTATCTAGTTTTGGACTAAATACAATATTTAATATATTTATATTTCGATCGGCTGCGGATCAATGGGTATCGATATTTGAAAGTGGATTTTTCGAATTCTTTTATTTTTTGAGAGAAAACTTAAGTTATGAACTACTCCCGCTGGTTCTTTTTATTTGTCTGTTATACTAAAAAAATATTTTTCTTTTTATTTGTCTACTTTCACAAATTAAGAAAAAAAATATTTTTAATTGTTTTACGTTATCATTAATTATTCATTTACCAAATTATTGAGACTATTTATTATTATTATTATGATTATTATAATAAAATATCTACTTTATTTATTATTAGGAGTGTTATGTCCGTGTACACCAAAAGGGAACGGAAGGGGTACTTCAGAACTAAGAATTAACACGTTTCAAAGAAGCGCACCATCTTCGGCTACTACAACATCTTTATAAAACCAGACAATGAACCTACTTTATGAATTTCCACACTAAATAGGCAAGGCGAACTGATATTAGTAACATAAATAATAAACAAAAAAACAAAAAAAAACTAATATACAAAGTATTTCGTATTCACACAAGGTAAGGAGAGGAGTAGCATCCAAGGAGTGTGATGGTTGCTCCCACGGTTCGAATATGTGATCTATAAGCCACACATAGAGAATTTTATTATTGCTCCAATGCTCCCTTCAAAATGACATTACTAATTACATAATTTCATCAATTTGCGTGAAGCATTTAAGAAATTAACTCCCAAATTAATTTCCTTGGGATTCGATTATTTCAAAGCGTCAAAACGCATAAAATTTACTATAGTCAAACTTTTCTATGATAGTATCATTTGTTCCGATATTTTTTGACTTTTATAGTAAATTGTTGTTATATACCTATAATAATATTTGACGTTTAAATATTTTTTGGCTGCTATAGACAAAGATTTAAGCTCTAGTGCACAAATTTTAAAACTACTAAAAGAATAAATTCTTTCAAGATTGACTGGAGAACTTCGTAAATGTATCTTATTTCATAGATTCTATTTTTTTTTCTAGCGATATAATGCTTGAATTTGCGAAGATTTGTATCAAAACTTTCGGCATAAGAGTACCTGGTAGCTTTTCGTTTGGAGCAATCTAGGAGCTTAACAGTTGAATCTTCTATCTAAATATTCTTTGGCGTCTTTTCTAATGAAAAAGATATCATGTGTAAATCTTCATATCCTATGTATTATGCAAGATGAAAACTTGTTCAATGGAAAATATTTTTTGCAGATTTTTACAATTATTATTAGTAATCGTAGAGATTTTATATGGCTGTGATAGAGGGGGTAATTTTATAAAGAGCATTCTGCATAAATATCGTTATTGCTGTTATATGTAAAAACTATTAGAGAAAGGTAAAGTATACCTTAAAAATGTGTTCCGAGAAAAACTTGATATTTTTTTGTTGTTGAATAGTTATTATATAGGGATATCGCAAGAGAGAGGTAGGACGACACTACTCTTATTACACTAATTTCATGATGACGAACGAATGGTCATACTAATTGACACCAATGCATAACAAAGAAGGATTTTATAAAACAAAGCTTACAATTCCCCAGAAATAAGAAAATTGGAAATTCATTTACCAAGTCTGATACATAGAATAGTCTTCTGGAGCAGGATTATCCCTTCTAGCTAAATAAAATCCATCATCCTTAACCAAATAATAAAATGGACCAGAAGGTGTACTCCCATCAGAATCAAAAAACACAACAAAACTTTTATCTTTTGAACCACACCAAAAATGACAAAAGTAAAGAGTTCTTCCCCAAATATTCTCACGAAATGAGAAATTAAAATCCCCATATATAGGAAGGTCATGATACCCTAAATCATCATCTCCTGATGCACAATGAATTGTTAATGTAGGAGAATTTGTAGGTAAACCATTGACTATATGAATGTGAACTTTGGCTCCATTTATTTTTTGTGTAAAGTTGAATGCCAAAAACAAGAAAAAGAAGAAGGTTTTGTGTTGGATGAAATTCATACTCATATTTTACAACTAAAGCGTGTTTCAATGAGAATAATACTAGGAGTCTTTGATTTGTATATATGCTCATTTTTTGAATAGTGAAAATGGTAATATATAACCTAAAGAGCTAAGTATAGAGTTATTTTCTTTTCTGTCATTTGCTAATTTAGAAGTGATTTAATATGGATAAGGCTAAAGATTATAGGTTTAATTTGTTTCCTCGTTTATTTGTTTTAACTTTTTATTGAAAAGGAAGATTGCTAAATGCACTAATTTTCTTCCTTTAATTCCTTTAGATATTTATAAGAATCGAGGGGGACAATAATAGATGTTATTCTTTTTTGGAATTTCTCATCTATATTATATTAAAAGGAGAGTAGTATGCATTGTGGTTAAGCCAAGTGGCAAGCTAAAATGAAGCCACTTGGCAGTTTTAGGACAACATTAATAATTAGGAATTATAAATAGAAACATAATTAATGGAAGTAGTTTAATGAATCCTATACATAATCTAAATAGATCTTAGACAAATCTAATCTATATATCTATATTTATATTTATATTTATATGTATATTTGTATCTATATATTGATCCACTCATAGATTTTTCTTCTATATTAGCTAGAAATAAAAGAGGTAAAAAATTAATTAAATAAATATAATAGAAAAAATAAAAAATATAGAGATACGTAAATTGAGATAACTTATGATTATTTATATTTTGGAGTAAGTTAAAATATAAAATAAACTAAAATTTACTTAAGATATTAAAGATTTATTGAGTTTAAAAATTTTAAAAATTCAAGCAGCAAAATAAGATCTTATATAAAGTATACAAATTTTTTATAAGGTAAGAAAAAAAATTAAAGAATCAGTAAAAATATTTTAATAACAAGAATAATAAAGTCATATTAATATTGATAAATCGGGCAAACAAATATTTTATACGTAAATATTACTATATTATTTAGATATAATGGGTTCAAATAATTAAGAAAATATTTTTATATGATTAATATTTGAATTGAGTTTAGTTAGTTTAAGTTTGAAAGCATAACATGAATTTTTAAAATGCGGTCCAATTTAGAAAATAGAATGATAAAAAAATATTTGAAGTTGAGATGGGAAAGTTATTTAATTTTTATCTATATTATATTAGAATAAGTGTGACAGAAATATATATTAAATTCAAACAAGCTAATAAAAATTCACATGACAATGTATTAATATTAGGAATTGAATAATATAATATAAAAAATAAAGACTAAATAGAGAAAAAATATAAATTCAGATTTTTTATCATAGAGAAAAAGGGTGAAAATAATTTAAATTTGAGATAAGAAAGTCTTTTATATTGTGATAAGAAAAGTCATAATATGGGTAAGTCCACGTAACTCAAGTCTAATATACAAAATCAAAAACTAATAATATTGAATAATAAAAATAAATTAGAGATAATGAGGATATGTATAAATCATAAGTTTAGAAAATAAAATAAATTAAATATACAATACTTAAAAATATTATTAAAATTTAAATAATTTAAAATTTTCAAGCAATATTTTTAAATCAAAATAAATATTTATTTAATGATTAAAAAATTATATATTTATCTATATTATATTAAATAATAGTAGTTGATAATGATATTGAATAAAGTTACAAGTTAATGAAAAGCCACACAAAACGTAATAAGACTATATATCAGTTTAAAAAATAGCAAAATTACGTTAAATTATTAAAAATGTACTAATCGAAATGAAAGGGAAAGACTATTTGAGATTAGAAAGTTCTTATAACTATGATGAGAATGCTCAAACTATAGATAATACCACAAAATTGAAGTCTTATTTATGAAAAATAAAATAAAAAATAAAAATTTAAAAATAAAAAATAAATTTATATATAGGTAATTTTACTAATAAAAATTTAAAATTAATTTTGTATCTTAAAACTAAAAAATAAAGAAAATTTATATAAAGAAATAATATGACACTGAAAATATTGCTACAACATTCAGATATAATAGGTTCAAAATAATTAAGAAATATTTTTTATGATTAAAATAAAATTTTAAAAATACAAAATAAAATTCTAATATAGGTAATTTTACTAATAAAATTAAAAATTAAATTTGCATCTTAACGATAAAAAAGAAAGAAAATTTAACTGCATTTAATACAAAAATAATTACTAAGAGAACTCAATACACTTGGAATATAATAATCAAATAAATTAATTCAAAGTTATAATTTAAAATAAAATATGATATTATTTTTGTTATAGGTGAAACATTAATATAAAAACTAATTAAAATATTGTAGTAGGGAAGAGAATGAATAAAAAATAGAGGCAGTGTGAGGATACTTATACTTTAAATTAATTTAAAAACAAAATAATTAAATTATAGTTTAAAATATTACTTTAAATTTAAATGATTAAAAAATTCCGAAATAAGAGGTTACAAACGTAAAATTATATCAAATTTCAAGAATAAAATATTTATATTTATTAAAGACTATTAAAGGATAATAAGCAATACATTAATTTAATTATTAAGCTAATAAAAAATTATGTAATAGTATAATAATATTAAATAATAAATAATACAATAACTATAAGAAAATAACCAAAAAATAATTTGCATAAAAATGATGTGATAAATAAGACATATTTGACTTTCAAATAAAAACAAAGTGGTAGTAAGAATTTTATTAAAATAATATTATTTAATATGCTCAAACAAGACAAATCATAACATGACATGTTTAGTATTCTTTAATATTGACAGCGAAACGAAATGCAAGTACTAAAAATAAGGGTTATGCTACTACAAATATATATTAAAAAAATAGGTTGTCTACTACGAGATTTAAACAATAATTTCATATCCTTCTTCGTAATTAATATCTAATGTTATATTATTTTTATCTCAGAGGTTTATATTTTAAGGTTATTCGCACATGATTCAAACAGCCTACATCACAATTTGACATGATTTTTGTTCGCGCATTGCGCGGGTACTAATACTAGTTTTATGTTTAAAAGAAACAAAAAAATTAAGATATTAGCCAAGTTAGAACGGTAATTCTTCTTTTTTTGGTATCAACATCATATTTGGTAAAGAACAGTTAAATATTAGATACCCTTTTGATTCCACATATTTATATATAGTTATATACTTCCAAAAGAGGAAGAAATATTCCAAGAAGTAAATGGTATATTGCCTAAGGAACCAATAAGCATAAATAAATTTGGTAGTGTCAAGTTGAGACGAGGAATTTTTTGGTTACAATAATTAAGAACTCAATTTTACTTGATGCTATAACATGATAATATTCTTAGAACAATTTTGCCAATAAAGCAAGAAAAAGACTAGGTGTTCATCACAATAGGTGGTGGAGAATTTGTGCAGGGGAACCCTTTTTCATGGCGTTGAACCTGTTCTATGACTTTCATTTACAGTTAAAACCTTTCTATAACTGTCTCGTTTGTTTCGATATATTTTTACTACTATTGTGAAGTGATGTTATAGAAAAAATATATTATAATATAACATGAAAAATTGCTTTCAAAGAAAATTTAACCGTTATAGTGAAGTGTTGTTTTAAAGGATGATCTTTATAGGAAAATTTGACTGTATTACAGTTTGAATTTGGTCCAAATAGGTCAAGTAACCCTATTTTCTACATATTGAAAGTTGGGACCAACAAGGGTTGTGGTGGAGTGGTAAATACTCATTCATCATTAACTAGAGGTTTCGGGTTCGAGTCCCTGGGTATGGAATCGCCTTTGTTAGGGAATGCTTTACCCCCCAATGTGAGACTTCCCGGCGCGAATTCAGATTTAGTCGGGCCCCAATATGGTACCGGACACCGGATGAAAAACAAAAAAAAAGAAGAAAGTTGGTATATATTGCCTACTTTCTAGACCGAAATTTAGCGTGTTACAGTACATTATTATAGCAGCATACAGCAATAATTACTGGCTTATCCCAATTTATTATTATAGCAGCATAATAAGTAATTAACATAAAGTATTAAAAAGGTGGATAGAAGAATTAATGAAATACGTATTATTCTACTTTAAAAAGATAACTACAGTTTGTTTCAACAAGTCGCTTTGGCCGAGTGGTTAAGGCGTGTGCCTGCTAAGTACATGGGGTTTCCCCGCGAGAGTTCGAATCTCTCAGGCGACGGTTTCTTTTTCTGTCGTCATCTTTTTCTGTCGTCAACTTTTACTGATCAACAATTTGGAGTAACTTTCTGCCACGTGAGAAAGTGCCCAGCTATTCCTTTTTATAATCTTTGGTGAACTTTATATAACCTCTGCTTTTTATATTGGAATTTTTACATCATATAGCAAAGGTTAACACCTTATTTATATTAAATAAATATCATTTAAATAAATTATATTCTATAGATACCTTTTATCGTTTATAGTAAAATTTCTAATTTTGGTTATCTCCTACACTTAAGCCACAATACACGTTCTTTCTCTCTCTTATTTTGATACACTCTATTCTCTTTCCCATTCACCGTAAACTCGCCCAAAATCAGAGAAACTCTCACCCACACCGCTTCCTTCTTCCCCAATCTCAGCATAAACCCTAATTTTTGCTCGATTGTTCTCATTTGTTGCTATAATTTCTCTTAATCTTAATCTTCAAGACCCAATTGTTGTGGACTTCGAGTGTAACCCTCCCACCGCTGGTGCTTCTGTCACTTCCTCTCAAATCATCTCTTTGTCCGAATTATCCATTTTCAAATGCATGATGCTCCTTTCAATCTCACTGCTTCCCAATTCATCAGCCCCATTCGCCACCGTAACATTTGTCGTCGCAAAAATTCACAGTGTTTTCAGGCAGTCCATTCGATTTAACGTCCATGCCTTCCTGAATAAACCACTGGACTCGAGCTCTGCACCGGCCTCTAATCGACCATCCATACTTGTCTCTGTATTTCATGTATTTTATTGTATTCTTTGTCTTTTTTTTCATTGTATATCAATGTATCCTGTTGTATTCTATGTATTTCATCGTATTCACTATATGTCATGAATGTATTCATAAGTTTTTTTTAATTAATATAATTTATGTATTCAGATGTATTATATAATTTCTCTGAATATTGCTATGTTTTTGGGGTATTTTTTGGTTGAGAATCTTTTTTATAACTGAAACTACAAATTTTGTATGTTATAATTGAGTTTGTTGAGTTATATTAGGAGTCTATTGTGTTAATTGATTCACTTTCTGTTTTAAAAATAGTGTAATCCCTTATTTCACGCCGTGAATACAGTCGAATACAATAATCTGTCCAGTTGTAGTCCCATGTTTCACTCCATGAATACAGTCGAATACACTCGAATACAACAACTGATTAGCTGGACTTCCCTGATTCATGTCTATTTTTGCTACTGTATTCATGAATACAATAGTTTAAATACATCAAATACATCTTATAACCACATAAAAGGTATCTATAATCAGTAATATAGCAAATGGTATCTATAGATGGCTAATTACTACTAAAAGATAGTGCTTTATGAAATTTCTCTTTTATATTTGGTCAGAAATCAACACAAGAAAGGGCCCAGGTCAAATATAGAGCCCGTTTGGCTTAGCTGATTTAGAATAGTTGATAAGCATTAGGTGCTGAAAAATAATTTTAAGTGCTGAAGCTTATTTAAATAATAAGCAGTTACGTGTTTGAATAAAAATGCTGAAATTAATAATAAGTAGCTGAAGAACTGGGTATATGAAGTGTTTTATTTTAAAAAGAAGTATTTTAGGGATAGAATAGTAAATATCTTGGTCAAATCTAAAGTGCTTATAAGCTGAAATTTGATAAGCTGGGGGAGACCAGCTTATGGCTTATTTTTGGCTTATAAGCACTTTTAATTTTGTCAAACGCGTAGATAAGCCAAAAAGTGCTTATTGTCACACCTCCTTTTTGCGCGCCCGGCCCCGAAGGGTAAGATGCGCGGGTGGAGTTTTCCAATTTAAGTGACAATATTCGAAATGGGATTATTTATTTAATTCAGAGTCGCCACTTGGGAAAGGTTTGGCTTTTGGTGTCCCAAGTCACCGGTTTATCTTGAATCCCAAATCGAGGAAATTTTCGACTTTCCAAATGAAGTCTGCGAACCAGAAATTCTAAGTAAGGAATTCTGTTGACCCGAGGGAAGGTGTTAGGCACCCTCGAATCCCGTGGTTCTAGCACGGTCGCTTAAATTGTTATAATGGCTAAATATCTGATTTAAATACATGTTGTGACTTATGTGCTTTTATTAAGTTTAAACCGCTTTTATTATTATCATTTATTTTTATAGAATTGCAACGTCGTGAAAATGCATCTCGAACCACGTCACAATCAATGCACCCGTAGTTGTTAACACATTTCGACTCCGTTGAGATTTGAATTTGGGTCACATAAATGTGCACCCGAATTTAAGAATGTAATTTAATTAAGCCGCGCCTAAAGAGTCTAACGCGTTATTATTTTTGAGAAGGCCATGAGATTCACTAAACGGCCTAGCCCGAATTCTAAATATTATGATTAGTTGTCGAGGGCCCCGCAATTTGCATTTTTATTTGGCGAGGCTCGTCTCATTATTTTAGAAGGGTATCCTACAATGACTACATTTCTATTATTTTTATTTCCAGAGATAGAAGAAAGAAAAATGTATGCTAATTGAAGTATATACTTTGGCCTAAACCAGACTCCTATCAATTTCTGATTAATTACTTATAAAGTGAAAAGACGTCATGCCTTACGAAAATGCTTTGGTCGAACAAAGAGATTACATATGAGATTGATGAAATGCAATACTTAAATCCGAACAACATCCTTAAGTCGAATTCAAACCAAATTGCTTAAACAGGATTAAGGGAGTTTCTTATTTAAAGATATAGCTGATGATGTTCAAAACTAGTCCTATAAACTGCCTAAAGGAATCGAAACTGGATGATTCAAAACTGTATTATATTTGGCTAAATTTAACAGCCATTTGCCCCTACCTATTCAAGCATGCTAAAAAAATGAATTTAAGTTTAACAATTGTATAAATAGTATCACATTCCATGGATTGTATTTATATCCTGTATGCTACTAAACGAATCAAATATTGCAGTTTCAGATTAACATAAACTTTACTTAAGTACAGACTTACTAATGTATTCTCTATTAGCTATAAACTGAAATTTACACAACTTAACAACATTTATGAAAAGGCAGTCAGTAAATAACAGGCGATTGTAACTCCTTCAAATCTTTCTATTCATGCTTTTCAATGTTACAATCAGCTACACCAATGTGAGACTTGAGATGTGTACCTGGAAATACTGAAAAATGCAAAGGAGAAGAGGAAGAAGATGGGGGAATCAGCAGCAGCAAGAAACAGAATTAACAGTAGCAGCAGGACAGGATAGCAGCAGCAGCAGGAAACAGAAGAGTAGCAGCCACAACTCACAAAACAATTGGAGTGAGATCAACACCCCAACTAGACCAAACTCTCGAGTAGAACAAGCAACAACCAAGCAGACTCAGTTGGGAGAAATCAGTGTTGCACAAAACAGGTCCAGATTTAGTGAAATCAAACAAAAGGAAAGGAAGTAACTTCTAGTTTTGTCTGTCTGAGTTATCAGACAAAAAATTCTTTTCCAGTTTTCTGTTTCCAAAATTTGAACTCTCAGATGTTCCCTCTCAGTGTCTCTCCCTATCTCTGTATGCTCTGTCTGTGTATCTCTATCAGCTCTCTCTTCTATCCTCACAGTGTGTGTATTTCTTTCCTCTAAATCTTCAGGGTTCTCTAACCTCTAATTCTGTATCTCCCCCTAATTCTGTATATGTCTCTATGTGTTTTTTTTAGCCTCTAATCCTCCCCTCTGCTTCTTCAGGTCTGCATCTATTTGTGTGTATTTCAAGCTCTCTCTTTCAAAAACTCCTCACAATGTGCTTCCCTCTCTCTCTGTGTTTTTTTTCCAGCTCTTAGGGTCCGTGTGTATATCTCTCTCTATCTCCCTCTATCAGATGTCCTCCCTCTATTTATAAGCCTTAATACTACCCCTTTTAGCAGCCTGTTTAGAATATCCCCATACCCCTCCCATGTGCCTTCCATTTTCAGTTCCAACTTTAGCTAATTAAGTATTAACAAAACCCATGATATTCCCTGACAGACTCACTTTAAGTAATGTTTATTATTTTTTGAGGTTAAAGTAGAGTATGGGCAGCAGAATGTATCTGACAGCATATGCTGTCAAATTATTTAACTTAACAAAGACCTTTAATGCAGGCCACAGGTTGTGCACAAAGCACATGAGGTGCACCAATGCACATGCTGTGCACGAGTGCACATGCCCTCCAATTCAGAATTTAAACCAAATATCCCTTTTACATTACTGATCCAAATCAACAGCTATAAGTAAACAAAACTGGTTCTAAATTGATTCAACAAATGCTTAGCAGAAGTAAGTCGATTTGTTATTGTTCGGACAGCTGAAACTAATTGACGATGTATGTCGACTCGACTATATTAGCATTAACATACACAATCCTAGCCAAAAATCAGACATTTAAACAGTATCGATGCATGATTCGAATTATACTGACTAAACAGAATTACACCCGAGGAGTCAACTAGTCAGTCCAAATTGAAAATCAGCTAATTGCACAACACTTTCATACACATTATCAGAACAAATGGAAGGGCTTAATCAAACAACAGAAGTTCAGGCAAAGTGGTCAAGGCACAGTTGATAAAAGTCAAGGACACAAACAGAACATGAACAGACCCTTACAACAAACAAATGAACCAAAACAAATAAGAAAAGAAAGAACTCACCTTAAACCGTAAAAGATCAAAACCTTAACTCGGACTCGGTCATGCCTTTCTTAAGGCTGAACGGACTTTAATCGAAGTGTTTCTCAGATGAGAAACACTTTGATTAAAGTCCATTAGACCTTAATCTCTTCAGTTGAACCAGTGACGAAGAACTACAAAGTTCCAAAACTCAGATATGGGATTCAAGCTTCCCTGGTCAGATTCGGACCAAACCAAGTATGGTTTGGTCACGAGGGGGTCTGGGGAGTGTCTGGTATGAATTTAGGGCAGATCGGTGTAGATTAGGTTCCGACTCAAATCTTCAAATGAAGATTCGAGAAGGTGGGATAGGATTCGAGGTGTGTGGTTGGTAGATTTGGGTTCAGGATGGCACGGGAGTTCTATGGTGTTAAGGGCGAGGTCACCGGCGTCCGTGCTGCCGGCTTTCATGGTGAAGGGTACAGGGGCGGCTAGGGTTTGAAGGGGACGGGTTTGGTGAAGACGAAGGCAGGGGTGTTGGCTAGGGGGGCAGGGTATGGTAAAGGGTTTATATAGTTAGTGGGTGGGCGGATCTCAACCGTTAGATCAATCTAGATCTACGGTCTGGATCTGAGGGCTTAAGTGGAACGGTGTCGTTTTGAGGGTAAAGGGTTTGGGTTGGTCCGGGTGAAAACGGGTCGGGGCCATTAGTGGGTTATGGGGAGGTGTGATCTTGGCCGTTGATCAATTTGAGATCAACGGCCCAGATCAACCTGGATCAATACGACGTCGTTTGGACACCCTGGGTATTAGGTTGGACTGGACCGGGCAGGCCTGGTTTGTGCATTGTTTGTTTGGGCCAATTTTAACAAATTGGCCCAAGTCCGGAAGGGAAGGGCCTTTTTTTTTCTTTTTTACTTTTTTTTCTTTTTCTTTTATTATAAAATACAAAACTAAGTAAAATCAAATTAAAATAAACACCTAATACAATTATTTGCACACACATTAAAATAATTCAAAACAGGTAAAATTAAACAAAACAAAATCACGGACAAAGATGCCTGTTTATGCTTTTCTATTTACCAACCATGTTACGGTTCAGATTATGCATGACCCACACATTTTGTATTTTGTTTTAAATAAATAAATAAAAATGGTAAAAGTCACAAATAAATTAACAAAGTGTCGTACAGAAATCCAAAATTGTACAGCAGGACCAATTTTTATTCTTTTGGAGCGACTGTCGCGCAAAACAAAAATCACGTGCTCACAGCTGCCCCTCTTTGTTCGGAAACACGAAGAGTTTTCGTGCAAAGATAAAGTGAGCGTGTATGAGCGATTTTTGCCTATGGACCACTCCGTATGAAGCATGTTTTTGAAAGATCTGACCGAATCTTGCTTCAAAGATTTCCTACATATCCTGGGCTAAACAGGAATCAGGTCAATGTAGTTCGAGAAGTTTTGGTAGCTGGGACTACCATGGGATTGCAATGCTTGCTGCTACTGCTGTTGCTGTTGTCACTACTGCGTCACTGACCGCCTTATTACAACCAAACGAAAATTGGAAACTGAACTAACTACTTATATGCATGTCAACTGCTAGTTACAAGATTCCTATCTATGATTCTTTTACGACTTGATCTTGGGTCTTAGCTGATTCTGCTTGTAGACTCCGATCTGAATCTTGATGCTTGCGAGTTGCGGCGACTTGTTTAACCTATGGGATACTGAGTGAGACGCGATTGGCAGGGTTCAGGACCTTAACCAAATGTTGGAGTCAATTTGCTTTCCATTTACTCCGATAGCTCGGGACATCTTCTCTCTTTTTCTTCTTTTTCTTCGTTGATTTCGAACTGGGACTCATCTCGTGGGGTCATTTCGATCCATATGGGTCGAGGTTAGACCTGCGGGAGAAAACAAACGAACGAAATTTTCTGCCCCAGTTTCACTAGGAAAATTTCGTTAATTATTCGCCAGGAAGTTCATAAAATTGATGAAAGAAGATATGCATGCTCAGTTCAAGGTTGGAGCCCTAATACCGACTAGCTGGGGAAAGGTTCAGTTTAGCGTTTAAAACCCTAACGCCGAACGAAGGAAAAATTCAGTTTAGGGTTTAAAACCCTAATGCTGACTAAAGGAAAAATTCAGTTTAGGGTTTAAAACCCTAATGCTGACTAAAAGGAAAAGCTCAGTTTAGGGTTTAAAACCCTAATGCTGGCTAAAAGGAAAAAGTTCTGTTTAGGGTTTAAAACCCTAATGCTGACTAAAAGAAAAATTCAGTTTAGGGTTTAAAACCCTAATGCTGATTGCATGGAAAAGCTCAGTTTAGGGTTTAAAACCCTAATGCTGGCTGAAAGGAAAAAGTTCAGTTTAGGGTTTAAAACCCTAATGCTGACTAAAAGGAAAAGCTCAGTTTAGGGTTTAAAACCCTAATGCTGGCTGCATGGAAAAGCTCAGTTTAGGGTTTAAAACCCTAATGCTGGCTGAAAGGAAAAAGTTCAGTTTAGGATTTAAAACCCTAATGCTGACTAAAAGGAAAAGCTCAGTTTAGGGTTTAAAACCCTAATGCTGGCTGCATGGAAAAGCTCAGTTTAGGGTTTAAAACCCTAATGCTGGCTGAAAGGAAAAAGTTCAGTTTAGGATTTAAAACCCTAATGCTGACTAAAGGAAAAATTCAGTTTAGGGTTTAAAACCCTAATGCTGATTGCAGGGAAAAGCTCAGTTCAGGGTTTAAAACCCTAATGCTGGCTGAATGGAAAAAGTTCAGTTTAGGGTTTAAAACCCTAATGCTGATTGCATGGAAAAGCTCAGTTTAGGGTTTAAAACCCTAATGCTGGCTGAAAGGAAAAAGTTCAGTTTAGGGTTTAAAACCCTAATGCTGATTGCATGGAAAAGCTCAGTTTAGGGTTTAAAACCCTAATGCTGGCTGAATGGAAAAAGTTCAGTTTAGGGTTTAAAACCCTAATGCTGACTAAAAGGAAAATTCAGTTTAGGGTTTAAAACCCTAATGCTGATTGCATGGAAAAGCTCAGTTTAGGGTTTAAAACCCTAATGCTGGCTGAAAGGAAAAAGTTCAGTTTAGGGTTTAAAACCCTAATGCTGACTAAAAGGAAAATTCAGTTTAGGGTTTAAAACCCTAATGCTGATTGCATGGAAAAGCTCAGTTTAGGGTTTAAAACCCTAATGCTGGCTGAAAGGAAAAAGTTCAGTTTAGGGTTTAAAACCCTAATGCTGACTAAAAAGAAAATTCAGTTTAGGGTTTAAAACCCTAATGCTGATTGCATGGAAAAGCTCAGTTTAGGGTTTAAAACCCTAATGCTGGCTGAAAGGAAAAAGTTCAGTTTAGGGTTTAAAACCCTAATGCCGACTAAAAGGAAAATTCAGTTTAGGGTTTAAAACCCTAATGCTGATTGCATGGAAAAGCTCAGTTTAGGGTTTAAAACCCTAATGCTGGCTGAAAGGAAAAAGTTCAGTTTAGGGTTTAAAACCCTAATGCTGACTAAAAGGAAAATTCAGTTTAGGGTTTAAAACCCTAATGCTGATTGCATGGAAAATCTCAATTTAGGGTTTAAAACCCTAATGCTGGCTGAAAGGAAAAAGTTCAATTTAGGGTTTAAAACCCTAATGCTGACTAAAAGGAAAATTCAGTTTAGGGTTTAAAACCCTAATGCTGATCGGCTGGGGATAAAGTTCGAGAATACTACATGATCTATTTTTTGAGTTTTCTTGTTTTAATAGAAGATAAAAGGGAGTTTTACGGGAACTTACCTTTTGAGTGAATTCCTTATTGCCAAAATGTTTCTTGTACCCGTGTACCTTCTTCTTTGGGCGACACCTGCTCCTTGCACGGTTGTCTTGGATTATACCTGTTTCAACTTTTCAGACAAAGAACAATTGTTAGTTCGGAAATGATGGTCGGTTCGGTGACCTTGATCGTTCCCAATTGCTTTGTTGCGTCTCTATTTCTGTTGCGAAGTCCCGCCATTGATTTGATTCGAATGGCGAAACCTTTAGACTGCTCAGGTTTGTATTTCCGGATTCTGTGATGACTTGCTTCGTAAGGCTCTTTTTTTCTTTTTTTTTTTTTTTTTTTTCTTTTTTTTGTGTCCCGTTTTGCTTGGAGGTTCTCAACGGGGATTTTATTGGAGGTATTTTGTGGGAATTTGTACAAAAAGGAAGCTCTGTGGGGAATATTTACAAAGTGGATTCTTTGTGTGGATTTTGTTCAATGGGGAATGCTGGGGATTTATTTCAAAGCGGGCTTTCTAGGATTTGTTGGGGTAAGCTTGCTGGGGAATTTTTACAAAGGGACTCGCTGGGATGTGCTGGGGAGATTCCATTTTTTTTTTATATTGGGGAGACTCTGTGGGAGATTGTTCAAAAGAAGAGACTCTATGGGGATTTGTACAGGGGAGACTCTGTGGGGATTTGTCCGAAGGCAGACTTGCTGGGGAAGATTTCTCTCTTTCCTCTTTAAACACCATCAAACGTGATGATCCGTCTGGCTTGGGCAATCGTACCAACGAAATGAGGCGCTTTCTTTCATGAGACGGGATTCCGTGCAAACAAACCTGCCACCTGCCCTTTCCGGTGTATCCTGAACTTGGGGTTAAAACACAAAAGGAATTTGAAGAGAGGCAAAGAAAGGAGAAAACAAATTTCAAGAAGGGAGTGTCCTTTTCGGGACGAGAAAGACTTATCTGAGGAAGATAACGCTGGATTTAAATGACATGACATGCTCTTTGGACTGGACGCCTGATCTTCCATGAACTTGCGTTTCCCTGAACCAGAACGGATCTGTGATTCCAAACCGGCGGAAACTCTGCCGAGACTTCCTTGGGGTAGAGTCATTCTTTTTCGGCCAACAACGCCCTTTGCGGGTTTTCGCTGGCTGACCTCTCTCATTTCTCTTCCTGTCATCGCTTGATAGCACTCTTTGCGAGTTTTTACTAAACAAGCTCTCTCATTTTGGCTCCTCTACTCCCGTCGCCTCGTGGTGCCCGAAGGTTTTCACCGACGAGACTCTCTCATTTTATCTCTCTCAATTCAGAGTGTGCTGGTCTCCATTTGCGACGCTTATTGGTTCCCCACCATATTTGGCAACTGATTTGAAAGCTTGTGCTTGGTAAAAAGAGGTAGACGATACTAACTTCTCAACTGCTCGACGTGCCCCGGTTTCAATTTCAGGGTGGATGGGATTTTATTGTTGGTGTGACCGAACCTCAGGGAGAGGCTGCCTACGTATCCTTTCGGAATCAAGTCAAACGTAGTTCAGGCCTCAATCAAATTTTGTTTTTTGTTTTCCTTTTTTTTTTGTTTTTTTTTTGTTTTTTTTTCTTCTTTTTTCTTTTCTTTTTGTAGAGAGGATTGGGTAGTGTTTGGGAGTAGTGGGGGATAAAACCTTCGCCATTTTAAAATGTGTCAGGACCACTTGGAGTATGATCTAGACGTAGTATCTCTTGACTGCATCTGCATTTACTGCTGTGTCGGGGTCATTTCCTTCGATATCACCCAAATACAGTGCTCCTCTCGGCAATATCTTCCTTACGATGTATGGGCCTTTCCAATTTGGGGCAAACTTTCCTTTTGCTTCTTCATGATGCGGCAGAATACGCCTCAGTACCAGCTGACCTACTTCGAAATTCCGGGGTCGGACTTTCTTGTTGTAAGCACGGGCCATCCTTCGTTGGTATAACTGTCCGTGACAAACTGCGGCCATTCGCTTTTCATCAATCAACGTCAATTGCTCTAACCGAGTCTTGACCCACTCGCTGTCCTCGATTTCTGCTTCGACAATGATTCGAAGCGAAGGAATTTCTACCTCTGCCGGTATTACAGCCTCGGTCCCATAAACCAAAAGATAAGGAGTCGCTCCCACCGATGTGCGTACCGTAGTGCGGTACCCCAATAATGCAAAAGGTAACTGCTCATGCCACTGTCGGGAACTTTGGATCGTTTTCCTCAAAATCTTCTTGATGTTTTTGTTTGCCGCTTCCACAGCACCATTGGCTTTTGGCCGATAAGGAGTGGAATTCCTATGCGTTATCTTGAATTGCTCGCATACATCTCCCATCAAGTGACTGTTCAAGTTTGCTGCATTATCTGTAATGATAGTCGCAGGAATACCGAAGCGACAGATAAGATTTGAGTGTACAAAATCCACCACAGCTTTCTTAGTGACCGACTTGAGAGTGACAACTTCTACCCATTTTGTGAAGTAATCGATGGCTACTAGTATAAACCTGTGTCCATTCGAAGCCTTCGGTTCGATTGGTCCAATGACGTCCATGCCCCATGCGACAAATGGCCAAGGTGCGGACATGGGATGCAACTTCGTGGGAGGTGCATGAATCAAATCACCGTGCACCTGACACTGATGACACTTCCGGACAAAGCTAAAGCAATCTTTTTCCATGGTCATCCAGTAATAACCTGCTCGGAGGATTTTCTTCGCTAAGACATACCCGTTCATGTGAGGTCCGCACACACCTGCGTGTACTTCGTGCATGATCTTTCTCGATTCCTCGATATCGACACATCTTAGGAGATTGAGGTCCGGGGTCCTCTTATATAACAATTCACCGCTTAGAAAGAAACCACTTGCATGTCGCCTAATGGTCCTCTTCTGATCTCCAGTAGCATGCTCGGGGTATTCTTGCGTCTTCAGGAATTTCCTGATATCATGGTACCAAGGCTGCGTATTTGATCCCGCCTCGATTACACTGCAGTAACCGTGTCTTTCCTTGATTTGGATTTCCAAAGGATCGACGTGGGCGTTGCCCGGGTAGGGTAGCATTGAAGCCAAAGTAGCAAGTGCATCTGCCAGTTCATTGTGACACCTCGGAATGTACCTGAATTCTATTGATGTAAAGCGCTTGCTGAGGTCCTCCACATGTTGTCGGTATGGGATAAGTTTGACATCCCGAGTTTCCCATTCGCCTTGAGCTTGCCGGATGATCAGGTCAGAGTCTCCCATAATCAGTAAGTCTTCGACATCCTGATCGATTGCCATATGCATGCCCATAATGCAGGCTTCATACTCAGCTGTATTATTTGTGCAAAAGAAACGAAGTCTAGCTGTGGCGGGATAATGCTGACCGGAAGGCGAGATCAAAATTGCCCCAATCCCTACACCCTTGGCGTTCACGGCTCCGTCAAAGAACATCTTCCAAACACGAGCTTCCTCCGAGATCACTTCTACGGTGTTTACCTCTTCATCTGGAAAGTAGGTATCCAATGGCTGGTATTCCTCATCGACCGGATTTTCGGCCAAATGATCTGCCAACGCCTGGGCTTTCATTGCCGTGCGAGTGACATAAACTATGTCGAATTCCGTAAGCAAAATTTGCCATTTAGCCAGTCTCCCAGTAGGCATTGGTTTCTGAAATATATACTTCAAAGGATCCAACCTGCTTATGAGGAACGTAGTGTGGGCTTGGAGATAATGTCTCAGCTTTTGTGCAACCCATGTGAGAGCGCAGCATGTCCTTTCCAGCAGAGTGTATTTGGCCTCGTAGCCGGTGAATTTCTTGCTCAAGTAGTAGATTGCTTGCTCCTTCTTTCCGGTTACGTCGTGTTGCCCGAGGACGCAACCGAAAGAGTTCTCCAAGACTGTCAGATACAAGAAAAGTGGCCTCCCTGGTTCTGGAGGGACCAAGACTGGGGGATTCGAAAGGTATTCTTTGACTTTATCAAAGGCTTCTTGACACTCAGGTGTCCATTTGATCGCCGCATCTTTCCTTAACAGCTTGAATATGGGCTCACACGTGCTTGTCAGCTGGGCAATAAACCGACTGATGTAGTTCAACCTGCCCAAAAGACTCATCACGTCTTTCTTTGTTCTTGGGGGAGGCAGATCTCTGATGGATTTTATCTTAGTTGGATCTAGCTCGATACCTCTCCTGCTTACGATGAAGCCCAAAAGTTTGCCCGACGGAACTCCGAAAGCACATTTGGCTGGGTTTAGCTTCAAGTCATACTTCCTTAGCCTCTCGAAGAATTTCCTCAAGTCTTGGATGTGATTATCCTGCGTCCTGGACTTGACTATCACGTCATCCACGTACACCTCTATTTCCTGGTGCATCATGTCATGGAAAATGGCAGTCATGGCCCTCATGTAAGTAGCCCCCCCGAAGGGTTAAATGCGCGAGGGGAGTTTTTCCAATTTAAGTGACAATATTCGAAATGAGATTATTTATTTAATTCAGAGTCGCCACTTGGGAAAGGTTTGGCTTTTGGTGTCCCAAGTCACCGGTTTTATCTTGAATCCCAAATCGAGGAAATTTTCGACTTTTCCAAATGAAGTATGCGAACCAGAAATTCTAAGTAAGGAATTCTGTTGACCCGAGGGAAGGTGTTAGGCACCCTCGAATCCCGTGGTTCTAGCACGGTCGCTTAAATTGTTATAATGGCTAGATATCTGATTTAAATACATATTATGACTTACGTGCTTTTATTAAGTTTTAAACCGCTTTTATTATTATCATTTATTTTTATAGAATTGCAACGTCGTGAAAATGCATCTCAAACCACGTCACAATCAATGCACCCGTAGTTGTTAACACATTTTGACTCCGTTGAGACTTGGATTTGGGTCACATCAATGCGCACCCGCATTTAAGAATATGATTTAATTAAGTCGCGCCTAAAGAGTCTAACGCGTTATTATTTTTTGAGAAGGCCATGAGATTCACTAAACGGCCTAGCCTGAATTCTAAATATTATGATTAGTTGTTGAGGGCCCCGCAGTTTGCATTTTTATTTGGCGAGGCTCGTCTCATTATTTTCTTAAAGGATAAACCTATAGTGGCTATACTTTCTATTAAGTTCGTCTCTAAAATTAAAAGAAAAGGGACGTGCTAATATAAACTATATGTTTTTGCCTAATCCGGATTCTTATCAATTACTGATTAATTGTTTACAAAGTGGAGGGATGTCATAACTTGTGAAACATACTTCAATTGGACAAAAGAAATTACGTTCGAGATTGACCCAATGTTATACTTGCGTCCTAACGTTCCTTGAATTGAATTTAACTAGACTTATTGAAGCTGAATTTAAGGGAATTAACCACTATGTCTCGTTACTTGCGGAGGTGTGAATGCGCTTCTATATGCTGCCTAGCGAGTTATGATAAAAGAAAACTAAAATGAACAAGGAACATTTGTGTAAGGTGGAATTATTCTATTCTATGCATGTCATTCAGTTAAACAGGAATCCAGTCAAAATCTATACTGATTCTCCATGCCTTCTATGTATTGTATCATTACATTTTTGTACTAGCAAACAACTATAAACTAAGATGCAAGAGGCTAAACTTGATTGAGTATTATCTAACTAATCTTTCATTACTGAATCACACTAATCAATTTATACAACTGAAGTCAGTATATCACAAGTATTACAAAACAGATATCTAAATCTTCTTCAAGAACTCCTTTCATTTCATGCTTTTGAATTGTTACAGTTAACACCAAAGTTAGATTTGAAATGTGTACCTGGAAACACTGAAAATGAAAAGGAGAAGAAGAAAAAGATGGGGAAATCAGCAGCAGCAAGAAACAGAACTAGCAGTAGCAGCAGGGCAGAAATGCAGCAGCAACAGTAAGCAGAATAGCAACAGCAATCAGAACAGCACAACAGAAAGGATTCTATTGCGAGGTGGAACTAGAGTTGAAGAAGAAAAAGCCAAATGAAACAGCACACAGTGTGATGGCAACAATACTCCAGACAATCCAATTCTGGGATATACCAAATGCAACAAACACTAACAACAATCTCGATTGAAATTTAGAAGAAGCAACACTGCCTAACGTATTGACAATAGATGAGCTTCAGACAAACAAGACCAAGTTTCTAATTTCCTAATCTGTTTTATCTCTTTCTTGCTCTCTTTCTATTTCTGTCAACTCTCTCTTTTCTTTTCTATCCTCACAGTGTATGTATTTCTCCTCTGTCTGTATCTCTTTGTATGTATTTCAAGCTTTCTCTTTCAAAACTCCTCCCCGTGTGTGTATTTTTCTTTTCCCCCTCTAATTCTGTATATCTCTATCTTTTCAGCTCTCAAGGTCCAGTCCCCTCTTCAGTCAGATGTCTCCCCTTTTATATGCCTTCCTTACCCCTTTTAACAGCCTGTTTAGACTATCACCATACCCCTCCCATGTGCCTTCCATTTTCAGTTCCACTTTAGCTAATTAAGTATTAAACCCATCAATATTCCCTGGCAGACTTATCTTTCCTATTTTATTAACTAAAAGCAAACACGGGCAGTAGAATATATCTGACAGCATATGCTGTCAAACCATTTTTAACTCAAAAACCTTTTTATGCAGGAAAACAGGCTGTGCACAAAGCACATGAGGTGCACCAATGCACATGCTGTGCATGAGTGCACATGCCCTCCAATTCAGAGTTTAAACCAAACATCCCTTTTACATTACTGATCCAAATCAACAGCTATAAGTAAGCAAAACTGGTTCTTAATTGATTCAACAAATGCTTAGCAGAAGTAAGTCGATTTGTTATTGTTCGGACAGTTGAAACTAATTGACGACACATGTCGACTCGACTATATTAGCATTAACATCCTCAATCGTAGCCAAAAATCAGACATTTAAACAGTATCGATACATGGTTCGAATTATATTGACTAAGCAAAAATGCACTCGAGGAGTCAACTAGTCAGTACAAATTTGGAATACAACCAATACACATGTCTTATCAGAATAGGAGGGGTTCAAACAAACACAGTGGTTCAGGCAAAGTGGACAAACAGAAAGTTGGTAAAATTAAAACAAATATGAACAGACTTTTAAAAACAAATCACACGGACTAAAACAAAAATAAAGAAAAGAAAACAAGACTCACCTCAAATCTTTGAAAAATCAAAACCTTGACTCGGATTTGGACATACCTTTCTTAAGGCTGAATGGACTTTAATCGAAGTGTTTCTCAGATGAGAAACACTTTGATTAAAGTCCACTAGACCTTAATCTCTTCGGTTGAACCGGTATGAATCAGTGACGAAGAACTACAAAAATTTCCAAAACTCAGATCCGGGATTCATGCTTCCCTGGTCAGATTCGGACCAAACCAAGTATGGTTTGGTCACGAGGGGGTCTGGGGAGTGTCTGGTGTGAAGCTGGGGTTAAACTGTGTAGATCGAGTTTTGACTCGAATCTTCAAATGAAGATTCGAGAAGGTGAGGAGGGATTCGAACTACATGGTTAACAGATCCATGTTCAGGATGGCAAGGGGGTTCTAGGGTGTTAAGGGGAAGGTCACCGGCGTCCATGCCGCCGGCTTTCATGGCGAAAGTATACAGGGGCGGCTAGGGTTTAGGGGCCTGGTCTGTGGAGACGAAGGCTGGGGTATTGGATAGGGGGGCAGGGTAAGGTTATGAACTTATATAGTTAGTGGGTGGACGGATCTCGACCGTTAGATCAATTTAGATCTACGGTCTGGATCTGATGGTTAAGTGGAACGGTGTCGTTTCAAGTGTTGAGGGTTTGGGTTCGGTCCGGGTGTAAACGGGTCGGGTTCCTCAGTGGGTTGTGGGGAAGTGATCTTGGCCGTTGATCAATCTGAGATCAACGGCCCAGATCACACTGGACTAAAATGTCGTCGTTTGGATGTCCTGGGTATCAGGTGGTGTTGGACCGGGCAGGCCTGGGTTTTGGGCTGTTTGTTTGGGCCAATTTTAACAAATTGGCCCAAGTCCGGAAGGGAAGGGACCTTTTCTTATTTTTTTATTTTTTTTCTTTTTCTTTTATTATAAAAATACAAAAATAAGTAAAATCAAATTAAAAAATAAACACCTAGTACAATTATTTGCACACACATTAAAATAATTCAAAACAGGTAAAATTAAACAAAACAAAATCACGGACAAAGATGCTTGTTTATGCTTTTCTTTTTTTTAACGACCGGATTACGGTTCGAATTACGCCTGACACACATTTTGTATTTTAAATAAATAACTAAGAAAAAATAAAAATGGGCAAAAGTCACAAATAAATCAACAAAGTGCCGCACAGAAATCTGAAAATTGTACAGCAGGGCCAATTATTATTTTTTTATTTCTTTTTTTTTGGAGCGATTGTCGTGCGAAACAAAAATCACGTGCTCACAGCTGCCCCTCTTTGTTCGGAAACACGAAGAGTTTTCGTGCAAAGATAAAGTGAGCGTGTATGAGCGATTTTTGCCTATGGACCACTCCGTATGAAGCATTTTTTTTGAAAGATCTGACCGAATCTTGCTTCAAAGATTTCCTACATATCCTGGGCTAAACAGGAATCAGGTCAATGTAGTTCGAGAAGTTTTGGTAGCTGGGACTACCATGGGACTGCAATGCTTGCTGCTACTGCTGCTGCTGTTGTCACTGCTACGTCACTGACCGCCTTATTACAACCAAACGAAAATTGGAAACTGAACTAACTACTTATATGCATGTCAACTGCTAGTTACAAGATTCCTATCTATGATTCTTTTACGACTTGATCTTGGGTCTTAGCTGATTCTGCTTGTAGACTCCGATCTGAATCTTGATGCTTGCGAGTTGCGGCGACTTGTTTAACCTCTGGGATACTGAGTGAGATGCGATTGGCAGGGTTCAGGCCATTAATTAAACGTTGGAGTCAATCCTCCTTGCATTTACTCCGATATCTCGGGACATCTTCTCTTTTTTTTCTTTTTTCTTCTTTGATTCCGAACTGGGATTCATCTCGTGGGTCATTTCAATCCATGTGGCTCGAGGTCAGACCTGCGGGAGAAAACAAACGAACGAAATTTTCTGCCCCAGTTTCACTAGGAAAATTTCGTTAATTATTCACCAGGAAGTTCGTAAAATTGATGAAAGAAGATATGCATGCTCAGCTCAGGGTTGAAGCCCTAATACCGACTAGCTGGGGAAAGGTTCAGTTTAGGGTTTAAAACCCTAACGCCGAACAAAGGAAGAATTCAGTTTAGGGTTTAAAACCCTAATGCTGACTAAAAGGAAAATTCAGTTTAGGGTTTAAAACCCTAATGCTGATTAAAAGGAAAATTCAGTTTAGGGTTTAAAACCCTAATGCTGATTGCATGGAAAAAAGCTCAGTTTAGGGTTTAAAACCCTAATGCTGGCTGAAAGGAAAAGTTCAGTTTAGGGTTTAAAACCCTAATGCTGATTAAAAGGAAAATTCAGTTTAGGGTTTAAAACCCTAATGCTGATTGCATGAAAAAAAGCTCAGTTTAGGGTTTAAAACCCTAATGCTGGCTGAAAGGAAAAGTTCAGTTTAGGGTTTAAAACCCTAATGCTGACTAAAAGGAAAATTCAGTTTAGGGTTTAAAACCCTAATGCTGATTGCATGGAAAAGCTCAGTTTAGGGTTTAAAACCCTAATGCTGGCTGAAAGGAAAAGTTCAGTTTAGGGTTTAAAACCCTAATGCTGACTAAAAGGAAAATTCAGTTTAGGGTTTAAAACCCTAATGCCGGCTGAAAGGAAAAAGTTCAGTTTAGGGTTTAAAACCCTAATGCTGACTGCATGGAAAAAGCTCAGTTTAGGGTTTAAAACCCTAATGCTGGCTGAAAGGAAAATTCAGTTTAGGGTTTAAAACCCTAATGCTGATTGCATGGAAAAAGCTCAGTTTAGGGTTTAAAACCCTAATGCTGGCTGAAAGGAAAAGTTCAGTTTAGGGTTTAAAACCCTAATGCTGACTAAAAGGAAAATTCAGTTTAGGGTTTAAAAACCTAATGCTGATTGCATGGAAAAAGCTCAGTTTAGGGTTTAAAACCCTAATGCTGGCTGAAAGGAAAAGTTCAGTTTAGGGTTTAAAACCCTAATGCTGACTAAAAGGAAAATTCAGTTTAGGGTTTAAAACCCTAATGCTGATTGCATGGAAAAAGCTCAGTTTAGGGTTTAAAACCCTAATGCTGGCTGAAAGGAAAAAGTTCAGTTTAGGGTTTAAAACCCTAATGCTGACTGCATGGAAAAAGCTTAGTTTAGGTTTTAAAACCCTAATGCTGGCTGAAAGAAAAATTCAGTTTAGGGTTTAAAACCCTAATGCTGATTGCATGGAAAAAGCTCAGTTTAGGGTTTAAAACCCTAATGCTGGCTGAAAGGAAAAGTTCAGTTTAGGGTTTAAAACCCTAATGCTGACTAATAGGAAAATTCAGTTTAGGGTTTAAAACCCTAATGCTGATTGCATGGAAAAAGCTCAGTTTAGGGTTTAAAACCCTAATGCCGGCTGAAAGGAAAAGTTCAGTTTAGGGTTTAAAACCCTAATGCTGACTAAAAGGAAAATTCAGTTTAGGGTTTAAAACCCTAATGCTGATTGCATGGAAAAAGTTCAGTTAGGGTTTAAAACCCTAATGCTGGCTGAAAGGAAAAAGTTCAGTTTAGGGTTTAAAACCCTAATGCTGACTGCATGGAAAAAGCTCAGTTTAGGGTTTTAAACCCTAATGCTGGCTGAAAGGAAAATTCAGTTTAGGGTTTAAAACCCTAATGCTGATTGCATGGAAAAAGCTCAGTTTAGGGTTTAAAACCCTAATGCTGGCTGAAAGGAAAAGTTCAGTTTAGGGTTTATAACCCTAATGCTGACTAAAAGGAAAATTCAGTTTAGGGTTTAAAACCCTAATGCTGATTGCATGGAAAAAGCTCAGTTTAAGGTTTAAAACCCTAATGCCGGCTGAAAGGAAAAGTTCAGTTTGGGGTTTAAAACCCTAATGCTGACTAAAAGGAAAGTTCAGTTTAGGGTTTAAAACCCTAATGCTGATTGCATGGAAAAAGCTCAGTTTAGGGTTTAAAACCCTAATGCTGGCTGAAAGGAAAAAGTTCAGTTTAGGGTTTAAAACCCTAATGCTGACTGCATGGAAAAAGCTCAGTTTAGGGTTTTAAACCCTAATGCTGGCTGAAAGGAAAATTCAGTTTAGGGTTTAAAACCCTAATGCTGATTGCATGGAAAAGTTCAGTTTAGGGTTTAAAACCCTAATGCTGGCTGAAAGGAAAAAGTTCAGTTTAGGGTTTAAAACCCTAATGCTGACTAAAAGGAAAATTCAGTTTAGGGTTTAAAATCCTAATGCTGATTGGTTGGGGATAAAGCTCGAGAATACTACACGATCTATTTTTGGGTTTTCTTGTTTTAAATAGAAGAATGAAAGGGAGTTTTGTGGAAGCTTACCTTTCGAGTGAATCCATCATTGCCAAAGTACTTCCTGTACCCGTGTACCTTCTTCTTTGGGCGACACCTGCTTCTTGCACGGTTGTCTTGGATTAGACCTGTTTCAACCTTTCAAAACAAAGAATCGTTCGTTAGTTCGGAAATGACGGTCGGCTTGGTGACCTTGATCGTTCCCAGTTACTTTCTTGCGTCTTTATTTCTATTGTGAAGTTCCGCCATTGATTTGATTCGAATGGCGAAACCCTTCTGGACTGTTCAGGCTTGTATTTCCAGATTCTGCGATGACTTCTCGTAAGGCCTCTCTCTTTTTCTTTTTGTCCCGTTTTGATTGGAGGTTCTCAACGGGGATTTTATTGGGGGTGTTCTGTGGGAATTTGTACAAAAGGAAGCTCAGTGGGGGGGGGGATATTTACAAAGTGGATTCTTTGTGCGGATTCTGTACAATGGGGTATGCTGGTTTTTTTTGTTTCAAAACGAGTTTCCCAGGGTTTGTTGGGGCAAGCTGGTTGGGGAATATTTACAAAAGGACTCGCTGGGGATGCGCTGATGAAATTCCAACGGGAATATTTTTTTTTAACATATTGGGGGGACTCTGTGGGAGATTGTACAAAAGGAGAGACTCTGTGGGGATTTGTACAGGGGGAGACTCTGTGGGGATTTGTCCGAAGGCGGACTTGCTGGGGAAGATTTCAAGATTTCTCTCTTTCCTCTTTACTTTGAAACACCATTAAACGTCATGATTCATCATGCTTGGGCAATCATACCAACGAGATGAGGCGCTTTCCTTCATGAGACTGGATTCCATGCAAACAAACCATGCCACCTGTCCTTTCCGGTGTGTCCTGAACTCGGGGTTAAAATGCAAAAGGGATTCGAAAAGAAACAAAGAAAGGGGAAAATAAATCAGAAAAGGAATACCCTTTTCGGGACGAGAAAGACTTATCTGAGGAAGATAACGCTGGCTTTAAATGACATGACATGCTCTTTGGACTGGACGTCTGACCTTCTAAGAGCTTGCGTTTTCCTGAACCAGAACGGATCTGTGATTCCAAACTGGTGGCATTCTGCCTAAACTTTCTTGGGGTGGCGTCATTCTTTTTCGGTCAACAGCGCCCTTTGCGGGTTTTCGCTAGCTGACCTCTCTCATTTCTCTTCCTGTCATCGCTTGATAGCACTATTTGCGAGTATTTACTAAACAAGCTCTCTCATTTTGGTTTCTCTACTCCCGTCACCTCGTGGTGCCCGAAGGTTTTCACCGCCGAGACTCTCTCATTTATCTCTCTCAGTTCAGAGTGTGCTGGTCTCCATTCGTGACGCTTATTGGTTCCCCACCATATTTGGTAATTGATTTGAAGGCTTGTGCTTGGTAAGGAGAGGTAGTGATACCAACTTCTCAACTGCTTGACGTGCCCCGGTTTCAATTTCAGGGTGAATGGGATTTTATTGTTGGTGTGACTGAACCTCAGGGAGAGGCTGCCTACGTATCCTTTCAGAATCAAGTCAAACGTAGTTCAGGCCTCAATCAATGTTTTTTTTTGTTTTGTTTTTTTTTTCTTTTTTTTGTAGAGAGGACTGGGTAGTGTTTGGGAGTAGTGGGGAATAAAACCTTCGCCATTTTCAAATGTGTCAGGACCACTTGGAGTATGATCTAGACGTAGTATCTCTTGACTGCATCTGCATTCACTGTTGTGTCGGGGTCATTTCCTTCGATATCACCTAAATACAGTGCTCCTCTCGGCAATATCTTCCTTACGATGTATGGGCCTTTCCAATTTGGGGCAAACTTTCCTTTTGCTTCTTCATGATGCGGCAGAATACGCCTTAGTACCAGCTGACCTACTTCGAAATTCCGGGGTCGGACTTTCTTGTTGTAAGCACGGGCCATCCTTCGTTGGTATAACTGTCCGTGACAAACTGCGGCCATTCGCTTTTCATCAATCAACGTCAATTGCTCTAACCGAGTCTTGACCCACTCGCTGTCCTCGATTTCTGCTTCGACAATGATTCGAAGCGAAGGAATTTCTACCTCTGCCGGTATTACAGCCTCGGTCCCATAAACCAAAAGATAAGGAGTCGCTCCCACCGATGTGCGTACCGTAGTGCGGTACCCCAATAATGCAAAAGGTAACTGCTCATGCCACTGTCGGGAACTTTGGATCGTTTTCCTCAAAATCTTCTTGATGTTTTTGTTTGCCGCTTCCACGGCACCATTGGCTTTTGGCCGATAAGGAGTGGAATTCCTATGCGTTATCTTGAATTGCTCGCATACATCTCCCATCAAGTGACTGTTCAAGTTTGCTGCATTATCTGTAATGATAGTCGCAGGAATACCGAAGCGACAGATAAGATTTGAGTGTACAAAATCCACCACAGCTTTCTTAGTGACCGACTTGAGAGTGACAGCTTCTACCCATTTTGTGAAGTAATCGATGGCAACCAGTATAAACCTGTGTCCATTCGAAGCCTTCGGTTCGATTGGTCCAATGACGTCCATGCCCCATGCGACAAATGGCCAAGGTGCGGACATGGGATGCAACTCCGTGGGAGGTGCATGAATCAAATCACCGTGCACCTGACACTGATGACACTTCCGGACAAAGCTAAAGCAATCTTTTTCCATGGTCATCCAGTAATAACCTGCTCGGAGGATTTTCTTCGCTAAGACATACCCGTTCATGTGAGGTCCGCACACACCTGCGTGTACTTCGTGCATGATCTTTCTCGCTTCCTCGATATCGACACATCTTAGGAGATTGAGGTCCGGGGTCCTCTTATACAACAATTCGCCGCTCAGAAAGAAACCACTTGCATGTCGCCTAATGGTCCTTTTTTGATCTCCAGTAGCGTGCTCGGGGTATTCTTGTGTCTTCAGGAATTTCTTGATGTCATGGTACCAAGGCTGCGTATTTGATCCCGCCTCGATTACACTGCAGTAACCGTGTCTTTCCTTGATTTGGATTTCCAAAGGATCGACGTGGGCGTTGCCCGGGTAGGGTAGCATAGAAGCCAGAGTAGCAAGTGCATCTGCCAGTTCATTGTGACACCTCGGAATATACCTGAACTCTATTGAGGTAAAGCGCTTGCTGAGGTCCTCCACATGTTGTCGGTATGGGATAAGTTTGACATCCCGAGTTTCCCACTCGCCTTGAGCTTGCCGGATGATCAGGTCAGAATCTCCCATAATCAGTAAGTTTTCGACATCCTGATCGATTGCCATATGCATGCCCATAATGCAGGCTTCATACTCAGCTGTATTGTTTGTGCAAAAGAAACGCAGTCTAGCTGTGGCGGGATAATGCTGACCGGAAGGCGAGATCAAAATTGCCCCAATCCCTACACCCTTGGCGTTCACGGCTCCGTCAAAGAACATCTTCCAAACATGTGCTTCCTCCGAGATCACTTCTACGGTGTTTACCTCTTCATCTGGAAAGTAGGTATCCAATGGCTGGTATTCCTCATCAACCGGATTTTCGGCCAAATGATCTGCTAACGCCTGGGCTTTCATCGCCGTGCGGGTGACATAAACTATGTCGAATTCCGTAAGCAAGATTTGCCATTTAGCCAGTCTCCCAGTAGGCATTGGTTTCTGAAATATATACTTCAAAGGATCCAACCTGCTTATGAGGAACGTAGTGTGGGCTTGGAGATAATGTCTCAGCTTTTGTGCAACCCATGTGAGAGCGCAGCATGTCCTTTCCAGCAGAGTGTATTTGGCCTCGTAGCCGGTGAATTTCTTGCTCAAGTAGTAGATTGCTTGCTCCTTCTTTCCGGTTACGTCGTGTTGCCCGAGGACGCAGCCGAAAGAGTTCTCCAAGACTGTCAGATACAAGAAAAGTGGCCTCCCTGGTTCTGGAGGGACCAAGACTGGGGGATTCGAAAGGTATTCTTTGACTTTATCAAAGGCTTCTTGACACTCAGGTGTCCATTTGATCGCCGCATCTTTCCTTAACAGCTTGAATATGGGCTCACACGTGCTTATCAGCTGGGCAATAAACCGACTGATGTAGTTCAACCTGCCCAAAAGACTCATCACGTCTTTCTTTGTTTTTGGGGGAGGCAGATCTCTGATGGATTTTATCTTAGTTGGATCTAGCTCGATACCTCTCCTGCTTACGAGGAAACCCAAAAGTTTGCCCGACGGAACTCCGAAAGCACATTTGGCTGGGTTCAGCTTCAAGTCATACTTCCTTAGCCTCTCGAAGAACTTCCTCAAGTCTTGGATGTGATTATCCTGCGTCCTGGACTTGACTATCACATCGTCTACGTACACCTCTATTTCCTGGTGCATCATGTCATGGAAAATGGCAGTCATGGCCCTCATGTAAGTAGCCCCCGCATTCTTCAAACCAAATGGCATGACCCGGTAGCAGTAGGTGCCCCAAGGCGTGGTGAAGGCAGTTTTCTCGGCGTCCTCTTCATCCATCAACACCTGATGATACCCAGCATAACAATCTACAAAAGACTGTATCTCGTGTTTGGCACAATTATCAACGAGGATGTGGATGTTGGGCAGCGGGAAATTATCTTTAGGACTTGCTCTGTTCAGATCTCGGTAATCTACACATACCCGAGTTTTCCCGTCCTTTTTCGGTACTGGAACCACATTCGCCAGCCATGTTGTATATTGGACTACCCGGATCACTCCCGTTTTCAGCTGCTTGGTGATCTCCTCTTTAATCTTGTCACTGACCTCAGTTTTGAACTTTCGTTGCTTTTGTTGAACTGGAGGACAATCAGGATGAATCGGCAATTTGTGAACCACTAGATCAACACCTAGTCCCGGCATGTCATCATATGACCAAGCAAACACGTCTTTGAATTCAAGAAGAAGTTGAATTATCGCCTCTCGCGTTTTCTTGTCCGTGTGAATGCTTATCTTGGTCTCCCGGACTTCTTCCGGGGTTCCTAAGTTTACCGGTTCAGTGTCATTCAGATTTGGCTTAGGTTTATTCTCGAAATATTCCAACTCTCGGTTTATCTCCCTAAAAGCCTCTTCCGCATCATATTCTGGTTCTGGGTTCATTAATTCGCAGTTAAATAACTCATTGTGATCTGGGCGTGAAGTCCGCAAGCATGTCATATTTAAAGCCGCATTATTAGGACTGAAAAGGAAGATAAAAGAAAAAATGATAAAAATCAGAACAAAAGAAAGAATAGGAAAGCAATGATGATTTTTTTTTATATTTTCATTGGAAAGTTGGAAGACAACAATGTTCACAACTAGGAATTCAAAGCAACAATAAAAAAAAGAAAACGTTCAAGTTATGTCCCGGAGATAGCTTGTGACACAAGAAAGGTGGCAGGACAGGTCTACCCGGACTTCCGTCTAGTCGGGAATGGCGTAGCATCCCAGTTTTGTAGTTGGGCGCTCGGCCCCATGTACAGCATCTCGGCAGTGCTCGTTCCTTCACCTGGCTGAACCATGTGGATCTCGTAGAGCATCTCTCTCATTGCCCCACATATCTCCTCGATTTCCTCAGCCGTGAAGACCTCATCATCTTCTTCTTCAGTGTACCTCGGCCTGATGAAGGTTGCATATAAATCCAGCAGTGGTTGAGGTAACTTCCAACCCTCATTTCTCCTTTTCTTTGCCCATTCTTCGTCTGCTGGAGTAGGTTTGAAACCTAGTCCAAAAGGTTTCTTGATGACTGGCAAAGTAATGGGTTCTGTTATTCCCTGAAGGGTTCGTCCAAGTCCCTTCCCTGGCCTAAATCCGTGCCGGATCATTTCTTTGGCCACCATAAACGAGGCGTTAGACAAGAAAGGCTGGGGGCAGGGTATTCCCTCTTCGTGCTGCTCTGCCAGTACAATCTCGAAAGCTTGATAGACCGTATGTTCACTTCCTTCTCTCGGTTCAAGGGACGGAATGGATGGGTCCCGATAAATGGCATGCTCATCTTTCCCGTGGACCACGATCTCTCGGTCTTCATACTCGAACTTTACCATCTGGTGATGAGTGGAAGGCACGGCTCCTGCCGCATGGATCCAGGGTCTGCCAAGGAGAAAATTGTAGGATGTGTCCATGTCGATCACCTGGAAGGTTACTCGAAATTCGACTGGTCCTATGACCAACAACAGGTCTACTTCTCCCACGGTGTCTCTCTTGATGCCGTCGAAAGCTCTTACGCAGACATTGTTGGGTCGGATTCTTTCGGCCCCAATTTCCATTCTTTGCAGCGTGGAGAGCGGGCAAATGTCAACGCCTGAGCCTCCATCCAACATTACCCTCTTGACATAATAGTCTTCGCATTTAACTGTTAGATGCAAAGCCTTGTTGTGTGCCGCTCCTTCCGGGGGTAGATCGTTCTTGCTGAAGGAGATTTGGTTGACGGCGAAGAATCTTTCTGTCATCCGCTTTAATTGCTCCACCGAGGTTTCAACTGGTACATATGCTTCATTCAGGGTCTTCAGTAAGATCTTTTGATGCTCGGCCGACCTTATCAATAATGATAGCATGGACACTTGCTCAGGGTGCTTGCGCAGCTGATCTATCACTTCGTAATCCGGCATCTTCATTTGTTGGAAGAACACTTCCGCTTCTTCAACACTCACAGGCTTCTTTGGAGGGAAGCGCCTTTGTGTGGCGTTGTTCAGTTCTTGGGTATTTGAATACCTTCCAATGAAAGTATTTTCTGGAAGTTCTCCCATGACCTCTTTACCTTTGTACATCACCAAAGTCTTTTGATAATTCCACGGCACTGTGGACGGGTTGGTCATTGGCTTTTGTGGCACGCGTCCGATAACCACTGGCTCATTCAGCCGAGGTGGTTGAATCGTCCCCCGGACCACATAGGCCCCTTTTGGCACATACATAGGTTTTGTCTTTTTGATCCCGAAGTTCTGCGTCTTCTTGGCTTGACCTCGTGGTATGTAAAGAACTCCACCCTTTGCTGGTACTACTTTCTTCTCCACCTTCTTCTCAAGCACTTTCTTTATAGCTTTGGCCTCTTCCCCCTTTTCTGATTTCTGGTCTATTTCAGGCCTCTTCCCCGTGTCGACAATGGCAATTATGGCTTTCAGAGCAGGGTCAAACTCTTTGTCTTCACAAATCATTCCAATCAGCGGCCCATTATTGTGAGCGGGCAATGGATTGTTAGTCACATTTGGGATCTCTTCGTCCCTTAGCACTATTTTCCCCTGCTCTATCAAATTTTCGACCACTCTTTTCAATGACCAGCAGTCGTTTGTATCATGTCCCTCGGCTCCTGAATGATAGGCGCATCTGACTCCGGCTTTGTAAGAAGGCGATGTTGGGTTTTGCCTCGTTTGGGGAATTGGTTGCAAGAAACCCAACTGGACTAGCTTAGGGAACAAAGTAGAGTATTGTTCACCGATGGGCGTGAAAGTCCGCCGTCGAGGTGGCTCCTGGGGGCGGTAATTATTCTGCGGGGGTTGTGGGTTATAGTGGTTGCGGTAAGGAGGCTGATTTCTGGGAGGTGGAGCTGGGCCTCGGTTGGCTTGTTGTGGTGGATGGTTATAAGGTTGGGCATTCATGACCATATAAGGCTGATGAGCATATGCCAAATTTGAGTGGGGGTAATAGTGTTGTGGGGCTCTTTCCGGAAAATGGGGCCTGGGATGACGATACTCCCTTGCTTCAGAGGCTGCCATAGTCGTTTCTTCCTTCTTCTTTCCCCTTGTCGTTCCTCCGGACCCGCTTTGGACGGCCTGGGAGGTCGCCCTTATGGCTGCTTGACTCAGAATCCTACCTGTTTTCAGCCCATTTTCTACCATCTCTCCTATCTTGATCGCTTCCGCGAATGGCTTACCCATGGCCGACATCATGTTTTGGAAATAGTCAGACTCTTGAGCCTGGAGAAAGGTAGTGACCATTTCCACTTCATCCATGGGAGGCTTTACTCTCGACGCCTGTTCACGCCACTTGATAGCATATTCTCTGAAGCTTTCCGAAGGTTTCTTCTTTAAATTCGACAGAGAGTTTCGGTCTGGCGCAATGTCGATGTTATACTGGAATTGTTTTACGAAATCTCTGGCGAGATCATCCCATATATGCCATCGGGACATTTCCTGATCCATATACCATTCCGAAGCTATCCCTACTAGACTTTCCCCAAAATACGCCATCAGCAGTTCTTTTTTTCCGCCGACTCCCTGTAATTGGTTGCAGTATTTCTTAAGATGTGCAATGGGGTCACCGTGCCCATCGTATTTCTCGAACTTGGGGGTCTTGAAACCCGTTGGCAGGTGCACGTGAGGGAACATGCACAGGTCGGCGTAAGAGACGCTCTTTTGTCCGCTCAATCCTTGCATATTCTTCAAACTTTGTTCAAGGCTTCTCATTCTCTTGGCAATCTCATTTTGTTCTGCAATTCTGGGGTTCTGATCCTGCCCGGGTGCAAGCTCGCACTGAGGCGGTAGAGGATTAGTGCTGGTAGCGAACCTAGTTGGTTCCATTGAGAACGATGGTGCTTGGAATGTAAAAGAGGATGAGTCAACGCTTGGTTTGTACGTGGTAGGCTGTGCTGTAATCGGGCAAGGCGATGTAGTAAAGATGTTCATGCTTGCATCAGTGGATGACATTCGGGGATGAGGCTCAGAAGGCGATCCAGCAGAGAAGGCTAAGGTGGCTGGGTACCCGAATGGGGTAGCAGGATAATTTATGGGGACATTAGAAGTCCCACTTGACCTGGAGAATAATTCAGGGAATCCGGGGACGACACTTGGCGGTTCTTTCCCATTGTTCCAGTCGTCCAACATTTCCAACATGCGGAGCCGTAGGATTCTATTTTCCTGCGCGGTTGCGGATTCAGGTGTGAGGACGGCTGAGATTGAGCTTTCCTTAGAAACAGGGATCGTTTGCAATGGAATTTCTGAAGACATTTCCACACTTCCTTTTGACCTGGTGAAGTAAGTGTGAGTACTGCTTCCGGTCCTAACAATAGGTAGTTGAACACTTCTCCTTGACCTCGTGAAGTACGAGTGCGAGGCCAGACTTTCACCAAACCAACCGTCTTTCCAAAAACCCTGGGAAAATGCTCAATGACAAACGCACGGTTAATTTGTAGCAAATAGCAGATAGTTAATCTCACGTTGGGCATGATGCACCTATACAGTTAAGTGGATTACTATATGTTTTCTACGAGAGCATGCGTCATTCCGGCGTTTTATTAGTTTTTTTTTTCTTTTTCTCTTTTGTTTTTCTTTTATGTTTTTTTATTTTGCAGTAAAAGAAATGCGACCGGATCCGATGAGGATTGCCTACGTATCACGATGCCTACGTGAATCAGATCATTACGTAGTTCGAAAAACACGAATGAGCGTAAAAGAAACAACCTCTTTATTGTTGAAACGTTCTATTACAAGCTACATTTTGCAAAAGAAAGAGCAAACTTTGAAAATAAACCTAGACTCAAAATAGACTGAAAATCACCCTGATGGAAAAACAGGCAGAAGATGCTAAGATACAGATTTGACCTATGAATGCATTATGGTTTTAAAAATTGGTTTCCGCGGGGCATCGTTCGGCCTCGCCGCGGTCCTAGGCGTGAGATCCCTCTCAAGTTGCTCTAGCTCGTGCATAGTCTGCTTGACATAAACCATTACTGCCGAGAGGAAGGTAACACTGGACATGTTCTCACATCGTAGACATCGTCTGGTGATGGCATGGGCAATGGCCTTGATCCTATCTCTGGTTTGCTTCTTCTCTACAAGCAGGCGTTCTATCTGATCGCTGCATATCTTGAAGACTTGAGTATCTTGTACATGCTGATGCTTCAGTCGCCGTACTTCCAACTTCATCTGGGCTATTGAGTCGTACATGTATCTGCTCTCAGTTTGGAAATCCTTGGCCTGATTAACTGCTTTGCTCTCAAGTGCAGCCATCTCTCTCTTTATCTTAGCAACGGTTTTCTCGTGGTCGCCTTCCAATTGGTTCAGATATCGACGATGCTTATCTGCTCTCGTATCCCACTGCGCTTTGAGCTCTGCTATGACGTTTTCAGACTTCTCCAAACCATTTTGCCATTCTCTGATCTCGCTTTTTAGCCTTTTTATCAGGCGCTCGTCTGATTGACGCCTTGGTTGTTTATCTGCATCCAATCTTATTTGTTTGATCTGGGCTCTGAGCATTTCATTTTCTTGAATTAACCTGTTCCGCTCTCCCAGATCGGTGGCAATTTGCACGTTGTGCTCGTATTTCATGCCTTCTACTTGTTGCTTTAATCTGCTGATTTCGGCACAATAGCCTCTTTCCTTTGCTAACCAATCCCAATGCCTTTGCGATGACTCGGTGAAATTCCGGATGTGGGGTCTCTTAGCTGGCCTTTCATGCTTGAATTCCCTTCTATACCATGCAAGGTAACCTGACGCCGTCTCTCCCTTGGCCCGATCCCGCACGCAAGTATCTGATTTCAAATATTGACACTCACTCCAGATTTGGCGAATCTTTGCTTCTGGGAATTGTCCGTTAGGACTCATTTCAACTGCTTGAGTGCTAAGATCTTCCCCATGAGGTACTGTCTGGCATCTTCCGAACTGTCTCAACACTCGGCAGGGTACGTAAGGTTGAATGCTCTTAAGCCCCATTAGTAAGAAATGAGTTTTATCTGCAGACATATATAGGATCTCATCAACAGGCAACCATCCCAACGTCCATTGTATTTGACTGGCAGTAAGAGCTTGAAAGAACGAGGTCCATGCCAGGACTCCTTCGGGCAAAATGATCTCTTTGGTCCTTGTGTAAGATTCTTCTATGCGGGTCTTTTCCGGGGAACCATGGCTCAAAATCTCGGAATGATGGCAGAGGTGCTCGGTCATCCATAGTTGTAGGAGCAAGTTACAACCTTCGAAGAAATTTCCCCCGACTTTACAAACTGTAAGAGCTCGAAAGATGTCAGATACCACCATTGGCGCGAGAGTACTGTCGTTTTGCGTGAGTAAAGTGCTGACGACTCCAGATATCTTCAAATCAATGTTTCCATCTTTCCTTGGGAATACCAGAAGGCCCAGGAACATCATCATGAACGCTACCCGTCTGTGCTTGTCCCACTTCTGACGAACTCCTTTGCTGCACAGTTTGTTGATTGGATTATTGAATCCCCCCTCATGACCGTACCTATCATATATGAAGCATGGAGTACAAAATCCGGCTGCCAGATCCGGGTTGTGGACTGTTCTAGGTATCTTCAATGAATCTAGGAACCGATGTACCGTGACGACTCTTGGGGCGACCAAGTATTTTTCCCTCAAGGGAAGCTCAGTATTCCCGATGTATCCGGCCATTTCTTCCAAAGTCGGGGTGAGTTCAAAATCAGAGAAATGGAAAACATTGTGCGCCGGGTCCCAATAGGTAATCAAAGCTCTTATGATATCTCCCCGAGGCTGGATTTCCAACAGACCCACAAGACCTTTCAAATATTTCTTAACCTCATTTTGTCCTTCAACACCTAGATCATTCCACCATAGCCGTAACTTGACAGGGATTTTGGTCATTATTGAAAAATGTTCATTTTGCATCGTGCTCATCCTGCACATTTATTAAGGTGATTTTAACAAAATGACTGACTCAAAAATATTTTTACAGAGGGGATCAAGTTTTGAACACGACCTTTAAACACTTCGGGGATTAAGATTTTAAGGCTGTGTGGGTCTACTGGGTAAAAATGCTAAATAAGACCCAAAGGTGGCTATTTAGACAAAGTCAGCCTTCCGGCGTCCCTTTCGGGAACATTCGGCTATTTATAACAAAACAACGTCACCCGATTTATTTATGACTCTTTAAAAATTTGAAAACGCATTTTTTTTTATTTTGGCTATTTTAGAAAAAATGGGGTTGAACCCGACGAGGGTTGCTTACGTATCTCACATCCGGTGAGAATCAAACCGGCGTAGTTCGGGCATATCATAAATAGAGAAAATTAAATAAACCTAGAAATCAAGAATAAGTATTTTTA